>NC_136057.1:663675979-664275979 GCF_964261635.1 Lissotriton helveticus
TTTTTTATATTTAAACAAGTCTGGGGGGCGGTTCCCGGGGCTGCTGGGGGTCCATGTGCCCCGCAAATATTTTAAAAAAGTTCTGGGGGTTGACGGTCCCGGTGCTTGGGGACCCCCACAGATTAAAAAAATCCCCTGGGGTGGCAGTCCCCGGTTCTGCGGGGGTGCTGCATATCCCCCCGCAAAGCAGTTATCTTGCCCCGGGGAGGTGGCGGTCCCCAGAGCAGTGTGGAGGGGATTGGGGTCCCCCACTCTTTTTTTTTACTGCCCCAGGACCTGGCCCACCCGGGGTCCTCAATTGAAGAAAGCGTGGAGCCCGCGCTTTGTTTTTTTTTAATTTTCTCAGCCGGATTCGCACACCCAGTGTCAATTCAGCTGATTTTTTTTAATGCTTTTTTTTTAGCCCTGAGCTGGTCTAGGGGGTCAGGGTGTTTCTACCCTGACCCATTTTCTTATTTTTCGCGTTAGTTTTTCTGTTTTCTTGTGCCTCCGTTACCGAGGCACAAGATGACTGCCAACACTTCCTGGTTTGGAGTGTTGACAGCCAATTAGCATAAAACTCATAGTCGGGAGTGTGTGTGGATCCACCACGCCTCTAAATATCAAAACTTTTATTTTTTGATTTTCTCAGCAACTACTGAATGGATTACACCATTAAACCTTTTCTGAACCAAGGGCTACCTTTATGCCAAATTTAGTGTAATTCCATTCAGCAGTTTCGGCTGTAACCGTGTCTAAAGTTTCCTATGGGAAATTGATTTTTTTACCTCTATTTTTTGAATTTGTCAGGACCTATTGAACGGATTTACACCATTTAACAAAAAGATCTCTTTCTGAACCATGGGCTACCTTTTTGCCAAATTTGGTGCAATTGCATTCAGCAGTTTGGGCTGTAGTCGTGTCCAAAGTATTTTATGGGAAATAACATGTATAAAACACATTTAGGAGAATCACCACGAAACTTTCAGGGAAGAAGCTGACAGGTGCGGGCCATACATTTTTTTTAATTTCAGGAAGATTCGTCAACTTGCGCCAAAGTGATTGGGAATACAAAAAACGAGTTTCCTATGGAAACTAGGTTCTAGCTATAACTACCCACTGGCGACCACCAGTAGGTAATATATATATATATATATTCACAGAAAAAACCATAGGTTATAGACCATATATAGTTAGGAATTAGCATTTACAAAACCTTGAAAATTCACTGAAAAAACCACAGGTTATAGACCATATATAGTTAGGAATTAGCATTTAGAAAACCTTATTTTACTCACACAAAACCATTGAAATTCCATATATAGTTAGTTGCACTAACTATATATCGTCCACCCGCAATCCACTGCTGATGATGTCACATATTACATCATTCATGACATGGTCAGTGACATCACTGATGACATCACTGATGACATCTCAAATGACATCACTGATGACATCACTGATAACAACATCCAGTGATTTTTTGTTTCTATAAAGTTTAAATATGTCTTACATATTGAAGAATGAGTGGATGTGTAAGTGTCTGGACGAAGGATTTAGTAGGTGCATGACTGACTGTATGAGTGAGTGATTAAATGTGTCTCACTGACTGCATGGGTTAGTGACTAAACTGTCTTAATTTGTGCATCATTATGTCTGTTGTTCTGTAAACTGCTGCATGTGTTGATCAGTAGCTATATGAGTAACTATATGGGTTATTGATTGATTGCCCAAGTATTTGTATGGGAGACTGAGTGTGTGTGTGGCTAGCTGGGAGGTGTGTGGCTCTGTGCAGATCAATCTGTACTTGTATCAATGATTGTATAAGAAGGTAAGTATGTGTTAGTATATGTTTGAAAATGTAAGGTGCTCTATGTTTAACTGTATAGACAAGAAAATGGAAGTGTCATTGATTCTTTACAGGACTGACTAGGTGTGTGAGTAACTCCATGGATGAGTGGCAGACTGTGAGTGTCTGTATAGGTGTATGAGTGCATATGATAGTGTTGTAAAGATGAGTGATTGTATGTATGAATGATTGTATGGGTGAATGAGTGAAGGTGTGTGTAGACGTAGCAATCAGTGAGTGCGTATGTAGTAACTAGTATTGATGTGTCAATGGTTTCAAAAATTATACTCTCTTTTTAACACTGGGTGAAACAGAGGTTATATTAAAATGTGAGGAGATGCATTGTATTGTCACATGAATGATATCATCAGTGATGTGGTCATTGATGTCAAATGAGATGTCATCAGTGATGTCATCAGTGATGTCATTTGAGATGTCATCAGTGATGTCATCAGTGATGTCACTGACCATGTCATGAATGATGTAATATGTGACATCATCAGCAGTGGATTGCGGGTGCACGATATATAGTTAGTGCAACTAACTATATATGGAATTTCAATGGTTTTGTGTGAGTAAAATAAGGTTTTCTAAATGCTAATTCCTAACTATATATGGTCTATAACCTGTGGTTTTTTCAGTGAATTTTCAAGGTTTTGTAAATGCTAATTCCTAACTATATATGGTCTATAACCTATGGTTTTTTCTGTGAATTTCATTGGTTTTTTAACAGCTAATATCTGTAGCTGTAAAATGTATTCTTCTTTAAATCCAAAAATATATTTTATATGTTTATGAATAATTTTTTTTTTTAATATTTTTTTTTCTTCGTTCCCGCTTCGCGAATCGGGAAGCTTCCCATTAGCTGACCTTGATGCCGCGAAATAGACCGCGAGCCGGTAAACGTTTCTTTACCGCAAGTGCCGCGTTAGAAAACAACATCGTGACGCCTCCCGTCCGCATGACGTTTCACGTTGTCGCGTGATACGTCATATGACGTGCTACGTTAGCGAACTGGTACGCGAAGCGAGTCGCAAAGCGCAGGTTTCTGGAAGCAAACCGGGAGGCCCTGCAAAGCGCTTAACGTAAACACAGCAAGTCATGTGACTTGGTAATAACACTTTTCATTGGTTCATTTCACTTTTGGTTTCCTAATGATGTAAGACTAGGTCATATAATCTAAAATGAACACTTTTGATTGGTTGAGAACTCTTATTTTTCCCAAATGATGAAAATCCCTCCTTCTTTCCTCACTCTGACTTTCATCATTGTGAGAGAAAGACCCTTTGTGATCACTGAGCAATGGCTTCTTTAGTAGCTTCAGCTGGTGCTTCCCCACCACCTCCACCACATCCAAGGAAGAGTGGACCACCTGCTCAAGTTATAATTCAACAAGAAGAAGAAGAAGAGGAACAGGACGACGAGCACGAAGAGAGGCAGTTTTTGCCTGAGCAGCCCAGGACGTCTCACCGGAAAGAAAACTTCATTTGGCAATTTTTTAAAATTCCCAAAGGTCAGAAAAAAGTAAATGCAAGATACGTAACTTGCCTTATATGTCAAGATAGACTGTCCAGAGGAACCGAGAAAAAATACAGTTTCGGAAACTACACAATGCATCGCCATATGACTAGGTGGCATCCTAACAACTACAGTGGTGCACAGTTTCGGAACGACCTAGATAATCTCCCTATTATGGCCAGAAGATCTGTTGTACCAGAAGTAACGGGACCAGAGGGCAGGGAGATGGTGCCAAATATACAAATGAAATTTGGTGAAGTAAAACACACCTGCGTATTTTGCGATGGATTCATTTCCTACGGAGAAAAAAGCATCACTCTGATCAACAGAGCTATTGACTATCATATGCAAGTTTGTACGAAACGCCCAAAATAATAAATACTTCTTTTTTTGTTTTGTTGCTCCTGTTGAGCCCTTTACAATGAATCGTTTTCATTGCCCCCTCCAAGAAAAACCCAAAAAAATATAAAACTTCAGAAAAATTCAAAAAAAGTAAAAAAATGTTCCGAAAAATAATAAAAAAAATATAAAACAACAAAAACAATAAAAAAAAAAGTTCTTTTCAGAACTACCTCCCCGTTATTAAAAAATTGGTACAATATTTGGAACTGTGCCAACCTCTATTTCTCTTAGTTCGCTTCCCAGTTCGCTCGCCGGTACGCGAACTAGAAGCGAACCAAAAACAGTAAGTATAAGGGAAGGAAACAGACACTTATGTTAAAAGAAAGACAGCTATAGGGGAGTAAACTAGAGATACTATTACCCGTAATCCACTGCTGATGATGTCACATATTACATCATTCATGACATGCTCAGTGACATCATCAGCAGAGGATTGCGGGTTTTTTGGCAACGTGCCTTATCCACGGTTTAATAACGCTGCCTTTTGCTTTATATAAGTTTTCAAATTGTATGAAATATATACCAATAGGTCGTTATGAACCTTTAGGTAGTGCTTTTCTTCATGAGGTCTGGTCGCTTCCATACACATACAGATGTTTCAAAGATGATCAAGAAGTTTATCTGAATGGAGAGGAATGCACTGAGACGCCAGATCATTCACTAATGTGTAGGCACATACAGTTACACGGTTCATGCAACAAACACCGACCAAATATGGCTTGCGTGTTGCAAGGCACGCCAGTTCCTGCTATCATCCCCACGTTCAAGTTGTTGGAAAATGGTAGTTATTTGATGCTCAATAATGAAGATTGTTCTGAGTTAATTGAAAAGGGTCTGCACCTCTGTACGGGTGTTCGCTATGTGAAGCACGAAAGTTTCACGGGCCGAACTCAAGGCCACCTCTCTCTGAGACAAAAGAGCTCTTATTCTTGCCATGCCGTTGAAATCTGTCCCAAGGTTGGTATTTGTGGCCAGATTGAAAACTCCCTATGTTCATGTGTGGGAGGAAATAGAACATTTCTGCAGCAAATAACCCGTTCACTTACTGTTACGATAAAAGGAATACTTTTAATTCAGATTTGCCTTTCAATTTCAGCAAGATGGTTCCGACTATCTTTAACGCATCCTCCACAAAGACCCTGGCGCACTTTTTTAAAGTTGTTACCAGTGGTCTCGTGACTTCATTTGAGAAAATCTTTGGAGTCATCCCTGCTTCCTTTCATTCCATTTTCTCCACTCCGGTTCGTGGATTGGCATTTTTACTTGCATTACCAGCGGACGCTCTTGTGCTTTTTTACATTTTTAAATATGGATGTCCCTCCTATGCAACCTCCCACCCTGCAGCTGCTGACACTGTTCCGCAATCGCATGCTAGAATATTATGGCACAATGCCGTTGGCGATATTAAGCACGGCATATGGATTATCTTTTCGATTCTCCTACTTCACCTGTGTCCAGCCTGTATTTCACTGCCTGACCTGTGATTTCGATTGGGCCATTGATTTGTGTCTCTGCGGACCGGTTTCTCCTGACGTCGACTTTAATCAGCTGATGACTCCTATCATTACTCACGAGTTGGTTTGTCCTGGCGAAAGGGTTATGGCTGTGGCATTGATGCATGGACTACTTGGTCCCTGGAATTTACTGGCGGCAGCACAGTCTTTCTTGGAACAGAGCTTTCTTGAAAACCCACCGAGCTGTCCTCTGATGGTGATAGAGGATCCGGTGCTGGGAGAGCACGTATGTTCTTTTCCGCTTTTAAATTGGATGGCTGAACTGTTTTCGGATGAAGACGGTGACTTCCTATTGGAGGCTGTTGCAGCTTATTTTGCATACACAGTTATGTCATAGACCTTTTTCATGTTTGATATGCTGAGTACTAGCATTTCATTGACAATTCATTGACTTATTTGTCAAGTTTTTATTATTTACCTTGCCTATTGGCTTAAGACTCGATAAAGTACTTGGCTGTTTTATTTTTCTTTAGCATTAAATTTTCCTAGTTTTTAATGCTTTACCTTGCGGACCGTCCACATATAAACTTGCAATCTGCTCTCATGAGATGGCACTTCTATTATCTTATTCAGTTCGTTTCCGGATCATGGGGAGGTGTCATCTAGGTCCTGGATATCTTTACACCGTGTTAAGTTAGCATGGGCTCATTACCGGTTTAAACGCCATTTTTCCTTTTTTGCAACTTCTGCACACGACACTTAGTTGTTGCTTTAGCTTTCCACCTAGTAGTTCATCGTGGTTTACATGAGAATCATATGTTATTGCTCTACTATCTGCTTTGCTTGTTAAACTATATCTGTACAGCGAGTGCTAAAGTTTCAAGAACAACACGATACAGAATTGTTATGAGGTCTGATCTCCACGACTTCATACTCATAACATAAGTGCAACTTCTGCCAATTCTGGGCATGAGGCGAGTTTTATATTGCTTTGCCGAACACACATACACAACAGTTGATGCGGTTCACATGAAGAGAGAGCTGGTGTATGCTGATGTGATTCCTTCAAATCTAAGACACTAAAGTATGGGCACGCCCTAAACCAACACAAAGAGACCTTCTTAGCAAATAATATAATATGTGTATTAGGGAGGGTGAGATATAAGCAGCCGCGGGCCGTGGAGGGAGTTACGGTGAGGCAGGGAGGCGGGGAGGGGGAGAAGCAGGGTGGAGCCCTCTCTACCTTGCCCCTCCCCCTCCCCGCCTCCCTGCCCCACCGTAACTCCCTCCACGGCCCGCGGCTGCTTATAAGTGTTGCTAACTCTTATTCATTTACAGCATGTTAACATACTGTCACCATTCGCTTTTTATGTACTAGTAACTATGCTGGTAATTTTGCTACTGATAATATGTGTACTTCTATTATCTAAGATACTACGCCTGAGAAGACGGCATTAGTAAATAAACATTTCAAATACACATGTGTTCTTCTTAACTCCATGTTCTGGTTTCTAAGAAATATATAACGACCGACTGTTCATGAGTTCCACGTATCCTGAGGTACTATAAGTTCATATTCTGGATTGTCTAAACATTGAGAGTTTGTTATATCCAATGTGACACTGTACCTAGCTTGCTAAGGAGTTTTTGATTACTAACGTGAGTTTTGGGACACCCTAATTCGCCGAGGTTCCAATCCTCTGTCCACAGTTCTGTGTGAGAACAGAAACCCTGCGACAGGGGCACCCCCGACCCTTGCTGGAGCTTCATCACACTTGCGATACAACTCCAGCAATGCGCCACCTTTACGGCACAGATACATCACGCATCTGTGCTGTTTTTGCCCCATGATGCGCCGCATTGTAAATGCAGCACACCATAGGTGACGGAACAGCGGCACAGAATGACTAACACATCCCTGGTGATGCGCCAGTCATCATAAATGTATCCCTATGCTTCTTATCTTGTTAGAGATGAACCGCCATATGTATCATCAAAGTTTTTTGCATTTCCTAAATAGCGAACTTTAAGGAATAAATAGCGATTCTTTACCATTCCTAGTTTGCGATTAGCTATTTGCTAATTACAAATTACCCATTCATTTCCTTCATTTCCATAGGGCGGTTGGACTCACTTTTAGCTCGAACGGCTGAATGGATTTCCACGAAACTTGGCAAAATTGTAGGGACTGGTAGCCCGATGTGCCTTTGCTATGTCTCAAGATATATGCTCCAGTAGTTTTTACGAAAATTAACTTTGAAAAATATATATTGGGCTACATTGGCCTATATATATGTTGGAGCCCAAATGTAGCCCAATGTAGCCCAATGAAGCCCAATGTAGCCCAATGTGGCCCAAAGATGGCCGCCAGACACACAAAAAAACAAATGAAGCCCAAATATCAGCCAGATGTAGCCCAACTATAGCCCAGTGACAGAATGACCAATCAGCTTCGCAAACCTCCGTTACGCGAAGCGGAGCGCTGTTACAGATATATATCTTTTTTTGAACGTTAATTTCTCAAAATCCACTGGAGCACATATATTGAGACCTAGCAAAGGCACATCGGGCTACCAGTCCCTAATATTTTGCCAAGTTTCGTGCAAATCCATTCAGCCGTTCGATTATTATTATTATTTTTTTTTTTTGCCCAGCGGGGCCCTTTTAAAACCTCCACATCAAACCTAGGGGGTCAGCGAGGATCTACTATGCCCCCTTATAGTTATTTCCCCCTTTGTTTTGACCTCCTCTTGTCTCTCGATCCTACCGAGAGACAAGATGGCGGCCGCTACGGACTTTTTGGAATGTTGACAGACGCCGGAGAACCAATCAGCTTCGCTTCACAAAGCTCCGTTGCGCGTAAAGTACGCGAACCGGAGCGCTGCCTGGTCCGCTGTTACAGATATATATCTTTTTTTAAACGTTAATTTCTCAAAATCCACTGGAGCACATATATTGAGACCTACAAAAGGCACATCGGGCTACCAGTCCCTACAATTTTGCCAAGTTTTGTGCAAATCCATTCAGCCGTTCGGACTAAAAGTGAGGCCAACCGCCCTATGGAAAACTCAATGTTAAAAACACGTTTTGGGACCCCCCTTTTTTCTCGGCCCCCCCTTGACGAACCCCCCCCCAAATTTTCAAGGGCTGCTCAGAAACAAAATGTGCCATTTTCCTGAAAATTTCAGCCAATTCCGTCCACAAACGCCAAAGTTATTAGACATAGAATTTTCAAAAAACCCATAGAGAAAAAATCCTAACTATATATACCTACTGGCGACCGTTTCTTTGTTTCTGAGCAGCCCTTGAAAATTTGGGGGGGGTTCGTCCAGTGGGGGCCGAGAAAAAAGGGGGGTCCCAAAACGTGTTTTTAACATTGAGTTTTCCATAGGGCGGTTGGCCTCACTTTTAGCCCGAACGGCTGAATGGATTTGCACGAAACTTGGCAAAATTGTAGGGACTGGTAGCCCGATGTGCCTTTTGTAGGTCTCAATATATGTGCTCCAGTGGATTTTGAGAAATTAACGTTTAAAAAAAGATATATATCTGTAACAGCGGACCGGGCAGCGCACTGGTTCGCGGACTTTTCGCGCAACGGAGCTTTGTGAAGCGAAGCTGATTGGTTCTCCGGCGTCTGTCAACATTCCAAACAGTCCGTAGCGGCCGCCATCTTGTCTCTCGGTAGGATCGAGAGACAAGAGGAGGTCAAAACAAAGGGGGAAATAACTATAAGGGGGCATAGTAGATCCTCGCTGATCCCCTAGGTTTGATGTGGAGGTTTTAAAAGGGCCCCGCGGGGCAAAAAAAAATAATATTAATAATAATTGAACGGCTGAATGGATTTGCACGAAACTTGGCAAAATATTAGGGACTGGTAGCCCGATGTGCCTTTGCTAGGTCTCAATATATGTGCTCAAGTGGATTTTGAGAAATTAACGTTCAAAAAAAGATATATATCTGTAACAGCGCTCAGCTTCGCGTAACGGAGGTTTGCGAAGCTGATTGGTCATTCTGTCACTGGGCTATAGTTGGGCTACATCTGGCTGATATTTGGGCTACATTTGTTTTTTTGTGTGTCTGGCGGCCATCTTTGGGCTACATTGGGCTACATTGGGCTTCATTGGGCTACATTCGGCTAATTAGCAAATAGCTCATCGCAAACTAGGAATGGTAAAGAATCGCTATTTATTCCTTAAAGTTCGCTATTTAGGAAATGCAAATAACTTTGATGATACATATGGCGGTTCATCTCTAACAAGATAAGAAGCATAGGGATACATTTATGATGACTGGCGCATCACCAGGGATGTGTTAGTCATTCTGTGCCGCTGTTCCGTCACCTATGGTGTGCTGCATTTACAATGCGGCGCATCATGGGGCAAAAACAGCACAGATGCGTGATGTATCTGTGCCGTAAAGGTGGCGCATTGCTGGAGTTGTATCGCAAGTGTGATGAAGCTCCAGCAAGGGTCGGGGGTGCCCCTGTCGCAGGGTTTCTGTTCTCACACAGAACTGTGGACAGAGGATTGGAACCTCGGCGAATGCATTGCTGGAGTTGTATCGCAAGTGTGATGAAGCTCCAGCAAGGGTCGGGGGTGCCCCTGTCGCAGGGTTTCTGTTCTCACACAGAACTGTGGACAGAGGATTGGAACCTCGGCGAATTAGGGTGTCCCAAAACTCACGTTAGTAATCAAAAACTATTTAGCAAGCTAGGTACAGTGTCACATTGGATACAACAAACTCTCAATGTTTAGACAATCCAGAATATGAACTTATAGTACCTCAGGATACGTGGAACTCATGAACAGTTGGTCGTTATAGATTTCTTAGAAACCAGAACATGGAGTTAAGAAGAACAGATGTGTATTTGAAATGTTTATTTACTAATGCCGTCTTCTCAGGCGTAGTACCTTAGATAATAAAAGTACACATATTATCAGTAGCAAAATTACCAGCATAGTTACTAGTACATAAAAAGTGAATGGTGATAGTATGTTAACATGCTGTAAATGAATAAGAGTTAGCAACACTTATAAGCAGCCGCGGGCCGTGGAGGGAGTTACGGTGAGGCAGGGAGGCGGGGAGGGGGAGAAGCAGGGTGGAGAATACAAGTACACATATTATCAGTAGCAAAATTACCAGCATAGTTACTAGTACATAAAAAGCGAATGGTGACAGTATGTTAACATGCTGTAAATGAATAAGAGTTAGCAACACTTATAAGCAGCCGCGGGCCGTGGAGGGAGTTACGGTGGGGCAGGGAGGCGGGGAGGGGGAGGGGCAAGGTAGAGAGGGCTCCACCCTGCTTCTCCCCCTCCCCGCCTCCCTGCCCCACCGTAACTCCCTCCACGGCCCGCGGCTGCTTATATCTCACCCTCCCTAATACACATATTATATTATTTGCTAAGAAGGTCTCTTTGTGTTGGTTTAGGGCGTGCCCATACTTTAGTGTCTTAGATTTGAAGGAATCACATCAGCACACACCAGCTCTCTCTTCATGTGAACCGCATCAACTGTTGTGTATGTGTGTTCGGCAAAGCAATATAAAACCCGCCTCATGCCCAGAATTGGCAGAAGTTGCACTTATGTTATGAGTATGAAGTCGTGGAGATCAGACCTCATAACAATTCTGTATCGTGTTGTTCTTTAAACTTTAGCACTCGCTGTACAGATATAGTTTAACAAGTAAAGCAGATAGTAGACCAATAACATATTATTCTCATGTAAACCACGATGAACTACTAGGTGGAAAGCTAAAGCAACAACTAAGTGTCGTGTGCAGAAGTTGCAAAAAAGGAAAAATGGCGTTTAAACCGGTAATGAGCCCATGCTAACTTAACACGGTGTAAAGATATCCAGGACCTAGATGACACCTCCTCATGATCCGGAAACGAACTGAATAAGATAATAGAAGTGCCATCTCATGAGAGCAGATTGCAAGTTTATATGTGGACGGTCCGCAAGGTAAAGCATTAAAAACTAGGAAAATTTAATGCTAAAGAAAAATAAAACAGCCAAGTACTTTATCGAGTCTTAAGCCAATAGGCAAGGTAAATAATAAAAACTTGACAAATAAGTCAATGAATTGTCAATGAAATGCTAGTACTCAGCATATCAAACATGAAAAAGGTCTATGACATAACTGTGTATGCAAAATAAGCTGCAACAGCCTCCAATAGGAAGTCACCGTCTTCATCCGAAAACAGTTCAGCCATCCAATTTAAAAGCGGAAAAGAACATACGTGCTCTCCCAGCACCGGATCCTCTATCACCATCAGAGGACAGCTCGGTGGGTTTTCAAGAAAGCTCTGTTCCAAGAAAGACTGTGCTGCCGCCAGTAAATTCCAGGGACCAAGTAGTCCATGCATCAATGCCACAGCCATAATCCTTTCGCCAGGACAAACCAACTCATGAGTAATGATAGGAGTCATCAGCTGATTAAAGTCGACGTCAGGAGAAACCGGTCCGCAGAGACACAAATCAATGGCCCAATCGAAATCACAGGTCAGGCAGTGAAATACAGGCTGGACACAGGTGAAGTAGGAGAACCGAAAAGATAATCCATATGCCGTGCTTAATATCGCCAACGGCATTGTGCCATAATATTCTAGCATGCGATTGCGGAACAGTGTCAGCAGCTGCAGGGTCGGAGGTTGCATAGGAGGGACATCCATATTTAAAAATGTAAAAAAGCACAAGAGCGTCCGCTGGTAATGCAAGTAAAAATGCCAATCCACGAACCAGAGTGCAGAAAATACAATGAAAGGAAGCAGGGATGACTCCAAAGATTTTCTCAAATGAAGTCACGAGACCACTGGTAACAACTTTAAAAAAGTGCACCAGGGACTTTGTGGAGGATGCGTTACAGATAGTCGGAAACATGTTGCTGAAATTGAAAGGCAAATGTTAATTGAAAAAGGTTTTGCACCTCTGTATGGGTGTTCGCTATGTGAAGTACGAAAGTTTCACGGGCCGAACTCAAGGCCACCTCTCTCTGAGACAAAAGAGCTCTTATTCTTGCCATGCCGTTGAAACGTGTCTCAAGGTTGGTATTTGTGGCCAGATTGAAAACTCCCTATGTTAATGTGTGGGAGGAAATAGAACATTTCTGCAGCAAATAACCCGTTCACTTACTGTTACGATAAAAGGAATACTTTTAATTAACTCAGAACAATCTTCATTATTGAGCATCAAATAACTACCATTTTCCAACAACTTGAACGTGGGGATGATAGCAGGAACTGGCGTGCCTTGCAACACGCAAGCCATATTTGGTCGATGTTTGTTGCATGAACCGTGTAAATGTATGTGCCTACACATTAGTGAATGATCTGGCGTCTCAGTGCATTCCTCTCCATTCAGATAAACTTCTTGATCATCTTTGAAACATCTGTATGTGTATGGAAGCGACCAGACCTCATGAAGAAAAGCACTACCTAAAGGTTCATAACGACCTATTGGTATATATTTCATACAATTTGAAAACTTATATAAAGCAAAAGGCAGCGTTATTAAACCGTGGATAAGGCATGTTGCCAAAAAACCCGCAATCCTCTGCTGATGATGTCACTGAGCATGTCATGAATGATGTAATATGTGACATCATCAGCAGTGGATTACGGGTAATGGTATCTCTAGTTTACTCCCTTATAGCTGTCTTTCTTTTAACATAAGTGTCTGTTTCCTTCCCTTATACTTACTGTTTTTGGGTCGCTTCCGGTTCGCGTACCCGCGAGCGAACTGGGAAGCGAACTAAGAGAAATAGAGGTTGGCACAGTTCCAAATATTGTACCAATTTTTTAATAACGGGGAGGTAGTTCTGAAAAGAACTTTTTTTTTTATTTTTCTGAACATTTTTTTACTGTTTTTGAATTTTTCGGAACAGTTTTATATTTTTTTGGGTTTTTCTTGGAGGGGGCAATGAAAACGATTCATTGTAAAGGGCTCAACAGGAGCAACAAAACAAAAAAAAGAAGTATTTATTATTTTGGGCGTTTCGGACAAACTTGCATATGATAGTCAATAGCTCTGTTGATCAGAGTGATGCTTTTTTCTCCGTAGGAAATGAATCCATCGCAAAATGCGCAGATGTGTTTTACATCACCAAATCTCATTTGTATATTTGGCACCATCTCCCTGCCCTCTGGTCCCGTTACTTCCGGTACAACAGATCTTCTGGCCATAATAGGGAGATTATCTAGGTCGTTCCGAAACTGTGCAGCACTGTAGTTGTTAGGATGCCACCTAGTCATATGGCGATGCATTGTGTAGTTTCCGAAACTGTATTTTTTGTCGGTCCCTCTGGACAGTCTATCTTGACATATAAGGCAAGTTACGTATCTTGCATTTACTTTTTTCTGACTTTTGGGAATTTTAAAAAATTGCCAAATGAAGTTTTCTTTCCGGTGAGACGTCCTGGGCTGCTCAGGCAAAAACTGCCTCTCTTCGTGCTCGTCCTCCTGTTCCTCTTCTTCTTCTTCTTGTTGAATTACAACTTGAGCAGGTGGTCCACTCTTCCTTGGATGTGGTGGAGGTGGTGGGGAAGCACCAGCTGAAGCTACTAAAGAAGCCATTGCTCAGTGATCACAAAGGGTCTTTCTCTCACAATGATGAAAGTCAGAGTGAGGAAAGAAGGAGGGATTTTCATCATTTGGGAAAAACAAGAGTTCTCAACCAATCAAAAGTGTTCATTTTAGATTATATGACCTAGTCTTACATCATTAGGAAACCAAAAGTGAAATGAACCAATGAAAAGTGTTATTACCAAGTCACATGACTTGCTGTGTTTACGTTAAGCGCTTTGCAGGGCCTCCCGGTTTGCTTCCAGAAACCTGCGCTTTGCGACTCGCTTCGCGTACCAGTTCGCTAACGTAGCACGTCATATGACGTATCACGCGACAACGTGAAACGTCATGCGGACGGGAGGCGTCACGATGTTGTTTTCTAACGCGGCACTTGCGGTAAAGAAACGTTTACCGGCTCGCGGTCTATTTCGCGGCATCAAGGTCAGCTAATGGGAAGCTTCCCGATTCGCGAAGCGGGAACGAAGAAAAAAAAATATTAAAAAAAAAAATTATTCATAAACATATAAAATATATTTTTGGATTTAAAGAAGAATACATTTTACATCTACAGATATTAGCTGTTAAAAAACCAATGAAATTCACAGAAAAAACCATAGGTTATAGACCATATATAGTTAGGAATTAGCATTTACAAAACCTTGAAAATTCACTGAAAAAACCATAGGTTATAGACCATATATAGTTAGGAATTAGCATTTAGAAAACCTTATTTTACTCACACAAAACCATTGAAATTCCATATATAGTTAGTTGCACTAACTATATATCGCGCACCCGCAATCCACTGCTGATGATGTCACATATTACATCATTCATGACATGGTCAGTGACATCACTGATGACATCACTGATGACATCTCAAATGACATCACTGATGACAACATCCAGTGACTGTATGTTTCTGTAAAGTTAAAATATGTCTTAGATATTGAAGAATGAGTGGATGTATAAGTGTCTGGATGAAGGATTTAGTAGGTGCGTCACTGACTGTATGAGTGAGTGATTAAATGTGTCTCACTGAATGCATGGGTTAGTGACTAAACTGTCTTAATTTGTGCATCATTATGTCTGTTGTGATGTAAACTGCTGCATGTGTTGATCATTAGCTATACGAGAGGCTATATGTGTTATTAATTGGTTGCCCAAGTATTTCTATGGGAGATTGAGTTTGTGTGGGGGTGGCTGGGAGGTGTGTGACTCTGTGCATAGATGTGTGAGCAGTTGATTCACTAGGTGTATGAGTTCAAGAGTGCATGTGGAAAAAGCTACATGGGCGGTTGACTGTGTGCATGAGTGTATTGATGAGTGAATGGATATCTCAATGCTACATGTCATAGTAAGTACATATGTAAAACACAGTACATGTGAGAGTTGGCATATATAAATAACTGTGCATGAGAGCCACTGAATGTGTGAGTGGCTGTATGGATCATTGTGAACTTGTATCAGGGATTGTATAAGAGAGTAAATATGTGTTAGTATATGTTTGAATAAGTAAGGTGTGTATAACTGTATAGTTGAGGAAATGGAGGTGAGATTGTTTCTTTGCATGACTGACTAGGTGTGTGAGTAACTCCATGGATGAGTGACAGTGTGTGAGTGTCTGTATACACTGAGTGTATCTAAGGTTATATTAGAGTCTGAAGAGGTTTATCGTATTAGCACAAGAATGATGTCAAATGAGATGTCATCAGTGATGTCATCAGTGATGTCATTTGAGATGTCATCAGTGATGTCACTGACCATGTCATGAATGATGTAATATGTGACATCATCAGCAGTGGATTGCGGGTGCGCGATATATAGTTAGTGCAACTAACTATATATGGAATTTCAATGGTTTTGTGTGAGTAAAATAAGGTTTTCTAAATGCTAATTCCTAACTATATATGGTCTATAACCTATGGTTTTTTCAGTGAATATATATATATATATATTATATATATATGTATATATTATATATATATATTATATATATATTACCTACTGGCGGTCGCCATTAGGTCGTAACTATAACTACCTACTGGCGACGATCGCCAGTAGGTAATATATATATATATATATTATATTACCTACTGGCGATAGCCAGTAGGTATATATAGTTAGGATTTTTTTCCTATGGGATTTTTGAAAATTCTATGTCGAATAACTTTGGCGTTTGAGGACAGAATTGGCTGAAATTTTCAGGAAAATGGAACATTTTGTTTCTGAAAATTTGGGGGGGTTTTGTCAAGGGGGGGCCGAGAAAAAAGGGGGGTCCCAAAACGTGTTTTTCCCATGCAATTTTCCATAGGGCGGTTGGCCTCACTTTTAGCCCGAACGGCTGAATGGATTTACACCAAACTTGGCAAAATTGTAGGGACTGGTAGCCCGATGTGCCTTTGCTATGTCTCAAGATATAGGCTCCAGTGGTTTTTACGAAAATTAACTTTGAAAAATATATATTGGGCTACATTGGGCTATATATATGTTGGAGCCCAAATGTAGCCCAATGTAGCCCAATGTAGCCCAATGTAGCCCAAAGATGGCCACCAGAGACAAAAAAAACAAATGTAGCCCAAATATCAGCTAGATGTAGCCCAACTATAGCCCAATGACAGAATGTCCCAGAGTGTTCTAAAGAACAACTAGAGTGCTAACAGTCCTACTTATTACAAAGGTATGGCACACCTGAAGCCATCTTGATTGGAATAAAGTGGTAACTCTTAAAACATTTAATTTAAAAAGGAACAACATGAGGGGGTTCATTTTGCCATAGAAAGTATGATTAGCGAATATATGACGAAATCCCGCATACCATCAGTCCGCAAAAAAAATCCCGCATGTACTATTAGGCCACAAATTAAAATAACGAAAACTTTTAGAACGAATATGCCTTTAGCATACACTAAACAACTAAACTACCTAAAACCCTAAAACACTACCCCCAGCATGACCCTACACTACACAAACAGTACAACACTACCCTAAACCCTAAAACACTACCCCCAGCATGACCCTACACTACACAAACACTACAACACTACCCTAAACCCTAAAACACTACCCCCAGCATGACCCTACACTACGCAAACACTACAACACTACCCAAAACCCTAAAACACTACCCCCAGCATGACCCTACACTACGCAAACACTACAACACAACCCTAAACCCTAAAACACTACACCCCAGCATGACCCTACACTACGCAAACACTACAACACTACCCTAAACCCTAAAACACTACCCCCAGCATGACCCTACACTACGCAAACACTACAACACTACCCTAAACCCTAAAACACTACCCCCAGCATGACCCTACACTACGCAAACACTACAACACTACCCAAAACCCTAAAACACTACACCCCAGCATGACCCTACACTACGCAAACACTACAACACTACCCTAAACCCTAAAACACTACCCCCAGCATGACCCTACACTACGCAAACATTACAACACTACCCTAAACCCTAAAACACTACCCCCAGCATGACCCTACACTACGCAAACACTACAACACTACCCTAAACCCTAAAACACTACCCCCAGCATGACCCTACACTACGCAAACACTACAACACTACCCTAAACCCTAAAACACTACCCCCAGCATGACCCTACACTACGCAAACACTTCAACACTACCCTAACCCCTAAAACACTACCCCCAGCATGACCCTACACTACGCCAACACTACAACACTACCCAAAACCCTAAAACACTACACCCCAGCATGACCCTACACTACGCAAACACTACAACACTACCCTAAACCCTAAAACACTACCCCCAGCATGACCCTACACTACGCAAACACTACAACACTACCCTAAACCCTAAAACACTACCCCCAGCATGACCCTACACTACGCAAACACTACAACACTACCCTAAGCCCTAAAGCACTACCCCCAGCATGACCCTACACTACGCAAACACTACAACACTACCCTAAACCCTAAAACACTACCCCCAGCATGACCCTACACTACGCAAACACTACAACACTACCCTAAACCCTAAAACACTACACCGCAGCATGACCCTACACTACGCAAACACTACAACACTACCTAAAACCCTAAAACACTACCCCCAGCATGACCCTACACTACGCAAACACTACAACACTACCCAAAACCCTAAAACACTACCCCCAGCATGACCCTACACTACGCAAACACTACAACACTACCCTAAACCCTAAAACACTACACCCAGCATGACCCTACACTACGCAAACACTACAACACTACCCAAAACCCTAAAACACTACACCCCAGCATGACCCTACACTACGCAAACACTACAACACTACCCAAAACCCTAAAACACTACCCCCCAGCATGACCCTACACTACGCAAACACTACAACACTACCCAAAACCCTAAAACACTACCCCCAGCATGACCCTACACTACGCAAACACTACAACACTACCCAAAACCCTAAAACACTACCCCCAGCATGACCCTACACTACGCAAACACTACAACACTACCCAAAACCCTAAAACACTACCCCCAGCATGACCCTACACTACGCAAACACTACAACTCTACCCTAAACCCTAAAACACTACCCCCAGCATGACCCTACACTAAACAACCACCACAACTCTACACTACACTAACACAAAACTACACTACACAACACTACACTACACAATCACTAACCCACGAAAAAATTAACACAAACCCACTTACCTCTCTCGTCATCGTGGTTTTCACAACGCAAATGCATTTACCATACATGCCTTTAAAACGTAATTCTTTGTAAAGGCATGCGCGATAAATGCACATGCGTTTTGAAAAAATGCGGGATAATGGTATGCGAGGTCAATGACCTTGCGGGATAATGGTATGCGGACTGAAAGTCTGCGGGATAAAAAATGCGGGAAAATGGCTGCAAACCATGATTAGCAGCAGACTTCCCTGGAGAGCACTAGCTTTACTACAGTGATCTAATGAGCAACTAGAGTGCTAACATTCAGAATTTATGGCAAATGTGTGACACATCTGAATGCCTTCTTGATAGAACCAAAGTAAACAAGCATTGGAAATGCAATAGATCTCGCCCTCGTTTAAGTTAAAGCCATTCTGTTTGTAATGAGGTGGCTTTTTAGCTTTGCTTTTATTAGTGTTTTTAAAACTTTCATGTAAATAACATGCATATGTATGCATATATGTATATGTATGCATGCATTTATATTTATATAGATATGCAGATTATATATGTTTATATATGTATATTACCTACTGGCGATAGCCAGTGGGTATATATAGTTAGGATTTTTTCTCTATGGGATTTCTGAAAATTCTATGTCTAATAACTTTGGCGTTTGTGGACGGAATTGGCTGAAATTTTCAGGAAAATGGCACAATTTGTTTCTGAGCAGCCCCTGAAAATTTGGGGGGTTTCGTCAAGGGGGGGCCGAGAAAAAAGGGGGGTCCCAAAACGCGTTTTTCCCATTCATTTTTCCATAGGGCGGTTGGACTCACTTTTAGCTCGAACGGCTGAATAGATTTACATGAAACTTGGCAAAATTGTAGATATGGTTTGCCCGACGTGCCTTTGCTATTTCTCAATATATGTGCTCCAGTGGATTTTGAGAAATTAACGTTTAAAAAAATATATATATCTGTGACAGCGCTCCGGTTAGCGCCCCGGTTCGCGTACCTGACGCGTAACGGAACTTCGCGAAGCGAAGCTGATTGGCTCTCCGGTGTCTGTCAACATTCTAAACAGTCCGGAGCGGCCGCCATCTTGTCTCTCGGTAGGATCGAGAGACAAGATGTGGTGAAAAACGAAGGGGGAAATGAAGGAAAGGGGGCAAAGTAGACCCCTCCTGACCCCCTAGGATTGATGAGGGGGATATTAAAGTGCCCCGCGGGGCAAAAAATAAAAAATATTTTTTTTTTTGCGATTTTACACTGTAGAGGCGCGTCCCGGTACGCGAACCGGGCAGCTCACCGGGCAGCTAACCGGGCAGCTAACCGGCAGCGTAGCTGTCAACATTGTAAACAGTCCGGAGCGGCCGCCATCTTGTCTCTCGGTAGGTTCGAGAGACAAGATGTGGTGAAAAAAGAAGGGGGAAATGAAGGAAAGGGGGCAAGGTAAACCCCTCCTGACCCCCTAGGATTGATGAGGCGGATATTAAAGTCCCCCGCGATTTTTCGCGGTAGAGGCGCTTCCCGGTACGCGAACCAGGCAGCTCACCGGGCAGCTAACCGGGCAGCTAACCGGCAGCGTAGCTGTCAACATTGTAAACAGTCCGGAGCGGCCGCCATCTTGTCTCTCGGTAGGTTCGAGAGACAAGATGTGGTGAAAAAAGAAGGGGGAAATGAAGGAAAGGGGGCAAGGTAAACCCCTCCTGACCCCCTAGGATTGATGAGGGGGATATTAAAGTCCCCCGCGATTTTTCGCGGTAGAGGCGCTTCCCGGTACCGGGCAGCTAACTGGCAGCGTAACGGGAGTCCGCCATCTTGTGTTTTTGGAGCGTCCGGTTCGCGTACCGGGTAGCGTCCCGGTAAGCGTAACAAGGGGAAAACCAAGAGAAACAGTAAAAAAAAAATTAAGGTAATAGATTTCCAGCAAACTTGGCAAAATTGTAGGGACAGTTTGTTTGATGTGCCTTTGCAAGGCCTCAAGATATGTGCACGTGTGTTTTTTGTCTAATTAAGGTTAAAAAAAAGATATATATCTGTAAGCGTGCTCCGGCACGCTTACGTTACGGGTTTTGTTTGCGCTGCAGAGCCGATACGTCACGGTTATGCGACGCGTCATGAGGCGTCTCACGTGGCTACGTGATACGTCACGTAATAAAGAATATATTTTACAGCTATAGATATTAGCTTTTAAAAAAACAATGAAATTCACTGAAAAAACCATAGGTTATAGACCATATATAGTTAGGAATTTGCATTTACAAAACCTTGAAAATTCACTGAAAAAACCATAGGTTAGAGACCATATATAGTTAGCTGGACATTTTATTGACATAAAACCAATGAAATTCCATATATAGTTAGTTGCACTAACTATATATCTCGCACCCGCAATCCACTGCTGATGATGTCACATATTACATCATTCATGACATGGTCAGTGACATCACTGATGACATCACTGATGACATCTCAAATGACATCACTGATGACATCACTGATGACATCTCAAATGACATCACTGATGACATCATGACACACCAATACCAGTTACTACATACGCACTCACTGATTCCTACGTCTACACACACATTCACTCATTCACCCATACAATCACTCATACATACAGTCACTCATTATTACAACACTATCATATGCACTCATACACCTATGCAGACACTCACACACTGCCACTCATCCATGGAGTTACTCACACACCTAGTCAGTCCTGTAAAGAATCAATCACACTTCCATTTCCTCATCTATACAGTTAAACACAGAACACCATACTTCAGTGACATCACTGATGACATCTCAAATGACATCACTGATGACATCTCAAATGACATCACTGATGACATCATGACACACCAATACCAGTTACTACATACGCACTCACTGATTCCTACGTCTACACACACATTCTCTCATTCACCCATACAATCACTCATACATACAGTCACTCATTATTACAACACTATCATATGCACTCATACACCTAGTCAGTCCTGTGAAGAATCAATCACACTTCGATTTCCTCATCTATACAGTTAAACACAGAACACCATACTTTTTCACACATATACTAACACATACTTACTCTCTTATACAATCACTGATACAAGTACACATTGATATGCACAGTCACACACCTCCCAGCCAGCCACACACACACTCAGTCTTCCATACATCCACTCATTCTTCAATATGTAAAACATATTTAAACTTTTCAAAAACACACAGACACTAGATGATGTCATCAGTGATGTCATTTGAGATGTCATCAGTGATGTCATCAGTGATGTCATTTGAGATGTCATCAGTGATGTCATCAGTGATGTCACTGATCATGTCATGAATGATGTAATATGTGACATCATCAGCAGTGGATTGCGGGTGCGCGATATATAGTTAGTGCAACTAACTATATATGGAATTTCATTGTTTTTATGTCAATAAAATGTCCAGCTAACTATATATGGTCTCTAACCTATGGTTTTTTCAGTGAATATATATATATATATATATATATATATATATATATATATATATATATATATATATATATATATATATATATATATATGCCAATTCACCAACAGTTTGCCTGCTGAGAGAGGACCAGCACCAGGTAGGTTATTCAATTTGTCGTCTTTATTCTGCAAGGGCAAGCACAGCACCGGACATCGTTGCACAAAAATAGTCTTATCCTGACGCGTTTCGTGCGTAGAGAGCACTTCATCAAAGGATTTCAGACATTACCGCAATGAAACCGGCATTGTTCGTACTACTATTTCAACAGTTTCTTCCCCGCCCCAGTGGGCATGGCCAAACTCTGGCCTGCTGGGTGTTGTAGTGCGTGTTTTGCTCCAGTGAGTTGCTCGGTTTCAAAGCGCATTAATGAAAATTGTATCCCAAGTGGGGTGTGCACAGCAGCATGGACGTTTCTGGCTTGTCGCTCCTCCTCACAAAATCGACACCCACCTGTCCTACAGCCAGGATGTCGGGTGACACCTCGGCAGGACTACGTGAACGCAGTTGGGTCGCTCTCGCGGCTCAGGCGGGGCCGCATAAACATCAATTCACCAACAGTTTGCCGGCTGAGAGAGGACCAGCACCAGGTAGGTTATTCAATTTGTCGTCTTTATTCTGCAAGGGCAAGCACAGCACCGGACATCGTTGCACAAAAATAGTCTTATCCTGACGCGTTTCGTGCGTAGAGAGCACTTCATCAAAGGATTTCAGACATTACCGCAATGAAACCGGCATTGTTCGTACTACTATTTCAACAGTTTCTTCCCCGCCCCAGTGGGCGTGGCCAACCTCTGGCCTGCTGGGTGTTGTAGTGCGTGTTTTGCTCCAGTGAGTTGCTCGGTTTCAAAGCGCATTAATGAAAATTGTATCCCAAGTGGGGTGTGCACAGCAGCATGGACGTTTCTGGCTTGTCGCTCCTCCTCACAAAATCGACACCCACCTGTCCTACAGCCAGGATGTCGGGTGACACCTCGGCAGGACTACGTGAACGCAGTTGGGTCGCTCTCGCGGCTCAGGCGGGGCCGCATAAACATCAATTCACCAACAGTTTGCCTGCTGAGAGAGGACCAGCACCAGGTAGGTTATTCAATTTGTCGTCTTTATTCTGCAAGGGCAAGCCCAGCACCGGACATCGTTGCACAAAAATAGTCTTATCCTGACGCGTTTCGTGCGTAGAGAGCACTTCATCAAAGGATTTCAGACATTACCGCAATGAAACCGGCATTGTTCGTACTACTATTTCAACAGTTTATTCCCCGCCCCAGTGGGCGTGGCCAACCTCTGGCCTGCTGGGTGTTGTAGTGCGTGTTTTGCTCCAGTGAGTTGCTCGGTTTCAAAGCCCATTAATGAAAATTGATGAAGTGCTCTCTACGCACGAAACGCGTCAGGATAAGACTATTTTTGTGCAACGATGTCCGGTGCTGTGCTTGCCCTTGCAGAATAAAGACGACAAATTGAATAACCTACCTGGTACTGGTCCTCTCTCAGCAGGCAAACTGTTGGTGAATTGATGTTTATGCGGCCCCGCCTGAGCCGCGAGAGCGACCCAACTGCGTTCACGTAGTCCTGCCGAGGTGTCACCCGACATCCTGGCTGTAGGACAGGTGGGTGTCGATTTTGTGAGGAGGAGCGACAAGCCAGAAACATCCATGCTGCTGTGCACACCCCACTTGGGATACAATTTTCATTAATGCGGTTTGAAACCGAGCAACTCACTGGAGCAAAACACGCACTACAACACCCAGCAGGCCAGAGGTTGGCCACGCCCACTGGGGCGGGGAAGAAACTGTTGAAATAGTAGTACGAACAATGCCGGTTTCATTGCGGTAATATCTGAAATCCTTTGATGAAGTGCTCTCTACGCACGAAACGCGTCAGGATAATACTATTTTTGTGCAACGATGTCCGGTGCTGTGCTTGCCCTTGCAGAATAAAGACGACAAATTGAATAACCTACCTGGTGCTGGTCCTCTCTCAGCAGGCAAACTGTTGGTGAATTGATATATATATATGCATATATAGATATATATTTATATATTACCTACTGGCGGTCGTCGCCAGTAGGTAGTTATAGTTAGGACCTACTGGTGACCGCCAGTATAATATATATTACCTACTGGCGGTCGCTAGTAGGTAGTTATAGTTAGGACCTAGTTTCCATAGGAAATCCGCAACATTCTATTGGGAAAAACGTTGGCGTCGGTGGATGAATCTTTGTGAATTTCTCAAAGATGATGGCCCGTTACGCTCCGCTCCTTCCCTGAAAGTGTCGGGGGGATTCGGGAAGCGGGGGCCGAGAAAAAAGGGTGGTCCCAAAATGTGTTTTCCCCATGTTAATTTCCATAGGACGATTAGACACGGCTACAGCCCGAACCGCTGAACGGAATTACACCAAATTTGGCAAAATGGTAGGGACTGGTACGCAGTAGGGCCTTTTCCATATTTGGTTAACATCGCTCCAGTGGTTTTTATGAAAATTAACTTTAAAAAAATGTATATATCTATATGCGCGCTTCAAGCTGTTTGGGTACGCGTACCGGTAAGCGCACCCGTCGTGCCACCGAAGTGCGCGAGCGGAAAGCTGATTGGCTCTCGGGTGTTTGTAAACATTCCAAATGGTCCGAAGAGTCCGCCATCTTGTGTCTCGGAAGAACCGAGACACAAGAGGTGAAAAACAAAAAGGGAAAACATTAAAAGAGTACGCTCAGGGCGCGTTTACATGTGAACATTTACATGTACGCTTACATGTGTGTTTACCTGTACGCGCACCATGAGCGTACCACGGGGAAAAACAGTGAAAAACAATAGAGTAAAATAAGAATTTAGAGTGCTTAGAGGTAGGGTAGCTCTAAAAAGAGCTGTTGTGTTATGTGAGTGATTTAGGTACCTACAAGTAGGTACTGATGCATAGTCTAAAATTCAAAAGGAAGACTCTATTCCCCTCATCTGTAAAATGTACACCATCTCTCCTATAGATGCCTTGCATATTGTAACGGAAGTTGTTGTGGTATATATAACCCATGCCATAGTCTCTGAGGAAAGCAGAACCAGACTTATTCACATGTTTCCTTGCTTTCTCAATCTGTGGACAATATCGGTTGGGCCAGTTCCATTTTTGCCTTTGGCATATATTAGAATATACAAAGGCAGTTTGAGGAAAAAGTGACATCAATTTCACAAAGGTGTCCTTTAAAAGCATTTCCAAACCTACCCCAGTCAATGTGCCTAGGTCATTTCCACCACAGTGCACAATTATGAGGTCAGGGTGTGGGAGATGCAAAAACGATTTTACCAATGGTATCAATTGGTGACATCTCAATCCTCTCTGGCCAATCCACATATTATCCACATTTGGTAAAACAAGGTTGGGAATACCTCTGTTTGCTGCATACCTTTCATTCCAGTAAACATAGCTATGTGCCACAATCCACACTTTAGACATCTTGAAGGGAGATTTTGTAGTACTCAGATGGGCTCTTGAAATGAAATGGCAGTTTGAGAAGTAGGAGTTTAAAAAAAGTAGATGAGATTCAGTGCACTTGAAGAATAAGAAATGATTGGTGGTTTCTGAAAATTGAACACTGAAAATCAGGGTGCATGCTTCTGTTTTTTGAAAGAAGTAATTCTTTTTTTTTTTTTTTTTTTTCTTCAGCATAACAAAGTATTATGAGCTTTACATGCATCACATTTTATCCATTACAATACTTTATACATTATATTGTTTAAACTCCATCCTTGAGTACTACCCTACCAATAATACATTCAACTAAAAAAAAAAAAAAAAAAAAAAGAAGTAATCTAATGGTTGAGAAAAAGTTATTGAAAGAAACATTGCACAGTATAAGCTGGTATATTGATAAGTCAAACACCCTTGCTGGGTTCATTTGCAACATAGTATGATGATCTTTTTACCTGTTTGCTCAGTTAGGTGATGTGTGGAGTGTTACCATGGTAACAGGCAGAAAGAGAAGTGGGGGGATGGGTGAATATTATGTGAGTTTGAAAGTGTTGAAATGTACAACCAATTAAAATGTTAGTTTGGTCTTGAATTTGTGTGGGAAGAAATTTGTTTGGTTATACACAGGCATATGTGTGAAAAGTAAGAGGGAATCAGGGCCATTTTGAGGTTCCAGTGTCTGAGGTGCATTTCAGAGATTCTGCTTAAGAAAATCTGGTGTGTGTGACTGACACTGTTCTAAATCTTCAAAAACATTTTTAAAGGTGAGTAATGATTCATTTAATATAGATAGAGTGCTGTATGTACTATGGGGAAGATTAACAAGCATATTGCGCTTCTTTATTCTTGCATTGTGTCTCATGTTTTTTTGTAAGAATGGTAAAAAAATAATGGTGCGTATTGGAAATTTATTTTGGAAATCAGTCAGATTTTTGCACTGTAATGTAGTGCTTATTTATATGGGCTGTGCTCTGTCTTTTAAATGATTTATTGTGGTACAAGTTTTTAGGTAAAATGATTGTTTTTAAAATTTTTAACTAGGATCACACTGAGTGTCTGTGTAAATTAAAGAATTATATTTGCACCTTTTTCTAAAATGTCACCTGTATCTCCTCACAGTTTGCTTATAGGGTACTCTTTTTTTTAGGTTGTTTCTCATCCTGTCATTCAATGCTGGTATAGAGATAGTGCTGTAAATTTGAAATGTATTTACTGACTGCACAAGCCCTCTCCTGCTGCCTGTACCATTTCACCCTATGCTGTGTCACCCTCTTCTTGCATCATTTCGCCTTCTGCCTGTGCCATCTCACTCTTTGTCTGTGCCATCTCACTCTCAGTCTCCGCCATCTCTCCCACTGCCTGCGTCATGTTACCATGTGCTGGCGCCATCTCTCCCTCTGCCTGCGCTATCTGCCGTGTGCCTGCATTATTTATCCCCTCTGTCTGCACCATGTCTCTTTTGCTTGCACCATCTCTTTCTTTGCATGTGTCATCTCACTTTCTGCCTGCACCATCTCTCTCTTTGCATGTGTCATCTCACTCTCTGCCTGCTGCACCATCTCCCCTCTGCCTGCATCATGTCTCCCTCCACCTGCGTCATCTCTCTCTTTGCGTGTGTCATCTCACTCTCTGCCTGCACCATCTCTCTCTTTGCGTGTGTCATCTCACTCTCTGCCTGTGCCATCTCTCTCTTTGCGTGTGTCATCTTACTCTCTGCCTGCACCATCTCTCTCTTTGAGTGTGTCATCTCACTCTCTGCCTGCGCCATCTCACCCTCTGCCTGCATCATGTCTCTCTCCACCAGCGTCCTATCTCTCTTTGCGTGTGTCATCTCCCCTCTGCCTGCATGATGTCTCCCTCCACCTGCGCCATCTCTCTCTTTGCGTGTGTAATCCCACTCTCTGTCTGCACCATCTCTCTCTTTGAGTGTGTCATCTCACTCTCTGCCTAGCCCTCTCACCCTCTGCCTGCATCATGTCTCCCTCCACCTGCGCCATCTCTCTCTTTGCGTGTTTCATCTCACTCTCTGCCTGCACCGTCTCTCTCTTTGAGTGTGTCATCTCACTCTCTGCCTGCGCCATCTCTCTCTTTGCCTGCATCATGTCTCCCTCTGCCTGCATCATGTGTCTCTCCACCTGAGCCATCTCTCTCTTTGCGTGTGTCATCTCATTCTCTGCCGGCACCATCTCTCTCTTTGAGTGTGTCATCTCACTCTCTGCCTGCGCCATCTCTCTCTTTGCCTGCATCATGTCTATCTCCACCAGCGTCATCTCTTTCTTTGCGTGTGTCATCTCCCCTCTGCCTGCATCATGTCTCCCTCCACCTGCACCAGCTCTCTCTTTGCCTGCATCATGTCTCCCCTCTGCCTGCATCATGTCTCCCTCCACCTGCGCCATCGCTCTCTTTGAGTGTGTCATCTCACTCTCTGCCTGCGCCATCTCTCTCTTTGCCTGCATCATGTCTCCCTCTGCCTGCATCATGTGTCTCTCCACCTGAGCCATCTCTCTCTTTGCGTGTGTCATCTCATTCTCTGCCTGCACCATCTCTCTCTTTGAGTGTGTCATCTCACTCTCTGCCTGCGCCATCTCTCTCTTTGCCTGCATCATTTCTATCTCCACCAGCGTCATCTCTTTCTTTGCGTGTGTCATCTCCCCTCTGCCTGCGTCATGTCTCCCTCCACCTGCGCCAGCTCTCTCTTTGCCTGCATCCTGTCTCCCCTCTGCCTGCATCATGTCTCCCTCCACCTGCGCCATCTCTCTCTTTGAGTGTGTCATCTCCCCTCTGCCTGCATCATGTTCCTCTCTGCCTGCATCATGTCTCTCTCCACCAGCGTCATCTCACTCTCTGCCTGCGCCATCTCTCTCTTCACATATGTCATCTCAGTCTCTGCCTGCACCATCTCTCTCTTTGAGTGTGTCATCTCACTGTAAGGATTTCCAAGCAGGTTCTGCAGGAGCATCAGGAATCCGGAGAGTAGTCCTCAGCCTTCCCCTACGGCCTTCCGACTCTATCAAACACTAAAGTATCGAATGGCTCGCCAGGGGAAAACAGGGAAACAAAACAAGGAAAGGTTGGGGAAGACAATAGAGCTTGGCCGTGAACTTCAGAATGGATGCTCGATAACAGGTAGGCTGAAAAGGAAGGAAGGTATTATAGTCTATCTTTGCTAACCACAACATATATGTACACCATGTCTATAATACATATAAGACCACTACATACCACCTCTGTTCGTCTGGACTGTAGAACATATAAGAAGGGCAGAATGATGTTCTTGTGTTTCTATTACAAAGAAGACAAAAGACAGTAAATAACTCTTTCTCTCTCTATGTTGGTGAGTGCTAGCATTTAAGGTATAATTATCACTCTGTATTTCCTTGGAGTACACTGGGAGAACTCCCACTTCTTCTGTATATATGGATACGAGTTGTAGAGCCACTACCATGTACCTTGCATCAATATCTGTTAGACAATAATTACAATCAGGTATGTACACAAAGTAACCGCCAAATAATAATGAAAGGCAGCGCACAGCGCTGTTACCGTGATTCTGTGCAGAGGAGGTCTGAATATACACCACACAATGGTCCACGCAAGAGCCCCAAAAATAATGTAAATATTGTCCAGGGAGAGGGAGGAATGAAGAAGTGCACAGTTGAAGTCATAGGGTACTCTTTTTTTTAGGTTGTTTCTCATCCTGTCATTCAATGCTGGTATAGAGATAGTGCTGTAAATTTGAAATGTATTTACTGACTGCACAAGCCCTCTCCTGCTGCCTGTACCATTTCACCCTATGCTGTGTCACCCTCTTCTTGCATCATTTCGCCTTCTGCCTGTGCCATCTCACTCTTTGTCTGTGCCATCTCACTCTCAGTCTCCGCCATCTCTCCCACTGCCTGCGTCATGTTACCATGTGCTGGCGCCATCTCTCCCTCTGCCTGCGCTATCTGCCGTGTGCCTGCATTATTTATCCCCTCTGTCTGCACCATGTCTCTTTTGCTTGCACCATCTCTTTCTTTGCATGTGTCATCTCACTTTCTGCCTGCACCATCTCT
This sequence comes from Lissotriton helveticus, assembly GCF_964261635.1. Lineage (NCBI taxonomy): Eukaryota > Metazoa > Chordata > Amphibia > Caudata > Salamandridae > Lissotriton > Lissotriton helveticus. The sequence continues at coordinate 663,705,478 of NC_136057.1, forward strand.
CTCTTTGCATGTGTCATCTCACTCTCTGCCTGCTGCACCATCTCCCCTCTGCCTGCATCATGTCTCCCTCCACCTGCGTCATCTCTCTCTTTGCGTGTGTCATCTCACTCTCTGCCTGCACCATCTCTCTCTTTGCGTGTGTCATCTCACTCTCTGCCTGTGCCATCTCTCTCTTTGCGTGTGTCATCTTACTCTCTGCCTGCACCATCTCTCTCTTTGAGTGTGTCATCTCACTCTCTGCCTGCGCCATCTCACCCTCTGCCTGCATCATGTCTCTCTCCACCAGCGTCCTATCTCTCTTTGCGTGTGTCATCTCCCCTCTGCCTGCATGATGTCTCCCTCCACCTGCGCCATCTCTCTCTTTGCGTGTGTAATCCCACTCTCTGTCTGCACCATCTCTCTCTTTGAGTGTGTCATCTCACTCTCTGCCTAGCCCTCTCACCCTCTGCCTGCATCATGTCTCCCTCCACCTGCGCCATCTCTCTCTTTGCGTGTTTCATCTCACTCTCTGCCTGCACCGTCTCTCTCTTTGAGTGTGTCATCTCACTCTCTGCCTGCGCCATCTCTCTCTTTGCCTGCATCATGTCTCCCTCTGCCTGCATCATGTGTCTCTCCACCTGAGCCATCTCTCTCTTTGCGTGTGTCATCTCATTCTCTGCCGGCACCATCTCTCTCTTTGAGTGTGTCATCTCACTCTCTGCCTGCGCCATCTCTCTCTTTGCCTGCATCATGTCTATCTCCACCAGCGTCATCTCTTTCTTTGCGTGTGTCATCTCCCCTCTGCCTGCATCATGTCTCCCTCCACCTGCACCAGCTCTCTCTTTGCCTGCATCATGTCTCCCCTCTGCCTGCATCATGTCTCCCTCCACCTGCGCCATCGCTCTCTTTGAGTGTGTCATCTCACTCTCTGCCTGCGCCATCTCTCTCTTTGCCTGCATCATGTCTCCCTCTGCCTGCATCATGTGTCTCTCCACCTGAGCCATCTCTCTCTTTGCGTGTGTCATCTCATTCTCTGCCTGCACCATCTCTCTCTTTGAGTGTGTCATCTCACTCTCTGCCTGCGCCATCTCTCTCTTTGCCTGCATCATTTCTATCTCCACCAGCGTCATCTCTTTCTTTGCGTGTGTCATCTCCCCTCTGCCTGCGTCATGTCTCCCTCCACCTGCGCCAGCTCTCTCTTTGCCTGCATCCTGTCTCCCCTCTGCCTGCATCATGTCTCCCTCCACCTGCGCCATCTCTCTCTTTGAGTGTGTCATCTCCCCTCTGCCTGCATCATGTTCCTCTCTGCCTGCATCATGTCTCTCTCCACCAGCGTCATCTCACTCTCTGCCTGCGCCATCTCTCTCTTCACATATGTCATCTCAGTCTCTGCCTGCACCATCTCTCTCTTTGAGTGTGTCATCTCACTGTAAGGATTTCCAAGCAGGTTCTGCAGGAGCATCAGGAATCCGGAGAGTAGTCCTCAGCCTTCCCCTACGGCCTTCCGACTCTATCAAACACTAAAGTATCGAATGGCTCGCCAGGGGAAAACAGGGAAACAAAACAAGGAAAGGTTGGGGAAGACAATAGAGCTTGGCCGTGAACTTCAGAATGGATGCTCGATAACAGGTAGGCTGAAAAGGAAGGAAGGTATTATAGTCTATCTTTGCTAACCACAACATATATGTACACCATGTCTATAATACATATAAGACCACTACATACCACCTCTGTTCGTCTGGACTGTAGAACATATAAGAAGGGCAGAATGATGTTCTTGTGTTTCTATTACAAAGAAGACAAAAGACAGTAAATAACTCTTTCTCTCTCTATGTTGGTGAGTGCTAGCATTTAAGGTATAATTATCACTCTGTATTTCCTTGGAGTACACTGGGAGAACTCCCACTTCTTCTGTATATATGGATACGAGTTGTAGAGCCACTACCATGTACCTTGCATCAATATCTGTTAGACAATAATTACAATCAGGTATGTACACAAAGTAACCGCCAAATAATAATGAAAGGCAGCGCACAGCGCTGTTACCGTGATTCTGTGCAGAGGAGGTCTGAATATACACCACACAATGGTCCACGCAAGAGCCCCAAAAATAATGTAAATATTGTCCAGGGAGAGGGAGGAATGAAGAAGTGCACAGTTGAAGTCAGCAACAAGTGAGGATTAAAATAAAACACAAACGGGCAGTGCCCAGCCGGATGGCGGGGAGAATACCGGCCGCCGGGCGAAGCACCAGGGAAATGGGGTTTAGGATTCTGGCTCTCGAAGGGAGATAAGAAGGCGCCCAGCCGGATGGCGGAGAGTAGACCCAGCCGCCGGGCGGGGCACCTAAGAAATGCTATGTAGATAGGAGGCTGAACCCAGCCAGATGGCGGAGAAAAGTCCCGCCGCCGGGCGAAGTACAAGGATATGGGGACAGTTGGGCAATAGATCAAAATACGGCACACACGGTAATGAGGACATCAGGTTGGAAAGACGTCACTTCAACCGCAAATGCAGCCTGTACGGCACGGAGGAAGCCGCAAGCAAACACCTTCACAAGGAAGGCAGGAATCCAAACGGAAGCGAAACAGGATCGAAGAAACCGGAAGTCAGGCAAGACAAGTTGGGACGGAACCCAAAACGGAAGGAGCTAGACGCCAGAATGTAAAGCGGCTTTCTGTTGTTCTGCGCGTCTTATATAGGACTGCTTTAAAGCTACAGTGTCGGTGGGATGTTGGGGCATGACACTCACTCTTTGCCTACATCATGTCTCTCTCCACCAGCGTCATCTATCTCTTTGCGTGTGTCATCTCTCTCTTTGCGTGTGTCATGTCTCTTTCCACCAGCGTCATCTCTCTCTTTGCGTGTGTCATCTCCCCTCTGCCTGCATGATGTCTCCCACCACCTGCGCCATCTCTCTCTTTGAGGGGAGATGACACACGCAAAGAGAGAGATGACACACGCAAAGAGAGAGATGACACACACAAAGAGAGAGATGACGCTGTGGCAGAGAGACATGATGCAGGCAAAGAGTGAGATGACACATGCAAAGAGAGAGATGGCGGAGGTGGAGGGAGACATTATGCATGCAGAGGGGAGATGAGACATGCATAGACAGAGATGACACACGCAAAGAGAGAGATGATGCTGGTGGAGGGAGACATGATGCAGGCAAAGAGTGAGATGACACACTGAAGGAGAGAGATGGCGCAGGTGGAGAGAGACATGATGCAGGCAGAGGGGAGATGACACACGCAAAGAGAGAGATGACACACGCAAAGAGAGAGATGATGCTGGTGGAGAGAGACATGATGCAGGCAAAGAGAGAGATGGCGCAGGCAAAGAGAGAGATGACGCTGGTGGAGAGAGACATGATGCAGGCAGAGGGTGAGATGGCGCAGGCAGAGAGTGAGATGACACACGCAAAGAGAGACATGGTGCAGGCAGAGAGTGAGATGTCACACGCAAAGAGAGAGATAACACATGCAAGGAGAGAGATGGTGCAGGCAGAGAGTGAGATGACACACGCAAAGAGAGAGATGACACACGCAAAGAGAGAGATGGTGCAGGCAGAGAGTGAGATGACACACTGAAGGAGAGAGATGGCGCAGGTGGAGAGAGACATGATGCAGGCAGAGGGGAGATGACACACGCAAAGAGAGAGATGACACACGCAAAGAGAGAGATGATGCTGGTGGAGAGAGACATGATGCAGGCAAAGAGAGAGATGGCGCAGGCAAAGAGAGAGATGACGCTGGTGGAGAGAGACATGATGCAGGCAGAGGGTGAGATGGCGCAGGCAGAGAGTGAGATGACACACGCAAAGAGAGACATGGTGCAGGCAGAGAGTGAGATGTCACACGCAAAGAGAGAGATAACACATGCAAGGAGAGAGATGGTGCAGGCAGAGAGTGAGATGACACACGCAAAGAGAGAGATGACGCTGGTGGAGAGAGACATGATGCAGGTAGAGGGTGAGATGGTGCACGTAGACAGTGAGATGACACAAGCAAAGAGAGAGATGACGCAGGTGGAGAGTGAGATGATATACACAAAGAGAGAGATACTACAGGCAGAGAGTGAGATGACACACGCAAAGAGAGAGATGACGCAGGTGGTGAGAGACATGATGCAGGCAGAGGGTGAGATGGCGCAGGCAGAGAGTGAAATGACACAAGCAAAGAGAGAGATGACGCTGGTGGAGAAAGACATGATGCAGGCAGAGGGTGAGATGGCGCAGGCAGAGAGTATGATGACACACGCAAAGACAGACATGATGCAGGCAGAGAGTGAGATGTCACACACAAAGAGAGAGATGACACATGTAAAGAGAGAGATGGTGCAGGCAGAGAGTGAGATGACACATGCGAAGAGAGAGAGCCACCACACCCTAGTCCAGTGCCTCAGCAACATCGGTATCCAAGAGAAGGCACTGGAGTGGATCATCTCGTTCCTCGCCGGAAGAACACAAAGAGTCCGCCTCCCCCCGTTTCGCTCCGAGGCCACCGAAGTCATCTGCGGCGTCCCGCAAGGATCTTCACTCAGACCCACCCTCTTCAACATCTACATGAAACCTCTCGCAGCCATCGCACGCCAGCACAACCTCAACATCATCTCTTACGCCGACGACACCCAGCTGATCCTCTCCCTCACCAGAGACCCCAACACCGCCAGAACCTGCCTACACGAAGGGATGAAAGACGTCGCCGAGTGGATGAAGGACAGCCGCCTGAAACTGAACTCGGACAAGACGGAAGTCCTCATCCTGGGATCTTCGCCCTCCGCCTGGGACGACTCCTTGTGGCCCCCAGCCCTGGGCACCGCACCCAAGCCAACCAACCACGCACGCAACCTGGGCTTCATCCTGGACCCCTCCCTCTCGATGACCAGACAAGTCAACACCGTCTCCTCATCGTGCTTCAACACCCTGCATATGCTTCTCAAGATCTTCCGCTGGATCCCGACCGAGACCAGGAAGACTGTCACCCAGGCACTCGTCACCAGCCGACTGGACTACGGAAACGCCCTCTACGCCGGAACCACAGCCAAGCTACAGAAAAGACTCCAGCGCATCCAGAACGCCTCCGCCCGACTCATCCTGGATGTCCCCCGACGCAGCCACATCTCCAGCCACCTGAGGAACCTGCACTGGCTCCCCGTCGACAAGAGGATCACGTTCTGGCTCCTCACCCACGCACACAAGTCTCTCCACGACCTGGGCCCCAAGTACCTCAATGACCGCCTGACCTTCTACACGCCCACCCGCCAGCTACGGTCCACCAGCCTCGCACTCGCAGCCGTACCATGCATCCGAAGAGCCACCACCGGAGGAAGATCCTTCTCTTACCTGGCTGCCAAGACTTGGAACTCCCTCCCCATCCACTTTCGGCTGACCCAGGACCATCTCGCCTTCAGGAAACAACTCAAGACCTGGCTGTTCGAGCAGTAGCATACCCCTCCCCCAAGTGCCTTGAGACCCTCCCGGGTGAGTAGTGCGGTATACAAATGGCATGATTGATTGATTGATTGAATGACACACGCAAAGAGAGAGATGGTATAGGCAGAGAGTGAGATGACACACGCAAAGAGAGAGATGACGCAGGTAGAGAGTGAGATGATATACGCAGAGAGAGATGGCGCAGGCAGAGAGTGAGATGACATACGCAAAGAGAGAGATGACACTGGTGGAGAGAGACATGATGCAGGCAGAGGGTGAGATGGCGCAGGCAAAGAGTGAGATAACACACTCAAAGAGAAAGATGGCGCAGGTGGAGGGAGACATGATGCAGGCAGAGGGGAGATGACACACGCAAAGAGAGAGATGAAGCTGGTGGAGAGAGACATGATGCAGGCAAAGAGTGAGATGACACACGCAAAGAGAGAGATGACGCTGGTGGAGAGACACATGATGCAGGCAAAGAGTGAGATGACACACTCAAAGAGAAAGATGGCGCAGGTGGAGGGAGACATGATGCAGGCAGAGGGGAGATGACACACTCAAAGAGAGAGATGACGGTGGTGGAGAGAGATATGATGCAGGCAAAGAGTGAGATGACACACGCAAAGAGAGAGATGACACATGCAAAAAGAGAGATGACGCTGGTGGAGAGAGACATGATTAAGGGTGGGCGTAGTTCGCGAAGTAGCGCTACGTGAAGCTACGCAAAGTGCACTTCGCACTACACAAACTTCACGTAGCACTACGCGAGCTGCATAGTAGCATGTTCGCACTGTGCAAGATGCGTTTTCAATGATTGCACACAAGCATCCGGCACTGTGCAAGCATTGAAAACGGCATCTTGCACAGTGCGAGCTGTAGTTTTCTGCTGCTCGAGTAGATTATTACTCGAGCGGCAGCTTTTTCAACGCGAACAGGTAGTTTCTCACTGAGAGCGGTCGCGAGCATGCGCAACCACTCACAATGAGAAACCTGACCTCCTCGCGTTGAGAATCTCGCCGGGATGTCATTTTGCTTGCTCGCGGTCGCGAACATGACGTCCAGGACTGTGAACAAGCAAAAAATGACCGCTGCACTACGCTACGCTGCACTACGCATGTTCGCACTGTGCTAGGTGCAGCTCGCGTAGTGCAAAGTTGCGAAAACTTCACAAACTCCGCGAGCGTAGCGTAGTGCTTCACCCAGGGTTAGACATGATGCAGGCAAAGAGTGAGATGACACACTCAAAGAGAGAGATGGCACAGGCAAAGAGAGAGATGACGCTGGTGGAGAGAGACATGATGCAGGCAGAGGGTGACATGGCGCAGGCAGAGAGTGAGATGACACACGCAAAGAGAGACATGGTGCAGGCAGAGAGTGAGATGTCACACGCAAAGAGAGAGATGACACATGCAAAGAGAGAGATGGTGCAGGCAGAGAGTGAGATGACACACGCAAAGAGAGAGATGACACACGCAAAGAGAGCGATGGTGCATGCAGACAGTGAGATGACACATGCAAAGAGAGAGATGACGCAGGTGGAGGGAGACATGATGCAGGCAGAGAGTGAGATCACATACGCAAAGAGAGAGATGACGCTGGTGGAGAGAGACATGATGCAGGTAGAGGGTGAGATGGCGCAAGCAGAGAGTGAGATCACACACGCAAAGAGAGAGATGACGCAGGTGGAGGGAGACATAATGCAGGCAGAGGGTGAGATGATGCAAGCAGAGTGAGATGACACACGCAAAGAGAGAGATGGTGCAGGCAGAGAGTGAGATGTCATACGCAAAGAGAGAGATGACACACACAAAGAGAGAGATGGTGCAGGCAGAAAGTGAGATGACACACGCAAAGAGAGAGATGACGCTGGTGGAGAGTGAGATGATATACGCAAAGAGAGAGATGGTGCAGGCAGAGAGTGAGATGATACACGCAAAGAGAGAGATGACGCTGGTGGAGAGAGACATGATGCAGACAGAGGGTGAGATGGCACACGTAGAGAGTGAGATGCCACACACAAAGAGAGAGATGACGCAGGCGGAGAGAGACATGATGCAGGCAGAGGGTGAGATGGCACAGGCAGAGAGTGAGATGACACACGCAAAGAGAGAGATGACGCAGGTAGAGAGTGAGATGATATATGCAAAGAGAGAGATGTCGCAGGCAGAGAGTGAGATGACACATGCAAAGAGAGAGATGACGCTGGTGGAGGGAGACATGATGCAGGCAGATGGTGAGATTGCGCAGGCAGTGAGTGAGATGACACACGCAAAGAGAGATGTGGTGCAGGCAGAGAGTGAGAAGTCACACGCAAAGAGAGAGATGACTCATGCAAAGAGAGAGATGGTGCAGGCATAGAGTGAGATGACACACGCAAAGAGAGAGATGACGCTGGTGGAGAGTGAGATGATATACGCAAAAAGAGAGATGGTGCAGGCAGAGAGTGAGATGATACACGCAAACAGAGAGATGACGCTGGTGGAGAGAGACATGATGCAGGCAGAGGGTGAGATGGCGCAGGCAGAGAGTGAGATGACACAGGCAAAGAGAGAGATGACGCAGCTGGAGAGAGACATGATGCAGGCAGAGGGTGAGATGGCGCAGGCAGAGAGTGAGATGACACACGCAAAGAGAGAGATGACGCAGGTAGAGAGTGAGATTATATATGCAAAGAGAGAGATGGCGCAGGCAGAGAGTGAGATGACACACGCAAAGAGAGAGATGATGCAGGTGGATGGAGACATGATCCAGGCAGAGGGTGAGATGATGCAGGCAGAGTGAGATGACACACGCAAAGAGAGAGATGGTGCAGGCAGAGAGTGAGATGTCACAGGCAAAGAGAGAGATGACACACGAAAAGAGAGAGATGGTGCAGGCAGAGAGTGAGATGACACACACAAAGAGAGAGATGACACACGTAAAGAGAGAAATGGTGTAGGCAGAGAGTGAGATGACACACGCAAAGAGAGAAATGACGCAGATAGAGAGTGAGATGACACACAAAGAGAGAGATGACAGTGGAGAGAGACATGATGCAGGCAGAGGGTGAGATGGCGCAGGCAGAAAGTGAGATGACACGCGCAAAGAGAGACATGGTGCACGCAAAGAGAGAGATGATACATGCAAAGAGAGAGATGGTGCAGGCAGAGAGTGAGATGACACACGCAAAGAGAAAGATGACACACGTAAAGAGAGAGATGGTGCAGGCAGAGAGTGAGATGATACACGCAAAGAGAGAGATGACGCAGGTAGAGAGTGAGATGATATACGCAAAGAGAGAGATGGTGCAGGCAGAGAGTGAGATGACACACGCAAAGAGAGACATGGTGCAGGCAGAGAGTGAGATGTCACACGCAAAGAGAGAGATGACACATGCAAAGAGAGAGATGGTGCAGGCAGAGAGTGAGATGACACACGCAAAGAGAGAGATGACACACGCAAAGAGAGCGATGGTGCATGCAGACAGTGAGATGACACACGCAAAGAGAGAGATGACGCAGGTGGAGGGAGAAATGATGCAGGCAGAGAGTGAGATCACATACGCAAAGAGAGAGATGACGCTGGTGGAGAGAGACATTATGCAGGTAGAGGGTGAGATGGCGCAAGCAGAGAGTGAGATCACACACGCAAAGAGAGAGATGACGCTGGTGGAGGGAGACATAATGCAGGCAGAGGGTCAGATGATGCAAGCAGAGTGAGATGACACACGCAAAGAGAGAGATGGTGCAGGCAGAGAGTGAGATGTCATACGCAAAGAGAGAGATGACACACACAAAGAGAGAGATGGTGCAGGCAGAAAGTGAGATGACACACGCAAAGAGAGAGATGACGCTGGTGGAGAGTGAGATGATATACGCAAAGAGAGAGATGGTGCAGGCAGAGAGTGAGATGATACACGCAAAGAGAGAGATGACGCTGGTGGAGAGAGACATGATGCAGACAGAGGGTGAGATGGCGCACGCAGAGAGTGAGATGACACACGCAAAGAGAGAGATGACGCAGGTGGAGAGAGACATGATGCATGCAGAGGGTGAGATGGCGCAGGCAGAGAGTGAGATGACACACGCAAAGAGAAAGATGACGCAGGTAGAGAGTGAGATGATATATGCAAAGAGAGAGATGTCGCAGGCAGAGAATGAGATGACACATGCAAAGAGAGAGATGACGCTGGTGGAGGGAGACATGATGCAGGCAGATGATGAGATTGCGCAGGCAGTGAGTGAGATGACACACGCAAAGAGAGACATGGTGCAGGCAGAGAGTGAGATATCACACGCAAAGAGAGAGATGACTCATGCAAAGAGAGAGATGGTGCAGGCAGAGAGTGAGATGACACAGCAAAGAGAGAGATGACGCTGGTGGAGAGTGAGATGATATACGCAAAAAGAGAGATGGTGCAGGCAGAGAGTGAGATGATACACGCAAAGAGAGAGATGACGCTGGTGGAGAGAGACATGATGCAGGCAGAGGGTGAGATGGCGCAGGCAGAGAGTGAGATGACACACGCATAGAGAGAGATGACGCAGGTGGAGAGAGACATGATGCAGGCAGAGGGTGAGATGGCGCAGGCAGAGAGTGAGATGACACACTCAAAGAGAGAGATGACGCAGGTAGAGAGTGAGATGATATATGCAAAGAGAGAGATGGCGCAGGCAGAGAGTGAGATGACACACGCAAAGAGAGAGATGACGCAGGTGGAGGGAGACATGATCCAGGCAGAGGGTGAGATGATGCAGACAGAGTGAGATGACACACGCAAAGAGAGAGATGGTGCAGGCAGAGAGTGAGATGTCACAGGCAAAAAGAGAGATGACACACGAAAAGAGAGAGATGGTGCAGGCAGAGAGTGAGATGACACACACAAAGAGAGAGATGACACACGTAAAGAGAGAAATGGTGCAGGCAGAGAGTGAGATGACACACGCAAAGAGAGAAATGACGCAGATAGAGAGTGAGATGACACACAAAGTGAGAGGTGACAGTGGAGAGAGACATGATGCAGGCAGAGGGTGAGATGGCACAGGCAGAGAGTGAGATGACACGCGCAAAGAGAGACATGGTGCACGCAGAGAGTGAGATGTCACACGCAAAGAGAGAGATGATACATGCAAAGAGAGAGATGGCGCAGGCAGAGAGTGAGACGACACACGCAAAGAGAAAGATGACACACGTAAAGAGATAGATGGTGCAGGCAGAGAGTGAGATGATACACGCAAAGAGAGAGATGACGCAGGTAGAGAGTGAGATGATATACGCAAAGAGAGAGATGGTGCAGGCAGAGAGTGAGATGATACACGCAATGAGAGAGATGACGCTGGTGGAGAGAGACATGATGCAGGCAGAGGGTGAGATGGCACAGGCAGAGAGTGAGATGACACACGCAAAGAGAGAGATGACGCAGGTGGAGGGAGACATAATGCAGGCAGAGGGTGAGATGATGCAAGCAGAGTGAGATAACACACGCAAAGAGATAGATGGTGCAGGCAGAGAGTGAGATGTCATACGCAAAGAGAGAGATGACACACACAAAGAGAGAGATGGTGCAGGCAGAAAGTGAGATGACACACGCAAAGAGAGAGATAACGCTGGTGGAGAGTGAGATGATATACGCAAAGAGAGAGATGGTGCAGGCAGAGAGTGAGATGATACACGCAAAGAGAGAGATGACGCTGGTGGAGAGAGACATGATGCAGGCAGAGGGTGAGATGGCGCAGGCAGAGAGTGAGATGCCACACACAAAGAGAGAGATGACGCAGGTGGAGAGAGACATGATGCAGGCAGAGGGTGAGATGGCGCAGGCAGAGAGTGAGATGACACACTCAAAGAGAGAGATGACGCAGGTAGAGAGTGAGATGATATATGCAAAGAGAGAGATGGCGCAGGCAGAGAGTGAGATGACACACGCAAAGAGAGAGATGACGCAGGTGGAGGGAGACATGATCCAGGCATAGGGTGAGATGATGCATGCAGAGTGAGATGACACACGCAAAGAGAGAGATGGTGCAGGCAGAGAGTGAGATGTCACAGGCAAAAAGAGAGATGACACACGAAAAGAGAGAGATGGTGCAGGCAGAGAGTGAGATGACACACACAAAGAGAGAGATGACACACGTAAAGAGAGAAATGGTGCAGGCAGAGAGTGAGATGACACACGCAAAGAGAGAAATGACGCAGATAGAGAGTGAGATGACACACAAAGAGAGAGATGACAGTGGAGAGAGACATGATGCAGGCAGAGGGTGAGATGGCACAGGCAGAGAGTGAGATGACACGCGCAAAGAGAGACATGGTGCACGCAGAGAGTGAGATGTCACACGCAAAGAGAGAGATGATACATGCAAAGAGAGAGATGGCGCAGGCAGAGAGTGAGACGACACACGCAAAGAGAAAGATGACACACGTAAAGAGATAGATGGTGCAGGCAGAGAGTGAGATGATATACGCAAAGAGAGAGATGGTGCAGGCAGAGAGTGAGATGATACACGCAATGAGAGAGATGACGCTGGTGGAGAGAGACATGATGCAGGCAGAGGGTGAGATGGCACAGGCAGAGAGTGAGATGACACACGCAAAGAGAGAGATGACGCAGGTGGAGGGAGACATAATGCAGGCAGAGGGTGAGATGATGCAAGCAGAGTGAGATAACACACGCAAAGAGAGAGATGGTGCAGGCAGAGAGTGAGATGTCATACGCAAAGAGAGAGATGACACACACAAAGAGAGAGATGGTGCAGGCAGAAAGTGAGATGACACACGCAAAGAGAGAGATGACGCTGGTGGAGAGTGAGATGATATACGCAAAGAGAGAGATGGTGCAGGCTGAGAGTGAGATGATACACGCAAAGAGAGAGATGACGCTGGTGGAGAGAGACATGATGCAGACAGAGGGTGAGATGGCACACGCAGAGAGTGAGATGCCACACACAAAGAGAGAGATGACGCAGGTGGAGAAAGACATGATGCAGGCAGAGGGTGAGATGGCACAGGCAGAGAGTGAGATGACACACGCAAAGAGAGAGATGACGCAGGTAGAGAGAGAGATTATATATGCAAAGAGAGAGATGACGCAGGTAGAGAGTGAGATGATATATGCAAAGAGAGAGATGTCGCAGGCAGAGAGTGAGATGACACATGCAAAGAGAGAGATGACGCTGGTGGAGAGTGAGATGATATACGCAAAAAGAGAGAGGGTGCAGGCAGAGAGTGAGATGATACACGCAAACAGAGAGATGACGCTGGTGGAGAGAGACATGATGCAGGCAGAGGGTGAGATGGCACAGGCAGAGAGTGAGATGACACAGGCAAAGAGAGATATGACGCAGCTGGAGAGAGACATGATGCAGGCAGAGGGTGAGATGGCGCAGGCAGAGAGTGAGATGACACACGCAAAGAGAGAGATGACGCAGGTAGAGAGAGAGATTATATATGCAAAGAGAGAGATGGCGCAGGCAGAGAGTGAGATGACACACGCAAAGAGAGAGATGACGCAGGTGGATGGAGACATGATCCAGGCAGAGGGTGAGATGATGCAGGCAGAGTGAGATGACACACGCAAAGAGAGAGATGGTGCAGGCAGAGAGTGAGATGTCACAGGCAAAGAGAGAGATGACACACGAAAAGAGAGAGCTGGTGCAGGCAGAGAGTGAGATGACACACACAAAGAGAGAGATGACACACGTAAAGAGAGAAATGGTGCAGGCAGAGAGTGAGATGACACACGCAAAGAGAGAAATGACGCAGATAGAGAGAGAGATGACACACAAAGAGAGAGATGACAGTGGAGAGAGACATGATGCAGGCAGAGGGTGAGATGGCGCAGGCAGAGAGTGAGATGACACGCGCAAAGAGAGACATGGTGCACGCAGAGAGTGAGATGTCACACACAAAGAGAGAGATGATACATGCAAAGAGAGAGATGGTGCAGGCAGAGAGTGAGATGACACACGCAAAGAGAAAGATGACACACGTAAAGAGAGAGATGGTGCAGGCAGAGAGTGAGATGATACACGCAAAGAGAGAGATGACGCAGGTAGAGAGTGAGATGATATACGCAAAGAGAGAGATGGTGCAGGCAGAGAGTGAGATGACACACGCAAAGAGAGACATGGTGCAGGCAGAGAGTGAGATGTCACACGCAAAGAGAGAGATGACACATGCAAAGAGAGAGATGGTGCAGGCAGAGAGTGAGATGACACACGCAAAGAGAGAGATGACACACGCAAAGAGAGCGATGGTGCATGCAGACAGTGAGATGACACACGCAAAGAGAGAGATGACGCAGGTGGAGGGAGAAATGATGCAGGCAGAGAGTGAGATCACATACGCAAAGAGAGAGATGACGCTGGTGGAGAGAGACATGATGCAGGTAGAGGGTGAGATGGCGCAAGCAGAGAGTGAGATCACACACGCAAAGAGAGAGATGACGCTGGTGGAGGGAGACATAATGCAGGCAGAGGGTCAGATGATGCAAGCAGAGTGAGATGACACACGCAAAGAGAGAGATGGTGCAGGCAGAGAGTGAGATGTCATACGCAAAGAGAGAGATGACACACACAAAGAGAGAGATGGTGCAGGCAGAAAGTGAGATGACACACGCAAAGAGAGAGATGACGCTGGTGGAGAGTAAGATGATATACGCAAAGAGAGAGATGGTGCAGGCAGAGAGTGAGATGATACACGCAAAGAGAGAGATGACGCTGGTGGAGAGAGACATGATGCAGACAGAGGGTGAGATGGCGCACGCAGAGAGTGAGATGACACACGCAAAGAGAGAGATGACGCAGGTGGAGAGAGACATGATGCATGCAGAGGGTGAGATGGCGCAGGCAGAGAGTGAGATGACACACGCAAAGAGAAAGATGACGCAGGTAGAGAGTGAGATGATATATGCAAAGAGAGAGATGTCGCAGGCAGAGAATGAGATGACACATGCAAAGAGAGAGATGACGCTGGTGGAGGGAGACATGATGCAGGCAGATGGTGAGATTGCGCAGGCAGTGAGTGAGATGACACACACAAAGAGAGACATGGTGCAGGCAGAGTGTGAGATGTCACAAGCAAAGAGAGAGATGACTCATGCAAAGAGAGAGATGGTGCAGGCAGAGAGTGAGATGACACACGCAAAGAGAGAGATGGTGCAGGCAGAGAGTGAGATGTCATACGCAAAGAGAGAGATGACACACACAAAGAGAGAGATGGTGCAGGCAGAAAGTGAGATGACACACGCAAAGAGAGAGATGACGCTGGTGGAGAGTGAGATGATATACGCAAAAAGAGAGATGGTGCAGGCAGAGAGTGAGACGATACACACAAAGAGAGAGATGACGCTGGTGGAGAGAGAAATGATGCAGGCAGAGGGTGAGATGGCGCAGGCAGGGAGTGAGATGACACACGCATAGAGAGAGATGACGCAGGTGGAGAGAGACATGATGCAGGCAGAGGGTGAGATGGCGCAGGCAGAGAGTGAGATGACACACTCAAAGAGAGAGATGACGCAGGTAGAGAGTGAGATGATATATGCAAAGAGAGGGATGGCGCAGGCAGAGAGTGAGATGACACACGCAAAGAGAGAGATGACGCAGGTGGAGGGAGACATGATCCAGGCAGAGGGTGAGATGATGCAGGCAGAGTGAGATGACACACGCAAAGAGAGAGATGGTGCAGGCAGAGAGTGAGATGTCACAGGTAAAAAGAGAGATGACACACGAAAAGAGAGAGATGGTGCAGGCAGAGAGTGAGATGACACACACAAAGAGAGAGATGACACACGTAAAGAGAGAAATGGTGCAGGCAGAGAGTGAGATGACACACGCAAAGAGAGAAATTACGCAGATAGAGAGTGAGATTACACACAAAGAGAGAGATGACAGTGGAGAGAGACATGATGCAGGCAGAGGGTGAGATGGCACAGGCAGAGAGTTAGATGACACGCGCAAAGAGAGAGATGATACATGCAAAGAGAGAGATGGCGCAGGCAGAGAGTGAGATGACACACGCAAAGAGAGAGATGACACACGTAAAGAGAGAAATGGTGCAGGCAGAGAGTGAGATGACACACGCAAAGAGAGAAATGACGCAGATAGAGAGTGAGATGACACACAAAGAGAGAGGTGACAGTGGAGAGAGACATGATGCAGGCAGAGGGTGAGATGGCACAGGCAGAGAGTGAGATGACACGCGCAAAGAGAGACATGGTGCACGCAGAGAGTGAGATGTCACACGCAAAGAGAGAGATGATACATGCAAAGAGAGAGATGGCGCAGGCAGAGAGTGAGACGACACACGCAAAGAGAAAGATGACACACGTAAAGAGATAGATGGTGCAGGCAGAGAGTGAGATGATACACGCAAAGAGAGAGATGACGCAGGTAGAGAGTGAGATGATATACGCAAAGAGAGAGATGGTGCAGGCAGAGAGTGAGATGATACACGCAATGAGAGAGATGACGCTGGTGGAGAGAGACATGATGCAGGCAGAGGGTGAGATGGCACAGGCAGAGAGTGAGATGACACACGCAAAGAGAGAGATGACGCAGGTGGAGGGAGACATAATGCAGGCAGAGGGTGAGATGATGCAAGCAGAGTGAGATAACACACGCAAAGAGATAGATGGTGCAGGCAGAGAGTGAGATGTCATACGCAAAGAGAGAGATGACACACACAAAGAGAGAGATGGTGCAGGCAGAAAGTGAGATGACACACGCAAAGAGAGAGATAACGCTGGTGGAGAGTGAGATGATATACGCAAAGAGAGAGATGGTGCAGGCAGAGAGTGAGATGATACACGCAAAGAGAGAGATGACGCTGGTGGAGAGAGACATGATGCAGGCAGAGGGTGAGATGGCGCAGGCAGAGAGTGAGATGCCACACACAAAGAGAGAGATGACGCAGGTGGAGAGAGACATGATGCAGGCAGAGGGTGAGATGGCGCAGGCAGAGAGTGAGATGACACACTCAAAGAGAGAGATGACGCAGGTAGAGAGTGAGATGATATATGCAAAGAGAGAGATGGCGCAGGCAGAGAGTGAGATGACACACGCAAAGAGAGAGATGACGCAGGTGGAGGGAGACATGATCCAGGCATAGGGTGAGATGATGCATGCAGAGTGAGATGACACACGCAAAGAGAGAGATGGTGCAGGCAGAGAGTGAGATGTCACAGGCAAAAAGAGAGATGACACACGAAAAGAGAGAGATGGTGCAGGCAGAGAGTGAGATGACACACACAAAGAGAGAGATGACACACGTAAAGAGAGAAATGGTGCAGGCAGAGAGTGAGATGACACACGCAAAGAGAGAAATGACGCAGATAGAGAGTGAGATGACACACAAAGAGAGAGATGACAGTGGAGAGAGACATGATGCAGGCAGAGGGTGAGATGGCACAGGCAGAGAGTGAGATGACACGCGCAAAGAGAGACATGGTGCACGCAGAGAGTGAGATGTCACATGCAAAGAGAGAGATGATACATGCAAAGAGAGAGATGGCGCAGGCAGAGAGTGAGACGACACACGCAAAGAGAAAGATGACACACGTAAAGAGATAGATGGTGCAGGCAGAGAGTGAGATGATATACGCAAAGAGAGAGATGGTGCAGGCAGAGAGTGAGATGATACACGCAATGAGAGAGATGACGCTGGTGGAGAGAGACATGATGCAGGCAGAGGGTGAGATGGCACAGGCAGAGAGTGAGATGACACACGCAAAGAGAGAGATGACGCAGGTGGAGGGAGACATAATGCAGGCAGAGGGTGAGATGATGCAAGCAGAGTGAGATAACACACGCAAAGAGAGAGATGGTGCAGGCAGAGAGTGAGATGTCATACGCAAAGAGAGAGATGACACACACAAAGAGAGAGATGGTGCAGGCAGAAAGTGAGATGACACACGCAAAGAGAGAGATGACGCTGGTGGAGAGTGAGATGATATACGCAAAGAGAGAGATGGTGCAGGCTGAGAGTGAGATGATACACGCAAAGAGAGAGATGACGCTGGTGGAGAGAGACATGATGCAGACAGAGGGTGAGATGGCACACGCAGAGAGTGAGATGCCACACACAAAGAGAGAGATGACGCAGGTGGAGAAAGACATGATGCAGGCAGAGGGTGAGATGGCACAGGCAGAGAGTGAGATGACACACGCAAAGAGAGAGATGACGCAGGTAGAGAGAGAGATTATATATGCAAAGAGAGAGATGACGCAGGTAGAGAGTGAGATGATATATGCAAAGAGAGAGATGTCGCAGGCAGAGAGTGAGATGACACATGCAAAGAGAGAGATGACGCTGGTGGAGAGTGAGATGATATACGCAAAAAGAGAGAGGGTGCAGGCAGAGAGTGAGATGATACACGCAAACAGAGAGATGACGCTGGTGGAGAGAGACATGATGCAGGCAGAGGGTGAGATGGCACAGGCAGAGAGTGAGATGACACAGGCAAAGAGAGATATGACGCAGCTGGAGAGAGACATGATGCAGGCAGAGGGTGAGATGGCGCAGGCAGAGAGTGAGATGACACACGCAAAGAGAGAGATGACGCAGGTAGAGAGAGAGATTATATATGCAAAGAGAGAGATGGCGCAGGCAGAGAGTGAGATGACACACGCAAAGAGAGAGATGACGCAGGTGGATGGAGACATGATCCAGGCAGAGGGTGAGATGATGCAGGCAGAGTGAGATGACACACGCAAAGAGAGAGATGGTGCAGGCAGAGAGTGAGATGTCACAGGCAAAGAGAGAGATGACACACGAAAAGAGAGAGCTGGTGCAGGCAGAGAGTGAGATGACACACACAAAGAGAGAGATGACACACGTAAAGAGAGAAATGGTGCAGGCAGAGAGTGAGATGACACACGCAAAGAGAGAAATGACGCAGATAGAGAGAGAGATGACACACAAAGAGAGAGATGACAGTGGAGAGAGACATGATGCAGGCAGAGGGTGAGATGGCGCAGGCAGAGAGTGAGATGACACGCGCAAAGAGAGACATGGTGCACGCAGAGAGTGAGATGTCACACACAAAGAGAGAGATGATACATGCAAAGAGAGAGATGGTGCAGGCAGAGAGTGAGATGACACACGCAAAGAGAAAGATGACACACGTAAAGAGAGAGATGGTGCAGGCAGAGAGTGAGATGATACACGCAAAGAGAGAGATGACGCAGGTAGAGAGTGAGATGATATACGCAAAGAGAGAGATGGTGCAGGCAGAGAGTGAGATGACACACGCAAAGAGAGAAATGGTGCAGGCAGAGAGTGAGATGTCACACGCAAAGAGAGAGATGACACATGCAAAGAGAGAGATGGTGCAGGCAGAGAGTGAGATGACACACGCAAAGAGAGAGATGACACACGCAAAGAGAGCGATGGTGCATGCAGACAGTGAGATGACACACGCAAAGAGAGAGATGACGCAGGTGGAGGGAGAAATGATGCAGGCAGAGAGTGAGATCACATACGCAAAGAGAGAGATGACGCTGGTGGAGAGAGACATGATGCAGGTAGAGGGTGAGATGGCGCAAGCAGAGAGTGAGATCACACACGCAAAGAGAGAGATGACGCTGGTGGAGGGAGACATAATGCAGGCAGAGGGTCAGATGATGCAAGCAGAGTGAGATGACACACGCAAAGAGAGAGATGGTGCAGGCAGAGAGTGAGATGTCATACGCAAAGAGAGAGATGACACACACAAAGAGAGAGATGGTGCAGGCAGAAAGTGAGATGACACACGCAAAGAGAGAGATGACGCTGGTGGAGAGTAAGATGATATACGCAAAGAGAGAGATGGTGCAGGCAGAGAGTGAGATGATACACGCAAAGAGAGAGATGACGCTGGTGGAGAGAGACATGATGCAGACAGAGGGTGAGATGGCGCACGCAGAGAGTGAGATGACACACGCAAAGAGAGGGATGACGCAGGTGGAGAGAGACATGATGCATGCAGAGGGTGAGATGGCGCAGGCAGAGAGTGAGATGACACACGCAAAGAGAAAGATGACGCAGGTAGAGAGTGAGATGATATATGCAAAGAGAGAGATGTCGCAGGCAGAGAATGAGATGACACATGCAAAGAGAGAGATGACGCTGGTGGAGGGAGACATGATGCAGGCAGATGGTGAGATTGCGCAGGCAGTGAGTGAGATGACACACACAAAGAGAGACATGGTGCAGGCAGAGTGTGAGATGTCACAAGCAAAGAGAGAGATGACTCATGCAAAGAGAGAGATGGTGCAGGCAGAGAGTGAGATGACACACGCAAAGAGAGAGATGGTGCAGGCAGAGAGTGAGATGTCATACGCAAAGAGAGAGATGACACACACAAAGAGAGAGATGGTGCAGGCAGAAAGTGAGATGACACACGCAAAGAGAGAGATGACGCTGGTGGAGAGTGAGATGATATACGCAAAAAGAGAGATGGTGCAGGCAGAGAGTGAGACGATACACACAAAGAGAGAGATGACGCTGGTGGAGAGAGAAATGATGCAGGCAGAGGGTGAGATGGCGCAGGCAGGGAGTGAGATGACACACGCATAGAGAGAGATGACGCAGGTGGAGAGAGACATGATGCAGGCAGAGGGTGAGATGGCGCAGGCAGAGAGTGAGATGACACACTCAAAGAGAGAGATGACGCAGGTAGAGAGTGAGATGATATATGCAAAGAGAGAGATGGCGCAGGCAGAGAGTGAGATGACACACGCAAAGAGAGAGATGACGCAGGTGGAGGGAGACATGATCCAGGCAGAGGGTGAGATGATGCAGGCAGAGTGAGATGACACACGCAAAGAGAGAGATGGTGCAGGCAGAGAGTGAGATGTCACAGGTAAAAAGAGAGATGACACACGAAAAGAGAGAGATGGTGCAGGCAGAGAGTGAGATGACACACACAAAGAGAGAGATGACACACGTAAAGAGAGAAATGGTGCAGGCAGAGAGTGAGATGACACACGCAAAGAGAGAAATTACGCAGATAGAGAGTGAGATTACACACAAAGAGAGAGATGACAGTGGAGAGAGACATGATGCAGGCAGAGGGTGAGATGGCACAGGCAGAGAGTGAGATGACACGCGCAAAGAGAGAGATGATACATGCAAAGAGAGAGATGGCGCAGGCAGAGAGTGAGATGACACACGCAAAGAGAAAGATGACACACGTAAAGAGATAGATGGTGCAGGCAGAGAGTGAGATGATACACGCAAAGAGAGAGATGACGCAGGTAGAGAGTGAGATGATATACGCAAAGAGAGAGATGGTGCAGGCAGAGAGTGAGATGATACACGCAATGAGAGAGATGACGCTGGTGGAGCGAGACATGATGCAGGCAGAGGGTGAGATGGCACAGGCAGAGAGTGAGATGACACACGCAAAGAGAGAGATGACGCAGGTGGAGAGAGACATGATGCAGGCAGAGGGTGAGATGGCGCAGGCAAAGAGTGAGATGACACACGCAAAGACAGACATGGTGCAGGCAGAGAGTGAGATGTCACACGCAAAGAGAGAGATGACACATTCAAAGAGAGAGATGGTGCAGGCAGAGAGTGTGATGACACACGCAAAGAGAGAGATGATACACGCAAAGAGGGAGATGGTGCAGGCAGAGAGTGAGATGGCACACGCAAAGAGAGAGATGACGCTGGCAGAGTGTGAGATGATATATGCAAAGAGATAGATGGCACAGGCAGAGAGTGAGATGACACACGCAAAGAGAGAGATGGCGCAGGCAGAGAGTGAGATGACAAACGCAAAGAGAGAGATGGCGCAGGTGGAGGGAGACATGATGCAGGCAGAGGGTGAGATGGCACAGGCAAAGAGAGAGATGACACACGCAAAGGGAAAGAGAGAGATGACACACGCAAAGAGAGAGATGACGCAGGTGGAGAGAGACATGACGCAGAGAGAGAGGGAGAAGACACACGCAAAGAGAGAGATGACGCAGGCAGAGACTGAGATAACACACGCAAAGAGAGAGATGACGCAGGTGGAGAGAGACATGATGCAGGCAGAGGGTGAGATGACACACGCAAAGAGAGACATATTGCAGGCAGAGAGTGAGATGTCACACGCAAAGAGAGAGATGATGCAGGTGGAGAGAGACAAGACGCAGGGAGAGAGTGAGAAGACACACGCAAAGAGAGACATGGTGCAGGCAGAGAATGAGATGTCACACGCAAAGAGAGATGATACATGCAAAGAGAGAGATGGTGCAGACAGAGAGTGAGATGACACACGCAAAGAGAGAGATGACACACACAAAGAGAGAGATGGTGCAGGCAGAGAGTGAGATGATACACGCAAAGAGAGAGATGATGCAGGTAGAGAGTGAGATGATATACGCAAAGAGAGAGATGATGCAGAGACATGATGCAGGCAGAGGGTGAGATGGCGCAGGCAGAGAGTGAGATGACACACGCAAAGAGAGAGATGACGCGGGTGGAGAGAGACATGATGCAGGCAGAGGGTGAGATGGCGCAGGCAGAGAGTGAGATGACACACGCAAAGACAGACATGGTGCAGGCAGAGAGTGAGATGTCACATGCAAACAGAGAGATGACACACGCAAAGAGAGAGATGACGCAGGTAGAGAGTGAGATGATATACGCAAAGAAAGAGATGGCGCAGGCAGAGAGTGAGATGATATACGCAAAGAGAGATGTGTTGGAGGCAGAGAGTGACATGACACAGGTAAAGAGAGAGGTTTGATGCTGGTGGAGAGAGACATGATGCAGGCAGAGGGTGTGATGGTGCAGGCAGAGAGTGAGATGACACACGCAAAGAGAGAGATGATGCAGGTGGAGAGAGACATGATGCAGGCAGAAGGTGAGAGGGCGCAGGCAGAGAATGAGGTGACACGCGCAAAGACAGAGATGACGCAAGAGGAGAGTGAGATGACACACGCAAAGAGAGAGATGGCGAAGGTGGAGGGTGAGATGACACACGCAAAGAGAGAGATGACACACGCAAAGAGAGAGATGACACACGCAAAGAGAGAGATGACGCAGGTGGAGAGAGACATGACGCAGGGAAAGAGAGAGATGACACACGCAAAGAGAGAGATGATGCAGGTGGAGAGAGACATGACGCAGGGAGAGAGTGAGAAGACACACGCAAAGAGAGAGATGATGCAGGCAGAGACTGAGATGACACACGCAAAGAGAGAGATGACGCAGGTGGAGAGGAGACATGATGCAGGCAGAGGGTGAGAGGACACACGCAAAGAGAGGGATGACGCAGGCAGAGAGTGAGATGACACAAGTGGAGGGAGATGTGATGCCGGTAGAGGGTGAGATGGCGCAGGCAGAGAGTGAGATGACACACACAAAGAGAGATGACGCAGACAGAGAGTGAGATGACACATGCAAAGAGAGAGATGGTGCAGGCAGAGAGTGACATTAATGTTGAAGCTGTTCTGCACTGCCATAAAGTGAGAAACTTTTTGCGCGAAGGAGTTAGGTCCGTAAGCGGGACAAGGAGTAGGCTGGACCCTTTAAATACAAGAACAACAATAATGCCCACACCCTCCTTACTTTCACTATATCTATTATTTCACATAGGACCAAATGAACATTCATTAAATCTGGTCAGGTACTTTAATTTATACCAGTCACTTTTGTGATTTTTACCAAATTTTTATAACTTTCTTTTCAGGCAGAAAAGCAATACATATTTACAAGCACTTAAATCACTTTTTGCACATATGTATATACATTTTATACAACACAAAACAAGTAGGAAAATTATAAATTCATAAATCAAACAAAAAACATCCAAATAACAATAGACATTTCAATTCTCATTTTTATCCAACTCAATTCGAAAATACACAAGACAACGTCAGATATAAGGAGCATTTAAGCATGTGCCTATTTTCTTTATGCACTTAATGTACTGATTTGCTCCTATTGGTGTGCCGACGCGTTTCGAGTTCGGGGACAAGTTCCCAAACTCTCATCAGGGCCTTGTTATTTATCTGTATAGGATGCAAGAAAACAATAAAGTTTTATTTACAACTTGTACGCCTCGTGTCTACCTTTATTCTTTTTATCAAACAACGGATAGTTCTTGTACCTGTAATTTTCTGGTCAGGAAGGGAATGTTTTCGTTTTCTTTTTTGGAGGGGCGCTTTTGTCTCTTAAAGCACCAATTGGGGCAGAGCAGGGGGTGTTCCTGTATTAGAAAAACAGTTTATCACTGCCTGTTTAAAATGCCAAAATTCAATATATATAAACTACACAACAGAACACGTACCTCGTGTTCTTCCACCAAAACGTATGGACGTGACTTCAAAACCCCATGAGCAGTGGGCGTTCGTTCGTGTGCGAATCTGACCAAGAAATGGAAATCTTAATGAGGATAATGCCCTCTTCTTAAGCTTGAAAAACCCACAGTCTATATCGACTTACTACCACATACCTGTTACTTATTTAGGCATGGGTGTCCCTCTCCGCAAGCCAAAATGAATTCCATCCTCGCTCGATGGTACCGGGCGATAGCTAGCAACCCGACAGTTCTAAACAAAGGGCGATATGTAAACAGCGGCTTAAATATCGTGGCTTATTCCTAGCTTAAATTCTACTTAAAGTTTGAACGCCGGAGCAGAAAACCATTCCTACCTCTGAGCACAGACTAGGAGCTCCACAACCTTCCTTCATGCGATGCAGAGTGTCGTCAAACTAGTCTCAGTTACTATGGCTGCCATCTTGTATTAAACTATGGCACTGGACCGGAGGATCCTGCACTAGAGGATTGTGGGAGACGTAGTTTTTTGGGTTCGAAAAATTACTATATTTTAGTGCTTTAGTGTATTTTTGGCAGCATTCTTGTGTAATTCTCATTAGGAATATGAGGGGCAGATCATGTATACGTAGTGTGAATTATGTGTCAATATGTGACGTTGTAATTATGGCAAACTGGACCAGTCAGGAGAGTACTGCAAAAGAGTAGCTTATTTCTCAAAAAGACTCAGATTACACCCTAGATAATTCAGACATACTGTTCAGACCTGTCAATGTGCTATTGAACTTGAGTATGAGGTATGCCTCCTTTTGTAACAACACCTTGTCGACATCAGCAGAGCGCTGTGTATTACTCATGGTAAATAACACCGACCATTTAAAATCGTTTTCATTATGTGACTTCTCCACAAAGTGCTCAACCATTGGAGCGTTTAAAACCTTCTTTTTTATACAGGACTTGTGTTGACTTATGCACAGATTGACCCGTTGGTTAGTTTTGCCGATATAGATCTTTTTGCATGGGCAAATGATTACGTATACAAGGTTTCTGTTCTGCAATTTGAAAAACCTGAGTGTTTCCACTTCATATCAAGGTGATGAAATTCATTCCCCTCAATGGTGTTGGGGCATGCGATACAGTTGCCGCACCTGTGGTGGCCATCTACTGGTTTTATATTCCAGAGTGAGAACAGGTTGTGTTTTGATTTTGGTTTGGCAATTTCCGCTCTCACGATTTGTTGTATACCTCGTTGTATAAAAAGGCCACTGACTAAAACACCATCTTGTACCATAGAAGTCATCACCCCAAAAGTTTAAAAGCAAATCTGCCCTACGGGCAGCTTCTGCGGATATGCAGAAATTGCACCGAGAGAGGTGATTATGACAATCACGCACAAACCTTTTGTGAAGAGATGAAACATAAGGGTTACCCTAAGAAACTTTTGAAACATTCATATAAAAGGGCTCGGTACACACCACGTGAGTGTCTTCTACAAACCAGAGAGAAAAAATGAGTTAGACCGCTTGGTATTTGTTACCACGTTTGGACCAGATACTCACAAGATGAGACAAGCTGTCCTGAAGAATTGGCATCTCTTGGAAGGGCTGGAATGTCCTTTCCCCCACCCAATATTTGCCTACAGAAAGAACCAAAGCCTAGGACAACAGATCGTGAGAGCGGACATTGCCAAACCAAAATCAAAACACGACCTGCTCTCACTCTGGAATATGAAACCGGTAGATGGCCACCAAAGGTGCGGCAACTGTATCGCATACCCCAACACCATTGAGGGGAGTGAATTTCATCACCTTGATGTGAAGTGGAAACACTCAGGATTTTCAGATTGCAGGACAAAAAACGTGGTATACGTAATCATTTGCCCATGCAAAAAGATCCATATCGGCAAAACTAACCAACAGGTCAATCTGCGCATAAGTCAACACAAGTCCCGTATGAAAAAGAAGGTTTTAACCGCTCCAATGGTTGAGCACTTTGTGGAGAAGTCACATAAAGAAAACGATTTTAAATGGTCGGTGTTATTTACCATGAGTAATACACAGCGCTCTGCTGATGTTGACAAGGTGTTGTTACAAAAGGAGGCATACCTCATACTCAAGTTCAATAGCACATTGACAGGTCTGAACAGTATGTCTGAATTATGTAGGGTGTAATCGGAGTCTTTTTGAGAAATAAGCTACTCTTTTGCAGTACTCTCCCGACTGGTCCAATTTGTAAGCATGGGCGCAAAATCCGTTCCGCTCGCGGATTTTTCGGATTTTCAGCAAATCCGCAATCCGCGAACTCTCGCGGATGTGGCGAAAATACGCAAATCCGTGCGAAGCGGATTTTTTGCTTGTGTTCGCACTGCTCGCGGTCCGCGGCGCGGGCAGCAACAATCTCGCACTCGCGAAAGTACAAAAATTACAATTGGGGAGGGGTGAAGGAAGTGGCCCAGTCTCCAACTTCCTGTTCCTGTCCAGCAAGCTCCTCCCATAGGGGTGGGGTGAAGGAAGTGCCCTAGTCTCCAACTTCCTGTTCCTGTCCAGCAAGCTCCTCCCATTGCTTAGTCCATTTCCTGGCCACTTTCATTTCGATCTTGACTGGGAAGGATTACTTTTTGTGGATGCTGCTGGATATTTGGATTTGAGGCCTTTTGGATTACTTTTGGATTCGAAATTTTATTTCACAAGGAAGTAAGTTGATGTTGTTTGTTTGTGGTGATTTTTGTGTGTGTTGCTTGTTTTTCGACTTTTTGGGGGGAAAATCTGCAAGTTCGCGAGCTGAGGATTTCTTTGCTTGTGTTCGCACTGCTCGCGTCCTGCGCAGCAACAATCTCGCACTCGCGAAATTGTGAAAATTACAATTCTGCACATGAATTGAAAACCACCAGGCTTAGTTATGGGTGCATGCATGATACAACTGTGTTTTGTTGAAATTTATTTTTAACATGATTCTGGCCAGGGCATGGATGGCATTGGATTGTGGTGATTTTTGTGTGTTTTATGACTTTTTGGGGTGGTGTTGGGGGCTTGTTATGTGGGTGGGGGCCATTTTATTGCCTGGTCCCGTGTGGGTGGGGGTCTATGGGCCATTTTTAAGCCAGTTTGTGTGCTTTGTGCCATAGGCCTGCACCCAGTGTGCTCTGATTTCATCCATTATGGCCAGGGGGCCCAGAATCGGTCTGTTCGCGGATTTTGCTGGTTTTTCGGCACGTTCGCGCCGTGAAGCAACAATCTCGCACTCGCGAAATTGTAAAAATTGCAATTTTGCACCAGAAAACCACCAGCAGGCAGCATAAGCCTTCTGAAACTTCATGGATGGCATTGGATTGTGGTGATTTGATTTGTGTTGTGTTTTTTTACTTTTTGGAGTAGCGGTTGGGGGCTGGCTATGTTGGTGGTGGCCATTTTGAGGCATGGTCCTGGCCATGTGGATGGGGGTCAAGCGGCCATTTTGAAGGCAGGCAGTGAGCTTTGTGCCATAGGCCTGCACCCATTTTGCCTTGCTTTCACCCATTGTGCCCAGGGGGAGTCAGTGGTACATGAAACTATAACCCTCTCTGTGTGTGCTCTCTTGGATCAATGTTAAATTCCTGTTTCCCAAAAATTTAGCAATTCTTAATTTTGAAATTTCCATATTGTGTGGTGTGCACGAGTGTATTCATAAATGCCTACTTGCAAACTATTTATTGAAGTGCTACATATGCAACATATATTTACTGATGTTCCTCTGTCTTCGTTTGCTTGTAGGTGCATAAAGTCAATAAATCCGCATCATCGTTGAGCATCAGTGCCAGGAAGAAGTCCTGCTGCGGCCTGTTGTTCCGACATCTGAAGAAGATGGCTCCAAAAAGAGGTGCCCGTAGGTCCTCTAGCGAGAAAGATGTCTCTACTAAGGAGAAGAAGAAGCAAGTGGCACCACTTACCATGGAGACTGGTGGCACCACCACTAAATTTTTGTGGGGAAAACAAAGGCCCACCATGAGTGCTGCACAGGTAGCCTGTTTAGTGGTTACATCACCAACGACCAGTGATGTTGGCTCATCGCAAGAAAGTAGCAGCACACCATCAACACAGGTTGTAACTCATCTCACAAGTACTATTCAACAACCAAAGCCGCAACAACAACTGTATGGGTTACTAGTACAAGCACAAGTACATGCGCAAGGAGCTGTCCGAGAAGGAGCTGTCCGAGAAGGAGCTGTCCCAGAAGGAGCTGTCCGAGAAGGAGCTGTCCGAGAAGGAGCTGGCCGAGAAGGAGCTGGCCGAGAAGGAGAAGGCCGAGAAGGAGAGGTCCATGGAGAGTTGCAAGTAGCGATCAGTGAAGAGGCCCATGTAGCGGCGCATGGAGCGGTGCAAGTGCCCACAATGGTTGTTCTTCCAGAAGTAGGGGCACAGGAGGAAATTGACTTTGGAGCCGGGGTATCATGTCAGGAAGACGAAGGCACTCCTCCTGATGATTCATTTTCTCCCAGCTCCCCACCAAAGAAAAGATCAAGGAGTGTGTGTAGAAGTTCCTCTTCAAGCCCCGCTCCATCAGATGATGATCTGGATCTAGATTGGCACCCATCTCCGACGTCTGAGAGGGAGGCACACCATGAGCTGCGAAAGGTATCAAATGTTAAAAGGAAGGGCCCCGGAAAGCTCATACTTATGGATCCGAACGTCGGACTTGATGAAGTGGTTCATTCTGATGTTGATGAACAGGATGACAGCAATGACCTAGTCATCACACACGTCATTCCAGCCACACCGGCCATGCAGCAGACAGACATTTATACCCTATCCCGACGTCAGGCTGAGCGTGACCCTGGCGACGTGCCACTGGTAGCACCACCAATGCAGTCAAGTAGTACAACAAGTTCAACAAAACCTACAGCTCCCATATTTTCTCCCCAGAGGAGGACTCCATCCAGCTCGACTCCCTCAAGTAGGGTTGCTGAAATAATTGCACAACCCAGTAGATGTCTGCAAGGCTCATCCACCACTGCTTCATCTGGCATTGGCAGTATCATCTCGTGCGCCAAAACCAGAGGTTTCAAGTCCCCAGTTTGGAACTTTTTTAGTGTCCATGCAAAGTATGATAACATAGCCGTTTGTTGCATTTGTAAGACTAGCGTTAGCCGTGGTAAGACTGGTACCAACTATGGAACCGGAGGCCAGATAGGTCATCTTGAAAGAAGGCACGCTGTCGAATGGTTTGCGCACCTAGCAAACATCAAGGGAAAGCAATCCCAAAGGGCAAGTGGCCAAAATATACCCATACTAGGTGTTTCATCTGAAGATGACGGGGAGGTAGAAGAAGCGTCAGACATGTGTCCGGTTGCACCCAGTACCCCTGGCAGCACCACACCCTCCGGAACACATAGGAGGCACACTGAGAGTCTGGGAGACACACCAATGCGGAAAATGTCAACACTGATCAGAAGTGGGTCGAAGAAGGCATCAGCATCATCCCGTAAATTTGTCCAGCACACCATTTCAGCCATGTTCTCCTCAGATGTGCAATTTCAATGCAACCACCCAATTGTACGCCTGTATAACACTAAGCTGGCTAAAATGCTAGCGGTGGACCTTCTCCATTTTTCGTTTGTCGAAGGTGTGGGTTTCCTTGAACTCGTGGCAACACTGGCCCCTAAACGGAAGGTTCCTAGCCGGTTCTATTTTGCCAGGGTTGCTGTTCCAGCACTATATAAAGAGGTGCTTGAGTTGGTTGGGGCTGCTTTGCAGAAGAGTGCTGTTCACACTATACACCTGACAACCGACATGTGGACCAGTTGCCAAGCCCTTGATTACATGTGCATCACTGCACACTGGGTCTCTTTTTCAGGGGTTACAAAACAGATAAATGCAGGTGGTGACTTGGTCGAGATTTTTAAGGGTGCTCGTAAACATGCAACATTAGCCATGTTTGGCATGGAGAAAAGTCATACTGCAGCCAACATTTTGGATGACTTTAACAAAAAGGTCTCGTAATGGCTGCCCCCAAGAAAATGCAAGGTTGGTTAGGTTTCTACTGATAATGGCAGCAATGTAGTTAGGGCCATGGAGGACGGTTTCTATTTCAGAGTGCTGTGTTTGGCGCACTGTATGAACCTTGTCGTGCAAAAGTTCTTGAAAAAAGAACTTGCAGTCGACAAAATACTGACCATCTGCAGAAGAATATGCAAACATTTTAACCATTCGTTTAAGGCCCGGAAGGAGCTGAGGCGCAAGCAAAATGAACGTAGTATGCCAGTGAAAGCACTTATCCAGGAGGTGGCAACACGTTGGAACTCAACCTTCTACATGCTTGAGCGTCTGCATGAGCTGTTTCCAGTACTCAAAGAGTATTTCTACAACCTTGGTGGTGATACGACAGAAATGATGCTAGCGGTGGAGCAATGGCAGCTAGTTAAAATCCTGACAGACATGCTTCGTCCTTTTGAGGTCTTCACGCGTGACGTCAGCAGGGAGGACTGTTCTTTGAGCAAAGCTATCCCATTGTTGCTGAAGCTCGAGCACCAAGTCAAGGTGGTGTCTTCACAATTAAAAAATGCTGGAAAGAATGAAGCATATGAGTTGGCGCAGAGATTATTACAACGCCTAGTTAGCAATAAACGGCTTGTAAATATCAAGAAACAACAGCACTACATTTGTGCTACTATTCTGGATCCACATTACAAAAAGCCATTGTTTGGCAAAGTAATAATTCCTTTTGAAACATCAGATGTTACAGAGTACAAAGGTTGGCTAGCTCAGTCAGCCATTCGTTTTGAAAGAGAGCGGAAGGAAACTGTACGAGAAGACAGTACTACTAGTGAATCAGCAGGCCATCAGGCGTCCCAAAAAAGCACTTCTGCATCTGTGCCTCTGGCAGAAGTGAGTGACTTTTCCACTAAGCCGTTAACCACACCAGCAACCGTATCAGATTCTGCACCAGGCCCAGGCGATATGTCTGAAGCGGATTGGCTAAGTGAGCTAGGGTTTCCTTGTCCCAGAAAGGACACAGAAGTGCAAAGTACAGGAATGCGGGAGGACATTATTTCAATGGTGCAGGCCTATCTGGATGACTCCACAGCGGTCAATATTACTGAGGACCCATTGGCGTATTGGCATGGGAAAAGAAAAATATGGCGAGAGCTTACCAACCTGGCTATCAATTACTTGTCTTGCCCTCTCGCAAGCGTGTCTTCAGAACGTGTTTTTAGTTCTGCTGGTGGCATTGTGACTTGCAAAAGGTCCCGCCTCTTGCCCGCAAATGTGGAGCGGCTCACCGTGATAAAGATGAACCAGCACTTCATACCACCAGATTACAAAGTACGAGAATGCACACAGGAAGAAGAGGACACCGACCTACCTGAGGAAAGTTCTCCTCAGTTACCAGAAGTGCTACCGAGTGATGAATTAGCAGAGTATGAGGACGAGTTCTGCTTCCCTGACAGCGAGTTCTGAAAATGAGTCAATGACTCATTAACTGTAAATTTAGTCCTCCTTATTCACTTTTATTCCTGTGTGTCTGTCTTTCTTTGTTTAGCAAGTGCTTCATCACATTCACAACAAAACTGTAATCACCCCATCACAAGCAACAACAAGCCCATCAGCAGAACTGTCTTGATTTTGATGCCGCAGCATTCCTCATGTTCACAACAGTTAGTTGACAAGAAGTCAGTCCTGGTCGTCTATCCTCCTCCTCCACTCATCCTATCCATTTCCCGTAATGCTGATGCCTGGATTCTGCACAATGAAGAAACTTACGTTGAGTCCCCTAAAGAGGGACTGGAAGTAGTGAGTCCTCATTTAAATACATTTTGCTAAGTGTGACTTTTTTTCCCCGATTTGCATTTTTGGCTGTTTGGGGGTGTCAACTGTCAAACTTGTTTGCGCTTGGGTTTACGGGTCTTGGCTGGGCCATTGCTGGCAAGGTCTATTAAGGGATGAAATTGGCCAGTTGTGGCCCTGCTGCAGAACGCTTTAGGACTCTGTGAATTCCAGGTGGAGCCAGCCCTCAAACACAAATTACAGGTAAGATAAGCGTTTGGATGGGAGGTAGTATAATGGAGTGTTCGGAGAGGCGAGAGAGTGACAGTGGTACTAGTAGTAAAGTCCTAGGGCTCTTGAATTAACAAACTCTGTGACAGGCATTTACTTTGGAAAACATTTGGCCTATTGCACGTGAACGTTTAGGCGTTATTATTGCTCGCTTGCCTGTCTTAGGGGTGCTGTCTGTGGGGCTTCTAGGTTTTTGTGGTGTGTGAGCACCGCTGCCACATTTCTAATGTTGATTGCTTTTGTTTTGCAGAAAATCCACGCCGGGAAACTCCAGTTGTGGCCCTGCTGCAGAACGCTTTAGGACTCTGTGAATTCCAGGTGGAGCCAGCCCTCAAACACAAATTACAGGTAAGATAAGCGTTTGGATGGGAGGTAGTATAATGGAGTGTTCGGAGAGGCGAGAGAGTGACAGTGGTACTAGTAGTAAAGTCCTAGGGCTCTTGAATTAACAAACTCTGTGACAGGCATTTACTTTGGAAAACATTTGGCCTATTGCACGTGAACCAACACGATGACAGTGTTCAGTTAAATGAACTTACTGCAAAACCACCACCCACCAAGCTCAAAAGTAGTAAAAAAACAGGTTTGCTCAGATAAAGTTTGAAAAAGTATATTTATATCCCTAACAAAATAATCTCCCGCAAGACCCTCCCTAACCCCAACAAATAAATAGTCCTTCAAAAGTCCCCAAAAAACCCAACTCCCAATTCCCACCCCCCAAAAGTCTCTAAAAAAGGGGCAAGGGACACTCTAGGGATGCAAGGTGTTGAGTTTGGCCTCCAGGGCATCATGCCTTAGGGCCAGGGCATCATACTTCTCCTGGAGGGTGGCGTGATCTAGGCGGAGGCCCTCCACCACATTCTGATACTCGTTCCATTTCTGGACCTCCGCCTCTAGGTCGGACACTCTGCGGAGTGCACGGCGCAAGCGAGCCTTAACAGTACTGTGAGGTGCAGCCTTTGCTGCTCGGCGGTGGCGTCTTCCAGCACGGCTCCGGTTCGCTGGAACACTGCGCTTACCAGCAGAACATGGGGTCACGGAGGAGGATGTAGATGTTAGATTTGATGCACTGGAGTGCGTGTCGTCCCCCTCCAGTTCCACCAGCCGCCGATATTCGGCAACAGTTGCTTCCAGCCTCCGTTGCCGGGCCAGTACAGCCAGCATACTCCTCGTCGGTTTTGAGGTTTTAGTATTGCCAACTATATGAAGAAAGAAAGACATAATATGTAACCAATGCTCTTTAAGAATATGATTAACACAAAATAATTCAGCAGGAAGTTGTGTCACAGTACAACTAGCAACTAGCCAGCGCAGTACAAAACTATTCAGGCCAGTATCATGGGCGTCCGCAGTGAGGGGCAAGGGGGGGCGCTTGAATCACCATTTCCCTTCCCACAACTCACTTGTATCCTTGGTTTGATGCTCTTTCATATGAAAGAGATCTGGCAGAAGCCCAGGCGATATGTCTGTTTCCCTCTCTCTCTCTCTCTCTCTCTGTCTCCCTCTTTATGTCTCCCTGTGTCTCCCTCTACCTCGCTGTCTCTCTCTCTCTGTCTCCCTCCCTCACCCTCCCTCTGGCTCCCTCCCTCTCTCTCTCTCCTTCTGTCTTCCTCTCTCTCTGTCTCTGCCTCTATCTGTCTGTCGGTCCCAGCCTGCTGTAATTACCATATTGTAATTTGTCACTGGGCCACCACTGGATACACATCATATCCTATCTAAGAGTCAGATAGTACCATGATCCAGCTTACCTGTACTCGCCACCGCCACTGTCTCCTTCCTCACAGTCTGTACTTCTTGGTCCGACTCCTCTAGCGCCGCCTCCTCCCCAGATTGATCCTCGGACTCAGAGTCAATGATCACCACCACATCCGAGCTGGCCCCGCCACCAGATGTTCCACCTACAAAGTAGATTTAAGTATGTTAGATTACACCACTCACTAGTATTTGGTCTATGAATGAAAAAATGTGAAAACAACAGAAAAATTAATTGACTGTCTACTCTAGTCTAAAGTAAAAATGTCCCTCCTTCCAGGGAAGGCTGTTGTCTTGCTTCACTTTTTTGTCACAATTGTTGAATGCTTGCTTAATTTTAACACACACCATTTTTCTCTGAACAGACAGAAACTGGACTTCTAAGGACAAGAGCAACATCAACTTCAAACCAGGTGAAAGCTCGGCTCGACCACAAGAAATGTGTTCCATTACTCATCAACTCAGCACCAAGCACTTTTCCATTTCCAACTAACTTTATTTTAATATATGTGTTTACTTAAACTTTTAATAAAGCTTTTAAACTTGAATAGACTCTGTGGTTTTTGGTCCTCCAGACTAGAGTGACTGAGCGAAAAGTTTTGCAATTTTTGCAAGGAGGAGTCCGTGCCGCTGACACTACCAGGTTTATACAGTGTGCCAAACACGCCACTCTGAAATATTATTACTCTGGTCTTTGGTGTCCATAGTTCGGTTTGTGGAGAATTGTCCCTGCAACAGTAGGATTATTGATTTTGCTCCTATCTAAACACTATTTCGAAACAATTAAATTAGGAACGCTTGGACAACAATAGGTCCTCTATATTTAAATGAAAACTTACTGGGGCCAGCAAAGGAGCACTCGCCGCCCTGGCCTGCATCCTCCTCCTTTGGAGCCACTGCATCCGATTTTTCGGTCCGCTTGCCCCTGGGCGGACCTGACGTACAACATGAAAGAATGAACAGAAAACATTGATGATTGCTGCTTGCCGATGTCCTTGTCAACCAAATCAAACATTTAGAAAGAACAAGAACCAACTATTTCATCCAAAATGAGGGCTACAAAGGAAGGACTGCACCTGAGCCTCTACTCTAGGGGCAGATTTACAAGCCCCTTGCAGCTCTTTTGCTCCATTCTTGCGTCAATTTTGTGACGCAGCGCCACAACAAGAGAGGCGCCATGGTGTGGCGTATATTAACAACGTGACGCATATGGGAGATGCATCCCATTCTAAAGCCCTGCGCCATTAGGGAGCGTTCCAGCGCAAGGGAGGGCATTCCTGCGCAGGAACGCATGCTAAAAGTGGCTATGGGGAATATATAAAATTTCAATCAGTCATTTAGGACAATGATGCGTCACTGAAACCCTGCGCCTGCATGAAGCAGACTTACGGCTTGACGCAGCATTGCTGGAGCTGCGCCATCGTTGCAACGCAACTCCATCAATGAGCTGCCTTTACGGCACCGATGCGTAACGCTTCGGTGACGTTTTGGGACCATGGTGTGCCGCATTGTAAATACGGCGCACCATGGGTGGTGCTGGCGTGCCGCACACTTTGCAGGGATGCGCAGGTAATTGCTAATCTGACACTTAGGGGCATACTTACGAGTTCTGAGCTGTACACCTCCAGATGTGCACCAGAACAAATGCGTAACGCAAAACTAACCTTGCGTCACGGCAGATGCGCCGCTATTACAATGCGGCAAACCCTGGCGCAAGGGTAGGCAGATGCGTGACCCATCTCGTGATGAAAGAGGGGCGCATCTCTAGAGTCGCGTCGCGGGCGCGATGCAACTATAGCAATGCTCAGGGCTGCCCAATACTCAACATACCGCATCAGTCCTTACGCCTGCTTCAAGCAAGCAGGCATAAAGAATTGACATAGCAGCGTCGCGGAAGTGCCTGCGTTAAATCTTGTAGATTTCACGCAGGCACTTTTGCGAGGCGCACAGCTGCCTGACCGCCACCCCCCCCCTTGCGTGGGAACGCACCCATTGTGGCGCAGGCCCAGGCCTTCACGTGGCGCATCTCCGTAGATGGATCACGTTGTACATGACTCGTAGGGATGCGCCACGTTTACGTCGCTGTGCGTCAGGTAAGGCAGCGTAAACGTGGAACAAGGGGCTTGTAAATCTGCCCCTTTGTGTCTAGCATCATGCAGTTCTGTAAAATACACTCATACATTACTCAGCCCAATTAAATGAACACAAAATAGAAAACAAATAAGCAGTGGCACCACCACAGAGAAGGAGAACAGTGCACCTGAAATGCACAGAAGATTTTGAAATATCAATTTACCTCTCTTATCAATGTAATCAGCAGCATTATTGCTCTTTGTAAAAAAATTAAAGCAAACATTTGCAATAAATATAACACAGTCACACAGAGCAGGAGAAAAAACAGAGTAGTGAGTGATGAAAAAATTGCTACCACTACTCACCAAGCCCGGGGACCTCCACTCCCAGCACGTCTAGCAGGTCACGCTCTCGGTCCAGGATATCGGTCCAGCGGTGGGTGACTTGATTGTAGGTGCGCTGGACCCCCGTGATCTTAAAAAGGGCCCGGCACACCTGCCCCCACCGCTTCCGTCGCTCCTGGCTGTTGGTGTAACCAGCAGCGATCCTGCCGCCTGCCGCGATGGTCCTGTGGAGACGGCGCTGCACATAAAAAACAAGTGCGCCCACCTCCTCAGGGCTGAAGATCTCCCGGCGCACCACCATTTCCGCCCTCAAGGGACCACACGGGAGCCGGGCACGGGCTGCAGTGCCCGTCTTGGGCAGCTTGACAGCTGTCTTGACCATGTTCTGGGCAGGTGTTAGCAGTAAAGAAGAGACAAAATGAAAAAGAATAAGAGTAGGGAAGAAGGAAATAAAAGTTTAAAAAAGTAGTTGAAAAGTAAACAAAAGTAGCCTAAAACACAAAAATATAGATCTAGAAAAATAGAGGGATAGAAAATAAGTTAAATAGATCAAAAAAATATTAAAACAAGCAAAGGATGGCAGAGATATACAGAGGATAGAAACACCATACCAAGACACATAGGAATGAATGAAAAACAAGATGGCGGCCCGATCACGTGCGCGTAAGTAAGTTCACACGCGATTTCTCTCGCGAACTCGTGCGAACTTGCATTCGCAAGGCGCTCATTGCGCGAGATTACACATAGCGGGCGGAAACGGAAATACGTCACGCAAACAAAATGGCGGTGCCCATACTCAACTTGGGGTAACTCGCACGAGTTCGGGGCTTCCACGGTCGAGTTCGCACGACGCCGCGCCTCGCGAATAGGGCGAAATTACCGAAAAACGAGTTTTGCAAAAGCAAAACCAACGAGCAGGTGCAAAAGTTCGAGCTCATCATTTGTAACCATTTACCTGTAGTGCTTCCTGAAGGGGCCCTCCAGAATCCGGTTGCCTACTTGCAACTATTGTGTGACCCTGCTCTGACAGTCACAGAATAGTTACAAGTATGCCATTGCATCCTGTTATTGCAACAAAAAGGAAAGGGAGCAGACAAGCAGGTGCCAGCCTTCATTAATGTCAGTTGGGGCAGGGCAGGTGTTGTTGTTTGCAAAACTTAGTGCAGGTGTGCTTGGCTTTGCCACAATAATGTACACTCACTAGTCAATCAGAGGGTGCTGTGATGACACCGAGGGTGGCATGGGTGTGCCAGCCAGAGGGTGGCATGGGTGAACCAGAGTGCCAGTGTTGACAGAGGATGGCAGTGCTTTGCTTTGCCCCAATAATGTACACTGGTGAACCAGAGGGTGCTGTGATGACAAAGAGGGTGACATGGGTGAGCCAGAGGGTGGCATGGGTGACCAAAGAGAGTGTCAGTGGTGACAGAGGGTGGCAGTGATGAAGAAAGCCTTGCAAACAGGCTGGGCACGTAGAAACAACAAGTTCGCAAAACTGGCGACCCGACAAGTAAGTTCGCAATTTGCGAACTTGCAGAAACCCGTGCGAACACACCCCCCCCAAAAAATACGCAAATCCGCGAGAATTCGCGGATTTTGCGAATTTTCGCAATCTGCAAATACGCAAATCCGCAAATTCGCGGATTGCGAATCCGCAAATTCCGCCCATGCTTACCAATTTGCCATAATTACAACATCACATACTGACACATAATTCACACTACGTATACATGATCTGCCCCTCATATTCCTAAAGAGAATTACACAAGAATGCTGCCAAAAATACACTAAAGCACTAAAATATAGTAATTTTTCGAACCCAAAAAACTACGTCTCCCACAATCCTCTAGTGCAGGATCCTCCGGTCCAGTGCCATAGTTTAATACAAGATGGCCGCCATAGTAACTGAGACTAGTTTGACGACACTCGACGTCGCATGAAGGAAGGTTGTGGAGCTCCTAGACTGTGCTCAAAGGTAGGAATGGTTTTCTGCTCCAGCGTTCAAACTTTAAGTACAATTTAAGCTAGGATTAAGTCACGATATTTAAGCCGCTGTTTACATATCGCCCTTTGTTTAGAACTGTCGGGTTGCCAGCTGTCGCTCGGTACCATCGAGCGAGGATGGAATTCATTTTGGCGTGAGGAGAGGGACACCCATGCCTAAATAAGTAACTGGTATATGGTAGTAAGTCAATATAAACTGTGGGTTGTTCAAGCTTAAGAAGAGGGCATTATCCTCATTAAGATTTCCATTTCTTGGTCAGATTCGCACAAGAACGAATGCCCACTTCTCATGGGGTTTTGAAGTCACGCCCATACGTTTTGGTGGAAGAACACGAGGTACGTGTTCTATTATGTAGTATATATATATTGAATTTTGGCATTTTAAACAGGCAGTGATAAACTGTTTTTCTAATACAGGAACACCCCCTGTTCTGCTCCAATTGGTGCTTTAACCACTTGGCTGCTAAGGGGTGTGCATGTAGGTCCATTGACTTTCCATTGAAATCAATGGGCCCTACATGACGAGTTACCCTTGTCATTAGCACTGAAGGGGTTAAGAGACAAAAGCGCCCCTCCAAAAAAGAGAACGAAAACATTCCCTTCCTGACCAGAAAATTACAGGTACAAGAACTATCGGTTGTTTGATAAAAAAATAAATGTAGACACAAGGCGTACAGGTTGTAAATAAAACTTTCTTGTTTTCTTGCATCCTATACAGATAAATAACAAGGCCCTGATGAGAGTTTGGGAACTTGTTCCCCGAACTCGAAACGCGTTGGCACACCAATAGGAGCAAATCAGTACATTAACGGCCACATGCATCATCCCGGCCGTTTGCGAATTCCAAATTGCGAAAAATAGCGAATCGCAATTTGGAATTCGCAAAACGGGATGCATGAATTTTTTCTAATAATATTAGCGATTCGGTAAAATTCGCATTTTTTTCCGATTCGCTAATATTATGCGAATTCTAATTTGCTAATTCGCATTTCCCATTGATTCCTATGGGCCAAAACGCCCATAGGAATCAATGGGAATTGCGAATTTGCAAATTAGGATTCGCATAATGTTGATGCATTCCATGGGTGCAGGGGGGGGTCCAAAGGACCCCCCCCTGCACCCCTGAAATGTATTTTTAAGTGGATGTTTCACACACACATGTCCTAAGGACATGTGTGTCTGTAACATGCAAGTTAAAAAAATGAATTTTTTTGTTTTTTTAAAAATTTTCGCAAATTAACACGAGGGTCAACCTCGTGTTAATTTGCACTTCCAATTTCCATTTTAGCAATTTTTAAAAAAATGATGCATTCCATTTAAGGAATCGCACAAATGCGATTCCTTAAATGCATTCGCATTTTTTAGAAATGCTAAAAAATGCGAATTGTGCAAACAAGTTTGATGCATCCCACACATGGTTTTTGCATTCGCAAACGGCCGATTTTACCGATTCGCACCGTTTGCGAATGCAAAAAACGTTGATGCATGTGGGCATAAGTGCATAAAGAAAATAGGCACATGCTTAAATGCTCCTTATATCCGATGTTGTCTTGTGTATTTTCGAATTGAGTTGGATAAAAATGAGAATTGAAATTTCTATTGTTATTTGGATGTTTTTTGTTTGATTTATGAATTTATAGTTTTCGTACTTGTTTTGTGTTGTATAAAATGTATATACATATGTGCAAAAAGTTATTTAAGTGCTTGTAAATATGTATTGCTTTTCTGCCTGAAAAGAGATATAAAAAATTTGTAAAAATCACAAAAGTGACTGGTATAAATAAAAGTACCTGACCAGATTTAATGAATTTTCATTTGGTCCTATGTGAAATAATAGATATATTGAAAGTAGTGAGGGTGTGGACATTATTGTTGTTTTTGTAAAGTGAGAAACAGCACTCACTGCATCATTTCCTACTCTGGTGAGACACAGTTGCTGTGCTATTAACTTATTTATGCTGTAAACTAGTGTTTATATCGTTTAGTTATTGTAATTGCTATGTAGCATGTTAGTAGTGGTCTATAATATGTTCTTTTTTCTTTACAACCGATTGTAATTATCTACAAAAATCTGTTCGAAGAAGAAAATATAAAAAAACTTACTTTTCCAAGAAAACGCAATTACAAGATGTATGTAAAAAACAAAATACGGAGAAAAAGAAGAATGCTCCTGGTAAGGCAACAAAGTATTTTATATGGAAATTAACTCAATGTAAAAAAAGTGAAGATAATGCACAAAAATAAAAAAATGTTTCTGCAACTACAAAGAAAAAGTAAAATCCCAGCAAAAATGTAGAAAAAGTTTATGGAGATGATATTGTCTATATTAATAGACGTAAAAATCAGTTCATTGACATTCGTAGGCGAATGTTTTATAACAGAATTGTTTTAAATTTATTAAAAAATGTTAAGAATTGTAAAAGGAAAACAGATTTTTACAAGAAAAAGAAAAGTATGGAGAGGATAGTTGATCAGGCTTTTGAAATGAAAATGTTAGTAATCAATAGAATTCGTACACTAGACAAGGTAATCAATGTTTTGAAATCAAAAAGTAAGTGGAAAAGAGTAATTAATCAGACTAATTTTTGTGATGTTTTTTATGGAGAATGGAAGCATAGTTCACGTTGTGAGCCATTTTTTAATGAAGAGAGTTATTTTCAGGATAATGATTTGGTGCATGCAGTTGACACCAGTGGTCGAGGATATGAGGTGAAGGATGGTTGTCCGATTGAAAAAGAAAAAATTGTGCCTAGAAATGCAGAAGAGGTGTTAGCTGATGAAGTTTTAGGGAGACATCCTAAGGCTCCAGTGTACACTTGGAATTGTAGTAGTATTTGTAGTGTGCGACAGGATTCAATTGATTTGTTTCGTAATTTCTTACGTACATATACTAAGAAAAGTCTAAAACAAAAAATTAAAATGTTGCAGGAGTTAGATCCTTGCAGAGTGAGAGAAAAAACAGGTTTGCATGGGAATTCACTGGCTTGTCTTTCTAGAAAAGTATGTCAGAGTGTTTTTCATCATTTTAGGATGTTAGCAGTACATCATACTAAAGTGAGGAAATTAGTGAGAAGGTTGTATTATGCAAAAAGTCCAGCACTTAAGCTAAAACAGTTAAACAGTGCTCTTTTGCATGGATCTGTATTAGATGTGAACAACATTTGTGAAGAAATTGAGTTTAGTTACTTTGGTGAAAAAGAGGGCAGTGCAGAAACTGATACAGTAATAGAAGGTAATGTGGAAGAGAATGTACAGAATTTAAGTACAGCAAATTTTTACCATGAAATTACAAAGTTTAAGGTCATTTTAACTGAAAGGCCAAATTTTTCTTGTGTGTGTTGTGGACGAACTCATTATAAGAATCAGACTAGGTTAGTTGATTTATATGTAAAAAGTGAAAAGGAAAATAATAATGAGTGGAAGGATTTTGCAACTTATTTGTTGATAGGGAATTGTTTTGATTTGGGTTCTGATCTGCGTATTTGTAAATATTGTTATAATAAATTAAATGAAAACAAAATGCCTGCTAGAGCTGTACATAATAATCTTGAGTTGGTAAACATTCCTTCTGAATTGATGGATTTGAAATACTTATGAGTCCATTCTGATTCAATGTGTGCATCCATTGCAGGCTATTGTTCGCATGGAGCCTAAGACAGGGAAATTGCCTCCTTCAGATTTACAGAGAGGATTAAAGGGAAGAGTTGTTTATTTGCCTCTAGATTTAAAGAAAAATATTGATACAATTGGTGTTGAAAAAGTGAAATAGGAACCTCTGGTTATTCTAGTTAATGGCATTCCTACAAAGAGTAAGAAAATCTGGCAAGAATTAGTGGATGTTAGGAAAGTCAAAAAGGCAACGTTGTATTTGGTAAAAAACAACCAGCACTACAAAAATGAATATGTAGGGGAAGAGGAAACAACTCTAGAAGAGGACAGAGATTTCTCAGCTGGGCAAATTGAAAAAGTAGATGTGTCTAGAAGCGAAGAAATTTATGAACATTATAGTGTTCATCCTCTGCATTCCAAAGAAGTAACGGGGAATGCTATTGAGTTGTTCCAAATGAAAGAAGCAAAAGGAAGTCCCATTAGTGTATGGGAAGAAAGCTCGGAAGCTCGTTGTTTTCCTCAGGTATTTCCAACAGGTCAAGGTGGTTGATATGATGACCGATCTGTTCAAATTCCTGCATCTGAATACCGGACTTTAAGATTATATGCAGAAGATCAAAGGTTTCGCCAATGTATTCCATATTTATTTCATCTTCTGTTTGAGAGTGACTTTTCTGGACTTTCTTATGCAGTGAACCATATACTGAAAAGTGGAGTACATCTGTAAAATTTTTCAGCAAGGGACTTTATGGAAAAAGTCCAACAGCAAGACACTATTTTGGAGTCTCAGCAAATTAATCTCATGGCATGTCAGCGTGGTACCAACGAGTATTGGTACCATCGTCATGGGGAACTGAAATGTATGCTAAGAAACTTAGGAACTCCTACATGGTTCCTTACTCTTAGCTGTGCTGAGTATGCTTGGGAAGACTTACTTCAATTTCTTCGAGAGGCAAATGCAAACATAGAAAATATAGAATACAAGACACCTGGAGAACTGTGCTCTTTGGATCCAGTTAATGTATGCAGATATTTCAATCATAGATTTGAAGCTATGATGTCTTTTATCACAAACAAAAAAAATCCTCCTCTTGGAGAAGGTTTGGATTTCTTTGGAGAAAGGAGTATCAAGCAAGAGGTGCTCCTCAGATACATATGCTGCTATAGATGCTCCCAAATTTGGAACAGATTCGGATGACACAGTGATGAGTTTTATTGAACAGTATTCTACATGTGTTGTTCCAAAAAGTATAGAAGAAAACAATTTAAGATATCAAGTCTTACGGTTTCAAACCCATCGTTGTGGAAAATACTGTAGTCGAAAGTTCAAATCCAAGGACAAGTTCTACACAAAATTTCGTTTTGGATTTCCACAACCAGTAATATCTAAAGGAAGAGTAAACAATTTTATGTCTTCTTTGCGACATACTGTGACAAGAAAATCACCAAAAAATACATACAACTTAAAAAGAAACGAAGAGTCAAAATACATAAATGACTATAACCCAGTCATTTTGTCCATGTGGAATGCTAACATGGATGTTCAATATATTGCTGACAACTCTACTGCTTTGGCTCGATATGTAACGTCTTACATAACAAAATCAGAAAAGACAGAACTAAAGGAAATGTGGGAGGAAATTTCTCATGAAAAGAGCCTAAGTAAGTAATTGTACAGGTACAGTCTGAAGATGTTGTTGCATCGAGAAACTGGAGCATACGAATGTACAGATTGGTTATCATCAGCAAGTCTATATGCCAAATCTAGAACAACCATTTGGGTGAGTCTAGGTCTTGCTGCAACATTAAACCGAGTTTTAAAATCTGTACAAGAAATTGAGTATTTGGCAGAGAAAGAACCAAACAGTACAGATATTTTGAAGACAAACATGTTGGATACATACTATCCAAATAGAAGTACTCACCTTGACAATGTTTGTCTCTATGAAGTACTGCAAAGCTATACTTTTAAGAGGAATATTACAGAAGATATCAATAAAGGAGTATATGCTGTAATTGGATGTGAAGGATGTCTGGTGAAACAAAGAAAAGGACATTTGATTAATCATCGAAAATTGAGTTGCGAATCTCCTGACAAAAGGGAATTTTACTATTTAGCTCTTTTGCAACTCTTTAAGCCATGGCGTACAGAAGAGGAACTACTTGGAGATTTTCTCAGTTATGAAG
Organism: Lissotriton helveticus; assembly: GCF_964261635.1. Classification (NCBI taxonomy): domain Eukaryota; kingdom Metazoa; phylum Chordata; class Amphibia; order Caudata; family Salamandridae; genus Lissotriton; species Lissotriton helveticus. Next base: position 663,749,122 of record NC_136057.1, read on the forward strand.
ATTCTTTCAATGCAAGCAAAAATACTATAGAATGTCCTGCTTTTACTAATTATCTGCAAATGTTGAACGATGAAATACAGCAAGAAGCTACAATTGCAGCAGAGATTGCTAGAGACAGTTCTCAAGACAGTCAGAGTTCTGCTTTGTTGAGTCAGGATCCACTCGAAGGACCAATTATCCAAAATGAAGCTGCCACTGCCATGGATGAGGTGGAAAGAGCAATGGAACAAGCTCAGGAGGATGTAGTAAACTTAGAAGAATTGGAAAAACAACTAAACGTTAAGCAGAAACAAATATATGACGAAGTCATAGAACAGATTGAGCATGGTTTATGTCATGAGAAAAATAGTGCTCATGTACATCATTTAAACCTGTTCAACTGTACCTGAGTGGAGAAGCAGGAACTGGAAAAAGTTTTCTAATTAAAGGAATTGCAACTTATCTACAGAAAAGAACTGAGTCATCGCTCTCTTGTGTTGTTACCGCTCCAACTGGGTTGGCAGCACATAACATTAAAGGGATTATTTTACATTGTTTATTGATGCTGCCAGTAGAGCACGATAATAAATTACAATACCACAAGCTTTCTGGAGAAGCTTGTTGTGAAGTTTCCAAAGTCCTGAAGAAAATGAAACTTCTTATCATTGATGAGGTAAGCATGGTATCAAATGTAATGCTTGCTTTTGTCCATTTTAGAATGCAACAAATTCTTATAACAGAGTATGATGTGTTATTTGGAGGCAAAAACATCGTTGTTTTTGGAGATCTACTGCAGCTAACTCCTGTGAAAGGACAACCAGTGTTTAAAATGCTTACGCATGAAGATACCAGAAAGTGCCGAGGAAGCATTGGAAATGTTAATATATGGTTATAGTTTAAATATGCAGAACTGCTTCAAAATATGCGACAGGCAAAGGATGAAGATTATAAAAATATTCTTCAAGATATAAGAATTGGAAAAGTAAGTGAACATGGCAAAGAAGCTTTACAGGCACGATTACTTTCAAATTTGTTTCCAAATGAAAATATTCTCCCAGAGAATATTTATAGGAAAATTGCTGAAAACAAATCTGTGATATGCTTGATGCCAACTCTGCAAGAATGTTCAATTTTCAACAACAAAATGTTAAAGTTAGAAAAACAAGAGATTGTAAAACTGGAAGCTATTGATAAAATGGAGCATGAAGGAGCTACTATTATTTTGTCAGAAAAGTTGAAATCAAAATTGGATTCTTTAGAGAAGACAATATCTAAAACTGCTGGTTTTGAAAAGAGTGTATATGCATGTTTAAATTGTCGTATAATTTTACGACGGAATTTACATGTGGAAAGAGGTTTAGTAAATGGAGCAATGGGTCATGTTGTTGATTTTGTGAATTACCGAAATAGTGATGAAATAGAATTTTTGAAAATTCAATTTGATGGAATTGAAGAAGTACAACAATTGAGTCGTTGTTCTGCTCGTTTTTTGCTTGTGAAAGATTTATATGTCCGCTGAAAACAGTTTCCTGTTTGTTTGGCATACGCGGTGACTATTCATAAATCTCAAGGTTTAAGTGTCGATAGTGCTTTGGTGAATATTGGAAGTTCTGTGTTCAAGTAGGGTATGGCATATGTTGCTTTATCTCGAGTCAGAACTTTATCTGGATTATACTTGATTGATTTTGATGAGACAAAGATTAGTGCAGATCTAACTTGTGTAAATGAATATAATAGGTTAAGAAGAGAATATGCTCCAAATTTACCTCAATATCCTTTATTTGAAAAGCGTGTGGTAGGCTGAAAAAGAAGAAATGAGAAAAATTGTAGCGAGGTTAAAGCAAAAAGAAAAAAAAACTAGATGAACCAGTAATTGTAAGCACAAAGGAAAAGGATTCTGTTGAAGATGTTGTTGGATTTCAGTTTGAAAACAGTTCTGGTGTCAACTGCTATGCTAATGTAGTGGTTAATGTTGTTTTTTTTCTCCAAACTTTACAAGAGCAGATTGTTGAAAATCGGGATCAGAGATTTTGTTGTTTGTTGAACACTGTGTTTGAGAAATGTAGCAGTGATAAAACAAAAATAGAAAGTGTTTCTGATATTCGAAATGTTTTAGACACATGATCTGGTCTAAATCAATTTTCACAGAATATTCAGCAAGATTGTCAGGAATTTCTAATGTATATGCTTGTTGTATTGCAAGATGAAGGTATAGATGTTGAAAATCTTTTTGGCCTTTCTTATAAATGGCAGCATGACTGCAACAATTGTTCCTTTTCAAGTAGTACTACTATAGACACTGAAAGATTTATATTTTTGACTCTACCAAACTGCAAATCAGTGTCTTTTAATAATCTCGTTAGAGAAGCAAATTAAAACATGGTCTGTACCCAATGTAACTCTGCAATGCTATCAACATTATTTATACAAAGATATGGACAGTATGTAATTTTAATGTTCCAACGATGTAGACCTGATGGAACTAAATTGACAACTTTAATTACAAATTTTGTGGCTTCTCATTTATCAATTTCAGGAAGAACCTTTGTAACTGCAGCAATTATTTCCATGATGGTCCTTCTACAACATCAGGACATTACACAGCTTTTTTAAAACGTCAAAAAGGCTGGACTTATTGTAATGATACTCAATTGACTTTCAAACAACGTTTGCCTTTTGACTTACAAAATTCTTACCTAGTGTTATTACAACCCAAATTTTAGGAAAAGTAATTGGCCTAGGAAGATTAGAGCACTTAATACAAGTTAGTCTGCTCTTCAAAATTACTTTGTGAGTGAGAGTGATTAAGATAATAAAAATCTTGTAGTTCTCATAGAGGTAGTGTAAGCGTATCACATAGTGATATCAGTATTATAGGAAATGTTGATCATGAGTGAGCCAGAGGTGGAAATATTACTATTGTTAGATGATCGAATAGATGTTGGAGCTTTTCATTCACAAAGTCGGGTAAATGGAAGTTTAAAAGTACTATTAAGTAATTTCCAAAAAAAGGACTTTTCATATACTATTTGGCCTCGTGGAAAAGTAAGTGAATCAAAAATATGTATTTCGGGTAAATGTTGTTAATATATGTTTTTATATTACTTTTCTTTCAGAGTATAATAATGACATACTAATGTTTTATTAGTTTGTGATTGTTGAAATGTACGTAACTAATTGTTGTTTGGAAAAAAACATTTAAGATATGTTTTTTTTCTAAGTTTTACATTATTTATTGAAACGTTGTATGGGTTTTTTAAACAATTTTTTTTATTGTGTTTTTGTTGCCCGCTGTCATATGATGAGTAGTATTGAACTCACTGTTTTTAATGAAATTCAATATATTCTGAGAACAGCAAAATAAATCATATAACAAATTGTACAAGTTATTTTGTATTTTGTATTGTGAAATATATATTATACTCCCCTTGTCTCACACTTACTCACCTTTATCCATCCTCTATCACCCCTCTTTACTCACCCTCACTGCCCTTCTCTCACCCTCATTTACCCCCGTTCCCTTACTCCGCTTCCCTCAATACCCCTCATTCCCCATTCCTTCACTCCCTTTCCCCTCTCTCCCCTCCCCAACTTTCCCGCTCTCAGTCCCTCTGCTTCACTCCCCTTCCCCTCTCTTACCTTCCTTTGCTCCCTCACTCATGTTCCTTCTCTCACTCACCTTACTCCACTTCACTTACTACTTCTCTCACTCTCTCTGTCCTCTCACATCCTCACTCCCCTTCCCTCACTCCTTCTCTCTTACCCTCACTCTCTCTATCCCCTCACTCTGTCACACCCCCTTCCCTCACGCTCACCCCCTTTAACTCACCAACAATCCCTCACTTACCTTTCTTTACTCCCTCACTCAGTCCCCTTCTCCCACTCCTTTCTTCACTCCCTCTATCTCCTCACTCCCTCACTCTCCTTGTCTTATGCTCACTCGCCTTTATCCACCCTCTATCACCCCTCTTTCCTCAACCTCACTGCCATTCTCTCACCTTCCCTCACCTCTGTTCCCTTACTCCACTTCCCCTCACTCTCCTCCCCACTCACCTTTTCCCAGTCTCTCTGCTTCACTCCCCTTCTCCTTCTTTCCTTCCTTTGTTCCCTTAGTAATTCCCCTTCCCTCACTCACCTTACTCTACTTTACTCACTCCTTCTCTCACTCCCTCTATCCTCTCACTTCCTCACCCCTCTTCCCTCACTCCCTCTCTGTTACCCTCACTCCCTCTGTCCCCTCACTCTCTCACTCCCCTTCACTCACCCTAACTCATCTTCCATCCCTCACTGTCCTGAACGTACCCTCACTCACTCCACCTTCCCTCTCACTCACTTCCCTTCCCTTACTTCCCTTTCCTCATTTAGTTTTCTAACTGACATTCCTTAAGTCCCTTACTCACCTTCACTTCATTTCTCTCTCCCTCTTTCCCTCTGTGTCACTCAATCTAACTGCCTCATTATCCTCTCAGTCATTTGCTCTCCCTCTATTTCTCTTTCCCTCTCTCTGTCCTTCACCGTTCCTTTGTTTCCCTTTCTGTTTCTTTCACTCCTACTTTATCTCTTAGTACCCTTTTATGACTTTTAATCTCCTGCCTTGTATCTTGTATTTTGAAATATATATTATAAATATTATAACTTACTTTTTTTTCTCTTCCACACATATTAAATTTAGTAAAAATATGTAATACGTTTACATTACTTACAAGGTAAGTTTGACAAACAAAATATATTTTCTCATCACTCTTTTCCTTAACCTCACTGCTCTTCTCTCACCCTCCCTCACCCCCGTTCCCTTACTCCGCTTCCCTCACTTATTCTCATTTCCCATGTTCACTACCCTTCCCCTCTCTCACCTCTTCCACACTCAACTTCTTTCAGTCCCCCTGCTTCACTTACCTTCCCCTCTCTTCCCTTCCTTCGCTTTGTCACTCATTCTCATTTCCTCTCACCGTACTCCACTTCCTCACTCCTTCTCTCACTCCCTCTGTCCTCTCACTTCCTCACTCCTCTTCCCTCACTCCCTCTGTCTTACCCGCACTCCCTCCGTCCCCTCACTCTCGCACTTCCTTTCACTCACCCTTACTCACCATCCATCCCTCACTGTCATCAACTCACTCTCACTCACTCCCCCTTCCTTCTCCCTCACTCCCCTTGCCTTACTCTCACTCCCATTACTTTATCCTCCCTCGCCCTCCTTCCCTCAATATCAATCCCCTTTTTTCACCTTTACTCATTCCCTTCCCTCACTCCCTGTCACTCTCCTTCATTCACTCCACTTCGACTCACTCCCGTTCACAGCTCACCTTCCCTCGCTCCTCTTCTGTCATTTGTTCTCTCAGTCACTTTCTCCCCTTCATTCAGTCATTTTATCGATTCATTTATGCAGTACACATTCATTGAAAAAAGAATGACACAATATATAATGAATATAGCTCTTTTTTGAGAATTGGAGGTAGTTCTAAAAATAACTTTTTTTTCTTTTTTTTTTCTTTTTAATTTTTTTTTCTACTTTTTAAGAACGGTTTTATATTTTTGGGGGATTTTTTTCAGGACAAAAACAAAACCAGGGAATGCAAAACTGCTCAACAGGAGCAAAATAAAGGAGAAAAATTAGGGCTGGGTGGAGCAGCGGTGTTCCTCCTTCTTTCGAAAAATTAGTTCAATGCTCTGCTCCCGGTAGCAGAGCAGTTCATCACACTGTTTGCATTTTATTTTCAAATCTTTAAACACCGGCTGTATGTTGGGGATTAAAGTTGTTGTTGTTCCTCTCACAGACAATGTAGATGCTCCGGTGAAGGTGGAGGCGCCATCTCTTGGGGGATTGCGTGCCAGGTCCCTGGTGCTCTCCCTAGCAAAGTTGTTAGGATGCCTCCTTTCCACATGCCGGATCAAGTTGGCATTCCCAAAGCTGTATTTTCGGGTGGGATCCCCACGTGACAGAGTTGTGTCACACATCGGGCACGTTATCTTCACAGCATTACATTTCTTTTCCCCCTCTGGGAAAGTAAAGAACTTCCAAATGAAATGCTCTTTAACTTTTCTTTGGGGGGTCCTCAGGCAGGAATTCCCCATCAGAGTCTGTGGAGGGGTCCTGGGAAGCAGACATCTTTGAAAAATGAGTTCTAGTAGTATGACAAACAGGCAAGAGGTGTTCTCTCAGCAATTGCAAAGAGGTAGTGAGAGAAATGGTTGGGGACTTTCCATAGTTGTGTAAAAAATTGTTATGAACCAATCAAAAGTGTTGTTTTAAGGTCACATGACTTGACGCGCGCTTACGCTGCGTGCTCCGGGACGCTTACGGGGGCGCTTACGCGGCACGTACGTAGGCGCTTACGGAGGCGATTCCGGAGGCGTTTACGCGGCCCGTATGAATGACGTTTTGCTCGATTTTCGGAAATGTGTTTAAAGTTAAAATACGGTTTTTAAAAATCAAAAATACTACTTTTATGAGTATGCCACTGAATGTCTTCCATTATTATTTACTTTAAATACATAAATATAGTTTTTTTTCGCTCGCGGGAATTGCGCTCATGCTACGTGTATGGCTGCGTTTACGGGTGCGCCCAACCCTGAGCGCTTCAGGGTTTAAATATAAAAAAAAACAGAAAAAATACATTCAAAAATTAATATTACATAAATATAGAATATTGGAATAATTAGAAAAAATTATAATAATTCATAGCTATAAAAATTTGCTATTAAAAAAACTTAATAATTCACTTAAAAAACCGTAGGTTTCAAACTCCTTATAGTTAGGAATTAGCATTTAAAAAACCTTTGAAATTCACTAAAAAAAACATATGTTTCACACCAGTTATAGTTAGCTGAACATTTTATTCATACAAAACCATTGAAATTCCCACGTTATAGTTAGTTGGACTCACTATAACTCGCGCGCCCGCAATCCACTGCTGATGATGTCACATATTACATCATTCATGACATGGTCAGTGACATCACTGATGACATCTCAAATGACATAACTGATGACATCACTGATGACATCACTGATGACTTCTCAATTGACATCACTGATCTCATCACTGATGACATCATTCATGTGATAATACGATGCACCTCCTCACACTCTAATATAACCTTTCATACACTCAGTGTTAAATACAGACTACCATTGGTGAAACCATTGACACACCAATATCAGTTACTACATACGCACTCACTGATTCCTAGGTCTACACACACATCCACTCATTCACCCATGCAATCACTCATACATACAGTCACTCATCAATATAACACTATCATATGCACTCATACACCTATTCAGACACTCACACACTGCCACTCATCCATGGAGTTACTCACACACCTAGTCAGTCATGCAAAGAATCAATCACACTCTCATTTCTTCATCTATACAGTTATACACACAAAACATTACTTATTCAAACATATACTAACACATACTTACTCTCTTTTACAATCACTGATACAAGTACACATTGATCCACGCAGGCACTTGCACAATCACTGGCTCTCATGTACAGTCATTTATATATGCCAACTCTCACATGCACTGTGTTTTACATATGTACTAACTTGGACATGTAGCACTGAGATATACATTCACTCACCAACACACCCATGCACACAGTCAACCGCCCATACAGCTGTTTCCACATGCACTCTTGATCCCATACACCTAGTGAATCAACTGCTCACACATCAATGCACAGAGTCACACACCTCCCAGCCACCCGCACACACACTTACTCTCCCATAAAATTACTTGGTCAACCAATCAATAACCCATATAGCCACTCATATAGCTACTGATCAACACATGCAGCATCTTACACAACAACAGACATACTGATGCACACATTCAGACAGTTTAGTCACTAACCCATGCATTCAGTAAGAAACATTTAATCACTCACTCATACAGTCAGTCACGCATCTACTAAATTCTTCATTCAGACACTTATACATCCACTCATTCTTCAACATGTAAAGCATATTTAAACTTTACAAAAACACACAGTCACTGGATGATGTCATCAGTGATGTCATTTGAGATGTCATTAGTGATGTCATCAGTGATGTCACTGGCCATGTCATGAATGATGTAATATGTGACATCATCAGCAGTGGATTGCGGGCGCGCGAGTTATAGTGAGTCCAACTAACTATAAAGTGGGAATTTCAATGGTTTTGTATGAGTAAAATGTTCAGCTAACTATAACTGGTGTGAAACCTATGTTTTTTTAGTGAATATATAGGATTTTTGCTCTATGGGATTTTTGAAATTTCTATGTCTAATAACTTTGGCGTTTGTGGACGGAATTGGCTGAAATTTTCAGGAAAATGGAACATTTTGTTTCTGAGCAGCCACCGAAAATTTGGGGGGGGTTTGTCAAGGGGGGGGCTGAGAAAAAAGGGGGGTCCCAAAACGTGTTTTTCCCATGTTAATTTCCATAGGGCGGTTGGCCTCACTTTTAGCCCGAACGGCTGAATGGATTTGCACGAAACTTGGCAAAATTGTAGGGACTGTTAGCCCGATGTGCCTTTGCTAGGTCTCAAGATATGTGCTCCAGTGGATTTTGAGAAATTAACGTTCAAAAAAAGATATATATCTGTAAGCGCGCTCCGGGCAGCGCCCCGGTTCGCGTACCTGACGCGTAACGGAACTTCGCGAAGCGAAGCTGATTGGCTCTCCAGTGTCTGTCAACATTCTAAACAGTCCGGAGCGGCCGCCATCTTGTCTCTCGGTAGGATCGAGAGACAAGATGTGGTGAAAAATGAAGGGGGGAATGAAGGAAAGGGGGCAAGGTAGACCCCTCCTGACCCCCTAGGATTGATGAGGGGGATATTAAAGTGCCCCGCGGGGCAAAAAATAAAAAAATAAAAATTTTCGCAGTAGAGGCGCGTCCCGGTACGCGAACCGGGCAGCTCACCGGGCAGCTAACCGGGCAGCTAACCGGCAGCGTAGCTGTCAACATTGTAAACAGTCCGGAGCGGCCACCATCTTGTTTCCCGGTAGGTTCGAGAGACAAGATGTGGTGAAAAACGAAGGGGGAAATGAAGGAAAGGGGGCAAGGTAAACCCCTCCTGACCCCCTAGGATTGATGAGGGGGATATTAAAGTCCCCCGCGGGGCAAAAAAAAAAATTGCGATTTTTCGCGGTAGAGGCGCTTCCCGGTACGCGAACCGGGCAGCTAACCGGCAGCGTAACGGGAGTCCGCCATCTTGTGTTTTTGGAGCGTCCGGTTCGCGTACCGGGTAGCGTCCTGGTAAGCGTAACAAAAGAAACAGTAAAAAAAAAAAATAATGGAATAGATTATCAAGAAAACTTTGAAAAATTGTAGGGACTGTTTGTTTGATGTGCCTTTGCAAGGCCTCAAGATATGTGCACGTGTGGATTTTGTCTAATTAAGGTTAAAAAAGATATATATATCTGTAAGCGTGCTCCGGCGCGCTTACGTTATGGGTTTTGTTTGCGCTGCAGAGCCGATACGTCACGGTTATGCGACGTGTCATGAGGCGTCTCACGTGGCTACGTGATACGTCACGTAATAAAGAATATATTTTACAGATATAGATATTAGCTTTTAAAAAACCAATGAAATTCACTGAAAAAACCATCGGCTCAAGACCATATATAGTTAGGAATTAGCATTTACAAAACCTTGAAAATTCACTGAAAAAACCATATGTTATAGACCATATATAGTTAGGAATTAGCATTTAAAAAACCTTTTTTTACTCACACAAAACCATTGAAATTCCATATATAGTTAGTTGTACTAACTATATATCGCGCACCCGCAATCCACTGCTGATCATGTCACATATTACATCATTCATGACATGGTCAGTGACATCACTGATGACATCACTGATGACATCTCAAATGACATCACTGATGACATCACTGATGACATCTCAAATGACATCACTGATTTGCATGCGCTCCTCACAGACGCGTTTCGGGGCAAGCCCTTTATCAATGTGCCAACACGAGTGTTGCACAGGAGCCATTTTTAAAGTGCAGTGTGCGATTTCATTAGAGAAAGTGAGGTAAGACTACTCAATGTGCCTTCACAAGAGCGCCATATTGGAAAGTGCAAAACAAACCGGAATTAATGTACATTCGATGTTATTAACGTATTCAAACATTAATTCCAAACTTTCAGGTCATTTTCCATAATGCAGTGAATCGGCCAACCCAAAACATCCAAAATGCCAAATCCATTATTAAGCTTTGTATAAGCAATTGCAAATATTGAGTAAACCACATTTCATAAATACATGACATTCATGCTTCAATTGTTGAGATACAAAAATCATCTACGATATCGTCTTACTCATACCGCATATGTAATTTTCTAAAACATTGGCTTTGAGGAACAGTGTTTGGTCGCCTGATAGGCGGCACAATCCTATTAGATCTCGCCGTGGATCGGCTATGGCGGTTTCTAACACTAGAAACCGCCAAATTCCCTCTATACACTGCCTAAGGCAGTGTGTTTCCCTTATGAATTGTTATGTGGTCGTGGCAATGTATGTACGAGTTTATTTTCCTAGATGAATTGCCAATTCCTCTCCGCTGTTCAGGCCCTTTGGGATTTTAGTTTGAAGATCAATGATATACCTGGATTCCAGGCGTCTGAGTTTAAGTAGTCTGTTGCCACCCCTTTCATGATCTACTACCTGGTCCAACCCAAAGTATTGTAGAGCATCCCTGTCACTTCGATGTTTGATTGCAAAGTGTTTGGCTACAGGTGATGTCATGTCCTTGTTTGCTATCGCACGCATGTGCTCAAGGATCCTTAGTTTCACGCTCTTAATGGTGCTCCCTATATACCTCAGGTTACAGGGGCACAATAGGCAATACACTACATATGGTGTTTGGCATGTAAGGAATGAACTGATTAGTTTGCAATCTTTCAGGCCAGGGATGTCGTAGCCTAGAACCCTTCTGCTATGCGCGCAGGCCTTGCATTTACCGCAAGGAAAAAATCCTTTCATGTCTGCCACAGTGTTTGTTCTCATTCTTGGTGCGTCTAGATGACTATGCACTAAGAGATCCTTTAGGGATTTTGTTCTCTTGAAAGTTACTTGGGGACCAGTCGGGATATCCATCCCGATGATGGGGTCTGTTTTCAAAATGTGCCAATTTCTACGTAACGTTAACAGAAAGGTTCGGTAACAGTTACAATTAAGCGCACTGCAGGTAAAGGATTAAGTATCTCACATCAAGTAAATATCGGTGCTCAGGTATAAGAGTGGTCGGCTACCTCGACCTCACAGATGAATCCCAAAATAGGATTTCTAACAATAAACAGTTCTACCGAGCACTCAAAGTCCCATTGTGCAGTCTTGAAAATTGTTCAGATTACCGGTCTACTCGACAATTTAACTAGTGCTGAGTTAGAATATTACGGACTTCAGTGATTGGAACCTTGTACTTTTTTTGATACTAAATGGTGAGCATATTTAGAGCCATTTGCTCACCTTCTGAGTATTTACATTTCTGATGAGACACTTATAGTATATCTACTATTGCAGGTGACTACATGTGGAATGATATAGACTACTCATTGTATAGCTGACTTTTTATAACAGGACAATAATATTATTTGAAGACTACTATTTTTGAAGGTGAGGATATCTTTAAATTAAACTTTTTGGATCTTATATCCAGTTAACGTTAGGCTTTTAACAATAACTTGATTAGAGAGACTACCTTTTCTCTTTATATCTACTTCTTTTTATACAGAATATAACTTGGACTATTTGAAAAATAATCTTATCTATTATACGCTTGCTGGTGTGATATTAGACGGGTAAGCTACATTAATTTTATTTGGATCATGCAGATAACATTATAGAAATTTAGATTGGAAAATATGAATTTACTAGTTATATGGTGAACTATGGTTTGATGAGGTGGCATTCCTCATTACAGTACTAATCAAATATGACTAGAGTTTGAGATTTAGTGACTCATTACGTAGGCTATCAACAATACCTTAAATGTCTGAATTATGAGACTAGTTTGAGTGTAAAGTTTGAATTTGGTCTAAATCTTCCATAACTACAATATTGCTATGGAATTTGAAGTATTTTATGACCTCTATTTGTGTACATTATGTAATGTGATAATGCTGACCATTACAATTAACTTTTTCTTTAGCAAACTGTATATTTACTTTTTGTCTTTACTGCTTTGGGTTGCAGCCCTGAAGATGTCGTGGTTGACACAGACCAGACGAAACACGTGTTGGCTGCATGTTGATATTATTTGGACTGTAGAAGATGAATTTTCAATGATGACAATAAATTGAAAATCTGAATAATTTTCAAGACTGGACAATGGTACTTTGAGTGCTCGGTAGAACTGTTTATTCTACGTAACGTTCCCTTTAGAAAATTGGCATCTTTAGAAAAGGTTGTTATTGGACGGAATTTACCGTCCTCGTTTTTCTTGATGTTCTGTTTCAACAACTCATTTCTTGGAATCCTGGTCACTTTATTGAGTGTCTGGCTCAGGAGGGACAAACTATATCCTCTGATTTTGAACCTAGCAATGCTATTTTTGGCTGCAATTTGGAAGTCCTCCTCATGTGAGCAGTTGCGCTTAAGGCGCAAGAGCTCCCCATAGGGGATACTTCTTTTTAGGTTTCCCGGATGCCCACTGTCCGCATGCAAAATGCTGTTTCCAGCAGTTGGCTTGCGGTACAGGGAAGTGGTCACTTGATTATTTACAATTGCTACCCGGAGATCCAGGTAGCTCACTGCCACTGAGCTTACCTCGCCGGTGAATTGTAAGTTGACATTGTTCTTATTAAGATGGGTAATATAGTCTTTGGCACTTTGTACCGACCCTCTCCATACCAGGAAAAGGTCGTCTATGTATCTGTGCCACTTGATCACATTCTCCGTCCACATCCGGTTTCCCTCAGACCAGGCCACCTGCTCCTCCCACCAGCCTACGAATAAATTTGCGTAGCTGGGGGCGAAGCAGGTGCCCATCGCGGTTCCAGAGGTTTGTTTAAATAGCTCCCCCTGAAAAAGAAAGATGTTATTTGATAGACAAAATCCAGTTAGTTCCATAATCATAGTGCTATGTCCCGCAAACTTTAAGGGTCTTTTGGTCATGAAATACTCAACTGCTTTGAGACCCTGTGAGTGCTCAATGCACGTATATAAGCTAGTGATGTCCATTACAATCAGGACATAAGTAGGGTCCCAGACCTAATCTTGTAATTGTACAATAAAATCCTTAGTGTCTTTGATGTATGAGGACAAGTTCAAGACTGCTTGAAATAAGAAGTGATCAATGAAGATCGACAAGTTCTCTGTTAGGCTGCCCATTGAAGAGACTATTGGACGGCCCGGCGGTGCCCTAAGATCTTTGTGGATCTTCGGTAGATGGTAGAATGTCGGGACAGTGGGATGATTCGATCGCAGGAACAGATGTTCTTCTGTGTTGAGCATATCCTTTTTGTGCCACTTCTGAATCAGTTTGTCGTACTCTAAAACACTGTCCTGATATTTTTTCATGGTTGTTGGTTTGTAGTGTTGTCGATTCAGTAGCTGTCGTTTGGCTTCCCCAACATAAAAGTCCTTTGCCATTATAACGACGTTTCCGCCTTTATCAGATGGTTTGTAAATTACTGAGGAGTCAGCTTGAAGATTCCTCAGCGCCTCTCTTTGTCCCGGAGTTAATGGGTTAGAAGTTACTTTACTCTCACTTTTCCTCGATGTTCGGAATTTAATCAAATCCCTCAACACGGTTTCGGAAAAAGTATCAATAGCATCCTGTGCCATTTGTGGGAGGAATTGAGAGATCGGTTTAAAAGGACTGCAGGGAGCCTCTTGATCAATGCCCACCCGTCTGCTTCTTTGTGTGAGACTCTGGTCTTCAAGATCTGTTCTTGGAGTTTCTGATCTCATTTCTTCCAAGATTACAAGGGTTTCCAAATCGCCTAGTTGGATGATATCGGTATCTTTGATTTTGTTTTGTAGACATCTAGTCTCCTGTACCGTGGGTTTTGTTTGAAAATACTTATGCAATTTTAGTTTCCTCGTGAACTTGATGAGATCGATTCTGGTTTGAGTGAATTCGAGATTATGTGAAGGACAGAAGGAGAGACCTAGTTTTAATACGGATTCCTCATCCTTGGTTAATTCTTTGGAACTGAGATTCACAATGGTTAGTGTGTCCGCTGCATCTACTGTGTCCCTCCATTTTTCTTGGTTTTCCCGGTTTTCGTTTGGTTGTTGCCTTCTCCTCTTCCTCGTCCTCTTCCGGCCGCCCCTCCTCGTTTTCCTGTGTCCTGTTCCGGGGGCTTGACTTTCCCCCCCCCTGAGCCATGCTTGTCGAATTAAATCGAATTCCTCGTGAAAAGGAGTTTTCCTCATTGGTTTTGAAGGACCTGCTGCATCTTCTTCCTCTGATCCTGTAATCTCCGATTCAGAGGTTTCGATTGTCACAGTCGTTTGGCCCGGGTTTAGTTTTTTCCAAATTAATTCTTTTCGGGGGCCGTCAAACGTTTTGGCGAAGGTCAGGACTCATTGAATAGTCCCTCTCATCCCTCTCGAATTTCTCTTCTTTTCTTTGTCGGATCTTGGTTTCATATCTGACTAGTCTCTCTTTCATTTCCGTCATTAGTTCTTGATGTTGATTATTGTCTGGTAGATTTTCAAGTTCCTCCTCAAGTTTTTTGATCTCATCCAACACTTTTGCCCGGTCACTCCAAGCAAATTTCACCAGTAGTTGTAAACTCCCCTTGCAGAATTGAGCGGTGTGTAAATGCCATTCTTCAAGGAGCTGGGGGTCAGGATTTTCGTAGGCCGGAATAGTATATACTCGCAAGCCACGTGGGACTCTCTCTACTTTGATGTAGTTCTCCAGAGAGGTAGCCTCCCACCACTTGCGCGTTTCCCTTTCAAAGAGTCTTTCCAGCTTAGAGTATTTCTGTACCAGGGGATCCGCACTTTTAGCATTATTGGTCATGGTAGTGCGTGTCGGTCCACCCGTTTTCTTGTTAAACATGCCCGCGGCCGCCTCTTCGCGTGCTGCATCGCTGAACATCAGTTCTTTGTCGTGTGGAGTACCGGTCCCGGTCTCCGTATGGAAGCTACACTGACAACACCCCTCACCACGCCCTTGCTGACCGCTGTACACCGTCAGGACAGAGATTATTAGATAATGAACAGACGGCTTACCCGATTCTTCTCCGCGGGGGCCGCTGTGCGTTTCTCTCTCTCTCTCTCTCTCTCTCTCTCTCTATATATATATATATATATATATATATATATATATATATATATATATATATATATATATATATATATATATATTACCTACTGGCGGTCGCCAGTAGGTATATATAGTTAGGATTTTTTCTCTATGGGTTTTTTGAAAATTCTATGTCTAATAACTTTGGCGTTTGTGGACGGAATTGGCTGAAATTTTCTGGAAAATGGCACATTTTGTTTCTGAGCAGCCCCTGAAAATTGGGGGGGGGTTTGTCAAGGGGGGGTCGAGAAAAAAGGGGGGTCCCAAAACGTGTTTTTAACATTGAGTTTTCCATAGGGCGGTTGGCCTCACTTTTAGCCCGAACGGCTGAATGGATTTGCACGAAACTTGGCAAAATTGTAGGGACTGGTAGCCCAATGTGCCTTTTGTAGGTCTCAATATATGTGCTACAGTGGATTTTGAGAAATTAACGTTTAAAAAAAGATATATATCTGTAACAGCGGACCGGGCAGCGCTCCAGAACGCGTACTTTTCGCGCAACGGAGCTTTGTGAAGTGAAGCTGATTGGTTCTCCGGCGTCTGTCAACATTCCAAACAGTCCGTAGCGGCCGCCATCTTGTCTCTCGGTAGGATCGAGAGACAAGAGGAGGCCAAAGCGAAGGGGCAAATGACCATAAGGGGGAATAGTAGATCCTCGCTGACCCCCTAGGTTTGATGTGGAGGTTTTAAAAGGGCCCCGCGGGGCAAAAAAAAAAATAAATAATAATAATCGAACGGCTGAATGGATTTGCACGAAACTTGGCAAAATTGTAGGGACTGGTAGCCCGATGTGCCTTTGCTAGGTCTCAATATATGTGCTTCAGTGGATTTTGAGAAATTAACGTTCAAAAAAAGATATATATCTGTAACAGCGCACCGCTTCGCGTACTTTTCGCGTTACGGAGCTGTGCGAAGCGAAGCTGATTGGCTCTCCGGTGTCTGTAAACATTCCAAACAGTACGTAGCGGCCGCCATCTTGTCTCTCGGTAGGATCGAGAGACAAGAGGAGGCCAAAGCGAAGGGGCAAATGACCATAAGGGGGCATAGTAGATCCTCGCTGACCCCCTAGGTTTGATGTGGAGGTTTTAAAAGGGCCCCGCGGGGCAAAAAAAAATAATAATAATAATAATCGAACGGCTGAATGGATTTGCATGAAACTTGGTAAAATATTAGGGACTGGTAGCCCGATGTGCCTTTGCTAGGTCTCAATATATGTGCTTCAGTGCATTTTGAGAAATTAACGTTCAAAAACAAGATATATATCTGTAACAGCGCTCCGCTTCGCGGAGATAAAATTATATCTGTATTACCTAGCTGTTGCTAACACCAGTTAGCGACGGCTAGTAGGAGATAGCGACCATCTTGGGCCCCACTTTGCATGTGAGTGATATTTATCACTAATGACATGCAAAGTGGGCATGCCAAGATGTTAGCGACTGGAAACAGTCGCTAACATCGCTATCTCCTATTATCAACTTTTGGAAATATTCGAGATAAGCGCGAATATCTCCAAAAAGTAACAGCTGCCCTGAGCAGTTCTTAGCCATGTTATCCAATGGGAGGTGGATAACATGGCTAAGAGCATTAGCTCGGTAATGCATGAATATCGCGGAGTTTTCAGCGATATTAATGCATTGCAGTCGTTTTTTATCGTATTTGCGATAAACCTTGATAATAGCAAGGTTTATCTGCGATAATTTCTGACGGTAAAAAAATCTTTGCAATGCATCGTTAGGGATAAATATCGCTTAACTTTGGTAATATGCCCCAACGTCTGTTAACGTTCGATTCGAAGGAAATCAGGAAGTGTTGAAAAACATTGTCTGCGCCATCTTGTCTTTTTTCAAATACCACACTTTTGTCGTGCACGGCAGCCATTTTAGATGCCTTGACCAGACCCACTCTGTGCACGCTGTCGATCCTTAGCATGGCTCCCCACCCTCGCAAGCATCTCACCCAGGCAGTGGTCACCCCCGCTCTCTGTCTTATGCATGGGTAATAAACCTCCCCCCATCTGCGCTGCTCTTCCCTGAGAATCACACCCTGTGCCCGCCCGACACCTCCCTTTCGCCCTATTCACTACCGCACCCTCTGACACTTCTTTTCCTCTGTGTCCGATTGTCCAGGCCGGTCCTAGGCTATCAGCTAGCCCTGCAGATGTAGTTTATGGCCACAGCTGTAAAGAATCACCCCTCTTCAAAGGAGTTATAGTAGATCAAGGCCCACACTCGATGAGATCCGTCACAGCAGAAGCGTTGCTATTATCTGAAAACCATCCTGTATTGTGATTGGGGAGGGGACCGAGCGTGAAGCGGAAGATTCCAGGGATGACTCTTTGTACATCAAAGTTTTTACAATTATGTGTCACATTAAAAATATATAGCACTCCGACAAAGTAGTAAGATTATAAAACTTTAATAATTTATAAATATATACAAGAAAACAAAAATAGTAATAACATATAAACATTTTTAGGGAAAAACAACGAAGTAGCGGTCGGCTGTGCGAATAGTCCCAACGCAGCACAACGTCCAGATTTCCGGCGTGGGGCGTCGCGGGGGGTGGGTCATCAGTAGCAAACTGTTGTGCGAATAGTTCCAAGGCAGCAGAACGCGCCGAAATCTAGATGACACGAAAGTGATGTCTAGTAAGTTGCCACCCAGCAAATAACGGCGTGGGGCGTCGCGGGGGGTGGGTCATCAGTAGCAAACTGTTGTGCGAATAGTTCCAAGGCAGCAGAACGATGGCACCAAGGTGATGTCCAGTAAGTTGCCGCACTGGTTTTGGTATCCTACAATGCTGCTCCGAATAACGGCGTGGGGCGCCCCGGGGGAGGCGGCGTGAACGGGCCTCTCCAGGTGGAGTGTCATCTGTTGTAGTGGGGCGCCCCTTTACCGTTTCAGTTGCCATTCCGTCCGTTTTTGGTCCACTGTGTCAAAAGCCGCAATTCAGCTGAGTTGCGCCCACTCTTGCGGTGCAGCGATAGGCGGCTGTCACAGGACTCTCAAAATGGCGGCAGGCTCTTTCCTTTTTGGGCCTGGTCCACTGAAATGGCCCTGGGACACCTTGGAAATCGGACGCTTGTCTGCTAGGTCTTGGACCCCATTCTCGAAAGCGTCCCCTCCGCCTTGAGAATTCATCAAAAGTTTTGGGGGCCCCGACTCCTGCAGGCTTCTGGTGGGGAGCGGCTGCCATGATTGCTCGCGGAATGACCACGGCGGAGCTACGAGATGGTGGTGCTCTCATGCTGACGCCAGTTTAGTCTGAAACATCCAGAAACAAGGTGGGGCTTTCATCGTTTGGGAAAAAAAAAAAAGTTTTCATCCAATGAAAAGTGTTGTTTTTAGGTCATATGATCAAGCCTTCCATCATTAGGAAACCAAAAGTAAAATGAACCAATGAAAAGTTTTATAAACAAGTCACATGACCTGTTATGCGGCATAGGGTATAAAATGCGTAGAAAATACGTTGGCACGTGAGGCGGCGTCAGTAGCGGACCGATGTGCGAATAGGCCGAAGGCAATACAACGCGCCAAGATCCGGATGGCACCGAGGTGGTGTCCAGCAAGTTGCAGCACTGGTGTGGCCATCCTACAATGCTGAAAGTCGGCGTGGGGCGCCCCGTTGGCCTGTGAGTTTGCATCAGTAGCGGACCGATGTGCGAATAGGCCGAAGGCAGCACAACGCGCCAAGATCCGGATGGCACCGAGGTGGTGTCTAGTAAGTTGCCGCAGTGGTGTGGCCATCCAACAATGCTGAAAGTCGGCGTGGGGCGCCCCGTTGGCCTGTGAGATGGCGTCAGTAGCGGACCGATGTGCGAATAGGCCGAAGGCAGCACAACGCGCCAAGATCCGGATGGCACCGAGGTGGTGTCTAGTAAGTTGTCGCACTTCTGTGGCCATCCTACAATGTTGAAAGTCGGCGTGGGGCGCCCCGTTGGCCTGTGAGATGGCGTTAGTAGCGGACCGATGTGCGAATGGGGCCAAAGGCAGCGCAACAATATTTTCTGACTGACACCACAAGGCGCTGAGATGCCAAGATCCGGATGGCACCGAGGTGATGTCTAAGTTGCGGACTGATGTGCGAATGGGGCCAAAGGCAGCGTAACAATATTTTTTGTATGGAAGATACCACTAGGCGATGAGATGCCAAGATTCGGATGGCACCGAGGTGATGTCTAGCAAGTTGCTGTACTGGTGTGGTCATCCTACAATGCTGAAACTCGGCGTGGGTCGCCCCATTAGCCTGTGAGATGGCGTCAGTAGCGGACCGATGTGCGAATAGGCCGAAGGCAGCACAACGCGCCAAGATCCGGATGTCACCGTGGTGGTTTCATAGTTGAGAGGCACTTCATCTGCAGTGGGGCGCCGAGATCCGGATGGCACCGAGGTGATGTCTAGCAAGTTGCTGTACTGGTGTGGTCATTCTACAATGCTGAAAGTCGGCGTGGGGCGCCCCATTAGCCTGTGAGATGGCGTCAGTAGCGGACTGATGTGCGAATGGGGCCAAAGGCAGCGCAACAATATTTTCTGAAGAGAAGACACCAAAAGGTGCTGACATTCCAAGATCCGGATGGCACCGAGGTGGTGTCTAGCAAGCTATGCAGTTGAGTTGTGTGCGCACTTGCGGCGAATAGGTCGAAGGCAGCATAACAATGTTTTTTGAATAGAAGACACCACAAGGCGTTGAGATTCGGTTACCACCGAGGTGATGTCTAGCAAGTTGCCGCACTGGTGTGGCCATCCTACAATACTGCTCCGAATAACGGCGTGGGGTGCCCGAAGGGGGGGGGAGCCGGCGTGAATGGGCCTTCCTAGGTGGAGGCTCGTCTGCTGTAGTGGGGCGCCCCTTTACCGTTTCAGTTGCCATTCAGCTGAGTTTCGGCTGCTCTTGATGCTACAGCGACAGGCGGCTGCAAGAGGACTCTCAAAATGGCGGCCTGTTCTTTGGATTTGGGCCTGGTCCACTAAAATGGCCCTGGGACACCTTAGAACTCGGACGCTCGATTTTTTTTTCCTTTCCTGTACATGCAAAAAAAGGTAAATGCCCGGTACGTTACACGCTTCATCTGCCACGATGAACTCTCCAGAGGAACCGAAAAAAAATATAGTTGTGGTAACTATACCATGCATCGTCATATGGAGAGGTGGCACCAATTAATTATAGTGCTGCATAAAAGAGAGATTTGGAGGAGAACCCCTGACCTGCTAGTACATTCATCAAAGAAGTGGCACTGAGAGCTTCAGAGGCAAGGGAAACGGTCCCAAATATTTAGAAGAACTTTGGAAAGATTAAAATGACATGTTTAGATTGTGGCAAATTAATTTCATGTGGACAGATGAGTGTTACTCTAATAAATACAGCATATGAACATCATCATAGTCGATGGTTGGTAGAGACATTTTGACTATATCCTGGACCTGCCCGTCCTCGCCCCAAATGGCGCCGGAATAAATGGGACTCGTAACTCCTTGTTGTGTACTGGTTGCAGAACCTTGAAATCACGAGATACGTATGCAGTTTTGAAGTACATGGCGGGCGGGGACGAGAAATGATTGACTATTTCGACATCCCTATTGATATTAAGTTCTGATGTGTTATTGATTACTGTACTGTTGAAAGTTCGAATTAACGTCACCCATGGTACTTGCCCGCAAATGTATATCTAGATAATTTTATTGTAACTGGCCCTGTCGTATTTTAATTATAAAATGTACGTCCACCGATTCCGTAACTGTTAGACACCTTAGTTCTTGCAACCTAATGGCCCGCCCGTTACGTTCCTCTACAGTGTAAATGTCTATTCATCATATACGATTACAGTTTGCTCTGTGGCAGGCCCACGTGGTTATAGGCTCGTATTTGTATAATGACATTTTCACAATAAAGGTTTTTAAAAGAAAACATGGTAGTAGTATATACATTGGTAAAGTTTTTAATAATAGTGACTGTTTTAGAATCATTAAAAGGCAAGTGAAATAAAGCAGACCAATTACATGAAGGGTAAAAGGTATAATACGAAGGAACGCAGTAAAGATAAATGGTCAAGGGCTGTTGTGTTTTCTATTCCTGCAACATAAAGTGATCAATAAGAATCTCATATTCAGGCGTATCGGCGACTAAGACAGCAGGTCGACCCTCTTTTGCTCAACGGCTCCGTCATGGGACGAAGAAACGCTCTTTTTCTCGAAAAAAGAATATATTTTACTTGCAGGACAGTTGTAAAATTTCCGGGAAAGTACATTAGCCTGGAACATTATAACATATATTTAAGAAAAAATAATGTTCGGAAGTAATGAAAAGCGTAATTTTTAGGTCATATGACCAAGCCTTTCATCATTACAATAAGAAAAGTAAAATGAACCAATGAAAAGTTTTATTAACAAGTCACATGACTTGTTATGCTTACGTTACGCGCTGCGCGCCCCGGATGACTTCCGGATGCGCTAAAGCGGCGCGTCATATGACGCATTATGCGACAACGCAGGTACAGAATATAGTCAAAATGTCTCCACCAACCAGCGGTCGGAACACAACCCCTTTCAGCAGGCTAAATAGTTCTGTTAAATGGCAACAGAAGGGACAGGCAACAAGAACCATCAGTCAAAGAGGGGAGGGCTAGTTCTTCTCTACCGGGTTACATTGGGGCGCTACCGGAACTGATCGAATTGGTAGTCTACAGTGTTTCTGGATGTTTCAGACTGAAGCTGGGGTTAGCATGAGAGCAGCACCATTTCGTAGCTCCGTCGTGGTCATTCCGCAACCAATCATGGCAGCCGTTCTTTATCGTTATTTTGGGCGGGGTGGGTGGCGGAGCCGAGCTGTTTTCCAGCCATCATTGTGTGGAGTTCAGTTCATCTCACTAGTTTTGTATTTGTCATGAGGGGTTGTTCCTAATGTTTCTATTTTAGCGAGGTCAAAAAGAGATCCCATTAGTGGCCTACTGATTTTGCTCGATTCCTTTTCTTTTTTTTTACACGATTTTTCGTTATCTGCAAAGACTAAACAGAGTATTGCGACTCTGTGTTTGTTTGTAAATAGAGAATGAACCAAAGAGAACTAATTCTAAAACAGTAAATACTTGGATAACAATCAATCAAATGGAGAGAGAAGCAGGCACGACGTATTACAACGAGGGCAAAGGCCTGCGTTAACTACCCTTCACTATCTGCAAAGAGAGAGTACTCCTAATAGAAATGAGGGGGGGGGGCACCATTCAAAGCAGATCAGTGTGCATAAACACGAAAATGTTTTCACTTACCACGTACTTGACATTCGACAGCTTATGATATTTGCTATTAAAAAAGCCATTGAAATTCACTGAAAAAACCATAGGTTATAGACCATATATAGTTAGGAATTAGCATTTACAAAACCTTGAAAATTCACTGAAAAAACCATAGGTTATAGACCATATATAGTTAGGAATTAGCATTTAAAAAACCTTATTTTACTCACACAAAACCATTGAAATTCCATATATAGTTAGTTGCACTAACTATATATCGCGCACCCGCAATCCACTGCTGATCATGTCACATATTACATCATTCATGACATGGTCAGTGACATCACTGATGACATCACTGATGACATCTCAAATGACATCACTGATGAGATCACTGATGACATCATCCAGTGACTGTGTGTTTCTGTAAAGTTTAAATATGTTTTACATATTGAAGAATGAGTAGATGTATAAGTGTCTGGACGAAGGATTTAGTAGGTGCATGACTGAATGTATGAGTGAGTGATTAAATGTGTCTCACTGAGTGCATGGGTTAGTGACTAAACTGTCTTAATTTGTGCATCATTATGTCTGTTGTTCTGTAAACTGCTGCATGTGTTGATCAGTAGCTATATGATTAACTATATGGGTTATTGATTGATTGTCCAAGTATTTGTATGGGAGACTGAGTGTGTGTGTGGCTGGCTGGGAGGTGTGTGACTCTGTGCAGATCAATGTGTACTTGTATCAATGATTGTATAAGAAAGTAAGTATGTGTTAGTATATGTTTGAAAATGTAAGGTGCTCTATGTTTAACTGTATAGACAAGAAAATGGAAGTGTGATTGATTCTTTACAGGACTGACTAGGTGTGTGAGTAACTCCATGGATGAGTGGCAGAGTCTGAGTGTCTGTATAGGTGTATGAGTGCATATGATAGTGTTGTAAAGATGAGTGATTGTATGTATGAATGATTGTATGGGTGAATGAGTGAATGTGTGTGTAGACGTAGGAATCAGTGAGTACGTATGTAGTAACTAGTATTGGTGTGTCAATGGTTTAAAAAATTATACTCTGTATTTAACACTGGGTGAAACAGAGGTTATATTAAAATGTGAGGAGATGCATTGTATTGTCACATGAATGATATCATCAGTGATGTGGTCATTGATGTCAAATGAGATGTCATCAGTGATCTCATCAGTGATGTCATTTGAGATGTCATCAGTGATGTCACCAGTGATGTCACTGACCATGTCATGAATGATGTAATATGTGACATGATCAGCAGTGGATTGCGGGTGCGCGATATATAGTTAGTGCAACTAACTATATATGGAATTTCAATGGTTTTGTGTGAGTAAAATAAGGTTTTTTAAATGCTAATTCCTAACTATATATGGTCTATAACCTATGGTTTTTTCAGTGAATTTTCAAGGTTTTGTAAATGCTAATTCCTAACTATATATGGTCTATAACCTATGGTTTTTTCAGTGAATATATATATACATATATATATATATATTACCTACTGGCCGCCAGTTGGTAATATATATATATATTTATATATATATATATATATTACCTACTGGTGGTCATATATATAATATATATATATATATATATATATATATATATATATATATATTACCTACTGGCGGTCGCCATTACATCAAATTTGTCATAGAGGTAACTCATGGTCTAGAGTGCATTCTTTGCTTTAAAGGGTGTAAATCCATTCAGTAGTTCCTGAGAAATAAAAAAAATAAAAATATTGATATCTGGTGATCGGGGTGGATTCTCGAACCCTATGATCAGAAGATTCACTCTGATTGGCTGCCAACACTCCAAACCAGGAAGTGTTGGCAGCCATCTTGTGACTCTGTAATACAGAGTCACAAGAAAAAAGGTGAAGAAAATGATAAAAAAAGAAAAGGGGTCAGGGTAGAAATACCCTGACACCCTAGGCCTGCTGGTGGGGGGATGAGGTCCTCTTGTGTCGTGAGGACCTCAGGACTGAAGTGGACTTCATCTCCCAAGCAGCAGTTCACCAGGCGGTACATTTGCAGAGTGATGTAAAAAGGAGGTAACAGGTAGGCTAGTTGCCCCCTTATCACCCCCAGCATCGAAGGGGACTTCACTCCCCATTCAAGAGTGGGCTGGGGAGCGTGTTTGCAGACTGGTGGGCAAAGGGGGCGTGGTCTGCTATGAGAACTTACCAATACTGCTGTGTGGGACTTACTGGAGGAAATAGGAGGGGTAGTTGGCCCCGAAGGTTGTCCTTGGTGGCCACCTACCCCTCCTATTACCTCCAGTACACCCCACACAGTGGGATTGCTAAGAGGTCTTCAGAGGCCACGCCCCCTTTCTCCACCACTCTGCAAACACACCTCTTGTCACACTACGGGTTGGGGGATGAAGTCCACTTTTCTCTTGAGGGTCTTTGGGGGGCCAAGAAGCCCTCCTGGTACCTCATGTAATTCCTACGCAGCAGAATTCCTGAGCTGTGATCGGAGGCCCAGCCCCCTTTCTACACCTCTCTGCAAATACGACTACAAGTTAAAGAATCATTTGCAATGTAATAGGTTTCGCATTTGCGAGAGTGAGAGCTAGTGGCGTTGTAAATGTAAAAGTGTTTTATTAATGTTTCTTGGAGTGGAGTGGATGTAGGTTGTATGTAGTGGAATTATGTGGTATGGTGCGCAGTGAAAATATGTGGATAGAAAGTATGTGGTATTTAGTGTATAGGAATTATGTAGAGTGGGACCATGTGTTATGGAGAGTAATTGTGTGGTATTGTTGTGTAGTGGTAACCTCAGGTTTAGTCTTCCTCGTTTCCATAAAAGGTAAACTAGAAACTCAATGAGACAAAAAAAAAGAAGGAACCGCTGAGGAGCACTTCTGGACCCAGTCAGTATGAGCAGGACCACTGGTTTATGCAACTGTTTGGCTACACCGACTTTCGCACAATTATACATTTTCCACATTTGCCACATAATCCATCATCTGCAGCATAATCTGCAGATTTGAACAAAAAAACCTTGTTCTTAGCTCAAACGGCTTAAACATTACCAAAAATGCAGCAACAAGTGTTATAGCGTGGTGGAAGGCCTTTTGCAAACCTAGAATGGTCACCTGTTACTTTGGTAACTGTGGGTATTAAATTGGTACTAATGGTGTGCAAACCACTCTTGCTTCTTTCTCGCATCTCATGCCTTTTTCTGCATTTCTGCTGCTTCTTTCTGCACCATTCTTTAGTTTTCTGCCCTTTTTTGCCTCGTTCTGCTCATCTCTTCTACTTTTGTACCTTTCTGTACCTCTGTTGCCTCTTTCTGCATCTCACTTGCTTTTTTCTGTATCCCTCTTGCATCTTTCTGCACCCTTTTCCCCTCTTTCTGCACCTCTTTTACCTCTTTCTGTACACCTGTTACCTCTTTTTGCACTTCTCCTGCCTGTTTCTATACATCTCTTGCCTTTTTCTGCACTTCTCTAGCCTCTTTCTGCACCTCTTTTGCTTCTTTCTGCACTTCTGGTGTCTCTTTCTGCACCCTCTTGCCTCTTTCTGCACCTTTGTTGCTTCTTTCTGCACATCTCTTGCTTCTTTCTATACCTCTGTTGCTTCTTTCTGCAACCCTCTTACCTGTTTCTGTACTTCTGTTGGTTCTTTTGCACTGCTCTTGCTTCATTTTGCTCCCCTGTTCTCTCTTTCTGCACCTCTTTTGCCTGTCTTGTCTCTTTCTGCAATTTTCTTTCCTCCTTCTGCACCTCTGTTGCTTCTTTCTGCACTTATTTTGCCTATTTCTGGACCCTTCTTGCTTCTTTCTGCACCGCTGTTGTCTCTGCACTCGTCTTCCCTCTTTCTGCACCTCTCTTCCTTCTTTCTGCACCTCTCATACTTTTTTCTGCCCCTCTCTTGCCTCTTTCTGCGCCTCTGTTGCTTCTTTCTGCCCTTCTCTTGGTTCTTTCTCCACCTCTGTTGCTTCTTTCTGCACATCTCTTCCCCTTTTCAGCACCTCTCTTGCCTCTTTGTGCAACTCTGTACCTTCTTTCTGCACTTCTCTGGCAAATTTCTGCACCCCTCTTGACTTCTTCTACACCCTTCTTCCCACTTTCTGTATCTCTCTTGCATCCGTCTCCACCCCGTTCTCTCTTACTGCACCTCTCTTGCTTCTTTCTGCACCCTTATTCCCTTTTTTGCATCCATCTTGCCTCTTTCTGCAGTTCTCTTGCCTCATTCTGCACCCTTTACACCTCTTTCAGCATCTCTGTTGCTTCTTTCTGTACTTCTTTTCCTTCTTTCTGTACCCATCCTGCCTCTTTCTGTATCCCTCTTGCCTGTTTGTGCCCATCTCCTACCGCTTTCTGCACCCTGTTGCCTCTTTTTGCACCTCTGTTGGTTCTTTATGCACTGCTCTTGCGTCTTTCTGCACAACTTTAACAAACTTCTGCATCCTCTTGCTTCTTTTTACATCCCTCCTCCCTATTTGTCCACTTCTTTTGATTCTTTATGCACTTGTGTTGCTTCTTTCTGCACCTCTCTTGCTTCTTTCTGCACAGCTCCTGCAAATTTCTATATACCTCTTACCTCTTTCTGGACCCCTGTTCCCTTTTTCTGTACCTTTCTTATCTATTTCTGCACCGCTCTTGCCTCTTTCGGCACCACTGTTACTTCTTTCTGTACTTCTCCTGCCTCTTTATATATACCTCTTGCCTCTTTCAGCAAGTCTGTTGCTTCTTTCTGCACTTCTCTTGTTTCTCTCTGCACCCCACTTGCCTTTTTTGTACCCCTTTTTCCTGTTTGTGCACATCTCCTTCCTCTTTCTGTACCTCTCTTGCCTTTTTCTGCATCTCTCTGTCTTTTATCTGTACCCCTCTTCCCGCTTTCTGCACCTCTGCTGCCTCTGTCTGTACACCTGTTTTCTCTTTCTGCACCCCTTTTGCCTGTTTCTGCAACTCTCTTGCCTCTTTAGCAGGTCTCTTGCCTTATTCTACACCTCACTTGCCTCTTTCTGCACATCTTGCTTCTTTCTTCACCATTCTTTCCTTTTTCTGCACGTCTCTTGCCTCTTTCTGCACATCTCTTGCCTCTTTCTGCACTTCTTTTGCCTCTTTCTGCACATCTCTATGTTCGTTTCTGTACTGCTTTTGCCTCTTTCTGCACCCATTTTGCCTTTTTCTGTACCTCTTTTGCTTCTTTCCGCATTTCTCTCACCTCTTTCTGCACCCTCTTGCCTCTTTGTGTACCTCTGTTGCTTCTTTCTGCACTGCTCTTGCTTCTTTCTGCATCTCTCTTGTCTCTATCTGCATCCCCTTCCCTCTTTCTGCAATTCTCGTGCCTCTGTCTGCACCCCTGTGTCCTATTTCTGCACCTCTTTTGTCTGTTTCTGCAACTCCCTTGCTTCTTTCAATACCCTCTTGCTTCTTTTTGTACCTCTTTTGGTTATTCCTGCACTGCTCTTGCTACTTTCTGTACCTCTTTTGCAAGTTTCTGCATCCCTTTTGCCTCTTTATGCACCCCTCCTATCTATTTCTCTACCTCTCTTGCTTCTTTCTGTACTTCTCTTGCTTTTTTTGCACTGCTCCTGCTTCTTTCTACACCTCTCTTGTACATTTCTGTATCCCTCTTACATCTTTCTGTATCCCAGTTCCCTCTTTCTACACATTTATGGCCTGTTACTGCATATCTGTTGCTTCTTTCTGTACTTCTCTAGCCTCTTTCTGCACCCCTCTTGCCTCTTTCAGCACCTTTGTTGCCTGTTTCTGCACCTCTCTTGCCTCTTTCTGCACCTCTCTTGTCTCTTGCTGCACCTCTTTTGCTTCTTTTTGCACTTTTCTTGCCTCTTTGCATACCCCTATTGCCTCTTTCTGAACCTCCGTTGGTTCTTTCTGCACTGCTCTTGCTTCTTTCTGCACCTCTGTTGCAAATTTCTGAATCCTACTTGCCCCTTTCTGTATCCCTCTTCCCTCTTTCTGTACCTCTCCTGCCTCTGTCTGCATACATGTTCCCTCTTTCTGCACCCCTTTTGCCTATTTCTTCAACTCTCTTGCTTCTTTCTGCACCTCACTTGCCTCTTTCTGCACTTCTTTTGCTTCTTTAGGCACCCTTCTTCCACTTTTCTTCACATCTCTTGCCTCTTTCCGCACATCCTTGCCTCTTTCTACACATCTCTTGGTTCTTTCAGCATTGCTCTTGCCTCTTTCTGAACGCCTCTTGCATTTTTTTTATACTTCACTTCCTCTTTCTGGACCCCTCTTGCCTCTTTTCACACGTCTGTTGCTTCTTTCTGCACTGCTCTTGCTTCTTTCTGCACTTTTATTCCCTCTTTCTATACCCCTCTTGCCTCTTGCTGGACCTATGTTGTTTCTTTCTGCACCACACTTGCTTTTTTCTATATACCTATTCCCTCTTTCTATACCTCTTTGGCCTCTTTCTGTACCCCTGTTACCTCTTTCTGCACCTCTTCTGCCTGCTTGTACACCTCTATTGCCTCTTTCTGCACTTCTCTTTCCTCTTTCTGCACCTCTATTGCTTCCTTCTGCACCCCTCTTGCCTTTTTCTGTATCCTTTTGCGTCTTTGTGCACCTCTCCTGCCTCTTACTGCACTTCTCTTGCCTATTTCTGCAGGTCTCCTGCCTCTTTCTGCACCTCTTTTGCTTCTTTCTGCACTTTTATTGCCTTTTCTATACCCCTCTTGCCTCTTTTAGAACCTCTGTTGGTTCTTTCTGCTCTGCTCTTGCTTCTTTCTGCACGTCTTTTGCAAATTCTGCATCCCTCTTGCCTCTTTCTGTACCCCGCTTCTCTCATTCTGTACCTCTCTTGCCTTTTTCTGCAGTTCTCCTGCCTCTTGCTGCACTTCTTTTACTTCTTTCTGTACTTTTCTCGCCTCTTTCTGTACCCCTCTTGCCTCTTTCCGTACCTCTGTTGGTTCTTTCTGCACTGCTCTTGCTTCTTTCTGTACCTGGGTTGCAAATGCTGCATCCCTCTTACCTTTTTATGTACCCTTCTTCCCTATTTGTGCAGCTCTCTTGCCTCTGTCTGCATACCTGTTCTCTGTTTCTGTACCCCATTTGCCTGTTTCTGCAACTCTCTTGCCTCTTTCTATAGCTCTCTTCCCTCTTTCTATACCTCACTTGCCTCTTTGTGTACCTCTCGTACCTATTTCTGCATCCCTCTTACCTTTTTTTGCACCTCTTCTACCTCTTTCGGCACCCCTCTTGCCTATTTTTGCACCTTTGTTGGTTCTTACTGCACTAGTCTTGCTTCTTTCAGCACCTCTTCTGCAAATTTCCGTTTCCCTCTTGCTTCTTTCTGTACCCCTCCTCCCTATTTCTCCACCTCTCTTGCTTCTTTCTACACTTCTCTTGCTTCTTTCTGTACTGTTCATGCTTCTTTCTGCACCTCTCTTGAATATTTCTGATTCCCTCTTACCTCTGCCTGCACCCGTACCCTCTTTCTGGACCTCTTTTGGGAATTTCTGCATCCCTCTGGCTTATTTTACACTCCTCCTCCCTATTTCTCCACCTCTTTTCCTTCTTTCTGCAACGCTCATGCTTCTTTCTGCACCTCTCTTGCACATTTGTGTCTTCCACATATCTCTTTCTGGGCCCCTGTTCCCTCTTTCTGCACCTTTCCTACCTGTTTCTGCACTTCCCTTGCTTCTTTCTGCACTCCTCCAGCCTTTTTTTGTATCCCTTTTGACTCTTTGTGCACCTTTCCTGCTTCTTAATGTACCTCGTTTGCCTTTTTCTGCAAGTCTCCTACCTCTTTCTGCACCTCTTTTGCTTCTTTCTGCACTTTTCTTGCCTCTTTCTGTACCCCTCGCCTCTTTCTGCACCTCTGTTGGTTCTTTCTGCACTACTCTTGCTTCTTTCTGCACCTCTGTTGCAAGTTCTGCATCCCTCTTGCCTCTTTCTGTACCCCTTTTCTCTCTTTCTGTACCTCTCTTGCCTCTGTCTGCTCACCTGTTCCCTGTTTCTGTATCCCTTTTGCCTGTTTCTGCAACTCGTTTGCCTCTTTCTGCAGTTCTCTTGCCTCTTTCTATACCTCACTTTCATCTTTCTTCGTTGTAGGTAGAGGAACTCAAGCGAATCTCTTGACATTCCAAGCACCGCTGATCGTGCAACAGTTTTAGCATTACAACAAGGTGTCAATATCAACAGTGATGCTCCTACAAGTTTCAAACCAACCTCCAAATTTGTACCTATGACAGCTAGAGACTCTGTGGATGTGTATAATGATTTAGTTGTGAATGAAGTAAAACATCTTTACAATAGAATATATGCTAAGAAAAAAACATTTGCACAAAAAGAAAGAGATTATTAAGCCCTAGTCAATAAACTATCATGTAATGAAAACGGTATCTTCTGCAATGCAGACAAGGGCGGCAATGTGGTTTAATGGGACAAGTAACAATATTTGTGGTAGGCTAAAAAACAGCTTAACAATCGTGCTAACTATGTAAAAGTCAACAAAGAAAGAATGATTAATAGCCACCACATGTACAACACACAGCTTCAAGTGTGGTAAATCAATGTTTGATAAGTAAAGATGAATTGCTGTTTCTTAAAATCAATAATGCAGTCACTCCTGTACTATATTTAATACCAAAAGTGCAGAAGGACCCTTCAAACCCTCCAGGCTGCCCTATAATTTCAGCCATTGGTATTGGCTTAGAGAATACATCTAAGTACGTAGACTTGTTCCTGTGTCCATTTATAAAAAAGCTCCCTTTCTATATACAGGATAGCAGAGATTTTTTAAGGAAATTCTATGACGTCCCGTGGGAGGAGGATTTCTTGCTGGTAATCATAGATATAACCACACTGTATACCAGTATCAGACATGTGGACGGACTTAAGGCTATCAAATCGTATTTGGGGAGTCGACCGTTGAAATTGTAGTGTCACACACAGATGTTGCTAACAATGATATTGACCTGCTTAGAAAACAACTATTTCTTGTTTAATGGAAAACTACACCATAAAATATGCGGCACAGTGATGGGCACCTGCTTCGCCCCCCAGGTATGCTAATTTGCATATGGGCTGGTGAAAGGAACAGGTTGGTAAATCGCTTTTTCATGTTGAGTGGCAAGAGCACATAGTGCATTGGTGTCGCTACATCGACGATCTATTTGTCGTATGGAAAGGCTCAGAAAAAGATGCCAAAGAATTCATAAAAAACTGCAAATCAACAATCTCAATCTTAAATTCACAAGTACTATAAGTCAAACTGAAGTGAATTTCTTTGATTTAACTGTATTTGTCCATAATGTTAAACTAGAGGCAAAACTTTACCGTAAACCAATGGCTGGAAATACGTTTCTACATGCAACCAGTTTCCACCCTAGGTATTTGATAAGACGCATACCCTATGGGGAATGTCTTTGCAAGATGAGTAACTGTAGCAATAGAAAAAATCTTGAAGAAGAATTGCAATGCCTTAGAACACGATTCAGAACTAGAGGCTATTCACAAACTTGTATTGATTCAGCCGCAAATAAAGCAAGTAAAAAGACTAGTTTTAATGAAACCACCAAAACTAAAAAGGCTGATAAAGAGAATAAGAGCCAATGTAGAATGATCACCACATACAACAAGCAGCAGGACACCTTAAGGTGTATCCTGCAAAAACATCGGCATATCAGTTGTAATGACGAGATTCTAGGCAAATTTGTACAATGGAAGCCACAAATCACGTTCAGACGGGCACGATCCCTAAACAGACACTAGTCAGTTATTTGTTGCCCACATCATCTAAATCTACTAGTTCAGCCTGGTTTAGCAGGACAGGAAAGATGGCTTCATCAAATGCACTAAGTGCAAAACTTGTGCACAAAGTATAAATACCTCTACCTACAACACAGGCTTTTCTTAGATAGAGAAAAAACTAAAAGGACAATTTTCATGTAAAACAGATTTTGCTGTCTACGTGCTCCAGTGCCCTTGTGGCCTGAGGTACGTGGTCAGCACTATCTTACATGTGCATAAAAGAATTCTCCAGCACCTAAGAGCTATAAAAATGGAGATAAAAACTATCCAGTGGCGCTCCACTTTGAACAACATCATAGCTAAAATACAAATGGTTTGAGGTACTTCGTAATTGATGGCATTCCACTGAATGCAGGAGGTGGAACCAGGAGAAAAAACTAAGAATTTCTATTATTGAGCTTCATACTAAAATCCGAAGAAGATTTCCATACTCATATTTAATGTGCATTGAAGTGCTGCTGCCCCTATGTTCCATGAGATTTTAACTGTTTTTATATAATTGTGAGTCATACATTTTTGTACGAGCACTTTTCAAGACACTTTTCAAGACAGAGGGTTAATGATGATGTGTTACTTGACCATGTATACTATATCGCAGGAAGGTTATAAATAATCTCTAGTTTTATGCTGCAAAGAAATTGAATCAGCCCACTTGGGCTCGATTGTGACTCCTCATACTTTTCCATTTCACGTAACACGTTCTTAACACTGTTTAAAATGGTTACAAAACGTTATTGTTTTGTTGGTGAGCAAGCCTGCAGGGCAGGCGAAACGCGTCCGACAACATCTGACAAATAAATATATTTTTCTCAAAAGACACGGCATTGGTATCCTTACTGTGTGAGGTCGAGTGGAAAATTCAAATGGACCGTGCTTGCGAGGTCCAGAAACGCCAATGCACCCACAGTTATGGTCAAGCGGTTGGGAATTGCACAAGCAGTACGTGGATATATATATATATATATATATATATATATATATATATATATATATATGTGTGTGTGTGTGTGTGTGTGTGTGTGGGTGTGTGTGTGTGTGTGTGCATAGTTATGAAGTTCATCCTGGATAGTTATGTTTCAGAGTGCTACATCAAACCGGGGTGAGAAAAATCTCAAAGCTTTGTTTTCCTATGTTAATACTAATAGATGGAAAGGTGATACTGGAAATAAAACTGCTTAAGAAAATTGCATCAAATTTGGAAAAAGTAGAGCCAACATATAGTAGGTGCAGATGGCTCAAAATGTAGGTACAATGTAGACTCACATCTACAGTATAGCCTCATGAGCAAAGTTGCAGACACAAATAAAGGGAAAGTCTGTTAAACTGCAGCAGAAAGAGCAACTTTCTTGAGTCTCCTTTAGTAGGAAACTTAACAGCAAGTTATGCATTCTTTCCATATCTCGTAGATGTTATTTTATAAAACATTTTCAGAAATGTTCCATATAAGCTTTCTCCTTTTATCGTATGTATATGCCTAACTGTGTTTTCACAACAGCATATTTTAATTCTGCTGCTTAAATCCTGAGGGGCTTAAAGCAAAGAAATCTACTAAGACATGTCTGCTGTCTCCCTGCTCTGGTGCACTATGAGCTGCGTAGTGCCAACGAAGCAACCTTGCACCTTGGTGCAAGGGTACCTGTTTTACAGGCACTATTGTTTTTTTTGCAGGAAGGGATATCTTCCAGAACACAAAAAAGCCTTCACAGCACGTTCCTCTTTCTATGCGTGCTGCATAAAGCAGTACACATAGACCACATAGATAGAAAGAGGAAGTCATGCGGCAAAATAAATATGTTTCTCCTTGTTACATCTGTTTCAGGGAGGCCAAGCACTTTGACGCATTCCCAGGTTGACTAGTTTTAGTAAATCAGGAAATATGCCAAAGTACATGGTGGATACTTGGGAGCACTCCTGCTACCACCCATGGAAAGCCTCCCAAACACCCACCTAGCCATACAAATCTAGGCTCAGTCTGCATTATTAGGAAGTCATCCTAGAGAAGTCCTGACTTGAAGCAGGAGCGCAGCTATCTGTGTGAAGTTAAGGGAAGTGCCATTGCCTCCCTTCTTGTGACGTGAAACCAACTGAGCCATTACACTAGTCTCTTACCACAATACAAATAAGACATCATCAAAGCTGTCAAATAATAGAGTAGTTCAACGAGTGACATAACACAACATATCCTGAGGAGAGACAGAGCATGCAGGCTTATACACAGTGAAGACAAATATGTCTGAGAAAAGAGGTACTAGATTTGTAAAAGCTTATCAGTGATAGATAGTTTGATTATTTCTCCAGGTTCGTAAAATATCAATCGGTCTGATTGCTCTATGAATAGTATTGCACATCATATTTAATTTAGTGTTAATGTTGCAAGTTCTGCATCCCTCTTGCCTCTTTCTGTACCCCTTTTTCTCTCCTTCTGCACCTCTCTTGCCTCTGTCTGCGTACATGTTCTCTGTTTCTGTATCCCTTTTGCCTGTTTCTGCAACTCGCTTGCCTCTTTCTGCAGTTCTATTTGCCTCTTTGTGTACCTATGACAGCTAGAGACTCTGTGGATGTGTATAATGATTTAGTGGTGAATGAAGTAAAAAAATCTTTAAAATAGAATGTATGCTAAGAAAAAAACATTTGCACAAAAAGAAAGAGATTATTAAGCCCTAGTCAATAAACTATCATGTAATGAGAACTGCGGCAATGTGGTTTAATGGGACAAGAAACAATATTTGTAGTAGGCTAAAAAACAGCTTAACAATCGTGCTAACTATGTAAAAGTCAACAAAGAAAGAATGATTAATAGCCACCAAATGTACAACACACAGCTTCCAGTGTGGTAAATCAATGTTTGATAAGTAACGATGAATTGCTGTTTCTTAAAATCAATAATGCAGTCACTCCTGTACTATATCTAATACCAAAAGTACAGAAGGACCCTTCAAACCCTCCAGGCTGCCCTATAATTTCAGCCATTTGTATTGGCTTAGAGAATACATCTAAGTACGTAGACTTGTTCCTGTGTCCATTTGTAAAAAAGCTAACTTCCTATATACAGGATAGCAGAGATTTTTTAAGGAAATTCTATGACGTCCCATGGGAGGAGGATTTCTTGCTGGTAATCATAGATGTAACCACACTGTATACCAGTATCAGACATGTGGACGGACTTAAGGCTATCAAATCATATTTGGGGAGTCGACCGTTGAAATTGTAGTGTCACACACAGATGTTGCTAACAATGATATTGACCTGCTTAGAAAACAACTATTTCTTGTTTAATGGAAAACTACACCATCAAATATGCGGCACAGTGATGGGC
Source organism: Lissotriton helveticus (assembly GCF_964261635.1). Taxonomy (NCBI): domain Eukaryota; kingdom Metazoa; phylum Chordata; class Amphibia; order Caudata; family Salamandridae; genus Lissotriton; species Lissotriton helveticus. Next base: position 663,784,686 of record NC_136057.1, read on the forward strand.
ACCTGCTTCGGCCCCCAGGTATGCTAATTTGCATATGGGCTTTTGGGAGGAACAGGTTGGTCCAATCGCTTTTTATGTTGAGTGGCAAGAGCTCATAGTGCATTGGTGTCGCTACTTCGACGATCTATTTGTCGTATGGAAAGGCTCAGAAAAAGATGCCAAAGAATTCATAAAAAACTGCAAATCAACTATCTCAATCTTAAATTCACAAGTACTATAAATCAAACTGAAGTGAATTTTTTTGATTTAACTGTATTTGTCCATAATGGTAAACTAGAAACAAAACTTTACCGTAAACCAATGGCTGAAAATACGTTGCTACATGCAACTAGTTTCCACCCAAGAGATTTAATAAGAAGCATACCCTATGGGGAATGTCTTTGCAAGATGAGTAACTGTAGCAATAGAAAAAATCTTGAAGAAGAATTGCAATGCCTAAGAACACGATTCAGAACTGGCGGCTATTCACAAACGTGTATTGATTTAGCCACAAATAAAGCAAGTAAAAAAACTAGTGAGGAAATTCTCTTTAATGAAACCACCAAAACTAAATAAGCTAATAAAAAGAATAAGAGCCAATGTAGTCAGTAATCTGTTGCCCACATCATCTAAATCTACTAGTTCATCCTGGTTTAGCAGGAGAGATGGCTTTATCAAATGCACTAAGTGCAAAGCTGGTGCACAAAGTATAAATACCTCTACCTACAACACAGGCTTTTCTTAGATAGAGAAAAAAATAAAAGGGCAATTTTCATGTAAAACAGATTTTGCTGTCTACGTGCTCCAGTGCCCTTGTGGCCTGAGGTACGTGGTCAGCACTATCTTACATGTGCATAAAAGAATTCTCCAGCACCTAAGAGCTATAAAAATGGAGATAAAAACTATCCAGTGGCGCTCCACTTTGAACAACATCATTGCTAAAATACAATTGGTTTGAGGTACTTCATAATTGATGGCATTCCACTGAATGCAGTAGGTGGAACCGGGAGAAAAAACTAAGAATTTATATTATAGAACTGGGTGGCAGCCACCTTGTTATCATTATCTAAAATTGGGGGGAGTGGTCAAGAGCAGCCCCTAAGCCTTTACTTGTTATCTTATGTCTAATGTCACATTACTGGCTTTATGAGAAGAGCACCTCCCAGGTTCCCTGGCCGTGACCTCAAAGAATACTGCCTTGTGGTCCGTCCAAGGAAGTGTCTCTACCCGGCCCAGTGAAATATCAGGGTGGTTGGAAAATAATCCATCTAAAGTATTGCCCCCTTGGTGCGTAGGTTCAGACACTAGCTGATTCAAGCCGTGCGCTTCCATGAGGTCTAGAAGTCTGCCCGTGTCTGGGTTAGTCGCCATATCCAAATGATAGTTGAAATTGCCTAAAATTGTAAAATAATCGTAGTCAATGCAAGATTCCATATAGGACATGAGGGCTGATGAAAAAGCGTCTCAAGTGCCCAGCGGCCGATAAACCAGTAGGCCTTGAAGTGCAGTGCATCCTTGAGCCTAACACAGAATTGCACCGCTTCGGCCTGGAGGTCAGCAACTGCTTCCGTCTGCTCCTTCAGGCCGTCCTTATAGATAATGGCTATACCACCCCCTCTATTGCCTGGGGTGTCTTGTTCATGGGCTGGTTGTAGGCCATCCCATCTTTTTAGCGAGGAAGAGGTTAGCAACTGTGTGTAGGCTTGCAAGTTAGAAATATTCCAGGTATATTTACCGATAACCCTAAGTACATTAATAATTTTAGTTACATCGGAACAACCTGTTCTAGTCATTGGCTAGTACTGGGAATTGACATTGCAAACGAAACTTTGAAAACACTGGCTGAGGAAATTCTTGATATTGAGAAACAACTCCAAGAATCAAACCCAGCAGTTGAAAGTAAGAACCTGCCTAACCAAATTCAAAAAACTGTGGAAGATTTCCACAGACTTGAGCAGAACAAAAAACAACCAAAGTTAAAAAGGACATAACATCCTACTACTTACCCCTATTTACAAAAGGAGTTCTACAGCAACAGATCATACACCCTCCACAGAATTCCAGGCCTTGGGGACGTTTTAATGGATGTATGACGATACAATGCATACTATTACAACGCATGGTTTTACAATGCATTTTTTACAACGCAAATACTTTTACAACGCATGTTTTTACAACGAATACTGTTACAACGCGATATAGTATTATTAATAGTAAAGTGCTATTACAACTAAATCATTTACAACGCATACCTTTACAACGCGAAAATATCATTTTTTTAAATTTTTTTTTTGTAAAATAAAACCTGGCACGGGATGCAGGGAAATTAGGGGGGTTTGGGTGGGGAAGTGTCTTAAAATGTAGAGAAAAACTGAACGTAAATATGAAGAAATGCAACGAATGTATTAAAATTAATACCCGAGATTTTAAAATTAATACTCATGTATTCGTAACTATTAAAACATTTTACACAGGCAACTATTTTTTATTTATAAGAAACTTATAATATAACACTATGAAATGAAATAATTATTCGTAAATATAAACATAATACTTATTTGTTTGTAAAATAAAACATGGCACGGGATGCAGGGAAATTAGGGGTTTTTGGGTGGGGAAGTATCCTAAAATGTAGACAAAAACTGAACATAAATTTAAAGAAATGCAATGATTTTATTAAAATTATTACTCGAGTATTTAAATTAATACCCGAATATTAAAAATAATTTCTCGTGTATTCGTAACTATTCAAAAATTTTACACAGGTAACGAATTTAGATATATAATTATTTACAATATATTACTATAAAAGAAAATAAATATTCGTAAATATAAACATTATACATACACATAGTCGCCATTTTAAAATGTGTAGTTCCTAAATATGACCTACAACTCTTTCCATGAAAATAATACCACAATACTACTTTCAAAATGGATGCCAAAACGGAACGAAAAAGTGAAAACATCACATCTTTACATGAATTTTAAATTATAACTTTCCACAGTAAGGATTCGTATTAAAAAAAATAATACCAACGCTGTGTTTCTTAAAAATAACAATGACACTGACTAAAACTTATAAATACGAGCCAGACACCATTTTAAAATCAGTTGATTCTCAACTCCCAGAGTGACCAGACGCCAAAAGCTGACCCTCTGACCTCTTCATCAAGATAACACCGGAAATCGATTAAAGGAGCTATTTTTTTCGTAATTCAAGTGAGTTACTAAAAATAATGATAGAAATGTTATCTCGAATCATTTCAAACGCTGTCCCTAATAAGTTTGGTTTTCCAATTTAATGGAAATAATATATCACCATGATATTACTTGAAATATGGATACATATATCAGTAAATAGAAAGCCCTACATATTTAAAGCAGAATGAAATGTAACTAAAATTATTTATTAATTAAAATTATTTTTAATGCAATAAACATATAAAATTTTACAAACATCACCAAATGTTACATTTTTTTCTAGAGTCTAACTACTATAAAGTGTGACGAAAAAGCCAAGATAAAGTAAATTTGATTTTGCTACAGAATCAACACTCCTCTTCAAGAATAATTTAAAGGTATTTTTCTAAATTTTTGCAATCACAATTCTCAATTAATAAAACGTAAAAACATTTTCTAATCCATATATTTTTAATCTGATTTTCACAGACACATTCAAAAACGAAATGAAAAAAAAATTCTTTAAAATTGAAACGTCGAATTTTAAAGAAGGTAAATATATTATAAGTAACAAAACTGCATTTTTAAACTGGATTCATTAAGAAAGAAACGATTATAAAAGAATAAGAAAGTGTAGAGATAAAATTAATTTAGAAAACTCCATGAAGTTGCAGCAGTAGGAAAAATGTGTGAAACTGTGGAGGTATCAATTACTATTCAAACTCCAGAAAGTGGTAGTATTAGTGGAGAAAGTGTGGGATAGCATATGGGTAAGATATACTATTCTAACTCCAGGAAGGTGCAGCAGTAGGGAAAGTGTGGGATAGAGTAGGGGTAATAATTACTATTCTAACTCCAGAAAGGTGCATCTGTAGGGAAAGTGTGGGATAGCATAGGGGTAAGAATTACTATTTTAACTTCAGGAAGGTGCAGCAGGAGGGAAAGTGTGGAATAGCATAGGGGTAAGAATTACTATTCTAACTCCAGGAAGGTGCAGCAGGAGGAAAAGTGTGGGATAGCATAGGGGTAAGATTCACTAATCTAACTTCAGGAAGGTGCAGCAGTAGGGAAAGTGTAGTAAAGTTACATGGTAATGTGAATATAATATATAATATATAGAAAAGTATTAACATATTTGACTGTATCACAGACATAAAAATACAATAATACATTACATTTTTGTGTCTCAATTTCTTCAGATACTCAAAAAAATCTTCTTAGAGTACATCTAAAAGCGAATCCCAAAAGACCAGACAACCAAAAAGACCAGAAAAGAACGAGAAACCATAACAAAAAGTAGACCAAGAAGAAAACATCTACATCAAAAGGTATTTAAAAAGCACATTCCAAAGCATATTACTATTCAAACTCCAGGAAGGTGCAGCATTAGAAAAAGTGTGGGGTAGAGAAAAGGTAAGAATTAGTATTGTAACTCCAGGAAGGTGCAGCAGTAGGGAAAGTGTGGGATAGCATAGGGGTAAGATTTACTATTCTAACTCCAGGAAGGTGCAGCAGTAGGGAAAGTGTGGGATAGAGTAGGAGTAATAATTACTATTCTAACTCCAGAAAGGTGCAGCAGTAGGGAAAGTGTGGGACAGCGTAGGGGTATGAATTACTATTCTAACTCCAGGAAGGTGCAGCAGTAGAGAAAGTGTGGGATAGACTTGGGGTAATAATTACTATTCTAACTCCAGAAAGGTGCATCTGTAGGGAAAGTGTGGGATAGCATAGGAGTAAGAATTACTATTCTAACTTCAGGAAGGTGCAGCAGGAGGGAAAGTGTGTGATAGCATAGGGGTAAGAATTACTATTCTAACTCCAAGAGGGTGCAGCAGGAGGAAAAGTGTGGGATAGCATAGGGGTAAGATTCACTAATCTAACTCCAGGAAGGTGCAGCAGTAGGGAAAGTGTAGTAAAGTTACATGGTAATGTGAATGTAATATAACATATGCAGAAAAGTATTAACATATTTGACTGTATCACAGACATAAAAATAAAATAATACATTTCATTTTTGTTTCTCAATTTTTTCAGATACTCAAAAAAATCTTCTTACAGTACATCTAAAAGCGAATCCCAAAAGACCAGACAACCAAAAAGACCAGAAAAGAACGAGAAACCTGAACAAAAAGTAGTCCAAGAAGAAAACATCTACATCAAAAGGTATTTAAAAAGCACATTCCAAAGCACATTACTATTCAAACTCCAGGAAGGTGCAGCATTAGAAAAATTGTGGGGTAGAGCAAAGGTAAGAATTACTATTGTAACTCCAGAAAGGTGCAACTGTAGGGAAAGTGTGGCATAGCATAGGGTAAGATTTACTATTCTAACTCCAGGAAGGTGCAGCAGTAGGGAAAGTGTGGGATAGAGTAGGGGTAAGAATTACTATATTAACTCCAGAAAGGTGCATCTGTAGGGAAAGTGTGGGATAGCATAGGGGTAAGAATTACTATTCTAACTTCAGGAAGGTGCAGCAGGAGGGAAAGTGTGGGATAGCTAGGGGTAAGAATTACTATTCTAACTCCAAGAAGGTGCAGCAGGAGGAAAAGTGTGGGATAGCATAGGGGTAAGATTCACTAATCTAACTCCAGGAAGGTGCAGCAGTAGGGAAAGTGTAGTAAAGTTACATGGTAATGTGAATGTAATATAACATATGCAGAAAAGTATTAACATATTTGACTGTATCACAGACATAAAAATAAAATAATACATTTCATTTTTGTTTCTCAATTTCTTCAGATACTCAAAAAAATCTTCTTACAGTACATCTAAAAGCGAATCCCAAAACACCAGACAACCAAAAAGACCCGAAAAGAATGAGAAACCTGAACAAAAAGTAGACCATGAAGAAAATATCTACATAAAAAGGTATTTAAAAAGCACATTCCAAAGCACATTACTATTCAAACTCCAGGAAGGTGCAGCATTAGAAAAAGTGTGGGGTAGAGCAAAGTTAAGAATTACTATTGTAACTCCAGAAAGGTGCAACTGTAGGGAAAGTGTGGGATAGCATAGGGGTAAGATTTACTATTCTAACTCCAGGAAGGTGCAGCAGTAGGGAAAGTGTGGGATAGAGTAGGGGTAAGAATTACTATTCTAACTCCAGAAAGGTGCAGCAGTAGGGAAAGTGTGGGATAGCGGAGAGGTATAAATTACTATTCTAACTCCAGTAAGGTGCAGCAGTAGAGAAAGTGTGGGATAGAGTAGGGGTAATAATTACTATTCTAACTACAGAAAGGTGCAGCTGTAGGGAAAGTGTGGGATAGCATAGGGGTAAGATTTACTATTCTAACTCCAGGAAAGTGCAGCAGTAGGGAAAGTGTGGGATAGCATAGGGGTAAGATTTACTATTCTAACTCCAGGAAGGTGCAGCAGTAGGGAAAGTGTGGGATAGCATAGGGGTAATATTTACTATTCTAACTCCAGGAAGGTGCAGCAGTAGGGAAAGTGTGGGATAAAGTAGGGGTAATAATTACTATTCAAACTCCAGAAAGGTGCAGCTATAAGGAAAGTGTGGGATAGGGGTAAGAATTACTATTCTAACTTCAGAAGGTGCAGCAGGAGGGAAAGTGTGGGATAGCATATGGGTCAGAATTACTATTCTAACTCCAGGAAGGTGCAGCAGGAGGAGAAGTGTGGGATAGCATAGGGGTAAGATTCACTAATCTAACTTCAGGAAGGTGCAGCAGTAGGGAAAGTGTAGTAAAGTTACATGGTAATGTGAATGTAATATAACATATGTAGAAAAGTATTAACATATTTGACTGTATCACAGACATAAAAATTAAATAATACATTTCATTTTTGTTTCTCAATTTCTTCAGATACTCAAAAAAATCTTCATATAGTACATCTACAAGCAAATCCCAAAAGACCAGACAACCAAAAAGACCAGAAAAGAACGAGAAACCTGAACAAAAAGTAGACCAAGAAGAAACCATCTACATCAAAAGGTATTTAAAAAGCACATTCCAAAGCACATTACTATTGAAACTCCAGAAAGGCGCAGCATTAGAAAAAGTGTGGGGTAGAGCAAAGGTAAGAATTACTATTGTAACTACAGAAAGGTGCAACTGTAGGGAAAGTGTGGGATAGCATAGGGGTAAGATTTACTATTCTAACTCCAGGAAGGTGCATCAGTAGGGAAAGTGTGGGATAGTGTAGGGGCAGGATTTTAGAAACAGTAAACTTTTGAACAAAAATGTAGACATTTTCCATTTTTCATCAAACATTTAAACAAAAAAATACATATTCATATCTTTATCAATTTGCAGATTATCAAACAACTCTTCAAAGACCAATAGAAAATCAAATCCAAGGGAATCTGAGAACCAAACAAGGAAAACAAACCAGACTCTGAAGGTAAATCAAATAAAAAGTACAAGCAAATAGACTAAAAAAATGACAGAATGTGATGATTATTAATACTCTAAGAAGATACTTTTTAGAGAAAGTGTGGGATAGTGTAGGGGCAGGATTTGCTATTCTAACTCCTGGAAGGTGCTACAGTGGACAAAGTGTGGAATAATGTAAGGTCAAGATTTACTATTCTAACTCCAGGACGGTGCTGCAGTATTAAAATAAGAGATAGTGTAGGGGCAGGAATTACTATTCTAACTCCAGAAAGGTGCCGCAGTAGGGAAAGTGTGGGATAGTGTAGTGGCAGGATTTACTATTCTAACTCCAGGAAGGTGCTGCAGTAGTGAAAGTGTGGGATAGTTTAGGGGCAGGATTTACTACTCTAACTCCAGGAAGGTGCTGCAATAGGTAAAGTGTGGGATAGTGTAGGGGCAGGATTTACTACTGTAACTCCAGGAAGATGCTGCGGTAGGGAAAATGAGAGATAATGTAGATTTTTAATTATTATATGAAAAAACATATTCATAGTTATCTATTTTTTCTTCACAGAAAATGTCAACTCAGGCAACAGCATCAATAATGTGATCCCCTTAGTATATAGTTTGCTACCGGATAAGCAATCTGCAACCTATACTGAATTATTATCAGTTATAAAAACATTACCAAAAAAGTCCTAGGAAAATTATTGTTGATTATGAATTGACTATGATCAATGTGATCACTAAAACGTACAGGGGTACCCAAATTCAGGGATGTTTTTTCCATTTTTCCCAGGCATTTTGGCGTAAACTACAAAAAACATCCCTGGTTACCGATTACTCATCTGATAGCAAACTACAGTTTGAATTTAAAAAAATAACTGCTCTTTGTTTTGTTCCTCCCGAAAGTGTAGACGAGTACTACACTGCTATTACTGAATCAGAATATTTTAATCAAAATGAAGACAAATTGGCACCCATTCTAAATTATTTTGAAGACACATGGATTGGACACCTAAGCAGATCAGGTCGCAGGAGGAAGCCACGTTACCATGTGGAGTGGTGGAACTGTTACACGAGCTGTTTAGAGGGAGAAGCAAAAACAAATAATGCCATAGAGGGATGCATAACTCCTTCAACCATACAATTGGCAAACCACACCCTAGCTTCTACTTATTTCTTGAAACTTTGAAGAAGGAGCAAAGTTTTCAAGAATTGAGAATTTCTCAAACATTAACTGGTAGCCTAAACCCACAAATTTCTACCAAATCAAGGGAAATGTCTGAGAGACTATTGGGTGTACTACAACAGTTTTCATTGTGTGTAGCTCTAGACTACCTAGAAAATGTTGCTAACATTCTCCATTTCTAAAATATAACTTACTTTCCTGCTTTTACCTAAATTTATCCTAATACAAAATTCAATTGGCATTTTAATTTTTCTAAAACATTTTTTCAGAATTTACGTTGGGTCACCCCACCTCAAATTACCTTTTTTTTATCTTTTCATTTTTTTTGCCCATATAAAAACCATTTGATCCAGTGTTAATAAACACAAAAATCCCCAAATTTACTCCTGTTCATGAATCAAACCATTCAAATTAATGACTTATATTTTAAAATGCATTTATTAATATAAAATGGAATATTTCTTTTCTTTTAAAATACATAATCTTTTTGAAAAAGCTTCTGTACAAGTCAATTTTTTTATAATTTCCATTTGAAAAACATATTAAAAAAAATAATTTTTTGTTTCTTTAAAAAACAAAAAATAAATAAATTAACTTTTGGAACTTTTTTGAAAGTAAAAATTTGGGAACAGAAATTTTTGAGAAACACCATGTGTAATAAACTGTAAATTTTTAAAACTTAGATGAACCAAAAAAAACATTTTCCACTTTGTCAAAATATCTTGCATTTTTTTGTACAGGAATATGCAAAGTTTTTCAAAACTGAATGCCCTCCAAAATATTTTGAATGATCAATTTTTTTTTATTTGTCTAATTCCTTCATCATTTTTTTAATTATTTCTGGAACTCCAATTTCAAACTTTTCATTTTCTTATGAAACAAACAGTCCATTAAATCTAAATTATCTAAATTTCTTCTGGATATTCAAAATTATCCATGGAAAAGCACTTCTCAAAAGCAATATTATTTGCTAAAAAAATCTTTCACCTTATCCATGTTCTTTGAAAACCCCAAAACACAAAATTAAAAATCTGTAAATATGTTTTTATATTTTCTCCACAAAATACATCTTTTTAATTTTCCGAAAAAAGGTACAGAAATAGCCAAATACCTATAAATGCTTCCTAATATAACTCCTATCCAATCATTTTCTCACTATGTCTCCCTATCTATTTTTGTAAGAAATCTCTAAGAACATACTTTAGTATTTACCAAACACCATTTATTCAAATTATATACTATTTCAGAAATAATTTTACGATTTCTACCTCCTAGCAAAACATATTCTCACTATGGCGTCGATTCCGATCCGGTAAAATATTCCGCCGTACGAATCGCATTTGTATCCGAATCCATACGAATGGGAACTTTACGTCCGACCTGCGAATTCCGATCCGTTCCCGTCGATTTCCGTACGAATATCATCGAACCGTCCGAATCACAGTCGATGATCCGTACGAACATGCATCGGGAATCCTACCGTACGAATCGTAACCAGCCCGTACAAACACACAAGTACGATCCTGTACAAGAAGCCTGACAGCGATTCGTACGGAACAAAGTTATCGCACTTGAATAATGATTCGTACGGCAATTTTCGGCTCGCATCAAGCAGCGTCAACACATACCACATGCGTACCCCTCGCTTACGCACAAGCATGACACGCACAACCCCCTATGCGAACACCCCCACCCGCCAACGGCCCGTACCAGTCAATCGCACGCACAAGTACGACACGCACAACCCCCTACGCGAACACCCCCACCCGCCAACGGCCCGTACCAGTCAATCGCACGCACAAGTACGGCACACACAAACCCTACCAAGCACATGCGAACTCCCCCACCCGCCAACGACCCGTACCAGTCAATCGCACGCACAAGTATGACACGCACACCCCCCCAACAAGCCCACGTGAACACCCCCAACCGCCAACGGCTCGTACCAGTCATCGCACACACAAGTACGACACGCACACCCCCCTACGCGAACACCCCCACCCGCCAACGGCCCGTACCAGTCAATCGCACGCACAAGTACGACATGCACATCCCCCCAACAAGCCCACGCGAACACCCCCACCCGCCAACGGCTCGTACCAGTCAATCGCACGCACCAGTACGACACGCACACCCCCCTACGTGAACACCCCCACCCGCCAACTGGTCGTACCAGTCAATCGCACGCACAAGTACAACACGCACACCCCACCAACAAGCCCACGTGAACACCCCCACCCGCCAATGGCTCGTACCAGTCAATCGTACGCACAAGTACGACACGCACACCCCCTATGCGAACACCCTCACCCGCCAACGGCCCGTACCAGTCAATCGCACGCACAAGTACGACACGCACACACCCCTACGCGAACACCCCCACCCGCCAACGGCCCGTACCAGTCAATCGCACGCACAAGTACGACACGCACACCCCCCAACAAGCCCACGCGAACACTCCCACCCGCCAACGGCCCGTACCAGTCAATCGCACGCACAAGTACGACATCCACACCCCACCAACAAGCCTACGCGAACACCACCACCCGCCAACAGCCCATACCAGTCAATCGCACGCACAAGTACGACACGCACACCCCCCCCAAAAAGCCCACGCGAACACCCCAACCTGCCAACGGCCCGTACCAGTCAATCGCACGCACAAGTACGACACGCACACCCCCCCAACAAGCCCACACGAACACCCCCACCCGCCAACGGCTCGTACCAGTCAATCGCACGCAAAAGTACGACACGCACACCCACCTAGGCAACCACCCCCACCCGCCCGTACCAGTCAATCGCGCTCACAAGTACGACACGCACACCCCCCCAACAAGCCCACCCGAACACCCCCACCCGCCAACGGCCCGTACCAGTAAATGGCACGCACAAGTACGACACGCACACCCCACCAACAAGCCCACGCGAACACCCCTACCCGCCAACGGCTCGTACCAGTCAATCGCTATGGTGTCGATTCCGATCCGGTAAAATATTCCGCCGTACGAATCGCATTCGTATCCGAATCCGTACGAATGGGAACTTTACGTCCGACCTGCGAATTCCAATCCGTTCCCCTCGATTTCCGTACGAATATCATTGAACCGTCCGAATCACAGTCGATGATCCGTACGAACATGCATCGGGAATCCTACCGTACGAATCGTAACCAGCCCGTACAAACACACAAGTACGATACTGTACGAGAAGCCTGACAGCGATTCGTACGGAACAAAGTTATCGCACTTGAATAATGATTTGTACAGCAAAATTCGGCTCGCATCAAGCAGCGTCAACACATACCACATGCGTACCCCTCGCTCACGCACAAGTACGACACGCACACCCCCCTATGCGAACACCCCCACCCGCCAACGGCCTGTACCAGTCAATCGCACGCACAAGTACGACACGCACACCCCCTACGTGAACACCCCCACCCGCCAACGGCCCGTACCAGTCAAACGCACGCACAAGTACGACACGCACACCTCCCCAACAAGCCCACGCGAACACCCCCACCTGCCAACGGCCTGTACCAGTCAATCGCACGCACAAGTATGACACGCACACCCCACCAACAAGCCCACGCGAACACCCCCACCCGCCAACGGCCCGTACCAGTCAATCGCACGCACATGTACGACACGCACACCCCCCCAACAAGCCCACGTGAACACCCCCACCCATCAACGGCCCGTACCAGTCAATTGCACGCACAAGTACGACACGCCCACCCCCCAACAAGCCCATGCGAACACCCCCACCCGCCAACGGCTCGTACCAGTCAATCGCACGCACAAGTACGACAAGCACAGCCCCCTACGCGAACACTCCCACCCGCCAACTTGCCGTACCAGTCAATTGCACGCACAAGTACGACACGCACAGCCCACCAACAAGCCCACGCGAACACCCCCACCCGCCAACGGCCCGTACCAGTCAATCGCACGCACAAGTACGACACGCACACCCCCCTACGCAAACACCCCCACCCGCCAACGGCCCGTACCAGTCAATTGCACGCACAAGTATGACATGCACACCCCACCAACAAGCCCACGTGAACACCTCACCCGCCAACGGCCCGTACCAGTCAATCGCATGCACAAGTACGACACGCACACCCCCCCAACAAGCCCACGCGAACACCCCCACCCACCAACGGCACGTACCAGTCAATCGCACGCACAAGTATGACACGCACACCCCCCAACAAGCCCACGCGAACACCCCCACCCGCCAACGGCTCGTACCAGTCAATCGCACGCACAAGTACGACACGCACACCCCCTACGCGAACACCTCCACCCGCCAACGGCCCGTACCAGTCAATCGCACGCACAAGTACGACACGCACACCCCCCAACAAGCCCACGCGAACACCCCCACCCGCCAACGGCCCGTACTAGTCAATGGCACGCACAGGTACGACACGCACACCCCACCAACAAGCCCACGCGAACACCCCCACCCGCCAACGGTTTGTACCAGTCAATTGCACACACAAGTACGACACGCACACCCCCCTATGCAAACACCCCCACCCGCCAACGGCCCGTACCAGTCAATCGCACGCACAAGTTCGACACGCACACCCCACCAACAAGCCCACGCGAACACCCCCACCCGCCAACGGCCCGTACCAGTCAATCCCACGCACAAGTACGACACGCACACCCCCCAACAAGCCCACGCGAACACCCCCACCTGCCAACGGCCCGTACCAGTCAATCGCACGCACAAGTACTACACGCACACCCCCCTACGCGAACACCCCCACCCGCCAACGGGCCGTACCAGTCAATCGCACACACAAGTACGACACGCACAACCCACCATCAAGCCCACACGAACACCCCCACCCACCAACGGCTCGTACCAGTCAATCGCACGCACAAGTACGACATGCACACCCCCCTATGCGAACACCCCCACCCGCCAATGGCCCGTACCAGTCAATCGCACGCACAAGTATGACACGCACACCCCACCAACAAGCCCACACGTACACCCCACCCGCCAACGGCCCGTACCAGTCAATCGCACGCACAAGTACGACACGCACCCCCCCAGCAAGTCCACGCGAACACCCCCACCCGACAACGGCCCGTACCAGTCAATCGCACGCACAAGTACGACACGCACACCCCCATATGCGAACACCCCCACCGGCCAATGGCCCGTACCAGTCAATCGCACGCACAAGTACGACAAGCACCCCCCCCAACAAGCCCACGCGAACACCCCCACCCGCCAACGGCCCGTACCAGTCAATCGCACACACAAGTACGACACGCACACCCCCCAACAAGCCCACGTGAACACCCCCACCCACCAACGGCTCGTACCAGTGATTCGTACGCACAAGTATGACACTCACACCCCCCTACGCGAACACCCCCACCCGCCAATGGCCCGTACCAGTCAATTGCATGCACAAGTACGACACGCACACCCCCCTACGCGAACACCCCCACCCGCCAACGGCCCGTACCAGTACATCGCACGCACAAGTATGACACGCACACCCCACCAACAAGCCCACGCGAACACCCCCACCCGCCAACGGCCCGTACCAGTCAATCGCACGCACAAGTACGACACGCACACCCCCAACAAGCCCACGCGAACACCCCCACCCGCCAACGGCCCGTACCAGTCAATCGCACGCACAAGTACGACACACACACCCCCCAACAAGCCCACGCGAACACCCCCACTTGCCAACGGCCCGTACCAGTCAATCGCACGCACAAGTACGACACGCACACCCCCCAACAACCCCACGCTAACACCCCCACCCGCCAACGGCTCGTACCAGTCAATCGCACGCACAAGTACGACACGCACACACCCCTACGCGAACACCCCCACCCGCCAACGGGCCGTACCAGTCAATCGCACGCACAAGTACGACACGCACCCCCCCCAACAAGCCCATGCAAACACCCCCACCCGCCAACGGCCCGTACCAGTCAATCGCACGCACAAGTACGACACGCACACCCCCCAACAAGCCCATGCGAACACCCCCACCCGCCAATGGCTCGTACCAGTCAATCGCATGCACAAGTACGACACGCACACCCCCCTACGCGAACACCCCCACCCCCCAATGGGCCGTACCAGTCAATTGCATGCACAAGTACGACACGCACACCACACCAACAAGCCCATGCGAACACCCCCACCTGCCAATGGCTCGTACCAGTCAATCGCACGCACAAGTACGACACGCACACCCCCCTTCGCGAACACCCCCTCCCGCCAACGGCCCGTACCAGTCAATCACACGCACAAGTACGACACGCACACCCCCCTACGCGAACACCCCCACCCGCCAACGGCCCGTACCAGTCAATCGCATGCACAAGTACGACACGCACACCCCCCCAACAAGCCCATGCGAACACTCCCACCCGACAACGGTCCGTACCAGTCAATCGCATGACAAGTACGACATGCACACCCCACCAACAAGCCCACGCGAACACCCCCACCCGCCAACGGCCCATACCAGTCAATCGGACGCACAAGTACGACACACACAACCCCCCAAAAAGCCCATGTGAACACCCCCACCCGCCAACGGCCCGTACCAGTCAATTGCACACACAAGTACGACACGCACACCCCCCAACAAGCCCACATGAACACCCCCACCCACCAACGGCCTGTACCAGTCAATCGCACGCACAAGTACAACACGCACACCCCCCTACACGAACACCCCCACCCGCCAACGGCCCGTACCAGTCAATGGCACGCACAAGTACGACACGCACACCCCACCAACAAGCCCACGCGAACACCCCCACCCGCCAACGGCTCGTACCAGTCAATCGCTATGGCGTCGATTCCGATCCGGTAAAATATTCCGCCGTACGAATCGCATTCGTATCCGAATCCGTACGAATGGGAACTTTACGTCCGACCTGCGAATTCCGATCCGTTCCCGTCGATTTCCGTACGAATATCATCGAACCGTCCGAATCACAGTCGATGATCCGTACGAACATGCATCGGGAATCCTACCGTACGAATCGTAACCAGCCCGTACAAACACACAAGTACGATCCTGTACGAGAAGCCTGACAGTGATTCGTACGGAACAAAGTTATCGCACTTGAATAATGATTCGTACAGCAATATTCGGCTTGCATCAAGCAACGTCAACACATACCACACGCATACCCCTCGCTCACGCACAAGTATGACACGCACACCCCCCTACGCGAACACCCCCACCCGCCAACGGCCTGTACCAGTCAATCGCACGCACAAGTACGACACGCACACCCCCTACGCGAACACCCCCACCCGCCAACGGCCCGTACCAGTCAATTGCACGCACAAGTACGACACTCACACCTCCCCAACAAGCCCACGCGAACACCCCCACCCGCCAACGGCCCGTACCAGTCAATCGCACGCACAAGTACGACATGCACACCCCCCAACAAGCCCACGCGAACACCCCCACCTGCCAACGGCCCGTACCAGTCAATCGCACGCACAAGTACGACACGCACACCCCCCCAACAAGCCCACGCGAACACCCCCACCCGCCAAAGGCCCGTACCAGTCAATCGCACGCACAAGTACGACACGCACACCTCCCCAACAAGCCCACGCGAACACCCCCACCCGCCAACGGCTCGTACCAGTCAATCGCATGCACAAGTACGACACGCACACACCCCTACGCGAACACCCCCACCCGCCAACGGGTCGTACCAGTCAATCGCACGCACAAGTACGACACGCACACCGCACCAACAAGCCCACGCGAACACCCCCACCCGCCAACGGCCCGTACCAGTCAATCGCACGCACAAGTATGACACACACCCCCCCAACAAGCCCACGCGAACACCCCCACCCGCCAAAGGCCCGTACCAGTCAATCGCACGCACAAGTACGACACGCACACCTCCCCAACAAGCCCACGCGAACACCCCCACCCGCCAACGGCTCGTACCAGTCAATCGCACGCACAAGTACGACACGCACACCTCCCCAACAAGCCCACGCGAACACCCCCACCCGCCAACGGCTCGTACCAGTCAATCGCATGCACAAGTACGACACGCACACCCCGCTACGTGAACACCCCCACCCGTCAACGGCCCGTACCAGTCAATCGCATGCACAAGTACGACACGCACACCCCCCTACGTGAACACCCCCCACCCGCCAACGGCCCGTACCAGTCAATCGCACGCACAAGTACGACACGAACACCCCCCCAACAAGCCCACGTGAACACCCCCACCTTCCAACGGCCCGTACCAGTCAATCGCACGCACAATACGACATGCACACCCCACCAACAAGCCCACGCGAACACCCCCACCCGCCAACGGCCCGTACCAGTCAATCGCACGCACAAGTACGACACGCACACCCCCCCAACAAGCCCACGCGAACACCCCCACCCGCCAATGGCCCGTACCAGTCAATCGCACGCACAAGTACGACACGCACACCCCCTACGCGAACACCCCCACCCGCCAACGGCCCGTACCAGTCAATCGCACACACAAGTACGACACGCACACCTCCCCAACAAGCCCACGCGAACACCCCCACCCGCCAACCGCCCGTACCAGTCAATCGCACGCACAAGTACGACAGGCACACCCCACCAACAAGCCCACGCGAACACCCCCACCCGCCAATGGCCCGTACCAGTCAATCGCTCGCACAAGTACGACACGCACACCCCCCAACAAGCCCACGCAAACACCCCCACCCACCAATGGCCGTACCAGTCAATCGCACGCACAAGTACGACACGCACACCCCCCAACAAGCCCACGCGAACACCCCCATCCGCCAACGGCCCGTACCAGTCAATCGCACGCACAAGTACGACACGCACACCCCTCCAACAAACCCACGCGAACACCCCCTCCCGCCAACGGCTGGTACCAGTCAATCGCACGCACAAGTACGACACGCACACACCCCTACGCGAACACCCCCACCCGCCAACGGGCCGTACCAGTCAATCGCATGCACAAGTACGACACGCACACCGCACCAACAAGCCCACGCGAACACCCCCACCCGCCAACGGCCTGTACCAGTCAATTGCACTCACAAGTACGACACGCACACCCCCCTACGCGAACACCCCCACCCGCCAACGGCCCGTACCAGTCAATCGCACGCACAAGTACGACACGCACACCCCCCCCAACAAGCCCACGCGAACACCCCCACCCGCCAATGGCCCGTACCAGTCAATCGCACGCACAAGTACGACATGCACACCCCACCAACAACCCCATGCGAACACCCCCACCCGCCAACGGCCCGTACCAGTCAGTCGCACGCACAAGTACGACACTCACACTCCCCCAACAAGCCCACGCGAGCACCCCCACCCGCCAATGGCCCGTACCAGTCAATCGCACGCACAAGTACGACACGCACACCCCCCCAACAAGCCCACGCAAACACCCCCACCCGCCAACGGCTCGTACCAGTCAATCGCACGCACAAGTACGACTCGCACACCCCCCTACGTGAACACCTCCACCCGCCAACGGCCCGTACCAGTCAATCGCACGCACAAGTACGACATGCACACCCCACCAACAAGCCCACGCGAACACCCCCATCCGCCAACAGCCCCTACCAGTCAATCGCACGCACAAGTACGACATGCACACCCCACCAACAAGCCCACGTGAAAACCCCCACCCGCCAACGGCCCGTACCAGTCAATTGCACGCACAAGTATGACACGCACACCCCCCTACGTGAACACCCCCACCCGCCAACGGCCCGTACCAGTCAATCGCACGCACAAGTATGACACGCACACCCCCCCAACAAGCCCACGCGAACACCCCCACCCGCCAACGGCCCGTACCAGTCAATGGCACGCACAAGTACGACACGCACACCCCACCAACAAGCCCACGTGAACACCCCCACCCGCCAACGTCTCGTACCAGTCAATCGCACGCACAAGTACGACACGCACACCCCCTACGCGAACACCCCCTCCCGCTAACAGCCTGTACCAGTCAATCGCACGCACAAGTACGACACGCACACCCCACCAACAAGCCCACGCGAACACCCCCACCCGCCAACGGCCCGTACCAGTCAATCGCATGCTCAAGTACGACACGCACCCCCCCAACTAGACCACGCAAACACCCCCACACGCCAACGGCTCGTACCAGTCAATCGCACGCACAAGTACGACACGCACATCCCCCTACGCGAACACCCCACCCGCCAACGGCCCGTACCAGTCAATCGCATGCACAAATACGACACGCACCCCCCCAACAAGCCCACTCGAACACCCCCACCCGCCAACGGCCCGTACCAGTCAATCGCACGCACAAGTACGACACGCACACTTAACGCCAACACCCTAACCAGCACAAGGACTTTGCAAACAAGTCGCACAACAACACTGAACATGTCTCCTGTCTACACACCATAGAGAATCAATGTCCTGGTCACAGCCAACCAGAGGTCAACACTAACACCCACCCCATATAACACACACACGACCAATTCAAATTAAGCCACACCCACTATTTGACCAATAAAAGGGTCCACACATACAACCCATCATCCTTTGCAACATACCCATTCTTGTGAAGAAACAGAGAGCACACCAATAATTCCAGCCACATACCTTCACACATACACCCTATCACATCTACACCCACATCACCCACTTCACAATCACAACCACGCACCCTCATCCATACACACCATCACCCCCTCATTCACATACACCCCACACCATGACCACACCCAAGAATCCAAAGTTCACTAACCCGGAGAATGAGATACTTACAGATGAAGTCATCAGAGTCGAGCCACAGCTGTTTGGCCCATTGGTCAGACAGACCAGCCTGGCCGAAAAAACACGCCTGTGGGAGAGGATCATAGACCGGGTCAATGCTGTTGCACCCATCAGGCGCACCAGGGGGGAATGCCAGTCCAGGTGGTATGAGCTGCGGAGGATGGTCAAGAAGAAAATGGACCAGGACTACGCCTCTGCACACCACACAGGAGGTGGTGGTCCCCGCAGACCTCCTGTATACCATCCCTGGGAGGAGAGAGTCATGGCCCTGCTGCCACCGGTGGGAGTACATGGAATAGAAGGAGCCGTTGAGTCTGGTGAGTGTACAAAAAATACATGTTACATGGGTGGACTTACAACAGTGGCCAGCAGCATGGGGTGGGTGGCCATGAGTCCTAGCAGGACACAACTAAAAGTGGTTTGTTGCAAGTGGGAGCCACAAAGGGATGGAAGGTGGAGGGTAGGAGGCTGCTCTCATCCCATATGTCCCAGGGCGTCACCCAGGCACCATGCCCAATGTACAGGGATAGGGAAATATCTCACAAGATAGTAGACCACAGCTCCTAAACAATTTCATGTTGCGGACACACCTTCCAGAGATGCTATATTTGTGACACAGTAAGGCAGTGTAGCAAGCGAGCAAGCACAAACAACCTGTCTCCATCCCTGTCGACCTCTCCCACTGTCACCCTCTCCCACAGTCGCCCTCTCCCTCTGTCGCCCTCTCCCACTGTCACCCTCTCCCACAGTCGCCCTCTCCCACTGTCGCCCTCTCCCACAATCGCCCTCTCCCACTGTCGCCCTCTCCCACTGTCGCCCTCTCCCTCTGTCGCCCTCTCCCACTGTCACCCTCTCCCACAGTCGCCCTCTCCCACAGTCGCCCTCTCCCTCTGTCGCCCTCTCCCCCCACTGTCGCCCTCTCCCAATGACGGTATCTCCCTCTGTCGCCCTCTCCCACTGTCGCCCTCTCCCACTGTCGCCCTCTCCACTGTCGCACTCTCCCTCTGTCGCCCTCTCCCACAGTCGCCCTCTCCCACTGTCGCCCTCCCCCACTGTCGCCCTCTCCCTCTGTCGCCCTCTCCCACTGTCGCCCTCTTCCACAGTCGCCCTCTCCCACTGTCGCCCTCTCCCACAGTCGCCCTCTCCCTCTGTCGCCCTCTCCCACTGTCGCCCTCTCCCTCTGTCGCCCTCTCCCACAGTTGCCCTCTCCCACTGTTGCCCTCTCCCACAGTCGCCCTCTCCCACAGTCGCCCTCTCCCTGTGTCGCCCTCTCCCACTGTCACCCTCTCCCACTGTCGCACTCTCCCTCTGTCGCCCTCTCCCACAGTCGCCCTCTACCACTGTCGCCCTCTCCCACTGTCGCCCTCTCCCACTGTCGCCCTCTCCCACAGTCGCCCTCTCCCTCTGTCGCCCTCTCCCACAGTCGCCCTCTCCCTCTGTCGCCCTCTCTCACTGTCGCCCTCTCCCACTGTCACCCTCTCCCACAGTCGCCCTCTCCCTCTGTCCCCCTCTCCCACTGTCGCCCTCTCCCACAGTCGCCCTCTCCCTCTGTCGCCCTCTCCCACTGTCACCTCTCCCTCTGTCGCCCTCTCCCACTGTCGCCCTCTCCCACAGTCGCCCTCTCCCACTGTCGCCCTCTCCCACAGTCGCCCTCTCCCACAGTCGCCCTCTCTCCCTCTGTCTGCCTGCCTCCCTCTGTATCCAACCCTCAGTGTTCCTCCCTCTGTCACCTCAATGCAGCTTCCTGGGCACACACACAGTTGCACACAAGCACTGCACAGGCCTTACAAACATCATAGAGCAGAATGTTTATTGTTGTCTGCTAAGCACCAGCAGTCATCTACTAAGTGCCTGCAACACACCCACCATTTGTAGTCAACACTGTACTGTGTCAGGACACACATCTCGGAAAGCTCTGTAGTACACAATGGGCACAGGTGTAGGCAGCACAAGTCCCTCCTGTGATCACTGCAAACACAAACACCAGGATAAGGTCACACATCCTGTGCCTGAACACAAAACCACGAATATGCCAGCATGCTACATCAGGGGGCAGCCAACTCATGAACGATGGACGCTTGCAATTCACATGCAAACTACTAGCATGGCCTGTCATACACCCCCCTTACAGAAACTCATCCCCTGGGGACAGGCATTGGAGTGCAACACTGTCCCAATTGTCATGTACCACAACAAAACACTCACTCATATGAATATGCATACAACTCATACATGCACATTGCAGATGCTCCAGTCCATTGTGCCTCTCAAACAATGCACGTGCCCCATCTCATGAACGTTGTGGATGCACTTAAGTACCAACATGGACATGGGTATTGACAAGGTGATGCGTCTCTGAGAAGTGCCAACTTAAAAAAGCATGATCAATAACTGTGTGTGTACAGGTCCAGGGGTGTTGGCATTGTTTGGCCATCACGGAACAGCAAAAACCATTCCAAAGTAGTAGATGACATGCAAATCAATGATGCTCTGTGTCTTACATCAACATGCTGCATCTGAACTCTGTGCATGCTTGATGCAGACATAAGGATTTACACCATATCCTGGATGTTGCGTGAACCTGAGCAATGCTTCACACGTGTTGTGCCGGCAAGACAATACACAGCAATGGCTGTGTCAGTCATTGTCAAGAGAATGGAAGAATGAAAATACCCCAGAGTACATGGCAATTTACTACCACTACATACACAACTGAACAATGTCAACAATGTAAAGCTTGTGGAACTGTGATGCTCATAATGGATAACTAAACAAGATGTCACTTGAAAGTGCCGTAACAATGTCTGTCTCTCCCACACACAGGGGAACGTGTGGAGCCCCCCCCCCCAACCAGGGGGGAGAAGGATCCCAGTCCCAGGCTCAGCAGGACCCAGACCCCACCGACAGCGCCGCTCCTCAACGCACTGTGGATGACCCCAACCAACCTGGCTCCTCTGGTTCCCAAACCCCTGCAGCAACTGTACCAGCTACATCTCAGCCAACCACCGGACCCATTCCCACCACATCCCAGCAGACAGGTCAGAGCCCTGCCCATGATCCACAAGAGAGCCAGTCTGAAAATGAGGGACCCCCTTTGTCGGGCGCCCCTGAGGTTGCTGACGACCTCCACCCTGGCAGCACTCGGGGGGCCCGTCGATCGGATGTGCCCACAAGCGCAGGCCGTGTTCGTGTGGGTCAGGGTGGTGGGAGTGGCGGAAGGTGGAGGCGAGATTCTGGCCAGTCAGCTGCAGCACCCGGTATGCCTGAACTCGCTAACATCCTGGAGGCATACCGGCGGGACACCAGGGAGGTAAGCCAGCTTGCGGAGGCCCTCAACTAGGTAAAAGAACAGCAGGCAGAGCAAATAGCCAGGCAAGACCTACATTATGGATGGGTGGAGGCAAGTCAGGCTCAGCTCTTGATGGTGCATCGGGATATTTGCCATACGCTACGTCAGATAGCTGCCAACATGCAGCCCCCTCCCTGTGTCACAAGGCCAGCAACATCACGGCAAAGTGCGATAGCAGCCACAGGGAGGGAGGGAGGAGGAGGAGGAACTCTCTGACGTAGCATCCCATGCATCGTTCAGGCCTGCACCTGAGGGTCCCCCGAGAAAGGTGGGTCATCCACGGCTAAGACGTTGAGGGGCAGTGGGCCATGCACATCTCCCAGGACACTGGACCTGGCATATTGCCCCTGGGTGCAACAGCATCCCCTATGAGACTCTCCCACATGGACTTGGTGGTCACAGTCTGCCCAATGATGCCAAGCACTATGGCCTGAACTCTGTTGACTGAAACTGTAAGGCATCTCATCTCCAGCAGTGAACTTTGCATTCCACCCCTTTCTCTACAGCACCTATTCGCGTTTCCTGCACAAGATCACCCAATAAATATTCTACACCTCATACGCATTTGGTGAGTTATCTTTGAACCACAGCATAAATTGATATGTGTGTGCAAATGTATAAAATGCAAGGGTATCCAACAAACAGCAGCCATCCACACACTTGGATCAGAATCTGAGTGAGGACACACATCGGTCAGAAATTCCTAACAACTAGATACATGGATGGAAAGACACACCTGTGTGGGATAGTAAATGCTGGAGGGGGGTTTGGATCCCAAAACTGCTATCACAGGCAGGCCCAGGAGAGTCACTTTGAGGTGTACAGATCAGTGTGACAAAACTAGTAGTCCACGTAGGGAGTACCTACAACTGTGTCCTCAGGTATGTGAGCTATCATCAGCATGATGCAGGACTGTGGATGTGATGAGTGGCGCACAGGATAAGGGTGGCAGGACAGACTGTGGGCAATGGGCTGTAGCACTCTACACAAGCACACCTGATTAGGTGACCTACCCCTATGTAGCTACAAGTACTATACTACTGTTATGGTAGCAACGCATAAATAACAACTACACACGTCTGACAAATACCTACCCCAGAACGGGGAAATCACACCACACCCAAGAGACGTGGTCATGGTGTGTGTCCCATGTGGCTACTTGACTGACTGTGACAGCTATGTTGAAGTGGTGTGAGCAGGTTGTGTACTGCCACGTGACTGTAAGCAAGCAGTTTTGTGCTGTTGTGGTGTTGACAAGGTAACACTGTACAATATTGTGCCTATGGAAGGTGTGTGTGTGTGCTGTACACGGCACATGACCTGGTGGTACATAGACCCAATGTCATGTGAATCTGCCATAGTCATGCCAGTATGTGTTGCACACACAGGCATAGCAGCTGCAATGGCTGAGTTTGAAGCATTGTGATAGCAGGAGGGTGAATGTCTGGTGTTGTCTGTGTGTAGGGTGGCAGGAGCATGCTCTATAAATAGATGGAAGGAGGGTCATCCTGTATGTCTCTGTGTTCCTGGATAGTGTGCGTTGCATGGTGGCTGTGTATGCAGCAGCAGCAATGAGTGAAGACATGACGGCAGGAGGGGTGTGACAACTTGCAAAACAATCACATACCACAAGGGCATTGGCAAGCCACAAAGTGACATGTGTATGTGAAGGCAGGAGTGTCTGCCTCACTCAGGGTCACTGCAAATAAAATGGCACAGTAATCACCAAAGATCACAGTCACTGGATCAGGGCCCTTATGGACAAGTGGGGCACAGGACACACAGCGTCAGCAGGTGTAGACTACAGCTAGTGTGTTCAAAGCTAAACAGCAGCTACAAAGCCATCTACCTCACACACAACATAGTATTCTAGCCTTCCCCAACACCATGCGTGTGGTCACTTTACAGGTAAACACATAACAAGCATAAGCTAACTTCATGCCAAATAGTATACATGCACATTAGAAGGACATGTGCGTTGACATCAAGGCGGCACAATATTCTGTAGAAGTCAGACGTCATGCACAACATGATTATTTACATTGTGAGCCCATAGAGCATTATCAAACATACATGAGCATTGGCAAGAACTCCAAATAACACTATTAATGATGTCACCTGTAATGCAGCAGTACTATTGGCTACAAGCCTGTCAAGGACTGGCCGTACCTTTCTTCATCAGAGTGGTGTGATGCTCAAAGGGTTCCACCTCCAAATAGCCCCTTTGTCTGAGTACAAACGACAGACACAAAAGGGTGATCAGGCGAGGGAAGGAGAGGATGGGAACTGCTGGGAGGGAGACCTGAAACAGAGGCAAATGTTATGTTATGTTATGCGTTTTTATTGGGCGCACAGATGCTCCAGCCAAGGAGCGTCCTGGCGCCAGACAAGGCAGCTGCACAACACAACGAAACAATAATCAAGCACAATTAACTAAGGGAATAAAAAGGTTTTCACCGCTCGGCGAAAAGAAAGCAGATCCCCAAGGGCACGAATCGCCGGGGGAAGGGAGTTCCAAAGCACCGCTGCCCGAACTTTAAAGGAGCGCCCGCCAGCTCTACTCCGCTTAAAGCGCGGGACAACAGCCAGTTCTAGATCAGCAGATCTTAAAGCTCGGGCTGGAATGTAATGGGCCAAGAGTGTCGACAGAATCACAGCTGGAGACCCCTTCAGAATCTTGTATGCGACACAGAGGACCTTAAACTGGATCCGCTGGGCCACCGGGAGCCAGTGCAATGAGCGCAGAGTACTGGAAGTGGGGCAAGATCTAGGTAATCCTACCACCGATCTTGCTGCAGCGTTCTGGATCCGTTGCAGACGTCCAATCTCAGCCTGGTTCAAACCTACCAAGAGGGAGCTCGCATAATCCAGCCTAGAGATGACAGTGGCTTGGATCATGAGCTGCCTCGTGGAGGCGTCAAAGAACTTGAGCACTGGACGGAGCCCGCGCAGAATACCAAAACAGCAGGCCGCCGTACGCTTGGTATGGCAAGCAAACATAAGGGACGGGTCCAGCCAGACCCCGAGGTTTTTAAGCTCGGCAACTGGGATGGGAATCGGACCCAGATCCCCTGGCCACCATCTCTCTCCCCAGCGTTCCGGTTGTTTGCCGAAAATCATGACCTCGGTCTTACTAGCGTTCAACTGGAGACAGTTGGAAGTCATCCAGCCGGCGACCGCCCGCAGTCCTTGCTGGAACCTGGGGGCATCAACATCGGCATCCCCGCTGATCGTAACCGCTAGCTGGGTGTCATCGGCGTATGACACCATTGTCATACCCCATTGCCTGACAACCTCAGCTAGCGGCCTTACGTAAAGATTGAACAACGTAGGACTCAGCGAGGAGCCTTGAGGAACCCCCAGGTAACCATTAGGAATACATTCTCATGTCACTGACACTTCAAAAACATCATTTGCTACACTGTAAGAGTCACACCTGTGAAGTATACTGACTGGAGACAATTTTAGATGAGTAATCATGCTATCACATGAGATCCGATGCTATGACACGGACACATTAAACCTAGGACAGTCTGTCATCCATTAGAGTCATGTGTAACGCTCACAAGTGAGCTACCATGCAATGAGATCTGTGTTGTTAAAACTCATTCACTGGCTCAGATGAGGTGGACCTTACAAACAAATGGAAACATATGGCAATGCCACTTACGCTAACTGTAATGTCTGTATGTGATTATGGGTACCCATAAGGGCCATGTGCACAAACTTGACTTCACCCACAACAGCTGTAAGTATCACATATGATGAGGCAGCTAAGTATCTACATGCAATGAAGGCACTCAGTACCCAGTCTTTTGATCTGTCAAGTTTGCATTACTATGCTAAACATGATATGCAGGTTGAAGAAATATAAAGTGCAAGTGATGTTGATCCAAGCCACATAATGAGACCCTAGCATTGCACAGTAATGCTGCACGGGACTAGGGATTCATGTGAATGACCGCACTCCACTGGTGCAACACAATAAATCACATATGCATCGTCCCAACATTGTCATTTCTCATGCTAAACATTCATGGCATCATGTGAATCAATTTCACATAAGAACGGGTTGCACACCGTTTTTAAACCATATTTCGTCCTTTTAAACCACAATTTTTTCCAAGTGGCGTGCTCACTGTTTTACGTGCCAAGCCCACACTGCACGTGTTGAACATAAACACCAAAAACGTGGGGCATTCCTTTAACCCCACTCCAGTGGCGACAGCCTCATTTTCAACAATGCATATGCAACCATCTTTCATCTTAAATTTTCACTTCGTATTTTCATCCTTATATAGTGCGCTGCACAATCACTTTTCATGTAATTATCCTTCTTAGATTCCTCCTCATGCAAGGTAAATGCAAATTTCCAAGGCTTCTCATGTATTGGCGGGCCATTCGAACCTCTCAACCAAAAACACGTACAAAGGCATGGTTACTTTCAAGCAGTTTGTTTATTCATCCAATGCATTTCGGACCCAATTAGTCCTTTGTCAGGGAAAATACTGTAAATAACCATAAAACATATATAAGCAATTATCTTTTAAAACCATGAGCTCTAATTCTCAAACGTTTTATACTGCATATCATCCATAACTGCCATTCTAATGTGTCATTAATGTAACATTTTAGGTACCCTTTTACCATCCAATTCACCACCATGACATCTCCCCCTTCGTGTGTTTAATCATTAATTCTAAGCTTCTTCACCCTCCCTCTGGGTCATCACGCATTACTCACTGCTCTTCTTCCATAATTGTTCTAAAACGCCCCTTTTTCCTCCCGCTGTCTTCCTTTCACCTTCCAACCAAAACTCATACTTCCCCACAGTCTGCCGTCTCAACTCTAAATCACTCCTTTCTTTTAAACCTCCCGCTTTCTTATCTCTCGAGTTTTCACATTCTGCGTACCTGCTTGACTGCAAACATCCTCCTTTCTTTCATGAAAATGGAAGCTCTCCCAACTTTGTTACTCCCCCTCTTTTGAATACCAAGCTCCCGCCATCGTGATTCTGATCCGCCCCTTCATTATACTCACTGATTTGCACCTGATTAAACGGACACTCTCTGGGAAAAACTACGTCTCCCATAATCCCCTCTAATGGCATGTAAAAACGCCGATCTATTTTTTGCCACTGCACCAGCTTGACCGGACCTCTGCAGCGAATACTGTCTCATTAAAACATTTATAAAGAAAACTGTCCACAGTAAATTTGTCCATACATTTAGTAATTATGTCACATTTTTCAACTGACTCTTATTCGGAACAGACTTGCTAAGTGAACCAAGATGTTCCGCCTTGCATGAAGTAGTCGATGTTTCCTCATTAAAATACAATTCTTTGCTGGGTGCTAACCCCTTGGGGCTGAATTCGACAATTTCACATAAGAACGGGTTGCACACCGTTTTTAAACCATATTTCGTCCTTTTAAACCACAATTTTTTCCAAGTGGCGTGCTCACTGTTTTACGTGCCAAGCCCACACTGCACGTGTTGAACATAAACACCAAAAACGTGGGGCATTCCTTTAACCCCACTCCAGTGGCGACAGCCTCATTTTCAACAATGCATATGCAACCATCTTTCATCTTAAATTTTCACTTCGTATTTTCATCCTTATATAGTGCGCTGCACAATCACTGTTCATGTAATTATCCTTCTTAGATTCCTCCTCATGCAAGGTAAATGCAAATTTCCAAGGCTTCTCATGTATTGGCGGGCCATTCGAACCTCTCAACCAAAAACACATACAAAGGCATGGTTCCTTTCAAGCAGTTTGTTTATTCATCCAATGCATTTCGGACCCAATTAGTCCTTCGTCAGGGAAAATACTGTAAATAACCATAAAACATATATAAGCAATTATCTTTTAAAACCATGAGCTCTAATTCTCAAACGTTTTATACTGTATATCATCCATAACTGCCATTCTAATGTGTCATTAATGCAACATTTTAGGTACCCTTTTACCATCCAATTCACCACCATGACATCTCCCCCTTCGTGTGTTTAATCATTAATTCTAAGCTTCTTCACCCTCCCTCTGGGTCATCACGCATTACTCACTGCTCTTCTTCCATAATTGTTCTAAAACGCCCCTTCTTCCTCCCGCTGTCTTCCCTTCACCTTCCAACCAAAACTCATACTTCCCCACAGTCTGCCGTCTCAACTCTAAGTCACTCCTTTCTTTTAAACCTCCCGCTTTCTTATCTCTCGAGTTTTCACATTCTGCGTACCTGCTTGACTGCAAACATCCTCCTTTCTTTCATGAAAATGGAAGCTCTCCCAACTTTGTTACTCCCCCTCTTTTGAATACCAAGCTCCCGCCATCGTGATTCTGACCCGCCCCTTCATTATACTCACTGATTTGCACCTGATTAAACGGACACTCTCTGGGAAAAACTACATCTCCCATAATCCCCTCTAATGGCATGTAAAAACGCCGATCTATTGTTTGCCACTGCACCAGCTTGACCGGACCTCTGCAGCGAATACTGTCTCATTAAAACATTTATAAAGAAAACTGTCCACAGTAAATTTGTCCATACATTTAGTAATTATGTCACATTTTTCAACTGACTCTTATTCGGAACAGACTTGCTAAGTGAACCAAGATTTTCCGCCTTGCATGAAGTAGTCGATGTTTCCTCATTAAAATACAATTCTTTGCTGGGTGCTAACCCCTTGGGGCTGAATTCGACAATTTCACATAAGAACGGGTTGCACACCGTTTTTAAACCATATTTCGTCCTTTTAAACCACAATTTTTTCCAAGTGGCGTGCTCACTGTTTTACGTGCCAAGCCCACACTGCACGTGTTGAACATAAACACAAAAAACGTGGGGCATTCCTTTAACCCCACTCCAGTGGCGACAGCCTCATTTTCAACAATGCATATGCAACCATCTTTCATCTTAAATTTTCACTTCGTATTTTCATCCTTATATAGTGCGCTGCACAATCACTTTTCATGTAATTATCCTTCTTAGATTCCTCCTCATGCAAGGTAAATGCAAATTTCCAAGGCTTCTCATGTATTGGCGGGCCATTCGAACCTCTCAACCAAAAACATGTACAAAGGCATGGTTCCTTTCAAGCAGTTTGTTTATTCATCCAATGCATTTCGGACCCAATTAGTCCTTCGTCAGGGAAAATACTGTAAATAACCATAAAACATATATAAGCAATTATCTTTTAAAACCATGAGCTCTAATTCTCAAACGTTTTATACTGCATATCATCCATAACTGCCATTCTAATGTGTCATTAATGTAACATTTTAGGTACCCTTTTACCATCCAATTCACCACCATGACATCTCCCCCTTCGTGTGTTTAATCATTAATTCTAAGCTTCTTCACCCTCCCTCTGGGTCATCACGCATTACTCACTGCTCTTCTTCCATAATTGTTCTAAAACGCCCCTTTTTCCTCCCGCTGTCTTCCTTTCACCTTCCAACCAAAACTCATACTTCCCCACAGTCTGCCGTCTCAACTCTAAATCACTCCTTTCTTTTAAACCTCCCGCTTTCTTATCTCTCGAGTTTTCACATTCTGCGTACCTGCTTGACTGCAAACATCCTCCTTTCTTTCATGAAAATGGAAGCTCTCCCAACTTTGTTACTCCCCCTCTTTTGAATACCAAGCTCCCGCCATCGTGATTCTGATCCGCCCCTTCATTATACTCACTGATTTGCACCTGATTAAACGGACACTCTCTGGGAAAAACTACGTCTCCCATAATCCCCTCTAATGGCATGTAAAAACGCCGATCTATTTTTTGCCACTGCACCAGCTTGACCGGACCTCTGCAGCGAATACTGTCTCATTAAAACATTTATAAAGAAAACTGTCCACAGTAAATTTGTCCATACATTTAGTAATTATGTCACATTTTTCAACTGACTCTTATTCGGAACAGACTTGCTAAGTGAACCAAGATGTTCCGCCTTGCATGAAGTAGTCGATGTTTCCTCATTAAAATACAATTCTTTGCTGGGTGCTAACCCCTTGGGGCTGAATTCGACAATTTCACATAAGAACGGGTTGCACACCGTTTTTAAACCATATTTCGTCCTTTTAAACCACAATTTTTTCCAAGTGGCGTGCTCACTGTTTTACGTGCCAAGCCCACACTGCACGTGTTGAACATAAACACCAAAAACGTGGGGCATTCCTTTAACCCCACTCCAGTGGCGACAGCCTCATTTTCAACAATGCATATGCAACCATCTTTCATCTTAAATTTTCACTTCGTATTTTCATCCTTATATAGTGCGCTGCACAATCACTGTTCATGTAATTATCCTTCTTAGATTCCTCCTCATGCAAGGTAAATGCAAATTTCCAAGGCTTCTCATGTATTGGCGGGCCATTCGAACCTCTCAACCAAAAACACGTACAAAGGCATGGTTCCTTTCAAGCAGTTTGTTTATTCATCCAATGCATTTCGGACCCAATTAGTCCTTCGTCAGGGAAAATACTGTAAATAACCATAAAACATATATAAGCAATTATCTTTTAAAACCATGAGCTCTAATTCTCAAACGTTTTATACTGTATATCATCCATAACTGCCATTCTAATGTGTCATTAATGCAACATTTTAGGTACCCTTTTACCATCCAATTCACCACCATGACATCTCCCCCTTCGTGTGTTTAATCATTAATTCTAAGCTTCTTCACCCTCCCTCTGGGTCATCACGCATTACTCACTGCTCTTCTTCCATAATTGTTCTAAAACGCCCCTTCTTCCTCCCGCTGTCTTCCCTTCACCTTCCAACCAAAACTCATACTTCCCCACAGTCTGCCGTCTCAACTCTAAGTCACTCCTTTCTTTTAAACCTCCCGCTTTCTTATCTCTCGAGTTTTCACATTCTGCGTACCTGCTTGACTGCAAACATCCTCCTTTCTTTCATGAAAATGGAAGCTCTCCCAACTTTGTTACTCCCCCTCTTTTGAATACCAAGCTCCCGCCATCGTGATTCTGACCCGCCCCTTCATTATACTCACTGATTTGCACCTGATTAAACGGACACTCTCTGGGAAAAACTACATCTCCCATAATCCCCTCTAATGGCATGTAAAAACGCCGATCTATTGTTTGCCACTGCACCAGCTTGACCGGACCTCTGCAGCGAATACTGTCTCATTAAAACATTTATAAAGAAAACTGTCCACAGTAAATTTGTCCATACATTTAGTAATTATGTCACATTTTTCAACTGACTCTTATTCGGAACAGACTTGCTAAGTGAACCAAGATTTTCCGCCTTGCATGAAGTAGTCGATGTTTCCTCATTAAAATACAATTCTTTGCTGGGTGCTAACCCCTTGGGGCTGAATTCGACAATTTCACATAAGAACGGGTTGCACACCGTTTTTAAACCATATTTCGTCCTTTTAAACCACAATTTTTTCCAAGTGGCGTGCTCACTGTTTTACGTGCCAAGCCCACACTGCACGTGTTGAACATAAACACCAAAAACGTGGGGCATTCCTTTAACCCCACTCCAGTGGCGACAGCCTCATTTTCAACAATGCATATGCAACCATCTTTCATCTTAAATTTTCACTTCGTATTTTCATCCTTATATAGTGCGCTGCACAATCACTGTTCATGTAATTATCCTTCTTAGATTCCTCCTCATGCAAGGTAAATGCAAATTTCCAAGGCTTCTCATGTATTGGCGGGCCATTCGAACCTCTCAACCAAAAACACGTACAAAGGCATGGTTCCTTTCAAGCAGTTTGTTTATTCATCCAATGCATTTCGGACCCAATTAGTCCTTCGTCAGGGAAAATACTGTAAATAACCATAAAACATATATAAGCAATTATCTTTTAAAACCATGAGCTCTAATTCTCAAACGTTTTATACTGTATATCATCCATAACTGCCATTCTAATGTGTCATTAATGCAACATTTTAGGTACCCTTTTACCATCCAATTCACCACCATGACATCTCCCCCTTCGTGTGTTTAATCATTAATTCTAAGCTTCTTCACCCTCCCTCTGGGTCATCACGCATTACTCACTGCTCTTCTTCCATAATTGTTCTAAAACGCCCCTTCTTCCTCCCGCTGTCTTCCCTTCACCTTCCAACCAAAACTCATACTTCCCCACAGTCTGCCGTCTCAACTCTAAGTCACTCCTTTCTTTTAAACCTCCCGCTTTCTTATCTCTCGAGTTTTCACATTCTGCGTACCTGCTTGACTGCAAACATCCTCCTTTCTTTCATGAAAATGGAAGCTCTCCCAACTTTGTTACTCCCCCTCTTTTGAATACCAAGCTCCCGCCATCGTGATTCTGACCCGCCCCTTCATTATACTCACTGATTTGCACCTGATTAAACGGACACTCTCTGGGAAAAACTACATCTCCCATAATCCCCTCTAATGGCATGTAAAAACGCCGATCTATTGTTTGCCACTGCACCAGCTTGACCGGACCTCTGCAGCGAATACTGTCTCATTAAAACATTTATAAAGAAAACTGTCCACAGTAAATTTGTCCATACATTTAGTAATTATGTCACATTTTTCAACTGACTCTTATTCGGAACAGACTTGCTAAGTGAACCAAGATTTTCCGCCTTGCATGAAGTAGTCGATGTTTCCTCATTAAAATACAATTCTTTGCTGGGTGCTAACCCCTTGGGGCTGAATTCGACAATTTCACATAAGAACGGGTTGCACACCGTTTTTAAACCATATTTCGTCCTTTTAAACCACAATTTTTTCCAAGTGGCGTGCTCACTGTTTTACGTGCCAAGCCCACACTGCACGTGTTGAACATAAACACCAAAAACGTGGGGCATTCCTTTAACCCCACTCCAGTGGCGACAGCCTCATTTTCAACAATGCATATGCAACCATCTTTCATCTTAAATTTTCACTTCGTATTTTCATCCTTATATAGTGCGCTGCACAATCACTTTTCATGTAATTATCCTTCTTAGATTCCTCCTCATGCAAGGTAAATGCAAATTTCCAAGGCTTCTCATGTATTGGCGGGCCATTCGAACCTCTCAACCAAAAACATGTACAAAGGCATGGTTCCTTTCAAGCAGTTTGTTTATTCATCCAATGCATTTCGGACCCAATTAGTCCTTCGTCAGGGAAAATACTGTAAATAACCATAAAACATATATAAGCAATTATCTTTTAAAACCATGAGCTCTAATTCTCAAACGTTTTATACTGCATATCATCCATAACTGCCATTCTAATGTGTCATTAATGTAACATTTTAGGTACCCTTTTACCATCCAATTCACCACCATGACATCTCCCCCTTCGTGTGTTTAATCATTAATTCTAAGCTTCTTCACCCTCCCTCTGGGTCATCACGCATTACTCACTGCTCTTCTTCCATAATTGTTCTAAAACGCCCCTTTTTCCTCCCGCTGTCTTCCTTTCACCTTCCAACCAAAACTCATACTTCCCCACAGTCTGCCGTCTCAACTCTAAATCACTCCTTTCTTTTAAACCTCCCGCTTTCTTATCTCTCGAGTTTTCACATTCTGCGTACCTGCTTGACTGCAAACATCCTCCTTTCTTTCATGAAAATGGAAGCTCTCCCAACTTTGTTACTCCCCCTCTTTTGAATACCAAGCTCCCGCCATCGTGATTCTGATCCGCCCCTTCATTATACTCACTGATTTGCACCTGATTAAACGGACACTCTCTGGGAAAAACTACGTCTCCCATAATCCCCTCTAATGGCATGTAAAAACGCCGATCTATTTTTTGCCACTGCACCAGCTTGACCGGACCTCTGCAGCGAATACTGTCTCATTAAAACATTTATAAAGAAAACTGTCCACAGTAAATTTGTCCATACATTTAGTAATTATGTCACATTTTTCAACTGACTCTTATTCGGAACAGACTTGCTAAGTGAACCAAGATGTTCCGCCTTGCATGAAGTAGTCGATGTTTCCTCATTAAAATACAATTCTTTGCTGGGTGCTAACCCCTTGGGGCTGAATTCGACAATTTCACATAAGAACGGGTTGCACACCGTTTTTAAACCATATTTCGTCCTTTTAAACCACAATTTTTTCCAAGTGGCGTGCTCACTGTTTTACGTGCCAAGCCCACACTGCACGTGTTGAACATAAACACCAAAAACGTGGGGCATTCCTTTAACCCCACTCCAGTGGCGACAGCCTCATTTTCAACAATGCATATGCAACCATCTTTCATCTTAAATTTTCACTTCGTATTTTCATCCTTATATAGTGCGCTGCACAATCACTGTTCATGTAATTATCCTTCTTAGATTCCTCCTCATGCAAGGTAAATGCAAATTTCCAAGGCTTCTCATGTATTGGCGGGCCATTCGAACCTCTCAACCAAAAACACGTACAAAGGCATGGTTCCTTTCAAGCAGTTTGTTTATTCATCCAATGCATTTCGGACCCAATTAGTCCTTCGTCAGGGAAAATACTGTAAATAACCATAAAACATATATAAGCAATTATCTTTTAAAACCATGAGCTCTAATTCTCAAACGTTTTATACTGTATATCATCCATAACTGCCATTCTAATGTGTCATTAATGCAACATTTTAGGTACCCTTTTACCATCCAATTCACCACCATGACATCTCCCCCTTCGTGTGTTTAATCATTAATTCTAAGCTTCTTCACCCTCCCTCTGGGTCATCACGCATTACTCACTGCTCTTCTTCCATAATTGTTCTAAAACGCCCCTTCTTCCTCCCGCTGTCTTCCCTTCACCTTCCAACCAAAACTCATACTTCCCCACAGTCTGCCGTCTCAACTCTAAGTCACTCCTTTCTTTTAAACCTCCCGCTTTCTTATCTCTCGAGTTTTCACATTCTGCGTACCTGCTTGACTGCAAACATCCTCCTTTCTTTCATGAAAATGGAAGCTCTCCCAACTTTGTTACTCCCCCTCTTTTGAATACCAAGCTCCCGCCATCGTGATTCTGACCCGCCCCTTCATTATACTCACTGATTTGCACCTGATTAAACGGACACTCTCTGGGAAAAACTACATCTCCCATAATCCCCTCTAATGGCATGTAAAAACGCCGATCTATTGTTTGCCACTGCACCAGCTTGACCGGACCTCTGCAGCGAATACTGTCTCATTAAAACATTTATAAAGAAAACTGTCCACAGTAAATTTGTCCATACATTTAGTAATTATGTCACATTTTTCAACTGACTCTTATTCGGAACAGACTTGCTAAGTGAACCAAGATTTTCCGCCTTGCATGAAGTAGTCGATGTTTCCTCATTAAAATACAATTCTTTGCTGGGTGCTAACCCCTTGAGGCTGAATTCGACAATTTCACATAAGAACGGGTTGCACACCGTTTTTAAACCATATTTCGTCCTTTTAAACCACAATTTTTTCCAAGTGGCGTGCTCACTGTTTTACGTGCCAAGCCCACACTGCACGTGTTGAACATAAACACCAAAAACGTGGGGCATTCCTTTAACCCCACTCCAGTGGCGACAGCCTCATTTTCAACAATGCATATGCAACCATCTTTCATCTTAAATTTTCACTTCCTATTTTCATCCTTATATAGTGCGCTGCACAATCACTTTTCATGTAATTATCCTTCTTAGATTCCTCCTCATGCAAGGTAAATGCAAATTTCCAAGGCTTCTCATGTATTGGCGGGCCATTCGAACCTCTCAACCAAAAACATGTACAAAGGCATGGTTCCTTTCAAGCAGTTTGTTTATTCATCCAATGCATTTCGGACCCAATTAGTCCTTCGTCAGGGAAAATACTGTAAATAACCATAAAACATATATAAGCAATTATCTTTTAAAACCATGAGCTCTAATTCTCAAACGTTTTATACTGCATATCATCCATAACTGCCATTCTAATGTGTCATTAATGTAACATTTTAGGTACCCTTTTACCATCCAATTCACCACCATGACATCTCCCCCTTCGTGTGTTTAATCATTAATTCTAAGCTTCTTCACCCTCCCTCTGGGTCATCACGCATTACTCACTGCTCTTCTTCCATAATTGTTCTAAAACGCCCCTTTTTCCTCCCGCTGTCTTCCTTTCACCTTCCAACCAAAACTCATACTTCCCCACAGTCTGCCGTCTCAACTCTAAATCACTCCTTTCTTTTAAACCTCCCGCTTTCTTATCTCTCGAGTTTTCACATTCTGCGTACCTGCTTGACTGCAAACATCCTCCTTTCTTTCATGAAAATGGAAGCTCTCCCAACTTTGTTACTCCCCCTCTTTTGAATACCAAGCTCCCGCCATCGTGATTCTGATCCGCCCCTTCATTATACTCACTGATTTGCACCTGATTAAACGGACACTCTCTGGGAAAAACTACGTCTCCCATAATCCCCTCTAATGGCATGTAAAAACGCCGATCTATTTTTTGCCACTGCACCAGCTTGACCGGACCTCTGCAGCGAATACTGTCTCATTAAAACATTTATAAAGAAAACTGTCCACAGTAAATTTGTCCATACATTTAGTAATTATGTCACATTTTTCAACTGACTCTTATTCGGAACAGACTTGCTAAGTGAACCAAGATGTTCCGCCTTGCATGAAGTAGTCGATGTTTCCTCATTAAAATACAATTCTTTGCTGGGTGCTAACCCCTTGGGGCTGAATTCGACAATTTCACATAAGAACGGGTTGCACACCGTTTTTAAACCATATTTCGTCCTTTTAAACCACAATTTTTTCCAAGTGGCGTGCTCACTGTTTTACGTGCCAAGCCCACACTGCACGTGTTGAACATAAACACCAAAAACGTGGGGCATTCCTTTAACCCCACTCCAGTGGCGACAGCCTCATTTTCAACAATGCATATGCAACCATCTTTCATCTTAAATTTTCACTTCGTATTTTCATCCTTATATAGTGCGCTGCACAATCACTGTTCATGTAATTATCCTTCTTAGATTCCTCCTCATGCAAGGTAAATGCAAATTTCCAAGGCTTCTCATGTATTGGCGGGCCATTCGAACCTCTCAACCAAAAACACGTACAAAGGCATGGTTCCTTTCAAGCAGTTTGTTTATTCATCCAATGCATTTCGGACCCAATTAGTCCTTCGTCAGGGAAAATACTGTAAATAACCATAAAACATATATAAGCAATTATCTTTTAAAACCATGAGCTCTAATTCTCAAACGTTTTATACTGTATATCATCCATAACTGCCATTCTAATGTGTCATTAATGCAACATTTTATGTACCCTTTTACCATCCAATTCACCACCATGACATCTCCCCCTTCGTGTGTTTAATCATTAATTCTAAGCTTCTTCACCCTCCCTCTGGGTCATCACGCATTACTCACTGCTCTTCTTCCATAATTGTTCTAAAACGCCCCTTCTTCCTCCCGCTGTCTTCCCTTCACCTTCCAACCAAAACTCATACTTCCCCACAGTCTGCCGTCTCAACTCTAAGTCACTCCTTTCTTTTAAACCTCCCGCTTTCTTATCTCTCGAGTTTTCACATTCTGCGTACCTGCTTGACTGCAAACATCCTCCTTTCTTTCATGAAAATGGAAGCTCTCCCAACTTTGTTACTCCCCCTCTTTTGAATACCAAGCTCCCGCCATCGTGATTCTGACCCGCCCCTTCATTATACTCACTGATTTGCACCTGATTAAACGGACACTCTCTGGGAAAAACTACATCTCCCATAATCCCCTCTAATGGCATGTAAAAACGCCGATCTATTGTTTGCCACTGCACCAGCTTGACCGGACCTCTGCAGCGAATACTGTCTCATTAAAACATTTATAAAGAAAACTGTCCACAGTAAATTTGTCCATACATTTAGTAATTATGTCACATTTTTCAACTGACTCTTATTCGGAACAGACTTGCTAAGTGAACCAAGATTTTCCGCCTTGCATGAAGTAGTCGATGTTTCCTCATTAAAATACAATTCTTTGCTGGGTGCTAACCCCTTGGGGCTGAATTCGACAATTTCACATAAGAACGGGTTGCACACCGTTTTTAAACCATATTTCGTCCTTTTAAACCACAATTTTTTCCAAGTGGCGTGCTCACTGTTTTACGTGCCAAGCCCACACTGCACGTGTTGAACATAAACACCAAAAACGTGGGGCATTCCTTTAACCCCACTCCAGTGGCGACAGCCTCATTTTCAACAATGCATATGCAACCATCTTTCATCTTAAATTTTCACTTCGTATTTTCATCCTTATATAGTGCGCTGCACAATCACTTTTCATGTAATTATCCTTCTTAGATTCCTCCTCATGCAAGGTAAATGCAAATTTCCAAGGCTTCTCATGTATTGGCGGGCCATTCGAACCTCTCAACCAAAAACATGTACAAAGGCATGGTTCCTTTCAAGCAGTTTGTTTATTCATCCAATGCATTTCGGACCCAATTAGTCCTTCGTCAGGGAAAATACTGTAAATAACCATAAAACATATATAAGCAATTATCTTTTAAAACCATGAGCTCTAATTCTCAAACGTTTTATACTGCATATCATCCATAACTGCCATTCTAATGTGTCATTAATGTAACATTTTAGGTACCCTTTTACCATCCAATTCACCACCATGACATCTCCCCCTTCGTGTGTTTAATCATTAATTCTAAGCTTCTTCACCCTCCCTCTGGGTCATCACGCATTACTCACTGCTCTTCTTCCATAATTGTTCTAAAACGCCCCTTTTTCCTCCCGCTGTCTTCCTTTCACCTTCCAACCAAAACTCATACTTCCCCACAGTCTGCCGTCTCAACTCTAAATCACTCCTTTCTTTTAAACCTCCCGCTTTCTTATCTCTCGAGTTTTCACATTCTGCGTACCTGCTTGACTGCAAACATCCTCCTTTCTTTCATGAAAATGGAAGCTCTCCCAACTTTGTTACTCCCCCTCTTTTGAATACCAAGCTCCCGCCATCGTGATTCTGATCCGCCCCTTCATTATACTCACTGATTTGCACCTGATTAAACGGACACTCTCTGGGAAAAACTACGTCTCCCATAATCCCCTCTAATGGCATGTAAAAACGCCGATCTATTTTTTGCCACTGCACCAGCTTGACCGGACCTCTGCAGCGAATACTGTCTCATTAAAACATTTATAAAGAAAACTGTCCACAGTAAATTTGTCCATACATTTAGTAATTATGTCACATTTTTCAACTGACTCTTATTCGGAACAGACTTGCTAAGTGAACCAAGATGTTCCGCCTTGCATGAAGTAGTCGATGTTTCCTCATTAAAATACAATTCTTTGCTGGGTGCTAACCCCTTGGGGCTGAATTCGACAATTTCACATAAGAACGGGTTGCACACCGTTTTTAAACCATATTTCGTCCTTTTAAACCACAATTTTTTCCAAGTGGCGTGCTCACTGTTTTACGTGCCAAGCCCACACTGCACGTGTTGAACATAAACACCAAAAACGTGGGGCATTCCTTTAACCCCACTCCAGTGGCGACAGCCTCATTTTCAACAATGCATATGCAACCATCTTTCATCTTAAATTTTCACTTCGTATTTTCATCCTTATATAGTGCGCTGCACAATCACTTTTCATGTAATTATCCTTCTTAGATTCCTCCTCATGCAAGGTAAATGCAAATTTCCAAGGCTTCTCATGTATTGGCGGGCCATTCGAACCTCTCAACCAAAAACATGTACAAAGGCATGGTTCCTTTCAAGCAGTTTGTTTATTCATCCAATGCATTTCGGACCCAATTAGTCCTTCGTCAGGGAAAATACTGTAAATAACCATAAAACATATATAAGCAATTATCTTTTAAAACCATGAGCTCTAATTCTCAAACGTTTTATACTGCATATCATCCATAACTGCCATTCTAATGTGTCATTAATGTAACATTTTAGGTACCCTTTTACCATCCAATTCACCACCATGACATCTCCCCCTTCGTGTGTTTAATCATTAATTCTAAGCTTCTTCACCCTCCCTCTGGGTCATCACGCATTACTCACTGCTCTTCTTCCATAATTGTTCTAAAACGCCCCTTTTTCCTCCCGCTGTCTTCCTTTCACCTTCCAACCAAAACTCATACTTCCCCACAGTCTGCCGTCTCAACTCTAAATCACTCCTTTCTTTTAAACCTCCCGCTTTCTTATCTCTCGAGTTTTCACATTCTGCGTACCTGCTTGACTGCAAACATCCTCCTTTCTTTCATGAAAATGGAAGCTCTCCCAACTTTGTTACTCCCCCTCTTTTGAATACCAAGCTCCCGCCATCGTGATTCTGATCCGCCCCTTCATTATACTCACTG
Organism: Lissotriton helveticus; assembly: GCF_964261635.1. NCBI lineage: Eukaryota > Metazoa > Chordata > Amphibia > Caudata > Salamandridae > Lissotriton > Lissotriton helveticus. The sequence continues at coordinate 663,825,864 of NC_136057.1, forward strand.
ATTTGCACCTGATTAAACGGACACTCTCTGGGAAAAACTACGTCTCCCATAATCCCCTCTAATGGCATGTAAAAACGCCGATCTATTTTTTGCCACTGCACCAGCTTGACCGGACCTCTGCAGCGAATACTGTCTCATTAAAACATTTATAAAGAAAACTGTCCACAGTAAATTTGTCCATACATTTAGTAATTATGTCACATTTTTCAACTGACTCTTATTCGGAACAGACTTGCTAAGTGAACCAAGATGTTCCGCCTTGCATGAAGTAGTCGATGTTTCCTCATTAAAATACAATTCTTTGCTGGGTGCTAACCCCTTGGGGCTGAATTCGACAATTTCACATAAGAACGGGTTGCACACCGTTTTTAAACCATATTTCGTCCTTTTAAACCACAATTTTTTCCAAGTGGCGTGCTCACTGTTTTACGTGCCAAGCCCACACTGCACGTGTTGAACATAAACACCAAAAACGTGGGGCATTCCTTTAACCCCACTCCAGTGGCGACAGCCTCATTTTCAACAATGCATATGCAACCATCTTTCATCTTAAATTTTCACTTCGTATTTTCATCCTTATATAGTGCGCTGCACAATCACTTTTCATATAATTATCCTTCTTAGATTCCTCCTCATGCAAGGTAAATGCAAATTTCCAAGGCTTCTCATATATTGGCGGGCCATTCGAACCTCTCAACCAAAAACACGTACAAAGGCATGGTTCCTTTCAAGCAGTTTGTTTATTCATCCAATACATTTCGGACCCAATTAGTCCTTCGTCAGGGAAAATACTGTAAATAATCATAAAACATATATAAGCAATTATCTTTTAAAACCATGAGCTCTAATTCTCAAACGTTTTATACTGCATATCATCCATAACTGCCATTCTAATGTGTCATTAATGTAACATTTTAGGTACCCTTTGACCATCCAATTCACCACCATGACATCTCCCCCTTCGTGTGTTTAATCATTAATTCTAAGCTTCTTCACCGTCCCTCTGGGTCATCACGCATTACTCACTGCTCTTCTTCCATAATTGTTCTAAAACGCCCCTTTTTCCTCCCGCTGTCTTCCCTTCACCTTCCAACCAAAACTCATACTTCCCCACAGTCTGCCGTCTCAACTCTAAATCACTCCTTTCTTTTAAACCTCCCGCTTTCTTATCTCTTGAGTTTTCACATTCTGTGTACCTGCTTGACTGCAAACATCCTCCTTTCTTTCATGAAAATGGAAGCTCTCCCAACTTTGTTACTCCCCCTCTTTTGAATACCAAGCTCCCGCCATCGTGATTCTGACCCGCCCCTTCATTATACTCACTGATTTGCACCTGATTAAACGGACACTCTCTGGGAAAAACTACATCTCCCATAATCCCCTCTAATGGCATGTAAAAACAACGATCTATTTTTTGCCACTGCACCAGCTTGACCGGACCTCTGCAGCGAATACTGTCTCACAGTATTCGCTGCAGAGGTAAAAAATAGATCGGCGTTTTTACATGCCATTAGAGGGGATTATGGGAGATGTAGTTTTTCCCAGAGAGTGTCCGTTTAATCAGGTGCAAATCAGTGAGTATAATGAAGGGGCGGGTCAGAATCACGATGGCGGGAGCTTGGTATTCAAAAGAGGGGGAGTAACAAAGTTGGGAGAGCTTCCATTTTCATGAAAGAAAGGAGGATGTTTGCAGTCAAGCAGGTACGCAGAATGTGAAAACTCGAGAGATAAGAAAGCGGGAGGTTTAAAAGAAAGGAGTGATTTAGAGTTGAGACGGCAGACTGTGGGGAAGTATGAGTTTTGGTTGGAAGGTGAAGGGAAGACAGCGGGAGGAAGAAGGGGCGTTTTAGAACAATTATGGAAGAAGAGCAGTGAGTAATGCGTGATGAACCAGAGGGAGGGTGAAGAAGCTTAGAATTAATGATTAAACACACGAAGGGGGAGATGTCATGGTGGTGAATTGGATGGTAAAAGGGTACCTAAAATGTTACATTAATGACACATTAGAATGGCAGTTATGGATGATATGCAGTATAAAACGTTTGAGAATTAGAGCTCATGGTTTTAAAAGATAATTGCTTATATATGTTTTATGGTTATTTACAGTATTTTCCCTGACGAAGGACTAATTGGGTCCGAAATGCATTGGATGAATAAACAAACTGCTTGAAAGGAACCATGCCTTTGTACGTGTTTTTGGTTGAGAGGTTCGAATGGCCCGCCAATACATGAGAAGCCTTGGAAATTTGCATTTACCTTGCATGAGGAGGAATCTAAGAAGGATAATTACATGAAAAGTGATTGTGCAGCGCACTATATAAGGATGAAAATACGAAGTGAAAATTTAAGATGAAAGATGGTTGCATATGCATTGTTGAAAATGAGGCTGTCGCCACTGGAGTGGGGTTAAAGGAATGCCCCACGTTTTTGGTGTTTATGTTCAACACGTGCAGTGTGGGCTTGGCACGTAAAACAGTGAGCACGCCACTTGGAAAAAATTGTGGTTTAAAAGGACGAAATATGGTTTAAAAACGGTGTGCAACCCGTTCTTATGTGAAATTGTCGAATTCAGCCCCAAGGGGTTAGCACCCAGCAAAGAATTGTATTTTAATGAGGAAACATCGACTACTTCATGCAAGGCGGAAAATCTTGGTTCACTTAGCAAGTCTGTTCCGAATAAGAGTCAGTTGAAAAATGTGACATAATTACTAAATGTATGGACAAATTTACTGTGAACAGTTTTCTTTATAAATGTTTTAATGAGACAGTATTCGCTGCAGAGGTCCGGTCAAGCTGGTGCAGTGGCAAAAAATAGATCGGCGTTTTTACATGCCATTAGAGGGGATTATGGGAGATGTAGTTTTTCCCAGAGAGTGTCCGTTTAATCAGGTGCAAATCAGTGAGTATAATGAAGGGGCGGGTCAGAATCACGATGGCGGGAGCTTGGTATTCAAAAGAGGGGGAGTAACAAAGTTGGGAGAGCTTCCATTTTCATGAAAGAAAGGAGGATGTTTGCAGTCAAGCAGGTACGCAGAATGTGAAAACTCGAGAGATAAGAAAGCGGGAGGTTTAAAAGAAAGGAGTGATTTAGAGTTGAGACGGCAGACTGTGGGGAAGTATGAGTTTTGGTTGGAAGGTGAAGGGAAGACAGCGGGAGGAAGAAGGGGCGTTTTAGAACAATTATGGAAGAAGAGCAGTGAGTAATGCGTGATGAACCAGAGGGAGGGTGAAGAAGCTTAGAATTAATGATTAAACACACGAAGGGGGAGATGTCATGGTGGTGAATTGGATGGTAAAAGGGTACCTAAAATGTTACATTAATGACACATTAGAATGGCAGTTATGGATGATATGCAGTATAAAACGTTTGAGAATTAGAGCTCATGGTTTTAAAAGATAATTGCTTATATATGTTTTATGGTTATTTACAGTATTTTCCCTGACGAAGGACTAATTGGGTCCGAAATGCATTGGATGAATAAACAAACTGCTTGAAAGGAACCATGCCTTTGTACGTGTTTTTGGTTGAGAGGTTCGAATGGCCCGCCAATACATGAGAAGCCTTGGAAATTTGCATTTACCTTGCATGAGGAGGAATCTAAGAAGGATAATTACATGAAAAGTGATTGTGCAGCGCACTATATAAGGATGAAAATACGAAGTGAAAATTTAAGATGAAAGATGGTTGCATATGCATTGTTGAAAATGAGGCTGTCGCCACTGGAGTGGGGTTAAAGGAATGCCCCACGTTTTTGGTGTTTATGTTCAACACGTGCAGTGTGGGCTTGGCACGTAAAACAGTGAGCACGCCACTTGGGAAAAATTGTGGTTTAAAAGGACGAAATATGGTTTAAAAACGGTGTGCAACCCGTTCTTATGTGAAATTGTCGAATTCAGCCCCAAGGGGTTAGCACCCAGCAAAGAATTGTATTTTAATGAGGAAACATCGACTACTTCATGCAAGGCGGAAAATCTTGGTTCACTTAGCAAGTCTGTTCCGAATAAGTCAGTTGAAAAATGGGACATAATTACTAAATGTATGGACAGATTTACTGTGGACAGTTTTCTTTATAAATGTTTTAATGAGACAGTATTCGCTGCAGAGGTCCGGTCAAGATGGTGCAGTGGCAAAAAATAGATCGGCGTTTTTACATGCCATTAGAGGGGATTATGGGAGATGTAGTTTTTCCCAGAGAGTGTCCGTTTAATCAGGTGCAAATCTGTGAGTATAATGAAGGGGCGGGTCAGAATCACGATGGCGGGAGCTTGGTATTCAAAAGAGGGGGAGTAACAAAGTTGGGAGAGCTTCCATTTTCATGAAAGAAAGGAGGATGTTTGCAGTCAAGCAGGTACGCAGAATGTGAAAACTCGAGAGATAAGAAAGCGGGAGGTTTAAAAGAAAGGAGTGATTTAGAGTTGAGACGGCAGACTGTGGGGAAGTATGAGTTTTGGTTGGAAGGTGAAGGGAAGACAGCGGGAGGAAGAAGGGGCGTTTTAGAACAATTATGGAAGAAGAGCAGTGAGTAATGCGTGATGACCCAGAGGGAGGGTGAAGAAGCTTAGAATTAATGATTAAACACACGAAGGGGGAGATGTCATGGTGGTGAATTGGATGGTAAAAGGGTACCTAAAATGTTACATTAATGACACATTAGAATTGCAGTTATGGATGATATGCAGTATAAAACGTTTGAGAATTAGAGCTCATGGTTTTAAAAGATAATTGCTTATATATGTTTTATGGTTATTTACAGTATTTTCCCTGACGAAGGACTAATTGGGTCCGAAATGCATTGGATGAATAAACAAACTGCTTGAAAGGAACCATGCCTTTGTACGTGTTTTTGGTTGAGAGGTTCGAATGGCCCGCCAATACATGAGAAGCCTTGGAAATTTGCATTTACCTTGCATGAGGAGGAATCTAAGAAGGATAATTACATGAAAAGTGATTGTGCAGCGCACTATATAAGGATGAAAATACGAAGTGAAAATTTAAGATGAAAGATGGTTGCATATGCATTGTTGAAAATGAGACTGTCGCCACTGGAGTGGGGTTAAAGGAATGCCCCACGTTTTTGGTGATCATGTGAATCAAAACAGAACTGCTACTCACTGTGAAGGCTGGCGTAGCAGTATTTTCAACCTGCACTGAGGTAACGACATGACAGTGACATGATATACTGCAACAAGGGGCAATGCATCCATGTAAACAGAATGACAGGACAGTTATCTTAACATGTGGAACATAGACTGGGCCACACCTACACCACATGGTTTGATGGTAATCAAACGGGACTGGCCCACAAGCTGGAGGTGAGGATCCACTCACATTCTAATGCACACAGTGAGGCTGCAATCCCCCACAGAGTCCGTGGTTGTGACCTCTGACACAATGTGAATCCATGGTATATGCAATGTTGCAGTGTCAATGTCTACACACATAGATGCATTCACCAGAGTCTCAAACTACAACAGATGACAGTGACTATCCTGTCATGGGAGTGGGCATACATGTAATAAGTAACATTATGTTGTTGCATGTATGCATGATCTCACTACATGCACATGAACACGTACCACACGTTTCAAAACATACCAACGCTAAACAGGCTCATATGAGTCCTTACCCAAATTGACTTCTCCACATGTCCATGCATGCTCCGTTGATTTGGCTGATGTTGCAATCATTATGAGCAATAGCAGGATGACCACGATGACCCCAACGGACAACAGGCAGGGCGAGCTGTGGATGAGAGTGGCACACAAGGGGTCAAGTTCTGTATAATGTCATTTTGACAATGACCTGTTGAATATCCAGATGTTGTAGTACACCTGTACATTCAAAATACACACATAGCACGTATGTGTGTTGCATTACATCTGCACCTGTGTGACACTGCACAACAAACATCCAAGTGACCTTGCATACAGTCTGTTGCATACACAGCATGCTACCCATGCAACTCTATAGTACATGTTTCACATTACAGCTGCTATGACTCACCATTATGAAAAGAAGTTGAGGATGAGGTGACTCCGGATATCATCTTCACCCTCCTCGTCGCTGGCATCCTGGGCAAGGTCTTCATCCTCAACGGGTGGATGTTCCATCTCATCAGGATCAAGGTAGAGTGGCACGGCCTTCTCCACTGCCATGTTGTGTAGCATGCAGCACACGGTGAAGATGTCACACACCTTGCGTGGGCTGTATTGGAGGGCTCCGCCTGTCTTGTCCAGGCACCTGAACCGGCTCTTCAGGAGTCCAAAAGTTTGCTCGATCACCCGCCTGGTTTTCCCATGAGCATTGTTGTACCGCTGGTCTGCAGCTGTCCTGGGGTTGCGTAGTGGAGTCATTAACCACGGCATGTTTGGATATCCAGCGTCTCCTGCAAATTGACATCATGGAAATGAGTGTGTAATATGATGCAGATCATGAAGTTGTGACATACTGACATACATAGCTGACAGGGTATACTCACCAACAAGACATGCCCGGTGGTTGTGCAGCTGCAGCATCATCTGTGGTACCCTGCTATGCCTCATGATGAAAGCATCGTGGCACGATCCTGGAAAACGTGCACAAACATGTGAGATAATCATGTTGGCAAGACACACCACCAGGGCACTTATCGAGTGGTAGTGTTTCCTGTTGCGATACGCTTGCTCCTGAGCCTGTGGTGGCACCAGAGTAACATGTGTACCATCAATTGCACCAATTACATGTGGCATGCGGCCCAGGGCATAGAATTCCCCCTTGACATCTGTCAACTCTTCTGGAGTAGGGAATGCAATGAATTCATCTATGTGCAGCAACATAGCTGCCAATACATCACCCAATACCCGGCTAAACATTGTCTGAGACATCCCTCTCACATCAGCTATGGTGAATTGGAAAGTACCTGTGGCAAAGAAATGGAGGGCTGCCATCACCTTTACCTTGGGTGTCAGCGCAGTTGGATACCTGTGGCGTGGTTGTAGGTGAGCCTCCAGCCTGTCCGTCAGGTCCTTGATCATCTGTCTGTTGAAGCGATAACGACAGATGCAATTGCGCTCCCTCATGGCTTCCAAGTCAGGCAACAGCCTTTCCAGAGGGCGTGCCCTGCAATACACAATTTATCGAAAATGTCTTCAACTGTCTGACTACAACAATAACAATGTACATGGCACAAGCAACACTGCTTCAAATAATCTAGACAATTTGGAGTGTGGCGTGGGATACACACTGATGTAACATGTGCCAGCTCACAGCCACTCCTCCGTGAAAAGTAAAAGACCTGTGCTGTGTGGAATGGATATGACATGCATACAAATGATCGGATGGAAAGGTCTTAATGAGCATTGACAATGTATCATGTCAGTGACACACGTCATGTGAATGTCAGTAGGAGGTTGACTGCTCATCCAGACAACTGACAGCAATACACACACACACACCACATGTGCCATCATTTGCACAGTTCTGCCTTAGTCATGTTGCGGTGTGTACTTTCCCTAACTATTACATGATCATCATCATACAGCATAAATCTTTGATTTGTGACAAATGGTCTGTGATGCCATCACACATATGAGCGGGTAATTAACACACGTGGCATGGTGTGCGTACATTAGAAACCAGGTCATCACGCCAAGGACACAACATAGATGCTCCTACAGCAGATGTACTGAACTGTATGGACTAGTTACTTACCTTTTGTAACAAAATATCAGTAAGGAACAGTAGTTAGTAGCATATTCCCGACTTTGAATACATAACAAGCTTTTGACAAATTTGCCTCCCTGGATGACATCCTACAAGGGTGTGGCCAAGTATTGCCCGTACCTACAACGCACACTCTGCCAACAGTTACACAACCATGTCCCACAGAGAGTGTGGGTAGCGGACAAAGAGGCATGTGATGTTGGAAGACCCCACTCCCAGACTCAGGGAGGATGATGACATGTTTCCGTAGTGCTCATACCTCTGGGATACCCTCTACAGCGGAGCTAACGGGAATATGGTCTGTGATTTGGAGGCCTGGATGCCCATGCTCTCTGGGGTGGGGTGGGAGGACAGGGAACATGGTCAGTCCGGGGAGGGGTGTGGGAGTCTGACAACGTGCCTATCTACAGCCAAACATGCTGCATGCCTGTACATGCTGGCCAATATAGATACAGTACATTCCTGAAGATAGGCCTGCAGAGGCTCAGCGGAGCGTGAGTGGAGTTGAAGGACCTCAGTGAGGAGGTTGGTCCTCACGGCGGCAACCGGGAGATGAAGGGGCAAGGCTCCGGCCGGCCACGTAAACACTACACTGTACGTTGCCCGCTCATCCAAAAACACGTATGGAGTAGAGACATCACCAGTGTCAGGCTAGGTGTCCAGACCACTCGCATCCCCCAGTCCACCTCTCCTGTCGTCTTGGGACTGACACTCACGTGCCAGTGGGTCTTCATGACCCTCCCAATACTCATTAACACCCATTGTAATGAGCTGTGCCCGGCTCATTGAAGTTTTACTCCCCATGCAGCATTAATAGCGGTGTTCTGCCGCACAGTTTCCACGCTGGAGCCGTACAGTGTGTGGTATCGGGGACAGCACCACCCGAGAACGGCGCCAAGGCTGACACCGGGGGGACAGTTGCCAGTGAGGTTGTGAGGTGAACCAGCGAGGACCAGGATGACCATTCACATCCTGTCTGTCCCAGCGGTTCCGGGACGTATGCGCCGCCTGCGTCAGGGACAAAGCGAGTGATGGCGTCAGGGGCAGTTCACCAGACACGCTCGTGCCCCCAGACGGGTCCGCTGGGCCATAAGCCGACACATAGGCCGTTGGTGGGGTGAGGGACATCATGGACATGAGGAAGTGCACTTACTCCTCCTGCACCACATGCAGGGCAGGGCCCGGAGGTCGTGGTGCAGGCTACGACGGCTGCAAATCTGACGGAGCCGCGTGGGCGGTGTCACCTGAATCCCATGCAGCATTGCACGTGCATTGTGGTTATTTGGAAGTGCGATGACATATCTTTGACTTATTTGGGATACCTGACGACTCAGCCCTGGAGGACTGATGTCTAATTCAGGGGCTCTGATGTCTCAACACCCACGCCCAGGCACTCGTCCTACGTCCAGACCATGAGGTATAGTGGTGCAGGGCCAACTGCTGGAGTCTGAGCGGCTTATGGGTCCAATCACACCTGGATTCATATGTGTGTTCCCGGCAGTCGGAGCAGCTCTTGTTGTGCTTGACGTGAAAACAGTGGAGACACCAACGGTGAGGGTCAGTCACCAACATGAGTCGCTTGCATTCCTCACAGGCTTTGAAACGGACATCCATATTGGCACCGTCCGGAGTCAGACAATCCAAGTGAAATGGTCAGAAGTGAACGTACTATGATTTTGGGGCAAAAATGAGTAAGCTTACACTCATACGGGACCAGCGCTTGTGTTGTGAAAAAAGAGTACCTGACGTGTGCACGCAGAGGTGACGTCTGAGTACTCAGACAACGTCATCACGGCACACACAACGCCAACAACACATGCTGAGCCGCAGGACATGCCTACCGACACACAAGTGTACTGCTGAGCGGAAATTGCCATATCTAGGATGACACTTGGGGATATTCAAAGGTGAGTAATATGATACTGACCTGTAAATTTCATATGCTAACAGCATGCACAATGTCGCACATGGCACACACATGACGTGGTCACACAGGGTCATGCTGTGCGGCTATTACATCTCTGTGACAGTGGGCATGTTGCTGTCATCATGTGCCAGTTCCCTGTACTGAATGGTGTGCCATTCCAGTGTTGATGTGCATCACAATATGTTGCAGACGTTACTCCGCTGTGAAGTGTTGAATGCATGTGATGCACATGTGCAATATGGTTGATGACATGTCTCGCCAGCTCTTCACGCATCAACTGACTCACAAGGTCACAGTCCCTGTGCTTCATCTATGTCTGCCACACCTGGGGCATGCTGATAGATGGATGCCATGTTGATGTATGCATCCACATCCTCGACATGAGTGTAGACTACATCCCTGCTTCCTGGAGTCACTCTCCCAATGGTGACATGGAGGAGGACAGGGACGCAGCCTACACAATCGTTCACTTGAGCATGTCTGACGCACTCTACCGCAATGGTACGTGCGTGTGTACGCCTTGTTTCCCCATTGCATTTCAGCCATACGCGAGCCAAGCGAACCCCAATGGTACGTGCGTGTGTTTGCCTCGTTTCCCTATTGCATTTCAGCCATACGCGAGCCAAGCGTACCCCAATGGTACGTGCGTGTGTTCGCCTCGTTTCCCTATTGCATTTCAGCCATACGCGAGCCAAGCATACCCCAATGGTACATGCGTGTGTATACCTCGTTTCCCTATTGCATTTTAGCCATACGCGAGCCAAGCGTACCCCAATGGTACGTGTGTGTGTACGCCTCGTTTCCCTATTGCATTTCAGCCATACGCGAGCCAAGCGTACCCCAATGGTACGTGCGTGTGTTCGCCTCGTTTCCCTATTGTATTTCAGCCATACGCGAGCCAAGCGTACCCCAATGGTACGTGCGTGTGTTCGCCTCGTTTCCCTATTGCATTTCAGCCATATGCGAGCCAAGCGTACCCCAATGGTACGTGCGTGTGTACGCCTCGTTTCCCTATTGCATTTCAGCCATACGTGAGTCAAGCGTACCCCAATGGTACGTGCGTGTGTACGCCTCGTTTCCCTATTGCATTTCAGCCATACGCGAGCCTAGCGTACCCCAATGGTACGTGCGTGTGTACGCCTCGTTACACCATTGAATGGGTTGCATAAGCAACGGCAATGTACTTGTGTGGGTATTTGAATAAATACATAGGCAACATCTAGGGGAACAGTGTACTGATAAAAATGCAACCAGGTTGTCATGGATACAGAGTTTTTTGAGCCTCCTACAGGTGTTCTAGTAAATTCAGTTGGGCAAAAGTATACAATGTTGCAAATGTTGTTGTTCAGCTCAGGCTCAGTTTTCAAACCATGCATATGTGTGCAATGGCCTTATGTGTGATGTGATTGGATGGAACATAGGATGCTAACTATGGTGGCCTATCACACACTACTCCTTGGACTCACAGACCCTCTGCAGCACAGATATAAGGCAGCATGTGGCTGTGGAATGGCACTTGCCTGCACAACATTGGTGTGGTAACCACAGCTGCTGTCTCTGAATCCTCTGGACCCTGATTAGCTGAGCATGGAGAGGGCACCTGCATTCACTGATGCTGAGAACAAGGCCCTGCTGGATGCCCTCCTGCCAAACTACAGCAAGCTGTATGGGAGGCCAGGGGATCAGGTGAGTATAATAATAATAATAATAATCCACATTTGTATAGCGCACAATCACCCGTTAGGGTCTCTAGGCGCTGGGGGGCCGTCGGGAAGATTAAGCAAGCTATTGCCCAGAGTCACATGGTGCTGGGCTAACCTGCCGCCGGAGCCGGGGATCGAACCCTGATCCCCAGATTCCAGCGTCAGTCGCCCTGGCCACAGCGCCACACCTCTGAGTGATGTGTGCAATACCTTGGAGTGTGCACCTGTTGTGTGTGTGACATTTTAGCCACTGTGTATGCATAGTGTATAGATGAAATGTTGTTAGGAGTGAGTGCCAGGGTGTACAGTGTTGTTTCAAGAGGGTTCTTTGTTGTAGTGGGGTGTGTGACAGCGTGTCACGTGCTGCAGTGCACCCAGATGTAGCATACATTGCTCTGTGAGTGCCATGCTCTAAGAGTGTTTAGCACCCGTCATGTCATTTGTAGCCTTTCAATGGCATGTAATGCAGTAGTGTTTGCTCACAGGCCACATACTCCTGGACAATGATGCTAATGTGTGGAGCCTACGATGCCCTGTTGTCATCAAGCATTTTGTGCACATATGTGTGTGTTTAGAACATGGACCAGGTGTACTGATGCTCTTTTACTTTACATTTGTGACAGGTATCTGCCTATGAGAAGGGTGAAATCTGGGTGGACATCGCCAGGGCTGTCAGGAGTGAGGGGGGGCCTCGCAGGAGGCTCATAAACATCAAGAAGAGGTGGCAGGACATCCGGTGCTGGACCCGCCGCATCGCCAGAGTACAGCTGGGGCTGGAAGCTCCATGCCGGCATGGCGGCACCCGCCACCTCACCCCCCACATGCCCCGGGTCCTGGAAGTGGTGTTCCCAGACCTCCATAGGCAGTTGCAGGAGGGACAGCAGCAAGAAGGGGGTAGGTACATGTCTGTTTGTTGTCATGTGTGTCACATGCTCCCTGCAGTGCTTCAAGGCACGGTAACACTCCCATAGTTTGAGTGGTGTGGTCAGACAGGCACTCCATGCATTGGCATTAGAATGTCCCAGTTTCTGCAGCTGCTACTTTACAGGCCTTGCCCTACTCCACATTAGCCCTGCGCTTTGGCTGATGTTTGTTTTTCACATGTACTCCTATGGTGCAATGTCTCAGTATGCATATTCCTTTGCACATCATCATGTTGGAGGGGGGTCTGTGACACCTGTTGGTACATTACATGTAGCACCACATGTGCACTGTGTCTGCCATTCTTAATACTTTGGCACGGATCTTGAGTGTCAACATGTGTTTTCTGCACGAGTCAGCCTCAGTGGCCTTTGTCCATGGTACTCTTTCGAATTGTCATGTGTTGGCTACAGGTGCACAATGTTCATGTCCAACATTTTGTGCTTATGCATACTCACACTTGGCAGTGCGTGTGTGCATATTCGCCAAATAAGTAGAATGTTGTTTCTAAGTAATAATGATGGTCAGCCACACAATGAGGCCTTGGGTGTCAACAGCTGTGATGCCAGTGTGAGGTGTTGTTACACTTGGTTCAGGTCCAAGGATGGCATCACATTTCAGTTCAGGAAGGACTTTTCCCATGTGGCACAAGGTCTAAGCAAATCAAACATGTCCAGGTCTGGGTTTGGGTGGCAGGGTGGGTAAATGAGCATGTGATGCATCATCAGCTATCCTGTTGTCAGGCAGTGGATCATCATTGTGTCTCTCATACAAGTTTTTGCCTTGCCTGTTGCTTGTATCCTAGTATACATTGAGCGTTGTGTCTCTCACAATTGACCAAAACTAGACTTATCATTGTGCAGTGTCATGTGACTCATGATGCATGCCATGTTTAGAAATGAGCCCAAATGATTTGTAGCTGATATGTCTGATGTGTACAGGTGACTGATATGTTTTTATTCTTCTCCTTGCCCACAGCATCATCATCTGAATCTGGAGGAGACACAGGCGCGGACCAGGCAGAGGGACCCAGCGACAGTGCCACCTGCTTTGAGGAGTCAGAGGGAGGCAGTGGCACGGAGGGTGAGAAGAGTCTGCAGGCCGGACGACATGTGACTGACACATCTTACCATGCCGACAACTCCGAGTCTGACTCTCAGGAGGAGGGGGAATATGCAGCAATGGTCACTTCTTCATCTTTGTCTGGCCGCCCCTCCTCCAGTACCATCTTCACCCTCCCAGTCGTTAGTCTCCCTAGGGTCCGTGCTAGCCCCCGTGTCTCCTTTGTTCCCGGCACCGCAGCCCTGCCCCGTGTTCCCTGCTGCCCTCAGAGCTGAGACTGTGGACCTACTCCGGCAGATAGCAGTAGGTCAGACATCCATGCTGACTGTCCTTCATGGACATACACAACTGATTACACAGTTGGTGTCGTTCAAGGAGGGCATGTCATCGGCCATGTCTGATCTACGTCGGAGTGTGGCTGCCATAGAGTCAACACTGACGGCAGCTCTGTACACCCAGCAGCATCTGTCCCCCCCATCCTTCAGACCCATCCACCTCTGCCTCTCACATACCTATACAGCATACATGCACACGCCAGAGGTCAGACACACCCAGCACACACACACACACCATAAGAAGCTCAAAGCTCCACGCACCCAATCTCAAGGGGATGTAGGGACACCCACAGGGAGAGGGGAGACACCTCACACACGCATCCACACACCCAGGGGAACAGACTCACAGCCCTCTACCTCCACCCCCAATGTGTCCCCGGGTTCAGGTGGTAGTTTTTCCGCACTGGCTGAGGTGTGCAGCCAGGTTTTTGAGGCTACTTTCGGCGATGCACCAACCAGTGTGGATGAATCCACTACACCTGCACCCACTCCACCTGTCCTTCCCTCTCCTGTCCATGCGGTGCCGGAGGATTCTACAGATGGTGCCCCCATAGTTTCCTCAGCGGATTAAACGCCATGTGCAGGCAAGTTTGGGTGTGATCACACCCATGGAGGCACAAACTGTTGCTCAGACTTATTTGGACTGGCCATTGGCCTTTAATGAGCAAGGACTCTTATTTGGATTTCTATTTTGAACCAGCTGAATAAAGCAATTCTTTTCTTTTTCTGAACTTTAGTTTGTGTGATGATGTCTGTGACTGCTGTGTGCCTGGGAGCTGGTGTGATGTTCAAATATAGTAATGTTGACATGTGTCATTCTCATGATGGTAATGTGGTTAACAATGGTATGTTTATGATGTAAGGGCTGGGCACTGGTGGGCAGTGGTGGGCACTGGTGGGCAGTGGTGGGGGTCTCAGCCACACACACACTCTGATGCTGGGCACTGGTGGGCACTGGTGGGCAGTGGTTGGGGTGTTGTCCACACACACACTCTGATGCTGGGCACTGCTGGGCACTGGTGGACAGTGGTGGGGGTGTTGTCCACACACACACTCTGATGCTGGGCACTGGTGGGCACTGGTGGGCACTGGTTGGCAGTGGTGGGGGTCTCAGCCACACACACACTCTGATGCTGGGCACTGGTGGGCACTGGTGGGCAGTGGTTGGGGTGTTGTCCACACACACACTCTGATGCTGGGCACTGCTGGGCACTGGTGGGCAGTGGTGGGGGTGTTGTCCACACACACACTCTGATGCTGGGCACTGCTGGGCACTGGTGGGCAGTGGTGGGGGTCTCAGCCACACACACACTCTGATGCTGGGCACTGGTGGCACTGGTGGGCAGTGGAGGGGGTCTCAGCCACACACACACTCTGATGCTGGGCACTGGTGGGCACTGGTGGGCACTGGTGGGGGTGTTGTCCACACACACACTCTGATGCTGGGCACTGGTGGGCACTGGTGGGCAGTGGTGGGCAGTGGTGGGGGTGTTGTCCACACGGACACTCTGATACTGGGCACTGCTGGGCACTGGTGGGCAGTGGTGGGGGTGTTGTCCACACACACACTCTGATGCTGGGCACTGGTGGGCACTGGTGGGGGTGTTGTCCACACACACACTCTGATGCTGGGCACTGCTGGGCACTGGTGGGCACTGGTGGGCAGTGGTGGGGGTCTCAGCCACACACACACTCTGATGCTGGGCACTGGTGGACACTGGTGGGCACTGGTGGGGGTGTTGTCCACACACACACTCTGATGCTGGGCACTGGTGGGCACTGGTGGGCACTGGTGGGCACTGGTGGGCAGTGGTGGGGGTCTCAGCCACACACACACTCTGATGCTGGGCACTGGTGGGCACTGGTGGGGGTGTTGTACACACACACACTCTGATACTTACACTTACAATGACATACCAGACGTATGTCCCACACGTCTATTACACTGGTGAAGTGCGGTGACGTACTTCGATGACGTAGGTGCGACACGTCTCCGTATTACACTGGTGTTGTGCGGTGACGTACCGTACCCCGAGGTCGATGACGTAGGTGCGGTACATCTCCGTATTACACTGGTGTTGTGCGGTGACGTACCGTACCCCGAGCTGGATGACGTACATGCGGCACGTATTAAACTGGTGGAGTGCGGTGACGTACTTCGATGACGTAGGTGCGGCACGTCTCCGTATTACACTGGTGTTGTGCGGTGACGTACCATACCCGAGATCGATGACGTACCATACCCCGAGCTGGATGACGTACATGCAGCACGTATTACACTGGTGAAGTGCAGTGACGTACTTCGATGACGTAGGTGCGGCATGTCTCCGTATTGCAGTGGTGTTGTGCAGTGACGTACCGTACCCCGAGGTCGATGACGTAGGTGCGGTACGTCTCCGTATTACACTGGTGTTGTGCGGTGACGTACCGTACCCCGAGCTGGATGACGTACATGCGGCACGTATTACACTGGTGGAGTGCGGTGATGTACTTCGATGAGGTAGGTGCGGTACGTCTCCGTATTACACTGGTGAAGTGCGGGAGTGTGTGGACCAACGTACCCAGACATTACAGTCGTGCAATGGAGATGTGCGCGTGTGGCAACATGTACAGGTATGTTGGACTTCGTTGTACTCACCTTCTGTCCCGTCGTCGGTTTCTAAGTACGAGGTGGTGGCCGTACAGGATAGGGATGAGACGGACAATGGCGTTCATGTCCTGCTTGTCGCGTACCGGGGTGCGGTTCGTGCCGGAGTGTGGTTTTACGGTAGTTTTGAGCTCTCGTAGAAAAAGAGCCGTACGGAGTGTGTTCTACACCGATCGTATTTCCTGGTTTGGGAGACGCGCTCTTTTTACGTTTGGACGTAGCGTCGAGCGTCAGCCGACTGCAATTCGTATGGATTTTCGATTCGTACGCCGATTTTTACGAGCCGTACAGAGTGACGCTTTAGATTGTGATCGTACTTGCTGATTCGTACAGGGACGCCTACGGGTACGATTCGTACAGGGAAAAACGCTCCGAACCGCTATTCGGAGCGCTTTTTCCCGGATCGGAATCGACTCCTATATGTCCCTTGCTAGTTTGTAACACGTTTAAAAGTATGCCTAATACAAAACTTCTACCTCCTACCGAACAATTTTCTCACTATTTCACCTTTATTATATACCTAACACCATTTATTCAAATTAGATACTATTACAGAAATAATTGTACAATTTCTACCTCCTAGCAAAACATATTCTCACTATATGTCCCTTGCTAGTTTGTAACACGTTTAAAATTATGCATAATACAAAACTTCTACTTCCTACCGAACAATTTTCTCACTATTTCACTTTTATTATATTCAAAGAGTTCCAAAACGATAAAAATCATTATTTAATTAAATAAAACTCAACCAAAATCAACTTTTAAATCAAAGAAGCTTTTTTACTAACTCATTGTATTCTATTTCTACCTTTCTATGCTATTAAAAGTCAAAAAGATATTTCTAAGCAATGCATTTTCAAATATACAGTTGCGTTTCAAAAACATTAGTCATATAACATATTTATTTCATCATTATCTATATTTAACATTAAATAAAACAAATAACATTTCCCTATTATTTTAACGACCCAACATAGTCATATTCTACTAACATTATTGGCGACATGTTGTTTTCACATAAATAACATTCTTTTTATAAACCGCAACCTCTCCTTATCCTTTCTTTACAATATATATGTACTTATTTTCGTTCTAATATGTTTTATTAAAGTTAAAAAGTGTTTCCTACCTGAGCGCAGATCAGCTTCCTGCTGCTTCTTCCATCGATGCTCTTCAAAATGGTCGCTTACGTGAACGTGAACGCGTCGACGTCATCTGAGCCTGCAAACATTGAAAAAGGACTATTTAATATCATAATATTTTAATAAACCTATTTTTTTTAAATGATATATATTATTTATTTAAATTTGCAAAAATATGTATACATTTTCTTGTTATTTTTACTTCTTATAAATATTTTTATAATAAAAATCAAAAAATTACAAACATGTATCTTTTGTTTACAAATCTTTAAATTTAAACACAATATTAAATTTTAATGTTTCAACATGTAAAATACTGTTTTATTCTTCTTACCTCTATACTTATTTCATTTCTTTTCTTAACTTCTCAATTCATCCTTTTTCTTTACTTCAAAAGTCGTTCCGCGGGACCCATTGCTTCAATTCTAAAAATAAAAGAAGGACAAATGTTCCCATTACTTTCAATGGTAAAGCGTGGGAAAATCTTTTTAGTAGTATAAAAGTACATACATTTTCAACATATTTAATTATGTAAAAAAATGTTAAAGGCTCCAAAAAATGTTTTTAGTTTTTCAAAATGTAATTTTATACAAATTCCAAAAAAATATGTATTAATGTATACAATAATAGTATATTAATATAAATAACATTCCTTGTAATTGAACATTTTAACTAATTCCAAATTTATATTTTATTGCAAATAAAATAATTTTTAATAACAATAGTTTATGTACCCTGTTTAATTTTTTTTATTACATCTATATATTAATTATATTTAAATACGTTAAATTTTTAATTTATAAAGATTTCATAATTAAATAAATTATACATTAATACATGAGTATTTTTTTATAATATAATCCCTAAAATGTCTAACTTTTTAATAAATACCTGAGTATTAATTTAATTACAATATATTTCCAATTAATATATACATTAATACCTGAGTATTATTTTTGGATATAATCCCTAAATTTAAATATTTTTATTTACACCTGAGTATTAATTTTAAAAATACATACTCCATTTACATTCATATTAATCCATTTATAAAATAATGTAATAATGTAATAATTCTATTTTAATTTTGTAATAATTAACTTCAAAATCAATCTATTTATTTTATTATTAACCAAAAAAATAAAACATTATCACTTAATACTTATTTTCTAAAGGTATTTGCGTTGTAAAGGCATTTGCGTTGTAAAAGCATTTGCGTTGTAAATGCATGTGTTGTAAAAACAAGCGTTGTAAAAGTACTTGCGTTATAAAAGTTGCGTTGTAAAGGTAATGCTTTGTAAAAGTTGCGTTGTAAAGGATGTTTCCCCGTTTTAATAGACACCAGAATTTCGTTTGGTTTTCAGACACTTCAGCAGACTCTTCTGAGAACTCAGACGCTGGGGAAGGCCAAAGTACTTCCAGCAGAAACGCTGGAACTAATCGCAATTTTTTAGGGAGAGGCCAGCACGACACGCTGAAACCAGGTCAAACAAAACGGATGCAGCGTTGGTACAATCAACTAGGCGAACGCCAGATGCATCAGAAATGTTATCAATGGTGAATCACAATAGCACTGAAATGACACAATCCAAGATCATCGCTATTTTTAATTTATCCAAACATACCCTTGCAGAGCCTAAGTTATCCCTTCTCAGCAGAGATCTTTCTTTTGTGCCCAACATCCCCCCTAATTTTTGGGAATTGCATACTGAATTGCTTAGGTTATTTCGACGCTTACGCTTACAAGCCTACTTTCAATTGAATCCCACACCCATCAGCACATCTAATACACCCTTTTGCCCACCTTCTACTTTTCCCCCCATGTCTAGTATGATTCCATCAGAAATCTTGACATTTGAAAAAATGGTACTGAAAGATCTCATCTTACTCGAGGAGAACAGACATTTTATTCCATACAATCTTTCCTTTGAGGAGAAAAAAGCAATAGAATCTCTCAAATCCATTGAGTCTCTCAGTATCAAATGTGCTGACAAGGGGGGTGGTATTGTCCTTCAAGAAAAGGATCTTTATAAAACTGAAATCCTAAGACAAATTGCTAACACCCACCATTATTGTAGGCTGCCCACAAACCCCCCAAAATATTACAGGGCCTCATTACACAGATCACCACAGAGGCATTGCATGAAGGATTCATTAACAAAAAATAATTCCTTTTCCTAAATGTTAAATCACCCAGGACACCCGTGATTTACAAGCTCCCAAAGGTAAACAAAAATCTCACCAGTCCTCCGGGCAGACCCATAGTTTCAGGCTGTGGGTGCATTTTAGAACCTCTGGGACAATATGTCGACTTTTTTATAAAAGAGTTTGTACCCACTACAACATGCTATGTAAAAGATAGCATGTCGATGATTAACCTAGTAGAGCAATACCCATTCAACCCTGACATAGACTCATTGTGTACAATGGATGTTGAATCCTTGTACACAAATATTCCTCAAACCATGGCCATGTTGGTAATTCAGAAAGAGCTTGACTCAAGACCACGCCGCATGCTGTTCCCACATTGTTCATTCTTCAACTCCTGGGACTTTGTTTAACAAGAAACTTTTTTGCCTTTGATAATCAGTACTACAAGCAAGTAAAGGGCACCTCAATGGGGGCCATTTTTGCCCTCAATCTGGCAATACTTTTTATGGATCACCTCGAGATGACGACTATTCTGTCACCTTCGAACCCATTTTCTTCTGGGGCCACGTTGTGGCGCAGATATATAGATGATATTTTTCTCATCTGGCATAACAACATTGATACACCTAATCAATTCCTGCATTGGCTAAACAACAATTGTTCAGGTTTGACCTTCACCCTCACCACTGACAAATCTGCAATTCCTTTTTTAGACCTCACCATCTATCATTCCGAAGAGGTACTACTGACTAAACTATACAGGAAAACTACTGACCGAAACACTTTACTAAGCTATGCCAGTAACAACCCAAGAGCAGTTAGGGATTCCCTCCCATACTCCCAATTCTTAAGGATCAGGTGTAATTGCTATGCCAAAGAGGACTACTTTCGAGAAGCTGCCACGTTGTCTACCAAAGTGAGAGATCAAGGGTATCCAAAGAGGCAAGTCGGTAATGCACAGAAAAGGGCTTGGTACTGTCCAAGGG
Source organism: Lissotriton helveticus (assembly GCF_964261635.1). Lineage (NCBI taxonomy): Eukaryota > Metazoa > Chordata > Amphibia > Caudata > Salamandridae > Lissotriton > Lissotriton helveticus. The sequence goes on from NC_136057.1 coordinate 663,846,443, forward strand.
AGGTCCTCCTAAGCCCTAAACCAACAGATCAGACAAACGGAATAGTTTGTGTCACAACATTCTCCCCTGTCTCCAATCCTGTCCAAAAAGCAATACTCAGACACTGGTTAATACTGAATGCAGGTGCTCTGAATATCGAACGCCCTATGTTTGCCTTCCGCAAAAGTCGCAATTTAAAGGATCATCTTGTAAGAGCAGAACTTCTCAATCCTACATCACACTCTACCCTTGATGCACATTCGGGGTTGGAACCATTGGTTTGGCACTCTAAATGTGGATGTTGTAATGTCTGTGACTATACTATGGAAGGGAAAATCTTTAATTTCAATAACACCACTGTGAAATGTCATACTTTTTCTAATTGTAATTCATGTAATGTCATCTACTTGATCCAGTGTCCATGTCCTAAAGTATATATTGGCCAAACCACACAGAAAATTAAAACCCGGATTGGCCAACATCGGAGCAGAGTGAGGTGCAAAACTCCAAATGCACCACTGGTAGAACATTTTTCATTGGCAGGTCATAATGAGGACGATATCAAATGGACAGTCTTGAATGCTCTCAAACTCCCCCAAAGAAGTGGAGATATGGCTCAACTACTCAACAAGGAGGAACTAAAAATGATAATACGTATGGACAGTATCAAACAGGGTCTGAATAGGACCGACGTCTGGACCTCACTACTTTAAAACTTCAACTGGACCTTTCTGATCATGCTGCTGCAAAAAAACTGTACCCTGGTATCACTGATTATTCTTGATCATGTCCCCTGTAAATATTATGTACATAATCTTTTGTTTTGATTTCGTTTTTGTACACAATTATTGATTCACTTATGATGCTCCATGACATTAGTATCTAACATATCTGCATCGATCACCATGTATAACTCTGGAACACTCTTTATTTGTTATAACAATGTAACTTTATTGCTTTCTTGCAAACCCCACCTTCTAAATAATTTCAATATATCCATACCTCATCTCTACACCTCCCCGCCAACCTCTTTTACAGTTGCAGTCTCTCTTCCCTTTCTCGGGAATCACTCATGCACTATGGCCGCCATAATCGTACACAATAGTAGACCTGATATAACGAGCACTCTCTCACGGGATGTAGAATCTCTGCCATCGCGCGCTGGGAACCCTGATTTGGCCATCAACGCCTGCACTTCTGGTAAGCTCTCTCCCCTCACGGGCCAACTCTTGCTGGCTACCACGTTGTCAGAACATTTTATTTATCCGTACTAAGGCTTGCCTTTACCCGCATAGGTACCGCTATACGGATCAACTAACCCGCTCCTAATTAAGGATCTGCCCCGCGGCTCATTACATTGAGGCATCTTCCACGTTGCCTACATGCCTTGCTAACGGCTCCTTGATAGCAAAGGTAATGCTAATTCCTTTTCTCTGCACCGTCACCCTCACCCTTGATCTTATTAGGTCAAGTAACACTCTCCCATTTTCAGGAATTCACTTGTGTCGAATTTGGACCTTAAATCAACCAGAACTGGAGCATTAGAGCCATGCCACGCTCTAAGGTTTCTTTTACCTTGTATTTCGTGCATGTCCCAGACATTAAGGGGCATATTATCAAGGGGGTTTATCTCTGCTTTTTTGGCTTTAAAAGCCAAGAAAGCGGAGATAAAATTATCTCCCTATTACCTAGCTGTCGCTAACACCAGTTAGCGACAGCTAGTAGGAGATAGCGACCATCTTGGGCCCCACTTTGCATGTCAGTGATATTTATCACTAATGACATGCAAAGTGGTCGTGCCAAGATGTTAGCGACTTGAAACAGTCGCTAACATCGCTATCTCCTATTACCAACTTATGGAGATATTCGCGCTAAGCGCGAATATCTCCAAAAGCTAACACCTGCCCTGAACAGTTCTTAGCCATGTTATCCAATGGGAGGTGGATAACATGGCTAAGAGCATTAGCTCGGTAATGCATGAATATCGCTGACTTTTCAGCGATATTCATGCATTGCGGCCGATTTTTATCGCATTTGCGATAAACCTTGGTAATACCAAGGTTTATTTGCGATAAAAATCGCCGCAGCTCAGCGGTACATTTTTGTCTCTAACCAAGCAATAGCGATAATTATCGCTATTGCTTGGTAATATGCCCCTAAGTTCCGATAGGCACGTAAGGCGAAATTACGCCAATTTCAAACACCGAGGCACGGCAGGCCACAACACTACATTGTACTCTCATCACCGCACGTGTTTCACTTTTCCTCCGCTGCATAAGGCCGTCAGTTTCAATTGTTACCTCCCTTGCAGTCCATCCATCACCTAGCTCACAGAAGTAGGCACAAGCCACTTCCCTCAAGCCTATGGTCAATCTACCATTCTTGGAGTTTACCCATCCCGTATTGCACTGATAATTCACCAATCCATGCAACCACGCATGGGACAGTCCATAATTACACCGTTTCCTCCAAGTGCATGGCACCATTAATATATGTGTCTCCTAGCAAGCTCTGTCTCCTTGTCTCAAATGTATTTCTCTGCCTTAACTCCCGCTCTTTCTCCCCACAGGCAGCTTTGTCATATTCAGGCATGTTAATCACAGAGTCCTGATGATGATCCCACTATCCTTTAAAAGGATCAAAACGTCGTAGACCTGTGGAATAGTTTCACGGGTAAAACCATTGTGTTATATGAGTGTATAAACCATTATGGATAGCTTCCCATGTATTCTCATTGACTTAAAGCTTCCCTTGTTTTTTGCCTGAAAAACCTTTTCGTTGATGTATATTTGTCTTCTTATTTTCATGTACTGGATGCAGGACTGTGTCCCACTCTATTGTTGGTTGTTTTTTTAAAATGATGAAACATTTATCTAACTAATTAAATTGTGTGTCCGACTGGATACCGTGGAATATAGCACATGTCTCGGTCTATAGTTATTTAATGTTTGTAAATGCTTCTTTAAGGACCATTGTGATAAGCTAAAAGTCACTTTGGAAAAGGCTTGTCATTTTACTTCATTCATTTTGCTTTTAATGTGCCTTGGGAATTTGGGGGAACTTTTTAAAATCGTTTTGCTAACTCTGTGTTGTCAGATTACTGCTGCTTCGTTTTTAACATTGTGCTAGGAGTGTGTTAGACTCCTTTGATTTTTGCACTTTCGCCGAGGCCAGGTCCGTACTTTGCACATTCTGACCTGCCTCGTGCTAAGCGCGGTCAGCGCTTTAGTCGCTGCACGCCATCACAGCTCTAACCCTACTTAATTGGGTTCAGTGCAGGCGTGCAGCGCCTTGGAAAAGGCTTGTCATTTTACCTGCCACTTTATTTCATTCATTTTGCTTTTAATGTGCCTTGGGAATTTGGGGGGAACTTTCTGAAATCGTTTTGCTAACTCTGTGTTGTCAGATTACTGCTGCTTCGTTTTTAACATTGCGCTAGGAGTGTGTTAGACTCCTTTGATTTTTGCACTTTTACTGAGGCCAGGTCCGTACTTTGCACCTTCTGACCTGCCTCGTGCTAAGCGCGGTCATCGCTCTAGTCGCTGCACGCTGCACGCTGTCACTGCTCTAACCCCACGTATGGCAGTCACATGGATGCGCAGCGGACGAGCGCAGCGGGGGCGCCGGTGGTGCCCCAAAGGCACGCCTAAGGTAAGCCCGCCTGCGCCCATCAGCGCTAAGTCAGCGCTCACTGCCCACTCTCTGTCCTTTGCCTCGGATTTCACCTGCCCAGAGTGTGGCTTTACTTTTACACTCAACCCCCCTCCTATGCAACACGTCGATAAAACCATCAATGTCTCAGTACATTAGAGCTGGTCTTGTCAATGCGAGATCTCTAAAGAAGCACTATGTCGATATTGCCGATCTGGTATCAGACAATTCGCTAGGTCTCTTGTTTGTCACAGAAACCTGGCTAGACTCTTGTTCTAATCCTATTGTTGCGCTGGCCACGCCCTGCGGTTATAAATGTCTCTGAGTTGACCGCCCTGCCGGTAGGAGAGGGGGACTGGCCGTTCTCTTTAGGGATACCTGGGATCTCCACAGTGAAGCTTCAAGCCTCTGGGGTGGCTGTGGGGCCTTAGATTTCAGTGTTCAGCTCTCGGCCTACTTCACTCTAGGTGGTTATCTTTTATACCACGACTCTGGCCCTGATGGTGCCTTTCTTAAATCCTGGGGGGATGCAGTGGTAGAGCGGGCACTGCGGTTCTCTCACTTTTTGGTTCTTGTCGATGTAAATCTCCACCTTGACCAACCTGAGGCTCGTGTCTCCGCTGTTTTCCTCGATTCTCTCCACATGGTTTAGTGTTAGCAAAGGGTTAGCCACCCCACCCATCAAGGGGGTCATATCTTAGACCCTATTTGCACGAACTTCCCTATCTTGGTCGCCAAGCCCTTGCCTGTCTCTTGGTCGGATCACTTCCCTATTTTCTTTTCTTGGGAAGTCCCACCGCCCTCACGACCGGCTCGCTGCCTGCTCCGACCGACTTTCAGAGAAATCGATCCTTTGCAGTTCATTACCTTGTTGGTTGCCTCCCGGCCCTCTCTCCATGAAAACCTTGAGGGCAGTGTGTCCCGGTTCACCGACTGGATTGCGGACTCGCTATCTGCCTTATCCACTTTGAGTCAAGCTAATTTGTCAAGAGATTCACACTCCAAACCCTGGTTCACTCCCGAGCTCAAGGCGTTGAAGCATGATTGCAAAGTGGTGGAGAGAGCCTGGCGTTCCAGTGGCTAATGCTGTAAAGCTAAACTTGCTCTTAGAGCTAAACAAAAAAACGATTATGCTGCCATTATGGTCGCCAAAGGCCAATAGTATACGTCACGCATTGACCTGGCCAATATTAACTCTAAAGAGATATTTGCGATTGTGCAAAGCTTCATGTCCCCTACGGCTCAGGCGTATGCCACGCCTGTTTCAGACTCTTGGTGCAGCACTCTCTCCAAGTTCTTCCTGGATAAAATACGCAGCATTCAAGATACTTTTGCAGCCACTGCCATTGAGCCGGTTACGGACGCCTTAGAGCCACTGGGGGCTAACCAGGCCAAGTGGTTTTCTACTTTTACTTCTATTGATCCTGCCAGCTCACTGAAAATTCTTAAGGGCCTTAAGTCAGGCTCCCCAAAAGACCCCTGTGCTGCTAGACTCTTGACTGCTGCTGCGGATCTAATCAATCCTGGAGTCAATGCGTAGGTCAATACGGTTCATTTATGGCTAATTTTAGAGAGAAATTATGGCCCCCTGACTTCCCCCTGCCTAGTGCAGAGAGAAAGGTTGCTAAGAATCTGGGCATCTGGTTCAATGAAAATTTGAACTTTTCAACACAGATTAAGAAGCTGGCAGGGTCCTGCTTTGGCACCTTGAAGGCATTGAGGTAATGTTTTCCTCTTGTCCCTAAAACCTGACAAAGGAACGATGATCCGGGCTCTGATTCTGTCCCGTCTGGACTATGCAAATGCATTCTTTGTGGGTATCCCTGGCTACCGCCTTAAGAAATTGCAAGTAGTCCAAAACTCGGCAGCCTGACTCCTTATGGGTTTGTCGAATAGGAGTAGTATGCATGCACACATGTACTTGCACTGGCTCCCAGTGGAGTCTCGGATAAAATTCTAAATGCTGACCACTGCTCATAAGGCTTTATATGGTCTTGGTCCTCCCTACCTACAAAAGAGATTTGCCTTTTACACACCAGCGAGACAGCTGTATTTTTCCTCTCAGTTTTTGATGCAGACCCCCAGATTTAACCGCCAAAGGCTGGGGTGTGCTCATTTGTCAGGTCAGCTGCTCTTGCCTGGAACACACTTCTGCTGTCACTGCGCGCCCTTCAGGACCCTACTATCTTTAAGAAAAAAATAAAATAAAAGCCCTTCTCTTCTAGCCTCATCTAGGTCCTTGCCTCCTTTTCCATTGCTCATGCCGGGACACTCTTTGAGTAGCCGTGCGTGGTATAAATAAATATAACATAACATAACGTGGAGCTTGAGAGTTAACATTGCCGGCTCTAGTTGGAGACGTCCAGTAAAGTGTTGGACATGCTTAGTCCAAGCGCCTGCTGGGACTTGATTGTGTCTGTCATGGGAGTAACCATTTAGGTTAATGACATACCGTTAAAATTCAGTCTGAATATTTTGTTTCAGGAAGCCTTCTTCTTGTTTTTTGTGCTGCCATACACTCTGGTTGTGTAGTTTTCTGGCGGCTGAGCATTTGTGGTGTAGCTCCTCAGTCCTATTTAGTTTACAGAGTTGAGTGGTGCATCTTAAGATTATTGTATTCTCTTTCTCTTGCGCACTATGGAATTTGTCGGTGGCAACACTCCTTTTCATGGGTCAATCGATGCGTGCTGATTGATCTTCCTTGAAGTACTTGTTAAAGGGCCACTTTCATTGTGAGAATATGTTCTTTCCAGGGCAGTTTGAGTACGCTTTTCCAGTCAGCCAGGCTCGGGGTGTCAATTTATTCCATTTTACTCTTCTTATAAGTGCGTGAATTTCTTCCCTGGTGGGGGAGCCTAAAATATTTAATATTTGAGGGCTGAGTGAATACAGAGATATCAAGGGAGTTAATGGAAGTTGGTCACTAGCCTGCTGGTGCTTTATTGAGAAGTCGAAAAGTTGGTCATTACTCATGAATACATAGTCCAGTGTTGAGGTGCTGTTGTAAGACTTGGGCCTTGTTGTGAGTGGGAGGACATCTTGTGCATCTTGCAGTCAGTGCAGAGAATGCAAATGAGGAGAAGTACTGTTATTGCACTTGACACAAGCATCAAACTGGGCAGTAGCAATCAAGATGAAAGGAATATCCTTAATCTTCATGAGATGAAATAACAAGATTAGCACTTCCTTCAAATGCAGACAGCAGGAAAAGGAAGCATTGCCCTCAAAACATACCAGAAGACACAAGATGATTTACAGCTCTGGTCTGCTGACCAAAATAAAGAATATGAACCTTAGGGCCACATTGGAACAGAATCACTGGTGTGCCGAAGTAGGGAATTGAATCAATTTTTCTGGAGTTTGATTTCAATCAAAAATGGAACACTTACCCTGTTGCCTTCAATCAGCAGTAGCAGCTAAATGGCCCCTGCAGCCACACCAAGCATTTTTTAAAGCACGCAACTCCCTTGAGTCATGACAGGACTAACAAAGAAACAGTCTACACACTGGCCTTTTCAAACTGGCCCAAATGGCAGTGCCGGGCTGCCAGAAAAGCCAGCAAAACACTGCCACTGCATGTCGGTCTAGTGTACACCTATTAATTAAAGGTATTTATTGTGATTTGTGCATGCTAATTCTTTTCTTGTTATTTTCTCGTTAGTTTGAGCCTGAGCCAGTGCGCAAGCGCTGCTCTGGCGATATGCTGTATGTAGGAGAAGCCCCACCCACATTTGTCATTGGCTTCTGTCTTTGTCCTTCGTAACTGCTGCCGTCTGATTCCTTATTAGGCTTTTAAGTCCCGCCTTTGTACTGCCATGTCGTCATTTGTATCATCCCATGGCTACTGGCCTCTTTACTTGGTTGTTATACGGAGTGTGTTCTAGTTACTACATTAGGCAAAACAGCCGGGACAATGGCAGCTGCTTGTTCCCAATGCCATAGGTCTCACATTTAAATGCGAGATCGATTGCATTGCAAATATTTTTAAAACATGCTGTGCCTTTCGTTGCAGGCATGACCTTTGGCTCAGTACATCTGTTTTTTTACACATTTTTTAGGACCAGATACCTACTATTTTGTACTTACATTTTCTCACTTTGTTTCTACTAAATATGTAAATTTTTTAGGTCGAGCCTAGGAAACCCTGCCTACTCTCCGCCTATATTTGTAATTTGCTTGTGTAATTGTTCAACGAAAATGCTAGCTTCTAACTCATACATAGGAATAACACAATGGGGTAACCCAGTGTCCCTCAGAGCCTGGGTAATATATAGCAAGCTACAATGGCTCTGTCAGGGAGCGAAATCGCTTTGTCGCTAAGTGAAAATCATTTGAAGTATGGAAACTTATATTTACTTAAAGAATCCAGTAGGATGAATCAGCACAAAGCAAAAATAAATGGCAACACAACCTAGTAAGAATGAAAAATTCAAAAGTAATGCAAGAAGTAAGAGTAAGAAATGCAGCCAGTTTGTGTGCAGCACAGAAAAGCCTCTCTGTGTTTAGTGTGGGTGCCCCAAAGCACTGGCTGCTCCGTCTGTAGGCCCAGAGCCTGCCACCTCAGAAAGACCCACCACCTATCTACATTTCTGGAGCACAAGTAGCCTTAGCCTGTATCTATTTAAACCACAGTAAGCATAGGCACTTTATTAGCTCACTTTAGATGTGAGAGGGTTACCAACAACCACTTGTTCCCAGAACCAATTGTCCAAGTGATATCTAATTCCAGTACCTGAGAAGCCCCTGCATTGAAGAAGAACCTCGTAGGCATTCCTTAAGAGTTGAAACACAATGGCGTTTCCTCAAGTGAGGCTGTACTTCCATACGCATGTAAAGTGCATCCAGTAGTTCACCAGCAAAAAAACAAAGCTTAGATTTGCACATTGCACTGGACTTAGGTAGCCCTTCTGCTGGACTGAGCCATTAATTTAAAAGCCTGCATGCCTAAATTTAATAGACTATTTTATCCACCAGCGCATTGTGGCACTATATAAAAAACAGTTCCTAACTTGAACCCTATTTGACACATGTGGGTTCACAGTTTAGTGGGTGATGGAGTATAATGCATGTTTAAGCTATATTTAGGACCAAAAATATGTTTAAACAATGTGCCATATCTAATTCTCTCATAGTTTATGTATTATTTTTGTGTTATATTTGTATATGAAAGATGTAAACCCATCATAAATATAAGACCAACAAATTTCCAACCTGCATATAGTAAAGAACAGATGTCAGTGAGGATACCCAAGACGTCACCCTACAAATCTCTGGACTAGAACCCCTTCTAACATTTGTCAATGAGACCGCCATTACTTTGGCAACCCTCCATGAATTGCGATTCTCGTATTAACATGACCAGAGAATCTGGATTTCATTAAAGACACGGAGGCTCACATTATGCATTATCCTTTAATGCAACTCACAAGCAGCCGCACTACATCACAAAGGATAAAAGTTCTAGAATATAGATAACACTGGATAAAGGGTATAACCAGGAAACAGTCTGCCTCTTTTAAAACAATCGCAGCAGGAAAAACTTCAGCAAAGGGCGAGATCCAACTTGAACTTGCGAATGGAGAAGAAACTCAGAAGGGAAGGAGCGAAGCGATGAGCCTTGTTAGGAGACAGGACCAGACCATTAAAAGGACCGTTAAACGGAGTTACCTGGAAAGGAGAGAAAACAGGTTAAGAAACCAGTGTTTGGAGAAGTACAACAGTAAAGGCTAAGAGAAAAAATAAGCCTAGAGAAAATTCAGATACGACATTGATGGTAACAATACATTTAGCAACAATAAATTGAAACCAGAGTGTCCAAGGGAGGAGAGGGTGGGATAATGTCAGCCTCCGTGTCTGTAATGAAATCCAGATTCTCTGGTCATGTTAATACGAGAATCGCAATTTCATTACAAGATCGGAGGCTACATTATGCATGTTGGTAGCCCCGAAGGACAACATCAGACATGTGCTCGATAGGCTTGCAATCATGACGAGCAAAGGTGTTAGCATTTGACCAGAGATCAAAGAGAGTAAGTCTGCCCCATATATTTAGATTAAAGGCTCTTACAGAGTCCGAAAATATTGTTCAATGAACACAACTTTGAGCTTACTATTAATCAAGGCCACTCAATGTGATTCGGACACAAGATACAAAAATATGTCATTTTATTTTTATATATAAATATTTCTCAGATAGTACACACAAACATAATTGTACATAGATAATAATACTTCGATCACATGGATTGAAGTATTTGATCTCTGATACATCTTTCCCCTGCTGGTCTGCCCTTTATCTGATTCAGGGGGCCCCTACTTATATTAGTTAGCATTTGACCAGTCTGCAGCTTTAAGGATATCGTCCAACTTACCACCACACCAAAAGGACTTACTGGCCATAGCACCCCTGATAGAATGGGCCTGGAATCTAGAGAGGTCAATACCAGCTAGGCTCATTGTTGACTTAACCCATCTATCTATGGAGGAAGAAGAAACAGGTTTGAATGGCTTAACAAAGGAAATCAGGAGTTGATTAGCATCGGTAGGGCGAAGCTCACTTATCCTAGAGTCATAGGGTAAAGGTCAAAACGAGGGTAAAAGATGAAATCTGACATGGTTTTAGTCCTCCTCAGGATCTCAAACTTAACGCCAAACATGTCATCATAACATCTATCGGAAATAACTAAGCTTTTAATGTCAGAAACTCTCCGACAAGAGATTAAACATAAGAGGGTAGCGAGTTTGAAGGAGAGAAATTTCCTGTTAAGGGAGAAGTTATCAGGCCAGGAGGAAAAAAGGTCCAGAATAGCTTTAACATCCCAAAGAGTTTGATATTTAGGTCTAGGAGGTCTCCTTAATCTGATACTCTTCAGGACCCTACAAATGATAGCATTCTTACCTACCGATTTACCATTGATGGGGGAGTGGCCTGCAGAAATTGCGGATCTAAAGCAATTAATGGATCGATAGGAAAGGCCCCTGTCAAATTGTTCCACGAGAAAGTTCACAATATTGATGACGGGAGTCTCCACGGGATCCAGACCCTTTTCCAAGCACCAACAAAACCATTTTCTCTAAATACTGTTGTACCTAAGGTGCGTTCCTGGGGCCCAGGATTCACCGAGGAGAGAGAGAGCTGACAACGAAAGTCAAAACAATTTGTTGGATTGCCTGACACTTTCCAGGCAAGAAGGTTCAAATTCCCTGAGAGGATCAGATGATGATCTTCCCCGTCTGCGTTTGAAACCAGACCTCTGACTGCTGGGACCAGGAAGCGAATGTCACATGTGAGTTCCAGGGCTGTCGGGAACCAGGCTTGGGATGGCCAAAAGGGAGTTATTAAAATCAGGAAACATTCCTCCATCCTGACCTTCTGAAGGACCCTCTGAATCATAGCAAAGGGAGGAAAGGCATAACCGAGGAGGTGAGACCAGGGTTGGAGAAAGGCGTTTACAGCAAGAGCGCCCGGGTCTGGCATCCAGCTGAAGTAATTCGGCAATTGGAAGGTCAGTCTGCTGGCGAACAAGTCCACGTCTAGAGGACCCCAAAATCGAAAGAGGGCGTTGAATACGCCCACATTGAGCTTCCACTCGGTGAAGTCTAAGAGGAATCTTGAGTTCCAATCCGCACATAAATTGGATTTTCTGGGGAGGTATTCTGCCTTGAGGGAGATTTTGTGTTCTAGGCAGAACATCCAAAGTTTTTTGGCTAGATTGGAGAGGTCTGCAGATCTTGTGCCGCCGAGGCGATTGATATAAGCGACAGCAGAAATGTTGTCCATCTTCAGAACAACGGACCTCCCCTGAAGGGAGTGTTTGAAGATCATAAGTGCGTATAAACCGGCAGTGAGCTCCAGAAATTTTATATGATGTGCGGATTCCGCTAGGGTCCAAACCCCGGTGTTTTGGTCAAGCAAACGAGCACCCCTGCCATGGAGACTGCCATCCGATTCCAGGATGAATTCTGGGGCTGATCCGAAGATAGCTTTGCCATTCCAGGTATCTAAGTTCTCCAGCCACCAAGACAGCTGCGCCCTGGCGTCCGGGTCCAGGGTCACAAGGTCTCCATACCAAAGACCTGAATTGAGGGCTTTCCTCTTAATTCTCTGAAGAGCGCGGTAGTTCAGAGGTCCCGGAAAGATTGCCTGGATGGAGGAAGAGAGAAGTCTGGACAGTTCTCGAAGGGTCAAAGAATCTAGTTTTAGCACTGACCTGATCTCCTTTCGGATCTTGTCAATCTTTTTGGCAGGAAGAAGGAGAAGACAGCTCGAGGTGTCTACCGTGAAGCCAAGGAACTCTAGGGACTTGCAGGGAGAGAGAATGGACCTTTCCCTGTTTATAATGAAACCGAGACTTTCTATCAGATTTATGTAAATATTCAGATCTCTGACGAGGTCTGAGTGGACTTGAGACATGATAAGGATATTGTCTAGGTAGATGATAAGACGGATGCCCCTTTCTTTCAGGAGAGAGACAATGGTCTTCATAATCTTGGTGAAACACCGAGCTTGAAATTAGAATAGTCGGTCCTTCCAAGAGAATTGAAGGAAGGGTTGATGATCTTTGGCCATGGGGATGGTAAAGTAGGCGTCCTTCAAGTCCAGTTTGACCAGTCAGTCTCCTTTTAGAAGGAGGTCCCTGAGGAGATGGATACCCTCCATTTTGAAGTGACGATAAACCAGAAACTTGTTGACTTCTCGAAGGTTTATTGTCTTTCTTTTGGACCAGAAAGAGTGTGCTTATGAATCTCGCTAGAGAGTAGAGACCAGGGAACCTCTACAATGGCACTCTTTTGGAGCATAGAAAGGATTTATTCTTCCACGATTATCTGTTGTTCTTCTGAAAGGATAAAGGGTTGGGGCAACTGCGACTGGAAGGGGATCTCTACAAAATCTATTCTGAAGCCTAGAACAGTCTCCAGAACCCAGGGGTCCTGGGTCAGGGATTCCCAAACATGATAAAAATATTTTAGCCTGCCCCCCACCTTGGGAGGTGAGAAGAAGGAAGAGGGAGACTTACTTGAAAGGTTGGTGGTGTTGGGAGTACCACGTCCTCTTGAACCTCTGTTTCTGGGACCTCTTCCTCTCTGAGGGTAGAAAGGTTGTCTTGGAGGGTAGAAACCTCTACCTGTTCCTCTGAAGGTCGAGAAGGGTCGTTGGTAGCCTCGGCCGGAAGAACGACCCCTTCTCCCGGCCTGACCAAAAAGGTTTGAATTGAAGACACGTCTAAGGTTATTTTGGGCCCTGTCGAGGGCAGTAAAGGTTGAGCCGTTTTTACCAATTGTTTTAATAATATCCTCCCCGAAAAGGAGGCCTTTAGGATTCTCAGATGGTTCCTTCTCGGCTAAGTCCCCCAACTTAGGGTTGATCTTGGTTAGGAGAGATCTCCTCCTTTCAATATTGAGGCTGGAATTTGCGTTACCGAGGAGCACTAGTGCCCTTTGACTCCAGCCACGAATTAGGTTGACATCCAACGGAGTAGAGGAGAGGTGGGATTCCTCAGCCAGGTCCAGAATTCTAGTGAGTGGGCCAAGCACATCTAGAAGACGATCCTGGCAGCCCTTAAGGGCTCTCTCCAGACCTTTTCTAGGGTCTCTCCCAAGCTTGAACAGGAATTTGATCAGGTCGGGATCGAGGTTAGGAGTTTGACACACCTTCTCTTCAATAGTAGGTCTGGTAGACTCGGATCTCATAGTGTTGGGAGTGTCTCTATCAAGCAGGTTTCTTAGCCAACGGGTGACAAAGCGGGAGACATGCTCTTGGGGAAACCATTTTGAACTATTAGGACGAGAGATGTTAAGGGGGAGAACATCTCTTCCCCGAGGGGGTTGAAAATCATATTTTTTTAGGTTGGCTCGGGGTCAGGTTGGGTATTAAAGTCAGGATCGACCTCATCTAGGTCAAAGACTAACTCGTCGTCAGGATCCCTTGAGACACCTTCTTCAGAAGATGTTGAGTCAAGATCATTAGTAGCACTACTCCAAATTGTGCCGCGAGGGACACCGTTCAAATTTGTGCCGCCATGGGCACCGCTCAAAAAAGTGTTGCGAGGGACATCAGGGTCAAGTGAGGCACGAAGGCCTCCCATTCACAGTGAGGTTCTAGGACCTCCCGATCCAGAAGAGGCGCTAGGGCCTCCTGTAGTGCTTTGATAGGATACATCACAGTGCCTTGACTTTTTTGTCCTCTTCCCGTTGATGCGGTTAGGGATACTGGGCATCAAACGGTCTCTTGGAGGACATAACCTCTTTAAGGGTTACAAGCATACAGGTTTTGATCTCCTGTTGTAAGAATTGTTTATGGGATTGATCAACGGGTGCAGGAGAGCTAGCAGCAGCATCATCGGACTCAATGTCAGACATGGTGATGCGCAGGTTTAAAAAAAAGTATTAATGTAATGACAGTGGAATAAAACAAGGAAATGACGGTGCCAAGTATTAAAGTAAAGGCAGTGTCAATGAGTATAAATAAATAATGACAATACCAAGTATTAAAGTAAAGGCAATGTCAAAGGGTATAAACAAGTAATGACAGTGCCAGTAAGTAAGTTCACCCTTTTTATTTAATCTAATTAAAATCAATTAAAAGGGTAGCAACGAAGGAATGATAAATCCCTATTTTTTATCTAAACTAGAACAAGAATGAAAAATTAAGCTGAGCGCGTTAAAGAAGGGCCTCCGGCAGCGGCTGGGAAAGAGCGATGTAACTGACAAGAAATCGCTCCAGCCAGCCGCCGCCGGAGTTAGAGGAATGCATTCAAGGGAAGGGGCACGCGACAAAGGCGTTGTTAGGGTCCCTTCCTCTCATGGGACAAAGCGCGTAATGAGCAGGCACATCGCGGGTGTGAGAAGCGCCCGGAGCGAGCAAAAAGCAAATAAAACGAGGAAAAAAATGCGGAAGGGCTCACAAGAGTTGAGCGAGCTGAATTTCAAAAGGCTATGAATAGAGGTGTGCGCAAGAGAGGTATGAGTGCTCGAGTGTTAATAAAGCCATTGAAGGGGGCTCGGGGGCGGGGGCGGACAACCATAAATTGGAAGTCATGGTAGAGAGGGGTGGGAGGGGGAAACCAGCACCACCACGGAAGAGAGGGTAAGGAATGCACACAGAAAGACTAAAAAGATTACATAAGCGATTATATAAGCTTAAGTTAATAAAACTGTATAAGCTTAGAAGGTCAAACAAATAGAGAGAAATAAGGGTAGTGACTTATCTGCTTGCGAGCCGCTTTTAAAAGAGGCAGACTGTTTCCTGGTTATACCCTTTATCCAGTGTTCTCTATATTCTAGAACTTTTATCCTTTGTGATGTAGTGCGGCTGCTTGTGAGTTGCATTAAAGGATAATGCATAATGTAGCCTCCGGTCTTGTAATGAAATCTCCTCTGGCATAAGCACAAAATTATGAACCCTTATCTTCAAATATAAATGTGGAGGTTGCAAAGCTTGCCCCTAAGAAGCATGGCATCATTTCTGTTAGGCTTCGACAAGCCCCTCCACATTTCCTGCAAAAAAAGGAGAATGCCTTGCAAATTGACATACTGGACAGTTGTGAGTTTGGTGGTGAGAATATGCCCACCCTGGAGGAAAGGAAACTTTTTTAAAGTCCGGAATCCTAGATGTTGGTTCATAGAGGTCTGTGATCGAGCACACTGTATACACACCGCTCGGACTAACTAGGCTTGGACTACTGTCCACAGACTTCGTTCACAGATTGATTTCAAGCTTACTCCAGGTGCTCCTTCCTTGGTTTGTGCAGCAGATGAGCCCACAGCTTATGGGAAACATAATCCATCATGGCATTGAAGGTCAGAGATTCTTCATCTTTGCTCAACACTCTATGGGAGAAATAATTTGGAGTTCTAACAACACCTGCCTAGTGGAACAAAGCAATTGCCCTTATCTACATGTCATAGGTCTCTCACATTTTACCAGACAGAGATTGCACACTAAAAGCCTAGGTAATAGAATCGAATAAAAAATTTGAGCTCCTAGTGCTTACTCGGTTCATTACCATAGAGCCTGACTAGGGATAATCTTAACTTTACTATTAGGGAGTAGGGACCGTTTCAGTGGAAGAGTCCCTCACTGTAAACCCTCTTTGTGACTAAAGAGTACTCTCCGTTATTGATCTCAATACAACTATCTGTAGTCACGACCCACCTCACCTCCATCCTAGACCCTGATTTGACTGGTCTCTTTATTGAGTGTGATGCCTATTTGCCTCACTTTTAGCCCCCTAGAAAGACCACTACAGTTACAAGGGCACAGCTGACTCTTCCTTTAACCTGGCAGAATCAGAATGCAAATAATTTGTGTGAACATGCCTAAGCCATCTAACAAATGGTTCAAAACCAGAGAGACAAATTACTGTTTGCTGAAGCAGGGAATCAACCCAGTCAAAAGCACCAAGGACTCTCAGATATCAAAAATGGCTAATGTTACAATAAAAACAATATCCCGATTGCGACAGTGGAGGATACCAATTTGATTTAATCAAGAGACAATGAAGTCAATTATATGTCAAGACAGAAGACTGCATGCCTATTGAGGCAGAAACACGTTTGACCGTTAATACTAATTGCCAAAAAACAAGATCTGTTTCTGCAAGTTGAACACAAAATAGATCTCTCAAGACCTTTTGAGCAAGAGCTCTATGAGGAAGCACTAATAATATGGTTATTATTGTAAGTCTAGTCTAAGAAACACGCTGATCCTTACAGCTATTTATTATTAAGAAACAAGCCTACCCACTTTTGCCTGTGCAATATATCCATCAATAACACTACCATTGCCACCGCAAAATGTATACATGAACACACTATTGAAGGGCCCCTATCCTTTTGATGGTCATTAGTCAAAAACACTTGTTCAATAAACTAATATAGCTTTACCTACTTTGACCAATATACAATTTTGCACACAATAGAGGTCTATAATCTATCACTCAACATAAACGGTCTACCCCTCTACATTTTAAGAAAGACACTTCTTATAGCTCTGATGGAGCGGAGTTTTGAATGGTTGGATACTGCAGACAATGGATCAATTTTTTTTTACTGACAGCCAAGCCATTACAAAGACTGTCACATAAAGATGTGATCGATCCAATTCAATTGGAGTGCATGAAGGCATTTGTGGAATTGTGAGACAGACTTTGTCAAGCACCCGCATTAGGAATGCTAGATTACAACAAAGATTTTGCTTTGTTCTGCTACGAAAGAGATGATTGTGCACTTTCAGTTCTAACGCAAATGCATGGGACAGCACGTCGTCCAGTAGCAAATTTCTCTGCAACACTAGATTTAGGGGCTGCAGTTATAACAGGATGTTTGAAAGCAGTTGCTGCTACTTGTGTGAGGTTGGAACAGAGTGAAACAATTGTGATGGGACATCCTTTGAGAGTGTAAGTGCTGTTGATAATGGTACTGAACAATAGTTGAATTGTTAGTATTGCACAGGCAACTTTGGAGTTAGTATAGTGAGGATTTATTTTGGTACTTATAGAAAGCGCAGCTGAAGAAGTCCCAAGAATTTTTCACTTGTTAGAATAACACTGGTCGATATTCTGGAAGCGAAAGAATCCTTGGAGTGATTTAATCTATTTTTTCTTTTAGTGGAGCAGACAAGCAGATTTGTTTTATATGTTTTAATCTTGTTTATCTCATAAGAAAATTGTTTAATTTACTGCTGATTATTTTTGTAAACAGAGAGTTTGTCGCAGGAGTTATACTGACATCACAGAAAGCTGCGCTGGCATTGGTCAACTAGTGTGAATCATCACAAAATGATGCTGTCCTGCTATTGGTTTGATGGGGTGAGTCGCACTGGTATTGGTCAGTGTGAACGAATATCATTTGTGGAAATGCGGAAGAGTTTCCTTTGTTTGTTTGAGTTTTAGTGTGACGAACGAGATAAAATGAAGTTATTGAAATTGTTGAAGAACTTGTTTAGAAAAGATGGGCGTATAACTATTAGAGAGGGAATTCCTTTACCACGTGAGGGTACGCCTGCTTCTTTTATGTCCTTAGAAAGAGGATATCACATGTGTACATGGTTGGAAAATTGGGTGAAATATACAGAAGAAGATGGGAATATGGCATTTCCAGAGTATGGTGCTTTTAATGTAAGGCTTTTAGAAAACCTGAGACATCAAATGAATGAATTGAGACCAAATACTAGACCTATGCAGTATGAAGCGCTTGAAGAATGGGAACATGAGGCTTACAAAAGGGACAGAGAAAGGTCTGAGAATAAATTCAGAAATACAGTGAGTAGATATCCAGAGGCAAACTAGGATGCTCAAATGTAGAAGTGGAGGAGAGGTGTGATGGCAGTAGGTGAAGGGTTATATCCAGTTGTTTTAGTAGAGAATCAGGAAAGAGGAAATTATAAAGAGAAAAAGAAAAAGGTTGTGGAAACAGGTCCGGATCCAAATGAAGTAGATGATGAGTTGTTGGATGAATTATTGTTAAATAAACCGCCACCATGACAGGAAGAACAAGAAATAATTAACCCAAGTGCTCCATTGATTCAGGTGGAAGTTCCTCAGTATTCTCAAAGGAAAAATATAAATGTAGTGAGCCAGGTGAAAGATGATTTGACACAAAAGATTACTCCATTGAATTTGAATGCAGAGGCTTTGTCAGTTCCCGTGACTAATGGTCCTATAGATCCATTGTATAGTGAGGGGCAGAATATTTCTCAAGTACATGCATTAGCAGTGCCTGTTAATATTAGGACTTATGGTGGTGCTGGTGCAGGGGAGTCAGGATCATTGATTGATATTTCAGAAAGGTCAGTGGAAACCCCAAAGAATAATGTACAAATAGAACCAAGGATACTAGTGCAGAATGAGGGAAGTGTGGCACCTACGTCAGGAGGTTGAATAGGGCCATCTCCAGAAGAATTGGATGAATGGATTAGGGGGATGGTGTCTAACAAAGGCGATACGAGCATTGATGTGAGTAGATTAAAAGCGGATTTAGAAGAAATGATTTTGGGTATGATTAGTCCTGAAAGATTGAGTAAATTTCAGGAGGAAGAGTTATTATTTTTATGTAACAATATTACAATGAGAGCGAAGAGTCTTCTTGAGAGATTTGCTGAAGTTGCACAGACTTATGGTATCTATTGAGATAGAACAATCAAAAGGTTTACAGAAGACATATAGATTGGATTTTAGTGACAAGAACTGGGAGAGCTTGAATGCTTCAGGAAGCACTTGCAAATCAAAGAGCTGATTAATACATTGAGACGATGGGGTGAATTAGAACATTGGAAAGGCAGATGGGCTAAAAAAAAAGAAAAAAATATTGCAAATCAAGGGGCTTCATAAATGTTTCTGGCGATAGAGACAGGAAGGGAGCCAACTGTCAAAACAAGCCTCTCACCTGATCTCCTGGTTCTTCTTTGCGATGAGCGAACCCCAATCTCTCCAAAAACCTCCCAAAACACAGAGAGAAAAGAATACTCTGAGACACCAGGGGAAAGGGGGATGGGAAAAGAAAGGACAAGAGACAAGATGTCTTCAGTATCTCCTCTTCTAAGACTTAACGATGGGTTGACACTGACACCAACTCTGGGTTTGATTGTGTCTTGGGTTATATTAAAACAAACCATATGCCAGTCAAATATTAGATAGCAATTGCATTAAACTGTTTCAAATCAAGTTTAACTGTATCAATAGTCACTTTTACCTAAAACAATATTTGTGCTTCACCAACACTCTTATTGACCTTGATATTAATTCTTGTACTGCAATGTGAACATCAATAATGCTTATTAATATTTTAATACCAGCAACAATTTTTATATTATATTCTCACTACTTCAACTATTACTCTTTTCGTGGTAATCGCGTCTTACCATGAGATCAACAACTGGCATAAAGGTTTTGACAATGTCTCTGTATATTCTACTTTGAAAAATGAGTAACAGTGTCATTGCTTAGTTTCTCAACAATAGGTTTTAAAGTTCCTTCAATGCCTTTTCTTCGTTGAACACTTGAAATTGCCCAGGGTTTCCATTCACAAAGTCCTGGAGATTTTCACAGAGAAGAAATGTACTATTTAAAATGAAAAGAAACTCACCAAGTGATTTGCAGACATAATTGTTGTGTATCTTGCTAGCTAGCATTACTTATCTCCTTTGTTTTCTCTTTTATAGGATCGAAGAACTGGAAGCAGTTTTGACGGGTCTCCGACATCACCGGAATGAAGGTAATTGCATCCGCAGTCAGCGAGGTGAGGAGGAAGGAAGCCGAGTCCAGGGAAGCGAGAGGGCAGTCGCCGCAATCACGAGGAGAGGACCGGAAAGCCAAGAGTCGGAGATGCAGGTAAGGGACGTTTACAGGACGAGATCAAGCACTGAAAGCAGGATGAGAGCGGCTTAAATACCTTTCTGCCGCTCGCGGGTGCCGCGTGTATATTAGCAAGTTGCAGCGGCACATGAATGCAAATGTCTTTTCTGGCTAAGCGCTTCACGTGTTAACCAAAGCGTCTTGCCATTGATTCTGATGCACGTGAAAATAACTTTGGCACTGTAAAAGTTCAGACATATGTTTCCTGCATTATTTCAACAGCTAAATGAAACGTGCCAAGGCATGCGAAGTTTGTCTCTTTGCAATATTATTTTGGTGAACATGATTTTGAAACTGCTTCCAAATGATGATAACTGACAAATTATTAATCATTGCACCAAACTAGTCATAGTAGCAAGTCATACATACATGTACAGTAATCACCTGCTGAAGTTATATAAACAGCAAACTTATCCTATAAATAATCATGATAGCCAAGCGTGCTTGAGAGTGTGCAAATTCATGACACCAACTACCGAAATGATATATCCAATGAGATAGGTGCCATGAGGGGAATATGTTCATGTCCCTAGATCAAGGCAGGATTTACTGTCTTTTACGAATGAGTTCCCTAGATTGAGAGAAAAAAACAGTTGAGTGGTATAAACAAATAGAGAGGTTTGTAAATGTTTCAAAGGTCTTGTGGAAGCATTTAGATGGTTTGTTTGATATTGTAGTTCCAGCTGATTTGTGGGTTGAGTGTAAGATTGCTGGAGATTGGTCAAAAGAAGAATATCCCAGAGATGCAAAGACTGGAGCACAATCAGACAAAGTGATGAAAAAATAGAATCAGGTCATTACCTATTTAAAGCGAAAGATTTCCCCAAAGGAAACAGATTGGATAAAATTAGATACAAAAGATACAGTGCATGCTTATTATGAATTTTTTTTTACAAGTCTTTAAACAATACATTCATTTTGAGAATATAACGGATACAGATATGGGACATTTTGTATACGGTTTGTGTTTGGATTGAAACCAGAGGATTGAAACCAGAGATTAGCAATATGATTCAGCAGCATTTGATTTGTTGGCAACATAAAAGCATAGATGAAATACTCAGATATGCTAAATATTGTAGTGATATCGAGACAAGACACAAGAAGTTGGAAGAGGAATTAATGTGAGCTCTGATGAAAGGGGCACAGAGAGGTAGTCATTTTGTAGATTATTCTCAAACAGGTTTCCAAGGAAATAATCAGAATCAGAATATTCAAGATGGTCAAGTTGCTGACATGGGAGATGTCATGGTAAATGGTGGTGTTCCTACACAAGGAGAGGGAAGAGGTGGAGCTAATAAGAAGGATATGAAAAATAAATTGCTGTGTTACGCGTGCAGCAGGTTGGGACACTTAAATCACAAGTTTAAGGCTTTCTTAGGGAATAATGAAATGAATCAGAACTCCAATGAGCAGATGCAGGTCGAAATGAACAAGAATTAAGGGCAACAACAACTGCTGATAACAGAGGTTCAAATACCAAAAGCCCCGATGCCAAATGAAAATGCGAATGCTTAGGTGCAAAGATACAGTGCGAATGTGTGTTTTCATACGGGGGAATCAGTTAAAAAAATATACAAATGGCTTCACAATATTGGTTACAGTGCCAGGGGAGTGATTCAAATACATCTCAAAGACGGTGCCTGAGGGGGAGGAGTGTGTGTGGATGGAGAAGTAGAAGGTTATGTGATTATGTTCCTTGCAGACACTGGTGCTTCCCATTCCACTGTGAGAACTGTGGAAATCCCTAACCTACCACTCTATGGATATACTATCCAAGTCGTAGGTGTTTCAAATCAATTGATTAAAACTCCAGTGACAAAACCAATGAAGGGGCAAATTGGAGATTTTCGAGACATGCATCGTTTTGTGGTGTGTGATACAAGTCCAGTTAACCTGTTAGGCAGAGATTTACTATGCAAAATGAATTGCACCATCTATTGCACACCAGATGGAATAGCATTTCATGCCCAGTGGCCACAATGGTGATGGCAAGGCAAGGGAAAAAAGTGAACGATTTGTATCCTTCATTTACAGCAAAGGATTTGCCTGTAGAGCTGAGAGACACAGTGTTGACTGATGTGTGGGATTTTTCAGGGAAATACATTGAACTAATGAAAGGAGTTGATCTTATTCAGATTTCAGTCAAACAGGTGCAGAGTTTCCAAAAACGCCACAATACAAAATGAGTCCTGAGACTATTGCAGGAGTAACACCTGTAATCGAATGATGATTGAACAGGGTATTTTGAGAAACATACTTGGGAGTCCTTGTAATTCTCTAAATATGGGGATCAAGAAACCGATCTGTAAGTATAGAATAGTTCAAGAATTGAGGCAAATTAATAAG
This sequence comes from Lissotriton helveticus, assembly GCF_964261635.1. Lineage (NCBI taxonomy): Eukaryota > Metazoa > Chordata > Amphibia > Caudata > Salamandridae > Lissotriton > Lissotriton helveticus. Next base: position 663,868,774 of record NC_136057.1, read on the forward strand.
ATAGTGATACCCTGTTGTCCAATAGTGCCAAACCCGCAGTGATTCTTTACCAAATACCATGTGATGCAGAGTGGTTTACAGTGATTGATTTATGCCAAGCATTTCTCTTGATTCCCTTGCATCCAGATAGCCAACAATATTTGTTTGTGTTCTGGTTCGTAGACCATGTTTTGGCATGGTGCTGAGTTCTCAACGGTATACAGAGAGCCCATCAATCTTCAATCAGATTTTGAAGAGGTGCTTGGAGTCATTGGTAATGCCAGAAGACTTTGTTTTGGTGCAATACGTTGATGATGTGCATGATGCATCACAGCCTATAGAAGCATGTGTGACTGATACCATTGCTCGAATGAACCATTTGGCGGTAGGTGGGCATAAATTGTCACCATCAAAACTGCAATTCTGTCAAAGAAAAGTTCTATATTTGGGACACGAAATCGAGAAAGGAGTCAGGAAATTATCACAAGATTGAATAACTGTGATCTTGCAAATGAATCCACCCAAAACACAAAAATATGTCTGAATGTTTTTGGGAACGGTTGAATACTCCAGAAAAGGGATCAGTGGTTTTTTCACTGACAGCCAAACCATAACACAGACTGACACAAAGTTGTGATGGATCCAATTCAATTGGAGGAGGAGTGCATGAAGGCATTTGTCGAATTGCGAGAAAGCCTTTGTCGAGCACCCGCATTAGGAATGCCAGATTACAACAAAGATTTTGCTTTGTTCTGCTGCAAAAGAGGTGGTTGGGCACTTTCAGTTCTAAAGCAAATGCATGGACCAGCAAGTCGTCCTGTAGCATATTTCTATGCAATTCTAGATTCAGTGGCTGCAGCTTTACCAGGATGTTTGAAAGTAGTTGCTGCTCCTTTGGAACAGAGTGAAACAATTGTGCTGGGACATTCTTTGAGAGTGTATGTGCCACATTCTGTAGAGATCTTGTTGATACAAACTTGAACACAACACCTTACAAGCAGTCGGTTGAGAAAATATTAAAGAGTGATTCAGGGAGCTGAAAATAAGACTGTGACAAGTTGCACAGATTTAAATCCAGCTACTTTGTTACTGAGTCCAGGTTGTGAGGAAGTGGTGGATGAAGCTGATTATGATTATCTGGATGCAACTGAGCTGTGTACAAAATCAAGGCCTGATATAAAATATATACCATTGTCTAAATCAGATTTGTGACCTGTTTGGATGGATCATGCTTGAGGGATGAATAGGGTATCTTGCGTGCTTCATATGCAGTCTGTACATTGGCCATGTTCCTTGAAGCTTCATGCTTGAAAGGAGTACGGTCTGCACACATTTCAGAACTGGTTGCATTGACGAGAGCATGCATCATTGGCAAAAATTTAAGAATAACCATATTCACTTTTTAACATTGTCTGGTCCACCAATTTGAAATGGAAATTATGTAAAATAATTATTGGTTGAACTGCAGTTGCCCAAAGAAATTGGAGTCATAAAGTGTTCAGCTCACAAATCGGGAAACAGATACATTACAAGTGGAAATCGCTCTGTGGACCAAGTTGCGCAATTTTGTGCTCAAAATTCAATATCGATCAACAAAAGTATGAAGAAATCTGATGTGAAATGTCATCTGATGTTTTCTTCTGTGGAGAAATGGGGAGAGATTAGGCAACTTCAGGAGGAGGGTTAGTGAGGAAGAAAAATAAATTTGGATTAAAGCAGGTTGTTCATGTAGGGCTGAAGATGAAGTGTGAGTCTATACTGATGGAAGACCAATAATGCCAGATAGCCTGTTGTCGCAAATGGACAGAATGTACCATGGTCTAACACATGTAGGAAGAGATGCAATGGTTTGGTTATTTAAACAAACATGGTACAATACTAAATTCAGGATCATTGCAGAGAGTGTTTGCCAGAGATGTATAACTTGCCAGCAGCAAAATGCAAGGAGAAAGACTGTTATCAGTTGGGGATGAATCGGAAAAATCAGCAGATCCATTTACTAGATTGCAGGCCGATGTTATTGAACTGCCTCAATGTAATGGATTAAAAAATTAGTTGGTGGTGGTTTATCTGTTCTCTCGTTGGGTGGAGGCTTCTCCAACAAGACAAAATGCTAGCCTAACTGTTGCTAAATTACTATTGAGAGCGATAATACCATGGTTTGGATTTCCAGTCTCTTTAGAAACTGATAGAGGTATACATTTTAACAACAAAATAAATCAGAGGATTTGTGCATCATTGTAAACTGAGCAAAAATGACACTGTGCCTATAGACCAGAAGCCTCAGTTGTGGTCGAACAAATGAACGGTACAATTAAATCAAGACTTTCAAAAATGTGTGCATCCACAGCATTACAATGGCCAGATGCTTTACCCTTAGTTATGATGAGTCTGAGAAGTATCCTTGATAAAAAGACTGGATTAACGCCCCATGATGTCATTATGGGCAGAGCAATAAGTTCCAGTAAATCAACTGAGGAATATAAATGATGATCTAGTGCTTAATTATTGCAAAAGATTGGCTGATGTAGTGTGTTCTGTGTTTCATCGGGTTGGAGAAGTTGCAACCACAACACAGCAAGAACAAGTGTACGACCTAAGCCCTGGAGAGTGGGTCTTAGTGAAGAAACATGTGAAAAAGTCTTGTTTGGAACCATATTGGCATTGGCCATACCAAGTGATACTGGTGACAACAACAGCAGTGAAGTGTGGTGGCTTACCAAACTAGATTCACATAAGTCACACAAGAAGAGTCCGAAGGCTTTTCGGAAGAACATAAATGAATGAAAGTGATCAAAGAAATCAAGAACAGACTGAGAGTCAAAGAACTTGTGAACTAGATCGAGCAAAGTGGACACCAGTTACTGGGTTGAATGAGACTATAGTCAATGCCAATGCAGAAAATAGTTTGATTTAAGAACAAACCCTGAAAAGAATTAAACAAAATAATTTTCAAGTCAAGTCTTGAATCTGGTGGCTCAGCGCAAGTGAAAAAGGCAAGAAAGGAAGATATATGGCTGAAAGGAGTGAAAAGACTGAACTACACTCTGAATAAGAAGTTTCCAAAGACAATAAATGAAGCATCAAGCCAATCAGAACAAAGTGACTCAGAAGAAGATACAGTTCGTAGAGCAAAAAAAGCAAGAGTTTCCAACAAGAAGTACACAGCACCTGAATGGACATATGTGGTGGCTGAAACAGTTGAACCTACAGATCATTGTGAGGAATAGACTGTTGCAGAATCAAGCTACAGAACAGTTATGAGCCCCCCTAAATGAACTGTGTTAAACATTAGGATGCAAAAGAAATTGAAAAGGCTGTTCTGTAAAGTGCAGAAAATTAAGCTGGGACTTAGTTAAAGACTGTAGAAGAAAAAAGGGGGAGAAGCAACAAGAAGGCTTAAGAAGAGCTTGGATACACATACTTTTCTCGGACACACATACTTTTCATGCATACTTTTCTAGATTTTTTTAGTTTTGTTATTTTTTTCTTTTTCTTTAGTTCTTTGAGAAAATGGCAAGAGCAAAATGTCAAGAGACTGGATATCAAAATCAAGGTTCTAAACATAGATGTGTTAATTCTAGCTTTCTAAGTGTTCTACAAATGATCTTTGTTTAGTTAACATTAATTTTTTTTGTGCTTTATTTTATGTATCCTACTAGGAATAATATTACTAATGATCTGGTGAATGAGAAATTAGATATAGAAGATCTTAAAGAAGATCCACAGACTAAAATTAAGAAATTAACTGGTGATAATTTGCACCAAAATAGCTCTATTAATAAATGTTTGTTAACTGTTTCTACCAAGTTATTGTAATAGTATGTGGATAATATGGATGTAAGAGATTGTTATGTGTGCGTGCAATTACTGTTGTCTGTGTCTGAGGGGGTGACCTATCATCAACTACCTTTAACCCCTAGAATTTCGTGTAGTGTACTCACAAGTTTGTTCCATGAAAAAGGTAGTTTATAGTATTTTTACTCAAACTTTGAATTAGGGTTTTCTGAAGTACCCATTAGAAAGAATATGAATTTGGTGAGTAGTGCGAAAAATGCAGAATATTTTGGCAAGTTTTTTCATACTACTAAAACAATGGATACTGTGTATGCACATTATAAAAACGTATCCTGTAGTTTGCGTCAGGTAGAGATTCAATTCATAGATGTAGTGGCAGATAGGGGACAATGTTTCAAAGAAAAGGCTCCTTTTAGATAAGGAAATTACAAAAAGGGTGAGACATATGTTGCAATGACCCTGGATTGGCATAATAGGGGAAAACGTTGCTTACTTAGACAGAAAACAGAGTATAATAACTATTTCATTGGTTCTAGTGAATGTGACTTTCCTTATTACAGGGGGTTGGGGAATAAAAGGTGGTATGGATCCTGTTTTTCCTGGAATACATTATGTGAGTGGTAAGAATGCCCATTATTGCCCACACATTGGTATGGGTATTATTATATGGAATAGTTTCCCCTAAAATCTATCATACAGATAAAATCATGGAACCAATTAAATAAAGAGTGGAATAACATGGAATAAAATGGTAATTAGTGCTGCGGAAATTGTGGGTGATATTTTTGGAGCATTGATACCTTCAGTTGGAGTAATATTTAATTTGCATAAACTTTGAAAACTGTCCACAGTGGTTGATCGTTTATCAACATACACTTCTGGTGGGTTCTTAATGATTGATACTGAAATTGTGGGTATGAGATCTATGGTTTTACAAAATCTGCTCGCTCTTGATGAATTATTACCATTAGCCATAATGAGCTAACACGGTGTCCCTCAGAACCTGGGACACATACATATACTTGATGTATTATTGGCAAAAGAGGGTGGAGTCTGTAGCATGTTGAACAGTGGTGCACATATATTCCTGACAAAAGTAAGAACCTAGTAGGATATATCACAAATATTTCGCATATATGGGAAGATTTAACTGAACGGAAGGCTGACAGTCTTGGGAGAAACATGGTAAGGGTTTCTCTTCACTGGGTAACAGGTACTAATGCCAATAATTGCTATTGCTGCAGGGATATTAACGCTGGTATTAATATATCAGTGTTGTAAGTGCAAGAGTCAAACATTAGACTAAGCAAAGAGAAAAAAATAGAGTTGGAATTACAATGAAATTGCAAAAGATATAGATGGGGTTAGGTTAAAACAGAAGAAAACTACCGCTTTCTAATTATTATCAACTGATGACAATCAGATTTTTGGGTTTTTATGATGGCTTAAGTCACCATCATAGGGGGGATTAATGGAGACAGTTTTGAAGAAATAAAGCCTGCTTGAATCAAACTTCTCATTTTGTGTATTATCAACAAAAGTTGTGTGAAAATTAACAGTGAATAACTAAAAACGGGGAGAACATGAAATTGCACAACTGCGTGCTGGAAAGTGAATTAGATTTTCCAGTACTTTTTTAGTAGGCTCCAAACGTGAATGATTCTTGCAGAAATATTATCCAAAAGAATTAATGATAAAAGCATGAGTTTTAAAAGTGGCACTTTCCTTTGCACTAACTGTTCAAAATTGTGTACATAATGTGTGGAAAAATGCAAAGCATTACTAATAAAATTTGTTGCCGTTTAATATTTATCTTTGTATTTGTTTTCCCTAGAGATAAAGCACGCTTTATTATTCTGCAGAGAAGGCTTGAAAAGTCTTTTAGGTTTAATTTGCATTCTCAATGTAAGTTGCGAGGAAATGTATTTTGTCGTTCGAAAGTTCCTGACGATGGTCATGGTTGTGCGGAGGAAGTAATGAATGTTATTAATGAAATTTCCTTGCCAGCCAGAGAATGTATTCTTGTGGACAATCGTACTGAAAGTTTCAATACAAAGCTACAGAGCGCCATTTGCAAGCTGTGGAAGAGATTATCGGAGTTCCCTCTGCTGAAGGACGATGACGATGGTTGCCTAAGACAAAGGAATTGTTGAGTCAGGTGCACTGGAAAGTGGAGTGATCAGACACCCCCTGGCCTAGTCGAATAGAAATCATGGATTTTTGTGTTTTGATACATGGGTGGCTGGATCTTTAGTGAATAAGAGTATAACGTGTGTTACAATTTTAAGGAGGGAGCTAGAGACTTTGACTTTACGAGAGGAGAGGACTGTGTTGCTGTTTCCCTTACTTAACTGGCTGGCTGTTGTTCTGCTGATCCTGACTCTTTAACTTTGCTCTTCATACCGTCGTGACATGCCCCAGCTTACTCTTCCGGCTGTAGGGTGGCTTTCAGACTATTAGCATTTCATGCTGTAGTTATTCCTAGGCTCGTATGATATTTTTAATTTGCATTGATCTCATTTGCAAATGTTCTTTTGTTTCTTCACCTGTCCACTCACTCATGGCTCGTTATGAGATGTTATTATGAATTACTGTATTGATATTTCTCTTTTGTGGGAATCAATGAATCAGGATGTATTGTACTTGATGAGCATTCACAATTTCTTTAAAATTAGATAAAAACACGTTGATAACTAACCAGAATTTGTCATTATTAATATCAGTAATAGTGTTTGAATTATTTCCTGTTCAGGTCCTCATAAGGTAAGGATTCTGTCTATTCTTAGCCAATCCCGGACAACTTTCAATGGTCCATCGGAGAGTGAGGACCACAAAATATTATGAATATTGGTGACCTGATTAGGTATCATTAATTTAACTGATGGTAAAATTTGGCAAAGCCCCTTCCGCTGCATCAGCTCTGCGACATAGACAGCATGATGTCAGGACTGAGCAGACCTTGGGTAAAGTTCTATCATTAGCCCCTACCTTCAAGATCAAAAGGGGTTACTCTGTATTTCATCCCCCCATTAGTTGGAGTCAAAGGGTTGCCAAAACACTACACCGTCCTGTATTGGAAGAGGACAATCAACAGGGAGAGCGTGCATTGGAAGGTTAACGTTCTAGTGTTCCAATGCCTTCCTGCGCTTTTCGTTTCCCTGAGCTCTGTTTTCGTAAAGGACAGTACTTGAGCCGGGTAAGCGTTTATCATTTTTTTTCATTTTGCTTTCCTTGCGAATGTGCTCTATTATTGCCTTCACATAGAAATTTCTGCTATACAGCATCAGCAGTTTCCAAGGGGATTCGTGTAGGCACTTAGAATGGCAGCGTCTTCCTGAAAGGACTTTCTAAGGCATTTTGCGATCAGGCACAATCTTGTTGGTGCCTGCTGTAAATATATGTTTTTCACTCATCACTTCAGACTCAACTTTGCATGCGCAACTAATCAGCTCTTTGGACTAACTAACTCCTAACTGTGCAGAGTTGCTGAGACTGTACATTCCTAAATATCTGTCAATTCATGGTCAACCAGTATCTAGAAATATATATATATTTTTACTTACCACCGTTACTGTGGAGCCTACTGTTCCAGTTGGAGAATCTGCAAAAGAAAGAAAGTACAGAACTAATCAATATTGCTGGTTATTTAAATTATCTGCTATTTCAAAGAGTAATACAGGATTGCATACCTATCCAGCACAGAGAGAGGCTAAAAACCACACACACTCAGGTAAAGCTTAGTCTATAGGGGAACACTTAGAATAGTCAGGAAATGTGAACTGTTGTAATCATTTGCTTATTATTTCAGGTGTGCCCACTCATTCCAGGAGAATAGCAGTGAAGTCACCGGTGTGGCAGTCTCTCTTGTTTGTTTACCCATTCCCCTTCCCCCCTCATCTCTGGGTCCAGAGTCCTCTGGGTTTGAGGTGTAGGAAAGCTGGGAAATTATCTGTGTGGTGCACCCTCAGTCGTTCGCCCCCTCGGAATTAGGAATTTCAGGTAATACTTCTTGACACATGATATAGCATTAACACAGGAGACCCATGTGTAGCCAAACTCAAAAGAGATTGGGTAGGCAAACTATGCTTCTCATTTATAACTCTACACACCTATATTGTCAAAATCTTTGAGTCTAAACCTTGCATCCAAAATTATATGATGCTATTCAAAATTAAGGAGTTACGTAATGCAAGCAATAGCTCCTAGTTGACTTAAAATTAAAAACTAAGCTCAATATTGAATATGTATTAGGGATTGTAATGCTGGCTGTCAAAGTATAGCTCAGTGAATATAAAAGTCTGTCCCGGAAGGACTCAGCATCAGAGAGATAAATCCACACATAACACCACGTAAAGGAACATAAGTGACATCCTACCTGTTCAAGGTTATACTCATAAATAATTGGGAATACTATTCTCTGAAGACTTACTGATACAGTAGATAAATTGGTGAGCCTATTATATATACAGAATCAGTATGGTTTATGGGATCACTTGGGTGATGCTTTCTGATGTATCCCCTTTTCACCACAGATACCTGATCCCACAGATACCTGATCCCTTTACCTATGTACACCAATTCCTGTGTTTCGGTGAGTATCTACACTCAAATACCGCTTTAATCTCCTTTTTTCCCCGCCACCTTCTCATACATTCTATTCCCTTACTCTTGGAAAACTGTTTATAATGTATAATTTCTGGGTCTTTATACTGATTTTTTTTTCCAGTACTTCTTTCCTAGTACAAATGTAATCAAATAGTTACTGGGTGCATATATTTTTGTTGTTGTTGTGGCCCTGAGGAAGTCAGTGGGTGATGACCCTATGACGAAACAAGTGTTGGCTACGCCTATTGATTACCACTATCATCAGCTTGTGACTGTAGCAACCCACAGTACAAACTACTGTAAATCATCTGTTCTATTGGATTTGATGACTAATTGAAAATAAAGAAGAAGAATTGGACTATCACACTCTTCATACATTTAAAAATTATTTTTCACTACTTTGTCCAGGATTAGGACTGTTTATTGCTTAGGATACTACATGTGCTCAGGGTCAGTACATTAAATGCTGCTAGTGGGCTGCAGCCCTCGGGCTACCCAGCACAGTAGCACTGTAGAACATGTCTCCAGGCCTGCCACTACAGCCTGGGTGTGCAGTTTTAAACACCCATTTTGACCTATAATATAAACCTTTTGTAACTCTTATTTTTCAATACTTATAATTCAGCCGTAAGGTACGCCTTAAAAGCTTATAGGTCAGGGTGCATGACACTTAAAATGTAAGACATGTATATTTAATGTTTTACTTGTCCTGGAAAACCTCAAAAGTTGTTTTTCACTGTGGCAAGACTGACTTTACCATAAGAAAACACTGGATTACTCTAACCAACTTATAACACTTATTTTCAGTTTGGGAGCAGCAAGACAAACAGTGCAAGGACTCATATTAAACGCAATCCAATTTAATAGTCAAGTCACATTTCACATTACAGTTTTAGAAAAACCACTTTCAGAAATTTGTAATTTTCCTGCCTAAAACCAAAATGCATTCCTGCCAGTGTTCAGCTTTCACCTGACTCCTGAGGTCTTCTCTGTGGTGAGTTGTGTGTTGCTCTTAGACAGTGGGCAAAGGGCCCTGGGGCGGGGAGGGGAACTCTACCCTCAACAGGATGGTCTGAGGGGCTTTTCCCAGCCCCTCCTGAGCTTCAAAGGATTCCTACTTTGTCACTGGCAGATGAATCTCACCATTCCCCTCCCCTCCAGGCTGGCACTAAAACCTTTTGGAGGGGAGGAACTGACCTGTGCTTGTTACAGAAGTGGACTGAAGAGGACGAAGTCTTGTCCTTTACCCATAGCCTGGCAATAGGCAAAAAAGTGGACCCCTAAGACCTATCCTCAGAAAACTCCTGGACCTATGACGACTAAGAAGAAGGACTACGCTGCTGTCTGAAGAACCTGAAGGACAACTGGACCTGCTTGCCTTGAACCCCGGATCCCAGAAGTGCCACTAAGGGTCATCTGGCTACAGGGACACAACAAGCTTCCAGAGGCCTTTTTCTATCTGTACCAGCTGGATCTGCCATGGACTCTACGACTCTACAGCTGGAATGATTCCTAAACCCTATGGAATGCCATAGGCCCTGGACTCTTGGCTGGTGTTAAAGTGCACCCCTCTTGCTCCCAGACTGCAAGAGCTTGGACTTTGAAATATTTTGGGAGCTTTCTGCCAGGAGAACCAACGCAGACCGGGGTTACTATTGAGGGTCACTATTGAAGCTGTAACTTGCTGGTTTATCCCAGGAAATGACATCTGCCTTCCAGAAAAGTTTCTAATTCCGAACATAAAGGGCTTCACTGAGTCAAAGTCAACAGACATTGGGGCGTTTCTGAGCACAGACTCTGGACTTTGCCCTCCTGAAGCTTTCCTACTTTTGTCGACGACTGCACCAGGACACAACTCTTTAGCAACCTACAATTATCAAGCCCCGCTTCAGATTGAGCTTGCAGCTTGCCCCTCCAACGACTAGTCAACAATCACTTTCGCTCCATAAACGTTTCTAAATAAAGAGGGAAACCTTCCACCGGGACAAACCTGGTCCCTGAATCCAACCCACGCTTTAACTTTTGACCTTAACCTGGTCTTGTGCCATCAGATAACTGCGGTGTGGGCTTTTTTTAGTGCTATTATAATTCAAACTCCAAAAAATCATACCTTGGGATCTTCTCATTGGATTTTTGAGTTCATATCCAAAGTTAAGACACAATACAGTGAGTGAGTGAGTGAGTGAGTGATGGTATTTATAAAGCGCACTAATGCCGAGGTGTCTTGGCGCTGTGCAAGGCAACAAGCCGAGAGGGATGACCATGATCCTATCTACTGAAAAGCCACGTTTTGATTTCCCTCCTGAACTGCAGTGGTTGGAGATTTGCCTAAGCTGTTGAGGTAAAACGTTCCAAAGCCTTGAAGCCAGATGGGAGAAACTCTTCCCTCCCCAACGTTGTCTATTGATCCTAGACACCAAAGCCAGCCCGTGAGAGGCAGACCTTAACGAGCGGGTTGGCGTGTACCTGGAAAATAGATGTTGAAGATCGAGGGCCCCCATTCCCGCCAGTGCTTTGTGAACTAGGCACAGCGCCTTGAAATCAATACGCCTCTGGACTGGGAGCCAGTGCAGCTTCCTGATGGCCTGTGAGGTGGAGTGGTATTTAGGCAAACCAAGTAGCAATCTGGCAGACGCGTTCTGAATAGACTGCAGTTTGGCCAGTTGTGCACACCCCGCTCCCAGGTAAAGGACATTGCTGTAGTCTATTCTAGAAAAGACAGTGGCAATTATGACCGTTTTCTTGAGATGGCAAGGAATAAACGGCCAGATCTTTCTCAGCCCCTTAGGCCCAAAGAAGCATGCAGACACTACCTGGTTTACCTGTGGCTTCCAAGCCAGATCCTTATCGAAAATGAACCCACGGTTCCTTGCTTTCACCACTGGAACCGGACAAACTCCCGCAGACGAAGGCCACCAGGTATGGTTCCAGAGGGATGCTTTCTGTCCAAACTCGAGAACTTCTGTCTTTTCGGTGTTCAATTTCAGAAAGTTCGATTTCATCCACTGCATAACTGCCGACATACAGTAGGCGAAATCTGCTGACTTCGAGTCTGCAGAATGGGGCATAGAGACGATCAGCTGAGTGTCATCAGCGTATGCCACCAGTTTAAAACCCAAGTTCTTTATTATCTTAGCCAAAGGGGAGACATAGATATTAAACAGGGTAGGCGATAACGCCGAACCCTGAGGAACTCCTCCAGGAAGGGTAAAATTATCTGACTGATGGCCATTCCATGAGATGGCTTGTTCCCTATCTGACAGAAAGGAGGAGAGGAGATCTAACGCTAGGCCCTGACACCGATATCCTGCAGCCGTTGGATAAGTACCTCGTGGTTTACGGTGTCAAAGGCCGCCGTAAGATCCAGTAGAATCAGTGTGACCCTGCCTCCCTCATCCATCCCCTTCCGGATTTCCTCGGCTGCCATCAACAGTGCAGTTTCAGTTGAATGATTAGCCCGGAAGCCGTGCTGAGTGCTGTCTAGAATGTGCCATGTCTCAAGATAAGAGGATAATTCCACATTCATGGCTTTTTCCACTAGCTTAGCTGGCAACGGCATGCAGGAGATAGGGCGATAGCTCTTCTCATCGGAAGGGTCTAGCTTGGGCTTCTTTAACAGGGGCCGAATGCAGGCCTTCTTCCATATTAGTGGAAAAACTCCCGAGCTCAGCACCTGCTTCAAAACTGGCAGTAGTAGGGCACTGATTTCTGTCGGTGCCAAATGAAGCACAAAAGGTGGACAGGGATCTATTGGAGAGCCTGACTTGGTGCTCAGCAATAAGTCAGCCAGCCTGTTCACATCCAGCAAGGAAAAGGATGAGAGAACACCTTGTGCATTACATATACCGTTGCCCCCGCTTTGCAATATGGGTGTCCTGTCTGCTGTTGTAGACAGATCATTGTAAACAGCTAGCACCTTACTCTGAAAGTAGGTCGCCATTTTATCAGTGAATGCCTTATCTGGTTGGATGCTGTTGTTCCGAGGACAGCTCCGTAAGGTGTTAACTGTGGAGAACAATTCTCTACTAGAATGGGCAGCATCCTGGATCTTCCTGGAGTAGTATGAGGATTTAGCCTGAATGATTAAGTTCTTGTACTCCTCTAGTGCAGCACAGTAGTTTATCCTCTGTGCTGAGTCATAGTTCATTCTCCAGATCCGTTCTTTCTGCCTACATTTAATTTTAGCGGTTTTCAGCTTGGGTGATTACCAAGGGGTAGAGACCCGTTTTTGACGCACTCTTAGTGTTTTCTCCGGTGCTACCAAGTTGGCAGTCTTCAAAAGGCTAGCTTGGAGAGCCATGGCCCCCTGGTTGGCATCTGTGCAGGCCAATACTCTTTCCTCAAGAGAGCCTAGTAAGTCAGACCTTGTAACTGACTTCCAAGCCCGGTATTTCCTGGTGGAAGGCCTGAATCGCCTTCTGTGGGGGGCGATGGGGAGCAGGGTAGTAAAGAATACGGCAGAGTGGTCAGACCATGCCATTGGAGTTATATTTTTTATGCCAACAGGAGGCATACTGGTACAAATGCCATCCAAGATATGACCTGCCTTATGGGTCTTCCTAGAGACACAAATAACAGGAGATGGAAGATTGCTACATGCCAAGTTATACCGTTTCACAAGGAGGTAGGGCTAGTAAATTAAACATGTGGCTGTAATCAAAAGATCTGCCTTCAAAGGTAAACCCCCCTAAACAGTGTGTATGAAAATGAAGAGTAAGGAGAGAGTATGAGCCCTAAACATGACATTTTTAAAGGCTTATGTCTTAATTAATTGTGTGGAAGACTATAGTGAGCTGAATGATGGGGTGAGGAAAATAAAGATGATTACAGTGAGCAGAGGTAATGATGCTATTTGTTTGAGGTTTAGCCTAGAAAAATATCTTAACATGATTCAACACCAATGTGTTATGTATAATTGACACTATGGTAATCAAACCTAGCAAGATTCAAGGCAGACCGCCGATTGATCAGATTTAAACCTGTCCGCAGACTTGAACTACGATTTGCATGAGACACGTGCTGGGTCACCCAACTTATGGTCAGTTATTGTATATGGCCCTGAGGAACAGAAAGTTAACATTAAGACTTCTGGATTAATCAATAATTTACTTTCTAACACATTATAACATGAGCTTCATGGTACTCAGTTTTTTCATTCGGCTTAATTTTCATCCTATCTTTTACATTTGTATGGGTATTAGAGCTTAATATTGTGTAATATTTAATGATTTTCTTTGTGCCACTTTACATGTTCTGTGAAATTCATCATTGAACATGAAGAGCCTTTTTAATTATAGCAAACTAATGCAGTTTCATCAATGTGCATTCAAATGTTGTTTTAACCCCTTCGCTGCGGTGGCAATTCTGCCCCAGCGCTACGGGGGAGGAGGGGCAGCGCGGCGCTCCCATGCTCGTGGCGGAACTGCTCCGTCAACAGCCTCGGGCGCCCTGTGCTGATGACGGAGCGGTTCCGTTACGGCCCCACCCGCTCAACAGAACGTCCAGTGCAGGCGCGGAATCAGCGCTGCGCAGGCGCGCCGAGCGGGCCGTAACGGAACCGCTCCGTCATCAGCACAGCGTGTCCAAGGCTGGTGACGGAGCGGTTCCGTCACCAGCATGGGAGGGGTTAAAATATAAAAAAGGGCAATAACGTACAACCTCATCTACTACAAGTTCACAATATGCTTTACATTGTAGAATGGTTAAAGGGAAGACTTTTTTCAGAAGTGATCAGTTTGGTCTGATATTTTGGTGAATATAGAAACTTGATGATCTGAACAAGTACTACATTTGCTTAATTTTGTATTTATTTGTATAGAAAACAATTGCAAAGCATTCAAACAGAAAAGTCCTCCACCTGGTAATGGACCTGAAACCCTGTTTCCCATGGCCCAAGTGTACTGATGTCTGGATCTCTAATGTGGGTTTTCATGTGTGCCATGACGTATACCTGTTTCACGGATTGCAGTTTTCTTGGACCATGAGGGCCACGAAAAGTGCTACCTTGATAGTGTTGAAAGTTTACTTCCCTTACCAAGAGTTGAGCAGCATGTGTGCAGTGGTGGCAGAGCACTGTGCAGTGATCAGTAGGAGTAAACAAGTCCTGTTTACCTGTGTCACTGGAGTGAGGCTTATAGGCTTACTCATTTGAAGTTCATCTGCTGTGTGCTTAACTCATTTTTGGCCTACATCGGTTTGATGTGTAGTGCTGTGCAGTGCATGTGTGGTGTACATGTGCTGGATGTATGTGTGCCTACAAATGGTACAATGCATGGTTAATGCAGTACTGTTCAGTGTGCTAATGTCATATGCACATGCTGGGTGTATGTGTGCCTTTGAGTGGTACAATACATGAAGGATATTGTGCTGTGCAGTGCGCCTATGGTATATACGCATGTGCTAGGTGTATGTGTGCCTGTGAAGTGTACAAAAGAGGGCTGACTCTCGGTTCCATTGTGGCAGACCCAGACCTGCATAGTGAAACATGAGGCGGCAGAGGAATCATCCCAGACAGATTTGTCTATTGTAGTATTCATGTAAGCTGGATGGGACACAAAGGAGTAGGGAAAACCAGGCACCCCTGGTACACTTCAAAGGGTGCTGTTTGATTCAAAGAGTGGTCACAAAGAGGGGGCCTGGCCCCATCCAAGGAAGTGGATGGGGTTGATAAGAGAATCATAAAGAGTAAGGCTGGTTTCCTGGGGTACCCTTTTGATACACATATTAACATATCAGTGTGGCTGATATCCAGATGTGAACTCCGAGTCACTCCCATGGCCTGTGTTGTTGGGCTATCAGCTTTGAAGATGCTCCTGCTATGACAGACTGCTTTGTCTGGGAATAGAGAGCAGAAAAGTGGAAACCATTAAAAGAAGCAAACTCCCAGCATAAACTTCAAAGACACAGACTCTAAATCACACATACTGTCAGTGATTGACTAGAAAGGGAGCTTGAGACCCCAAAAAATCCCAAATGTCAACCATCCAGTCGGCCTCTGCAAAGAGGAGAAGCTTTACAAGACTTCTGCCTATGGCCAGGACTGGTGGCCAAGACCAGCTAATCTCAACACTGGATGACATGACATCACCCAGAGAATCAAATGCCACCTGCCCTGGAGACTGGAACACCAGTGCCTAGATGCCTGCCACGACCATTGTACCCTGTGAGGAAGAGGAGAACATCCTGTTGATTGTATTCCATTAGCAAGGTGTGAGGAAATGGTTGTTGCACTGATTGAGTCGTTGCACATGTGTAGATAAAAGTTGGTGATCCTCATATGCCAGAGGAGGGCCACAGTGAAGTGAGCCAAGTTTGTTGCTATGCTTAACAGGCCATACCCCATTTGCAGTGAGGAATCAGAGTTCCTGTATTCCAGGAGGGCTGCTGTGAAGTGATCTGTGATCATTGCTGTATGGAAAGGGTCATCATTTGTGTGCAGTGACGGATCAGCGACCCATATGCAATGAAGAAATCTGCTGTACCGCGTGCATTAGAGCCTATGTGCAGTGGAGAGGCGGTGACACCGTGAGCCAAAAGAGGTCATCAGGTCCAAGAAAGAAGTGTTACCTGGTTGAGATCGCTACCAGAGGAGAAAACCCACCATTGGGACTCCTGCAGGCCGGAATTGTGACACAGGATCAACAACAGAACCTTCATATTATGCCCACCACACACTGTGGGACATACCAAACAACTTACTCTGCTAAGAGTAGCCATGAAGAATCTCCGGATGTGGAGGCTACTGGGCCCCATGTGAGGAGCTCGAGGACAGACGAGTGCAGCCCATCTGCCCATGTGCACTGAACTCACCTGAACCTGCCACTCCAGCACCCGTGGAAGGGGCACGCTGAGGAACTGCAGCAGCTTTGATCCTGCAGACGTGGGTAAAATTGATTTCAGGCCAGTCGGCCCCAGGGAAACTTGTTTGCTAGATAGAACCTTTTTTTTTTAGCGTTTTATATATCACGAACTAGACCCGAGAAATCGGTTATCAGAGCCTAACACGAGACCAGTTTCATTACAGATGGACACATTCATTTTTGTTAGGCACATGGAGATTAAGTGATTTGCCCAGAATCACAGGATGTTGAGCGGTGTTGCCGAGACTCGAACCTGGTTCCCCAGCTACGAGGCCCACCGCTCTAGCCAGAAGGCTACATCCTCTCCCCACTTTGGTGCTGGAACACTGTTAGAAATGGGGGTCTCTAATTGGCAGAGGTAGGTACATTTGTCCAAGTAGGGATCCTTGCTTCTAGTCAGGGTAAGGTTGATACACACTTTAGATAACCCCTGCTCACCCCATTGGTAGCCCGACACAAGCAGACAGGCTTATCCCAAAGGCAATGTGTAAAGTAATTTTACTCAAAACACACAGTAATACAGTGATAACCCCACAAATGAATACCACACCAGTTTAGAAAAAACTAAACTCAACAAGACCGAAACAACAAAAATCCAACACACATGTAGTAAAATAGCACTTCAAAATAGTAATTTCAAGAATAAAGCTTGTAGAAAACAAATAGCTCCACCTGCGACTATTACAACGTTGTGACAGCAATAAATCCAAAGTACGGTGCCGACCGCAAGGTACGTGGCATCGGGCAAGGAGTCACACGGACCACAAACAAACAGTACATTTGGATAACGAAGTCTATGATGATGAGCGGCATCGTGGAGGTGAGGCATCGGTGCTGAGGTCAGATCCCTGGCCTCTATGGGGGAGGCAAGGCTTTGTGACTGTGAGGAGGAGATGTGTCGAATCTAAGACAGGGGAAATCGGTTGGGTCGGCGGTGAGGCATTGGATCCGGTGATGGTGCGAAGTTGGCGAGTTTGTGGAGTCTCCCTTGATGGTTTTTGGTGCTGCGATAACAGGATGCAGGGGCTGGCAATGGCGGAGTCGGTGCGAGCACTGGGGTTGGGAAATGCTGATAACTGCAGATGTTGAAGGACCTCAGAGCTGTGGTGCAGGCCAGGCAGTGCGTCATACAATTCATGAGCAGTACCCCTGGCCTTGGTACAGGTTGCGGCATCACAGCTGTGTCGCTGATTCCATTGGAGACAGGTTTTTTTTTTTTCTTAGGTTGCTACCAACTCCTCACAGCAGGAACAACCTCCTGAGGCCCAAAACTAGAATAGGCACCTCCTGGCAGGTCAGAACTCTCAGCAATAGAGTCCAGGGGCGCTAGGGGTGAAGTCTTTGTGTCCCTGAGACTTCGGAACAGGAGCCCAGCAAACACAGGTGCATGGAGAGTCTTCTTCAAGCAGGTTTCTCAGCAAAGTTCCAGTCTTTGTTGAATATATGTCAATACACCGCAATGCAAAACAAAGCATACTTTTACAACAAAGTTATTAGTTCGCAAGTACCATTACAACGCAATTTTTTTCTACGCGTACAATTACATAGTAAGTTCCTGGAAAGGCTTTTAAAATGTCGTTACAATGGATCCCTTTACCCCGCATACTTTTCCCATGCATTTTTTGTATTAAAAACACCCCTATACTAGGCTAAATTCTACATCCAAATACACTACCCTACACAACACAAACTCAACAACACTACCCTAATCCCTGAAACACTACCCCTACCACAACACTACCCCTTCCCCAGACCTGTCCCTACACGCAAACACTGCCCTGCACGAACCCCCCCAACACTACCCTAAACACTAAAACACTACCCCCTGCATGACCTTCCCCCACCCCCCAGTCCTATCACTACACTCTAACACTACCTGCACAACCCACCTGACACTACCCTAAACCCTGAAACACTACCATACACTACACAAACACCACAACACTACCCTAAAACACTACCCCCTAAAACACTACCCCCTGCACAACCCTCCCCCTTCCCCAGTCGGCTCCCTACACTCCAACACTACCCTGCAGGACATCCACGACACTACCCTAAACCCTAAAACATTACCCTACACTACACAAACACCACAACACTACCCTATTCCCTAAAACACTTCCCCTGCACTGCCCTCCCCGACACCCACTCCTGTCCCTACATACAAACACTACCCTGTACGACCCACAACACTACCCTAAACCCCAAAACACTACTACTCAAACACAACAACACTGCCCTTAATCTTAAAGACTACCCCCTGCCCTAAACCTTTTATCTCTACACAGCCCCTCTTACCTCTCTCTCCTTGTGGTTCCTCCCTTCACCTTCCAGCGACGTCAACGGGGCGGTGCTCGGTGCACACCGTTGTGAGGAAACGGAAGAACCTCAGTTTCCTCACAACTATGTGGATCGCATTACAATGCTTGCATTGTAACAGCGCATGTGATGTAAACGCTATGCGTTGTTACAGTGCATGCATTGCTATGCTTGCGTTGTAATGGTATGCGGCATACTAATGGCTGTTTACCGCCTTTGTCCTTTCCTTGGCTGAAGCAGCAACTGCAGGTCAACCCAAACAGCACACAGCAACAGGGGCAGTATTCTTCCTCAGAGCTCTCCAGCTCTTCTCCTTCGCAAAGATCCCTCTTGAGTCCCGAAGTGATGTAAAGTTCTGGGGTACAGGGTCCACTACTTATGCCCCATTTTGTCTTTGCTTTCTTTCTCGGAGACCTTTGTACAAAGGTCTCCGAGCTCAGTCCAAACCAGTTGTGTCCCCACTGGTGCAGTATGACCACAGGGGGTGGAGACAGCATTGTGCAAGGAAGACAGGCCCTATTTGGTGCAAGGAAAACTGCTCCCACTACTCTAAATGAAGCCAAGAACTATTGACCTCAGCTCTGAGTCATCCAGGAAGGACCAGGCACACCTCAACCCCTCCAGTGACTGTCTACAGTGAATGCACATCCCCAGCCCCTGTCACTCCAAACCGAGACAGTCAATCCACAAACAGGCAGGAGCACACAGAATGATTAAACAAGAAAATGCCTTTGCAGTTGAAAGTGGAGATGCACATCCTGTTCCACTTGCCAGACCTTCCAGGATTTCGCGATTTCGCGGTTTGCCCCGAATTCGGCACTTTTGTATAAATGCCGTGATTTTGACAAAAGTGCCCATGAAATCGGCACTTTTGCAAAACTGCAGCGATTTTTACAAAAGTGCCGGCGAAATCGGCACTTTTGTAAAAATTCCGCGATTTGTACAAAAGTGCCAAACACCTTAGTATTGTTCATTCTCTTATGTAGTTTCATCGCACAAGTGATTGGTTTTTGAGGGGCTGTGCTTTGCAAGAGGGCGCTTTGGCTGTGAGTGTGTGGTTTTCTATTGTTGCTTTTCCTCTTCTCTCCCTGGAACTCTGTTCATCACTGATGGAGTATACCCCATGCACTGGACTGGAAGCCACGCCATGCACTAGAGCTTTGCTTAGGACTCCTGAGTTCCATAGCCCCTTGCATGTCTGGGAGCACCATGAGAAGTGTGCTCCACCTACGAGAATGTGGTTAACCCCAAAATCCACCGCTATGTGTTTGTTCGCAAACACTCTCTGAGCCTTTGTCGCACTCGTTGCACTTCTAAACATACCGCTAGTACAGGTAGTTGTAAATTGTTTAATGAAAGTGGGAAAGTGCCAGAACCCACCAGTGTTTTCAGAGGGTCCACCTGAAGGGATTTCCTTGCAAGCAAAATTGTTTTCTACTTGAAGAAATGTGGCATGAAAAAGGTCTCCTTATGATGGTGGATTTTCATCCCTGCGTACAATCCATCGCTGCAAGATTGAATGTGAGCGGCCTGTGCTACTTGCAAGTCCCCCAGGAGTAAGCCTGTCTGTGTTGAGAATCCAATATATGAGTAAAACACGCAAATAATAGATTTATACTTATTCAAGCATAGTTTGGCTTTTATTTTCCAAGAGGTGGCCCCACTGTTCTTGAATGTTGCACCTGCTCAGTGCTCCTGTTGTGATGAAACCGTTCTCAGTTTGTAGCATACTGTGAGACCGACAACATTGTTATCAGAGTTGATACCTGTGACTGAGAGGTTTAGAACTGGTGTACAGCAGGTTAAGTACATTGGTTCAGAGAGAGAGTTGCATAAGAGGTCACCTTACAGCAGGGTTTATACTTTTTGCTTGGAAACCTCCTGTGCAACACTGTGAATCAATTGCTATGATGCTTGATGATGAGACAAACGGCACAAAACATGTAGAATGACCTGTGCCATCAAACAGCCCTCGTTAATTTAGAAAGCCAATATGGGAACATTTTATTAGAGAAGCTTGGTCTTTTGTGGCCACCAATGCTCTTACAGATAACCAGAAGGTGTTGCCTTTCCAAAGAAGCAATTCAGCACTCTCCAGTAAAGGGTGGAGATGGGGCGAAGTTACGTTCCTTTTGAGGTCGATTATGAGCCACAGCCGAGGTCATACTGGAACCTCGTCGAGCAGAGCTCTCATGTGATTGCGGCTTCTCTCTTTCTAGACTACCGATATGTTATGTAAAGGCCAGAGCTGCCGACTGTGGAGCCAGGGAGGCAGGTTCTCGATGTCGGCTCGTCATCCTGTGATTCTTGGCAAGACACTTAATCTCCCTATGCTTATAAACAATGCATGTGTTTCTGTTGTCATTGTGTAGTGTGACTGGTGTGCATGTGAAGCACTTCAATTCCTTTCGGTCAAGTTGGAGCTATGATTTAAAAACACCACAGAAGAATGCACTAGGAGGTTAAAACTAAAAACAAAGTCTTAATGGAAGGAAAGACAAATAGACACCCACTTACTTGCTGATTTGTACAGTGAAACCAGAAAATCTGGATAAAATCGTGGCTTCCATGCTGAAATTTTGTGATCTTAAGCTAATATTTAATTTCACTGGAATGCCATTTCCTATGGGATTCTACAAAGCCATCTTTGATGGGCGTCTCAGAACGTATACTAAATCAAATGGAGGATTGCATTTCCAAGGGATAACAGCCTTCACCTGTGGGGGCAGCTTCCTCTGTTCCATATCCTAGGTTGCCTATTTCAAATCGGAATACTCTGCTAAAACAGTTTCCTTTGAATAAAGGCTGAAAATGAATGATTATGAGTAAAATAAAGTGCTGCAAAAATGCCGCTAAATTTCCATATTTGTGCCGCTAAATTTCAATATTTGTGCCGCTAAATTTGCTAATCCATGCCGCTAGATCCTGGGGTTCTGACTTGCTGGCGTCCTCACACACACTCACAGACGCACACGCCTTGATCTGAGATCAACACCATCGACACTACTATTGCAGCCTTGCAGGCGATTGGTAAGCGCTCGCATAAGCTCCCGCTATATGCTCGCTCTGCTCCTAGCTGGCCATCCAGCCTTGACCTCACTCAAGAAAAAGGGTCTATTAAAGCGCTAAAAGAGGCTGGCATTACCCATATGAGTGACCTCTTTCCTGGAGGTACTTATATCACAGAACACAATACAGATTACATTCAAAATCCTACTCTACTTGTTCAGTTCTCCTGTTATCGCCTAAAACAGGCGCTAAGAGATCACTATCCTGCCTTCCCTGCTGAACCCACCATACTTCAATCCCTTCAATTGCTATTGGTTGCCCCAACCAAGAAAAAACTAATTACCAAATTATATAAGGCGGTAGAAGAGGAAGCGGTACGTAAGCCGGACAACAGTCTAGAGTGGTGGACTGCACTATTAACTTACCCGATTCTGCCGCAAGAGTGGGAACGGATTTGCACATTGACAGGTCGCCTTACACCTAATGGCAATCTCCGTATCATTCATTTTAAATGTATTCATCAAATGTACCATACCCCAGTTAAACTGTATAAAATGGGCATCGGGGATTCTAATCATTGTAAGCGTTGGGGACTACCCGAGGCTGATTTTCTCCACCTTGCGTGGCAGTGTGAACTAGTGTTCGCATACTAGGAAGGGGTGACTGCACATATACACTCTATGACAAGAATTGCTCTGCAATGTACACATTTGGAGTGTCTATTTGGTTATGTCCCACAGCTGAAAGGCATTCTGGGCAGGTTTGTTAGGGTGGCCCTCTTGCTCGCCAAAAGCTGGATTATGCTCACTTGGGAAAGTAAACTCGTTATAAAAACTGATGCATGGCTTAAGGACCTACGCGCATATCAGCAAGGCCAGGCGATAATTATCGCTAAGTGCACTTAGCGCTAGGATAATTATCGCCTCCTAACGCTGGTTCCTATCACGGAGATAGTGTGCAATCAGCAACAGTTATCTCCAATGCGATATGAATCCAAGCGTCAGCTGGAAAACAGTGTGATTATCGCTGGAAATCCAGCGATAATTGCACTGCAACCAGCAATACCTTGCTGATAGGGCAGGGTGTTCTTAGCCATGTAATCCACCTCCCATTGGATTACATGGCTAAGTCTATAAATTAGCAGACATAAAAAAGCAGCGTTAACCGTGGTTAGCGCTGCTTTTTTGTCTCTAACATTGTTAGCGTGAAGTTTGATAATAGGAGAAATGACGCTTAGCGACATTTCTCCTATTATTTTGCTCTGGAAAGCCCATTTTGCATCTCATTAGAGATGCAAAGTGAAGCGTAGTGGAAAAGGGTGCTAACATGCGATTTTGCTTCTTTTTAAAGCCAAAAAAGTGGAGATAAAGCTCTTGATAATATGCCCCTCATGTATTGACGCGAACAGCTGAAGTTATATGCTGAGGAACTTCCGGGGCATCCAGACCTAAGCACATCTGGGCACCACTAAGAGATTACTTATTGCAACTGACAAATAATGAAACCATGTGAACTACCTGGATATCTGGAATGTTGTGGTATCCTAGCACTTGGAACGCATGGACTGCACTATCAGAACGGGACCGTACTTTGTATGTATTGTAACATCTGATCGCAAAATGTACCTCTGATTTGTTTTTGTTAGTTTTGTTTTGGTTACACCGCTCAATGCGGCAGAATATGTGTATTGTGCTGTGAAACTTCAATAAACAGAACTTTAATAAAAAATTAAAAAACAAGAAAATGCCTACTTTTTAACCCTTTCACTGCGGCGGCTATTCCGCCGCAGTGCTAAGGGGCAGGGGGGCCGCGTGGCGCTCCCGCGCTGGTGACAGAACCACTCCGTCATGCCCCTTGGGTGAGCTGTGCTTGTGACGGACGGTTCCGTCATGGCCTTGCCCGCTCAATAGAACGCTCAGCACAGGCGTGGAATTCGCGCCGCGCAGGCGCGGCGAGCGGGCCGTGACTGCACCGTTCCATCACCAGCACAGCCCACCCGAGGGGCGTGACGGAACGGTTCCGTCACAAGCGTGGGAGGGGTTAAAAGTGAGAGATAACAGCTGGTATGCACACAATTCAACAAGTAATACTAGAAATTCAAACAATAATGTCAGCGTTGAACAAATTGGTGTGCACCTGAAGAGGAGGATACAGCCCACCCCCTACTTGAACAATGTATTTATGCTAGGCCGAAAGTCATAGCCTTCAAGTGCACTACTCCAAAGCACTCGAATGGAGTATATTATATATTACTCTAAGTAATCAGATATGTCAGTTAAGTACATGTACAGTAATCTCATTAAAAAAAGGTATCCAAAATAAATGACAAAAGAAGATGATGTCAGTAGCTCATCAAAATATTTTCTTTTATTGAGTAGACTTGATGAGTCTTCCATAAAGAACTTCAATTAGTGATGCCAAGTAACAATTGCGAGCTTCTTGTAGATTATCAAGGAGTCCCAATGCATTTCAGGCATAAATGTCTGCCATTCTTCAGGGGATTCTACACGTACATTAACATGATATCTAAGTCTCTAGATACAACATCAGAACGAACATGGATAGAAAGCACAAGTGCAAAAGCATAAAACTTGTTATAGATGGTGTCCAGAAGACAAAGGACAAACTCACAGGCCTCAAGCCAACATTCAACAAATGTAATAAAGAAAACAAGAGGAAAGAAATGAAACAATAGGTGAAATTAATCAAAGCCTCCACCTCGTTAGTCTTAAAGTGAATTCAAATTGTGAAAAACTTCACAATGCACGTAGGTTATACATGTAGTAAACAGAAACACATGGTTTATAGCTCCTGTTGAAAAAGTGCTCAAAACTACCAAGTGACATCCCACATAACCACGCTTTAAGAATACATGCAACGTGTATAAAAGAACCACCTAGTCGGTAACAGATGTGTACCTGGAAGCTCTATTGTGACTCTACTAGAACAAATGTACTGATGTGACCTTTCCATACTGCCAATAAAAGAAGATAACGTTACTGTTGACAGATATGCAAAAAAAATCAGAAAAATGATCAAACTGACGACCAAAATAAAAACTCACCACTGAACTGGTCGCAAGACCCATTTCCACCCATTCAATAGTGGTAAAACTAACTTTTTAAAGTGGCATTTTCAAACACACAACTGAAAAAGGATCATGATTAAATTCTAAGTTCAGAGAGCCTAAACTTTATTTCTCCATCTTGTCCCAATGGGAAGTTATAATTGTAGAATGTTACAAAGTATCTCCCATTCTATCTTATGGGACCGATTGTCTTTCAATAGTGAAAAATGAAATTGGCAGTATTTCACTATCAGGACATGTCACACACACCGGTACATTTCCTGCCTTTTACTATCACTGTACCCTGCCCTTGGGGGTACCTTGGGCCAACAATCGGGGTGCCTTACATGTAAGAAAAGGGAACGTTAGTGCCTGGCAAGTGGGTGTGCATGGCAGTTTCAAACCGCACACAGACACTGCAGTGGCAGGTCTGATATAATTTTTCAGGGCTCATGTGGTTGACACAATCAGCACTGATCAGCAGTGGCAAAGTGCTCAAAGCACCTAAGCCAGCAAAAACAAAATCAAGGACAGTATCAAAAATACAGGTTGTAGAGGCAAAAAGTCAGGGGAAACCACGCCAAAGATGCCAAGTCTAACAAACACTCTTGACTGTAAGACAGAGTTGGAATGGAAGTATTGAGACTTATACTACTAATGACGCTTATCCAGGATGTGTCCTACACTGAATGGAAAATAACCACTATTGCTATAGCAAGGAGGAAGTGAGACGCGGAGATCTGTCTCTGAAACACTAGAGTCCTGACCTCAGAGGGTCTGTTCAAGTTGCTTGGGAATGTCATATTCCACTTGTGTTGATAGCCGTGAAGTAAAATACTTTTTTTAATGAAAGACAGTATTTGGCTGGACATGATGTATTGCTGATAATGCATTTATTTTGACTAGAATGTTCATCTACTTTATGTACCTACCCACACCCCTTAAGAGAGATGGAGCCTTGGACTGCTGAAGGGGCACTTGCCTAGTTGCTCAGGATCCATGGAAGGTCAAGCTTCAGGACATCAGGTGTAAAAGGCCTCAATCTCCAAAGTTTGTCTCAGTAACCACTGCTTGACATGTGGCCCTCTGAAGAGGGACCTGAGAAGTAGTATTTACCGTAATTATCTTTGTCTTTTTTAACATGGCCTCAAGAAGTAGTAAATTAAAACCGCTGTCAGGTGTGTGGTTACATAAAAAGAAGATACATAATTCCTGCAATTTGGACAAGGCAGTAAAAAAACATCATCCCTCATTACATGTGGATTCTTAACTCAGCCCTTACCAGCCCCATCGGAATAATGAGATCTTTGGAAACTCTGCAGATCTCTCAACTTTCACCCCGAGAATTTAGCATCTAAAAGAAGCCAAACTTTCCGTTTAAAGTTTGGTCCAAATTGAGGAATTACTTATAGAATTGGACCCGAAATTATTGATTCCTTTGGTAACGCTTTTCTTAGTGAACCCTCGCAACTCATAATGGGTCAGATTGTCCCTACCCCTGGAGCCACCTGTATCCCAGGTATCGGTAACTCTAGGTGTGAGGAAACATTTGCTCATTTACCAGGCCATGAATTCTTAGGGCCTTGGTACATTATTTACACAATATACATATATACCATGTGAGCGGGTAGACAGGTGCATTTCTGGGTGTAGAAATCATTGGGTTATGCAGCAGGTGCATGAGTGGCCAATTTAGAGGATAAAGACTGTGTTTTCTTTAGCATTTTCTGACCATGGTGGAAGGTGGTGATTCGGAATTGGTCACTAGCATACACACACACACACACTTAGTCTTATGATTAAAACAAACTATCATAGTTATTGTTGAATTAAAACATAGAAAATATTTTTTATTATATATATCTGATGTTCATGATATATAATATAGGCACACAGTGTTTCGTTTATTTTCTCCAGCCTTACCCGAGCGTCAACAACTGCAATGAGCAGTGAAGGATTGCAAGATCTTTAATTGGATGTGTGACCTTGAAATTTACCGAGACCTCGCATTGATCCAATGTGTTAACGTGCACAGGGGAACGAGGCATGCAACACTTCACAATTAATATCACACTTCACCTACTGTCTACGCCGGTGCTATTGATGAAAAGAGCGTTGACTTTACTGCCATCAGTCATTAACAATTTACCATGCAGATAAGATTCTTGTCAGATTTTCAGATAAGCCATTCGAAACAGTTTACTTCAGGCCTTGTTTCCAAGAAAGGGAAGGAAGAAACCACAGAAATCCAATCTGTCTAACATTAGGGATTCTGGATACATTCCTCTCTGTCCCTAGTGTATTCTCCTGTTTTATATGTCTGTGGTTGTCGTAAAAGAAAGGCGTCTGTAGTGGAAGTCTATGAATAACCAAGTTAAACAAAGAAGAATAAAAAAAGCCTAGAGAGCACTTTCTTAAAAAAGTATTCGTTATCCTGCGCACACAGATCCAGAGAGCAGCTATCCTTACAGAGAACATTTTAGGTCAGTTTTGTGCCAGATTAGGGAGTAGTGGAGTCAGTGAGAGTGTTTGTTGTGTTTATTTTATTACTGGTGCCCGAACGTCTCTCCTGATTTACAGGTATGTTCTATTTTAGCACTTGAACCACACTTAGCTGTGCTGCTGTAACTTCTTTGGACCATGAGCATGGCATCATTCTTTGAGTATATTGTCCCAAGGGCTTGTAACCACAATTGCATCTTTTTGTTCACAGCAGTCCTGCTCTGCAGCATCATTAACTAGTCTTGTCATGTAACTCTCAGACCCCCCTCTAATTTGTATTATGTCATAGAGTCACAATTAATCTCCAATGTTGTGTCTCTCAAGATCTCCAGCTGTCTCTCCAGCAGCAGTAGACGCCGTGCCCACAAAATGTATTGCAGAGTGTCAGTAGTCTTTAAACATGCAACACTGATTCCTCCATTCTATTATACATCCATCCATCTATCAATCCATCTGGGTCTCTATTTCCATAATTGATTCTTAGTCAGACTTCCGCCATTTATATTTGCCCCAGAAGTATTTTTGTAGTTTTCTATAGCATAAACGTGGTGCTTTGCGTGAGAACCGGATGTTTTACAAAAGAGCCAGATATTACTCTCTATTTAAAGGCATGGGGATGTTAACATGTTTGCCCAGAATCTCCGGTTGTTGAGCCAAGGTTGCAGTGGAACTTTGTTCCCCTGTTCCAAAGATACAACTCTTGGCATTAGGCAATATCTCCTCTCCACATCACATTTCACACCTTGTCTTGAGCAAGATCTGGTGTTGGCCACCAGCCTTTTTGCTTTTGCAAATCTTGTTTTGTTCTGTCAAGGTTTTTGCTAAGCTTTATTGTTGGGTGAGCTGCATGGCTATCAGCAACCAAAAAAAAGAAACTTTTGGCCAAGGGCAAATTATTGCCTCAAAATAATTTTAATAACCATAGTAGTGCCCTTTCACTGAAGGGAACTAATTTGAGCTTGTATGTGTTCCTTGTGAAAGGGCAGTATGTCATATCTCACTGTGAATTCAGCCAATGGCTGAAGTGAACTGACCCACCATGGTGCATGTGGGGGTGGGTGGAGGAAAATTGCAAGTGACACAGTAGCAGACTAATGGATGGCGTCTGGCTTAAACCCCTCAAACTCACCTTGTTACATGCATCATTTTGGAAAATCAAAAGGTCTTGGCTAACAGAAGACCTAAAAAAGCTGATCAGACTGGTTTTTGGCTAACAGCTTCGTGCCTTTGCTATTTGTTTCTGCAATGTGTTTGTATATCTTTATTACAAATGGATAAAGAGGCTTGCAAAGACATAGATAGCTGTATAGATAGAGATACAGACAGCTAGAAAGGATAGGAAATTGAAATAACTACACAGTTTCTATTAATAATATAATAGTTACATACCTATATATGCACAACATTCAAGGGCACTGAAACTGAACTAGAAATCCATACACACAGGAAATGCAGTATAAGTTGATTTATATCTATAACTAAAGTCCTCAACTAAAATACATACCAACATGACATACAGGAGTGAAGTTATAAATGCACTTTAGTGCATGCATTCTAAAAAGAGGATAACTTTATAAAGTTCACATGGAAATGATCTGGTATGCCGTGACATAGCATCAGTCAGATAAACAAAGGCCACTCCAAAAGGAATTTACAGCAGCATTAGCAAAAGACAGGAACTGGTAAAGCTGGAATGTACCCTGTGCTGGTCGGGCTATAACAAGGGCAATAATAATGTAATATTAAAATAAAAACACATACACTGGCACTGAACTATCTTGTGCACAGATGGGCTTCTTGTGAAAGAGCAGAATACAGTCACTCAAATTGAAGTTATCCAGAGGTAGAAGTAGGATGGTCCATTCCCCCATGCTTTATGCTGAATTTGGTGGAAGCATAATGTGAATGACACAGAACAGATCAGTGGATATAGAAAGGTGGCTGAATGCCCCTTTATATTCACTGACTTGTGTTCACCCATTCACTGATTTTAAAGAAATAACATAAGAAGTCACCTGTAATACCTTATTGCAGGTGAGTACTGATGTCACAATGCCTGATACCAGATCCAGCAGCGGAGGGGAAAAGTAGGTCAGGTCATGGAGCACAATTAAAGCAGTTGTGTGAAGAAAAGCAAATATAGCTTTTTTTTTCTTCTGCTCTGCTTTTCCTAGCATACTATGACACGCAGAAAAACATGTTTTCTTATTGCACTCTTTATTTAATTATATAGAAATGTTAGAATCTTTCTGCATTTTTTTACACGTTCTCAGCAACTTCAGTTTTTTTAAAGTACTGACTTGTGGTTGAACTTATTCTTTTGCAACAAATATCTAACAGGATTTTGATATGTTTAATTTAGCTCTAGAGGTTCTATTTTTATTCTTCATATTTGCAAACATGCTCTCTATTTCACATGCAAGAGCTATGCACCAAGGATTTAAGTTGTTTGTGGGAAAGGTGATGGTGTAATAATGTATTGACAGAAGCTCACACATCAGACAATTTAGTGATGAGACTGCATCAATAAAAACTATGTGAATGTCCAAATGAACAAACAAAAAAGAGGCATTTGCTTTTTAAAGATGAGAACCCTCACTCACCCGTAGGTGACATGCTTCATCATTGGGTTCCCTCTTGCACACAGTGCCCGCAAGGTGCACTGTGTGGGCTACAACTCTCCCTCAGGAGAGGAGCGAGGTGTTTTCTACTCCAATGTTTTGGGAGAGTTAGGGGCAGAGTGCACAAAATATATTAAAAAGTGGGTTAAAACTGCCTCAAAAGGAAAAATATGTTTATTAAGTATCCCAATGGACAGTATAAAAACAGACTATGTAGTTAGATTTGACCCCTATTCTAAATGTAAACCTTGATGGATAATTCCAATAAACACAGACATAACTTGTAGATATACCTATTTGGCTGCTAAATCTAATATTAGATACTCCACAACTCATCCCCCTCTTCAGTTAAGATAACAAAGTAACTACGTAGCTCTATTTATTTATTTATTTATTTATTTATTTATTCAAAGTTTTATATAGCGCGAACAAGATCCTTACAGATATCAGAGCGCTTCACAAAGACAGGGTAGGGGCAGTGCGAATGAACAGAGATAATGGGAGCAGTATAATAGTCACTTAACATGGTAGAATAATAATAACATACATAAAACATATCAATATACAATCAGGTAACAAGTAATATAAGACGGCACAAGTCATTGATCCCACTACAGAGGAGTTCAGGTACACCCTGGGTGTGTGGATGGCTTATACCAATGTCTAGGTATCAGTTATACTCAACCTTCACCATGATGAAGGGATTTATATTACAGGCACCTTTGAGATTTTCACCCAGATGTTTTTTATTCTAATATACACACTAATCACAAAAAGATCTACCATGCAGGGGAAGAAAGAAGAGAGAATTAACCATCTGGGCTTTCTATATTAAAATGTTTACCTTGGCTTTCATATTTATACTAAAATACCCATAGCTCCCACAAATTATTAATATTTGGTGAGCAAATACCCTTATACCAGTGCTTGTTGCTTCTCTTGTTTCGCTTTTCGCCGTCCTCTCGCCCTCCCCGCTCCCTGCCGCTGCTCCCCTGCGTCCCCGCCCCCCTTTTGTCTTCTGTACCTGATCCCCTCCCCGCGCCACCCCGCTCCCGCCTCCCAGCTGCTCCTCCCTCCCACTACGCCATTTATGGCGGAGTCCGCGCGTGCGCGCAGCGTTCACGCGCAGCGGGCGCACCCTTTGCCGGAACCCCGCCTGCTACCCAGCCACACCGAGACGCACCCACGGACCCTTCACCTGCCACGCCTGCAAGTTCACCTGCCTCCGGACCTAAACCGCTCCCGCCAAGCCGAACCCCAGCAACAACCACCTCAAGTGCATCCTGCTCAACACCCGCTCCGTCCACAGGCACGCCGTCGAACTCTGGAACCTGCTCGACACAACAGCACCAGACGTCGCCTTCCTCACGAAAACCTGGATGAACGCCTCCTCAGCGCCTGACATCGCCATAGCCATCCCGGACGGATACAAGATCACCCGGAGGGACCGCGTCAACCAGACGGGAGGAGGCATCGCCATCGTACACAAGAACACCATCCGCATCTCGACCAACTCCGATGAAACCTTCACCGCCGCTGAACACCTCCACTTCCAGATACACACCAACCCCAAGACGACCCTCAGAGGCACCCTCATCTACAGACCCCCGGGACCACGCACACAATTCAGCGAAGACATCGCAGACTTCATCAGCCCGCACGCCCTTCCCTCCGCTGACTACATCCTCCTAGGGGACCTCAACTTCCACCTGGAGAACAACAATGACAGCAACACCACCACCCTGCTGGACAACCTCGCCAACCTCGGACTCAAGCAACTAGTGAACACCCCCACCCACTACGCCGGCCACACGGTTGACCCTATCTTCTCATCCAGCAAGCACATCTCCTTCAGCCACTCCACTGGACTGACCGGACTCCACTGGACTGACCACAGCTGCGTCCACTTCAGCTTCAGAAGAATCATGACCCACCACCACCTGCAACAGGTTCCTCGCCGGAGCTGGAGCAAGATCACCACCGAGCAGCTCACCACCTCCCTCAGCCAGAACCCTCCCACCAGCACAACGGACCCCAACGAAGCAGCCAGCAACCTCACACAGTGGCTGACCGCCTGCGCCGATGACCTTGCACCACTAAAGAACCCTCCCAGCAGACCCGGCAGAAATAAAACCCCCTGGTTCACTGACGAACTCAAGAACTCCAAGAAGAACTGCTGCACCCTCAAGAAAGCCTGGTGGCACGACCAGACCGCAGACAACAGGACCGCCCTCAAGCACGCCACCCGCAAACAACACCAGCTCATCCGTGCCACCAAGAAGACAGCACTCAAAGAACGACTGGACAACAACGCCCACGACAGCAAGGAACTCTTCAGCATCGTCAAAAAGTTCTCCAACCCCAGCGCCGGAAACAATGACATCACTCCCTCGCAAGACCTCTGCAACTCACTTGCCTCGTTCTTCCACCGCAAGATCGCCGACATACACAACAGCTTCGACACACAGACCACGCACCCTACCACAGAACCAACGCCTGCCACCACCACCCTCTGCAACTGGACCCCGATCAGCACCGAAGACACCACCCACACGATGAACACCATCCACTCCGGATCCCCAACCGACCCCTGCCCCCACCACGTCTTCAACAAGGCAGACGCCATCATCGCGCCCCATCTCCGGGACATCATCAACACCTCCTTCCACACCGCCACCTTCCCGGAGAGCTGGAAGCACGCCGAGCTCAGCGCCCTCCTGAAGAAACCAACAGCGGACCCCACCAACCTCAAGAACTTCCGCTCCATCTCGCTCCTCCCTTTTCCTGCCAAAGTCATCGAAAAGACCGTCAACAGACAGCTCGCCGCCTTCCTCGAGACAAACGGATCCCTCGACCCCTCGCAGTCCGGGTTTCGGGCCAACCACAGCACCGAGACCGCCCTGATCGCAGCCACCGACGACATCAGATACCTGATCGACAACGGGGAAACAGCAGCCCTCATCCTCCTCGACCTCTCTGCTGCGTTCAACACTGTCTGCCACCGCACCCTGGTGCAGCGCCTCAGCAACATCGGAATCCAAGAGAAGGCACTGGAGTGGATCTTCTCGTTCCTCGCCAGAAGAACCCAGAGAGTCCGCCTCCCCCCGTTCAGATCCGAGGCCACCGAAGTCATCTGCGGCGTACCACAAGAATCATCACTCAGCCCAACCTTTTTCAACGTCTACATGAGCCCCCTCGCAGCCATCACACGCCAACACCACCTCAACATCATCTCCTACGCCGACGACACCCAACTGATCTTCTCCCTCACCAACGACCCCGCCACCGCCAGAGCCAGCCTACACGAAGGGATGAAAGACGTCGCCGAGTGGATGAAGAACAGCCGCCTGAAACTGAACTCAAACAAGACGGAAGTCCTCATCCTGGGATCATCCCCCTCCGCCTGGGACGATTCCTGGTGGCCCCCTGCCCTAGGCACCACTCCCAAACCAACGGACCACGCACGCAACCTGGGTTTCATCCTGGACTCCTCCCTCTTGTCGTGTATTTCTATAGGTTCTGAATCAGTCCCCCTATTCCTGACCCTATTCTGGTTAAACTAACTATCAAGTTAACTAACAGTCAGCCCATGAGGCAAGAAAACCCCCATGATGCAGATACCGTTATCTGACGCAGTCACACTACGGCACAGGAACGTGTTATCTGATTAGGTCATAACGCTTGAGATCTAATTAGACAAGCGACATTCCTCCAGCCCCTGATAAGGCATACGACGTTCTCATAACAAATCAAACCTATGACAACCTGGATAATCCGTGCGGCCATTGTTTTGATTTCACAGAGAACTTTAGTAAAGAATGTGCTAACGAGCAAGTCGTATGACATCTTTATTGACGTATCTATGTCCATCCTTACGTCAATCTCGGCACCTTTAAGGTATAAATATTGCCGACCTTGCCCTATGCAAACACACGCGTGGTGACAAGACGGAGCAGCCATACTTGCCGAAGCCGAGAGCAGAAGCAGACCCCGCTGGCAGCAGCCCCGCCTTCCTGACGCGCTGAGAGACGCGCTGCTATCTCAAGCCGAGAGACCCAGCACTGGCGCTTTCGGGCAGCCCTCGCAGGCAGCCTGGAATATCGAGAGCAGAGAAAGAGATACTATTCCTCATCCATCCTAAATTCCAGGTACAGAACTGAATAACCCCTCACAGAGAATTCTTTAGTTATTCACTTGGCAAAAACAAACTTAACTTAAACTGTAACTTTCTATTCCCGCCCACGCATTAGACTTAGGTCAGGTACACGGGGTAGGCGTATTTAGAAACACCAGTTGAGTACGTTTAGTCAAATGTATATGTGTATGTAAATATATTTTAATCATTTTAAACATCATATGGCTCAGAAACCATATCAATGTTTTTACAGTATTATTTTATACTATTGCTTTTAATGTATGCACTTTACTTAACTATAAGTATTGCAATAATATCGATCCATTTCTCATGTATGAGAAAAGAGACTGATCAATAAATAACACCTTTTTATTGAACACGCCCGTCTCTTCCTTTTCTCTACATTCTGATGAGACTAAGAATGCACGTACTGACTGAGTAAAATAATTGCCTTGTGCTCACACGACTCTCGAGATTGACTCTTGATTAGGGGAGAGCAAAGTTGTCATGTTCTATGGTTGTCAGAAACTAAATCCCTTCTTGTCTAATCAGGGGAGTTAATTCCTTCCTTGAACATTCGAGAAAGTTTCTAGCGAACTCTGAGCTTAGCTGGCAAACCCAAAAATTAAGTCTAGTATCGACAGTAGTAGACCTAGTTAACGTCTGGCCTAGGCCTTTACTGCTGTAGGTACTATTCCAATGCGCAGAGCCTATTGGGAAAATAGGAGCTACACTACATGGCGCCCAACGCGTTTGGAAAGGGCGATAAAACTAACGTAAGACATTTAGAGTAACTCAGTCGTGCTTTCTCACTCAGACCCCTTTTCCCAAATACTCCAAAGACGTCTGGAGTGGGTGAAAGGTTATATCCTCCAAAACCTCGCAGGAGGGAACTCCTATGTATGGTTCTTGGTCAAGTCAACGTTGAAGGATAAACAGTTCCAAAATATTGTGCATCTAATCTTTGTTCCATAAAGAAACCTGATCTGCAAACAAACATAATACCATCCTGTCTGTAAAATGGCAGAGAGTGATGATGAAAGAGAGGCAGTTAGATTAGCAACTGAACTCGCAGATGCTGATGCTACCATGCAAGCAGCAGACCCGAATATAACACTCATTCCGGTCATTAAAAGGAGATCTATAACCTTAAAACTTATAGAAAATGGACTGACACCTAGAGGTGGCACAGTCATATTCGTAATTGAGGCACACGAATATCGGCAGACAGAGGTATACTATTCATGGATACATTTTCCGGCAGCAAATGCTGTAACAAAGTACTTCCACTATTACAAAGTAGAGGAACCTCCTGAAACATACACTCCTTTCGAGGAGGTGGAAGTACCACTCAAATTCCAAGAGCATTTGCTCTTATTTGATGGCGCCCTAATACATAACAATCACATTACAAGGCTCGGTCCTTTAGGAAGACCAGGAGCAACGTGGCCGGTCTTAGCCGGATACACACCACATCCAGACATCGAAAGAATGCCTGCAGCAGAGCTGTTAATACAGCTAAAACAACTACTAAAAATTCATAGACAATTAGTTCAGTATGTAATGCGGACTTCAACAATTCAGCCAGCGATTAAACTTCCACAGCTGACCCCTCACCAGGGGAACACAAATAAAATTACACCACAGAACATCCAATCCTGCCTAGGTAAAGTTCCAGCTAAACGGGAACAGATACCATTCTGGTTGGCACAGAAAATTACCCAAATAGAGGCGGTGTTTCCTGACACCACCCCATTAGAAAAACACAGGATTCTGACTATATGTCTCCCAATGGGAATCGCACCACACATTGAGGACTGTGACACTTGGGGTACAGTCTTTGCTTCCATCTACACAAAAACGCACGGTGTTCCATCCATTTCGGTAATATCAGAGGTGCTAAAACAAATTCAAGATGAATACGGTCCAGAACCAGCTTTAACTCTTGGTATGAAATTACTGAAAGACTTCAAGCAGGTCTCGGCTATATTACTAGCCAACATAAAAGGTGAAGCAGCAAACGTGGCGATCCGCCAGAGGTTAAAAGAGACAGATATAGCAGACCAACCAGCTGAAATTGCCAGAATCATAGAAAAATCCTATGAAGAACTAGGCAGAGATAGTCTAGGTGGAATACCAGTAAAACCGCAACTGACTACAAGTCCAGAAAAAATATTTTTTAATAATAATAATTCACCAAAAAAGAACTGGGATGGAAACAAACAATCCAATCCTAAAGAAAAGAAATTCCAGTCCCGAGGAAGGTCTCCTAGGCGAAGAGAGAAATCTCCAAACCAAAGACAGAGGTCACCGCAGAGTGACCCCTCGGGGAATAGATATAACCTTAGAAATAGGGATAATATTAAAAAACCTGATAGATATCAAGACATTGATACACGTCCCTCTCAATCTTTTCAGAATTCCTCGCAGAAATCGGAAAGAAGAGGACGATCAGAAGAGCACGCCAAGTCCAAAGACAAGGAACCTGCTCAGCTAAAAAAGAAATTACAATTTCCAAAAAAGAAGGTAGCCAGTATCAAGGTAGTTAACAATGCCGAGAATACTGAGGACACAACTGAAAAACGGAGAGTGGGCTCAGACAATGCTAGACAGCGCAGCAGAGGTGAGCATAGCTCGCAAAGTCCTTATGAATCATCTGGAGACAGTGGACACGAATGAATACCTTCAAGTGGAAACTGCAGACACCAGAGTTAGCAAGCCCCACAAGATATACGAGATAACATTACGTATAGAGGGAGATAAGACTAGGAAAATAAGGGGACTATTTTGGGATAACCTCTCCAAAGGCTATGACATCCTCCTAGCTGAAAAAGACTGGCCACCAGAGTTTGTCAGGGAGTGCCCTCATGGCGAAGAAGTAATTATGCCTGCCTTCTCGAATCAAATACCGATTCATAAAAAATACACACTTGCTAGAAAGTGGGCAGTGGCCTTAGCACCTGCTTTATATAAAAATCATGTAGGATGGGATGAGGATTCTCCTCCTCACAAAATCCAGTTAAAATCACAACCTACTGCACAAAGGCAGTACCCAATTAAGCAAGAAGCAAAAAAACAAGTAAATGAAATACTAGATCAGCTAGAATACCAGGGGGTGATTGAAACTTGCACCTCACAAATGAACAATCCTTTGTTTCCGGTCTCCAAACCAGACAATTCATATCGTCTAGTTTTGGATTACCGACACCTTAACACATGTTGCAAAACCTTTGCAGTGCAAAACTCACACAGTGCTGCACTAATGAATAACATAGTGCGCAAAAAATACAAAACAACCCTGGACATCTCCAATGGATTCTTTTGTCAAAACATAGCACCAGAGAGCAGATATTTAACTGCATTCTCAGTAAATGGCACTCAAAAACAATTCTGTCGGTTAGCCCAGGGGTACAAGAACAGCCCGGGGGTATTCTCAGCGAGAGTAACAGAATTACTACAACTATATGATGATGAAGCATTATCTTATGTCGATGACATTTACTTAACAGATGATGACTTGGAGACTCACTTGAAAAGGGTGAACACCATAATACTTGGGTTCGCTGCAGAGGGTTACAAATTCAACTTTAAAAAATCCAGAATTGCCCATCTGACGGTCCTATTCTTAGGATATGAGTTATCAAGTGAAGGTAAAAGCCTGGCAGACAATTTCCTAGAGAAATGTGCCGTAATCCAAGCTCCTAAAACACTAAAAAACCTACAGTCAATTCTAGGCTTCCTAAATTTCGGAAGAACATACATTGCAAATTACGCAGAAAGGGTCAAACCCCTTTATGATCTAATTAAACCAGACTTTAAAAGATCCAATTGGACTCAAACACACACAGAAATTTTGAGATCCTTACAAACAGACATGCTAATTAAAACAAAATTAGAAACACGTGATAACACACGCAACCTTGTGATCCGAGTCATCCCAGGGAGATGCGGATTCACATACCTGACCTCTAATGAGGGAGAAAATGTACCAATTGCATTTAAATCACACTTGTACACAGAAGCTGAACAGAAATTCAGTAATACAGAAAAAATCATTCGTGCAGTTCAAACCGCAATAGCTAGAGAAAAAGACATAGCTGACGGTAGACATATCACAGTCAGAACAGCAGAATCAGCCTTTGAGGCACTAACAACACCTTGTAATTTACCAACAACAACATTGAATCCGGAATGGATACAATGGGTGAATTCAATCACAACGGACAAAGTATACTACTACTTTGATCCAGAACTAGAAGAATTAAAAAATCTAAAATATGAAAAGACGTATCCTCTGCCAATCGACATTCTGCCTCTACGACATTACGCCTGTGTAATCTATACAGACGGACATGCTCAACCCTCCGTTTGGGGAGAACATGCATACAATCCCACATGTGAGATTACAAAAGAAGTGTGGCGCGGAGGTAAACTAAGACCTCTATTAACAAAATCACACTCAGTAGAAACTAATTCAGAACTACAAACTGAAATAATAGCTTTGAAAATGGCGCTAGATAATGCGGATCGCGAATTCCCGACACTTATAGTGTCAGATTCATATTACTGCGTCAAAGCATATAACAAGGATTTGCAGACATGGATTCAGAACGGTTACAAAGATGACACAGATGCACCAATAAAGCAGAAACTGCTCTGGGAACAAGTAGCTCTTTTGAAAAAAGAACTACCAAAGACTCACGTGACTCACTCACTGAGTCATCAACGTGATGGCGTTCACGTTGTGGGGAATTCATTGGCTGAAGCAGCCGCAGCGGCAGCCACTAAACCGGCTCCCGTAGATCGAAAAAAGCGTACATTAAAATACATTGACGGTGAAACATTGCTGGCGGTGAAAACGTCATCAAACGGCGACTGCTCAGCACTACCGATCAACTATCCACTCAATTATACATACATAATCGATGCAAACTCCGTCCCTTTTGCTCGAATCCCTGGAGTGGGGGATAGAGTGATTCCAAACATGGACAGGAGAAACTTGTTAATCGCAGACGCACACATGGGCGAGGGTCTCAGACACCTTAAATTAAAAGATTCTCTGGAAGAATTACAATCACGGTACTGGTGGCCAGGCATGAGCCTGCACTACACCATGTTTGTAAAAAACTGCCCAAACTGCAACAGAGATCGCAGTGGGGAGAGAAGCAGTTTAATACCTCGTCGTATCAAGGCAGATAATATTACCAGCAAAAAGAATGGCTTGCGATTAACATATACAGGCTAGTTTCCACTTATAATGTAGATCACCAGCACTCGGCTGACGTCCGGACTATTATACAAGATTTGCGAGTCTAAATGGCATATACGCTAAGAGCATGCTACG
The DNA here is from genome assembly GCF_964261635.1 of Lissotriton helveticus. NCBI lineage: Eukaryota > Metazoa > Chordata > Amphibia > Caudata > Salamandridae > Lissotriton > Lissotriton helveticus. Next base: position 663,908,012 of record NC_136057.1, read on the forward strand.
TTCGACCATTGTTTTCACTCAGGCAATCCAGCCTGGGGGAGAAACATGGCCAAATGAGCACAGCCCAGCGGGAATCTTCTCACTTCCTTCCTGAGGGTACGGGATGGTGTAAAGAAAAAACCAAGGCAGAAAGCAATCTATAATAGAAAGGATATTAGGTTCGGGAGCTGGGTGGGTCAAACATCTAATAAGTGTCCAACGTAGTCTAAATAACTTGCCAAGAAATTCTCTGAAGGGATTCAGTCCGTACGAATTATTATTCGGAACTAGGATGTTGATCTCTGACCTTGATAGTCAGACTTCAGTGGTAATAGGAAAAACCTTTGATGTCAAAGACCGTTTGGCTATTTTGCAGGACTTAAACAAAACAAGAAAAGACCTGAGCAACATACAGTTGAAACAACAGCCAACAACCACTGAAAAATCACCACCTGTCCCGGCAAGACCTGTCTGGATTCCAAAAGTCGGGGATCTAGTCAGGGAGAAGATCGCGGTAAAGAAGGAATTTGGGCCTTCTTACAGAAAAGCAGTTCCTGTCTTGTCTGTCAACGGGACAAGATCAGTTGTACTACCGCCACTTGCTGGAAAAAAGGAGAACCGAGTTGTATCCATCGACCTGGTAAAACCACAACATGTGGCCGATAACAAACGGTAGGCCAAGTGGACTCCCAATAAGTAGCAGAACACCAAGGTTTGCTACCAGTACAGAGGTCCTAACAAAAAGGCTCATCACATTCGAAACGCCTGCAGAAGAACAAGAAGGACTATGCAACAATGCAATAGAACTCAGACCTCTGAAAACCCAAATAAAGACATTTAGCAGAGACACACCGATCTATACTGAAGTACCAAGTGAAAATGCAAAAAACAGAAATCCTGAACCAATTGGAACAATTGACAGAACTGCATCCGGTTACTTCATCAACTTCGATGATTCCTCTGAAAGCCTGAGTGAATCAAAGACACAGCCATCATCAAAATCCTTTAAAGACAAAGCGAAGGAACTTTTAAAACATCTGAAAGAAACATATCTGGTTTCTCCATGGATTGAATTTTGGGTGGGTTTTGGCGCATTTATCCTCATACTTTGGCTCATCATGGTATTTACTTTGGGACGCTTCATTGAGGGAAAATATGCTAAAATGGACACAGCTAGTCAGAACATCAACTTGATCCTCAAACCACACACATCTTCACACGTCGAGAAAAGAGAACTTTCTTCAGAACTTTCTTCAGCCAACTTCACAGCCAATCCTATACCTGGTGGGGTAGCCTGGGACAACACTGACTATGAAATTTATGGTCCGGTCGAGATCCTGAAATATCCACACCAAATCAAGATCTCCTTGAGTGACTTTGCAAAACCAAACTCATTTGCTGATGATTGGGACTTCGAAAGTATTAACAACATGATGTCTGACTTAGTAATGTCTGCTAAATTTACAAAACATGATTATTTGCAAGGTTCTACAAATTATGATAGTATGTATTGCTATAACCATTATGGTAACCATTTTTTACATAAATCTGCACAACCTAGAAATATTTTAAGTTATAATCAATGGGAACATTGTGCTACACCTCCAAAAGGAAGCTCTAGAACCGTATATGACAAATATTCATATTTTTCAGGTTTTAACATAAGTAATGCTGAAACATTTTATTTTAAATTGTCAAACAAGACAGGGATGAAAACCATGATAACCAACACGAAATTGATATATTCAGATTCATTCTTTGAAAAAATGAATACATTTGGATTTGATTATTGGGACAAAAATGTTGATTTGAAAAGTGTTTGGGGTACAAAAGAATGGCAAGTACAGGGTTTAGAAGCTTTGTTTAGAGCCTGCATGATCCCAGAACAAATGATATTTTTAAATGACACTGTTCAACAAACCACCTGTCTTGGCTTAGCCAAAATCAAAGATTTAATTAAACCGTCTATTCCGAAGCCAACAATGTTTAGCAATAGCTCTGATACAGATGAAGAGATAGACGTAAACCATATATTAAACCAAAACAGAACACATCCTGATTGGAAACAATGGTTGATCTGGCCCACAGATACAAATTACTGTCAAGATAGATTCCTGAATAAAACACAGGGTTTCAAAATGACCAGGCCAGACCCTAGATATCCCCAAAGACATCACCCAGGGATAATAACAACCTACAGTGTGGGCAAATTATGCCTTCAATGGCTACAGACTTCCACACTGCCTGAAATTAAGCAACACCTAACTTTACTTACTGATGGTGCTGACTTGCGTGATTTCATAATGGGACCACGCAAACAGCGTCAAAAGCGTTTCATAGCAGCCTCTGTATATGCAGCATACAATGAGGCCTGGAAGGTTACTCAAATTGAGACAGCAGAAAGAATACGGGAAATTGACCGTATTAATTTGGAAAAATCACTATCTGTAGTGGACAATGGGTTAATGACTCTGTCCTCCAGAATTTTTTCATTGGACAGCATTGTGTCTTCAGCAATCGATATATTATCGCAAGACTTACTGTTATTACAACATGGTCAGTCACAATTGCGTTCCATTGTACAGCTTGGCTGGACGTTACAAAATCTGCGTTCAGGCTATGTGCCTTGGCGTTTAATCAACACAACGTCACTATTCCAAATCTTTAACCTTACTGATAGACAAATCGGTATGGCGCAAAAGGGTGCTGATTATACAATCTTGAGCATTGAAAAACTAGAAAGATTACCAATGACAATGTCAGAACGACCTGTCAGTGAATGGATAATCCACGGAATCATAAATATTCCAATCTCAACCTTCAGGTTTCAATACTGCCAAAAATATATACAGGCTGGCATGTACGAGAAATTGGGAAAGGGGTACCTTAAAACAACTTGGAACCTGCCCTATTCACATGCATGTGTCAGTAATAAAGGACAGAAAGTGTTTCTTAGTGGCAACAATTGTGCTATGTCACTAAGCGGCACGCTTCTGTGTAACGGAATTAGTTTGCATGGAGCCTGTGAAGGGAATTCATACAACCTTTCATGTCACCAGCAAGGCGCACCTGCAACTGAAATAGAACCATTCTTTCAAAGACTCTATAATGGGAGTTACATTCTTATTGTAGACCGCAGATGTTGCAGTCTTATGCCCGGGACTCCTTATCTAGTAACTACAACGGTGAAGGTCAAGTGCTGTGGACGTTCTTTATTCCCCAGCTCCTTTCCAGACAGGGAGGCAAGGGCATGGCCCAGTTTGAAAATTACTTCTATTCGAATAGATGCTTTAAGCAGAATGAAAACAGTGCTTCTTCAGACGCCTACAAGGCTCACGTCATCAAAAGAAACGTATGATCTACAAGTCGCAAGGACGACTGCAGAGATACATACATTATTATCAACTAATTCCCCCGTACATTTCGCGGAAATCCTAAGCGAAATCTTAAATATTTCTGATACCACTGGGGTCTCAAAGGTATTTAAGACAGTATTTTCGATGGCATTAACACCATTCAAAGCCATACTGGGTATTTTTCCAGATTTCGTCCATTCGATTTTTGGCGGACTTCCCCTGATCCTAGGACTAATTGCCGGAATCCTATTCCTAGTCCTTATTTTTCGTTATGGCAACCCATGTCACAGATCAAACTCTCGCGACAATGGAAGATACGATCCTAGCCATTGGATACCGGGACCGGATATCAAAAATCCTGGGACTCTCCCGGCTTAGAGACCTGAACATGACTTGGTTTCTATCATTTCGACCAATGTGGCAAAGGTGTGTTTTACCTGTACTAAGGTGCCTGCTATGCGGAGAAGAATGCGTGTTAGACACCTGTCTGACGCTACAATCGGATGCGCCAGTGGATGCAGATACACTGTTGGTTCCTACCAAGGTTCACGCTTTGTGCTGCCCTCAAAGGCTGCCAATCCTGATGACGGCATTCCTGGAATCTTCACCACTGCGATTGAAGAGTAGTGAAGTTCAAGATGAAAGCAGCATCGAACAGGTACGACCTTCTGTCAGCAATGCGAATCAGAATGTCAATGGAGACAATCATGCGCACGAATGCATGATTACCCCTATTTCCGACTTAGTGGAACTTTCCCATGAAGCTGTTGACAGTTTTTTCGAAAGCCTGAATGATATGATGTTCTCTCCAGAACAGAAATAGAGACTTTTGAGTAAACTCGCACACGGCGTTCCCTGAATTCGGCCTTCAACTTTAAAAATAAAGTCACATGAACAATTTCACTCCAGCTCACGGACAGCAATATTTTTCAGCAAGCCCCTTAAAATATTTTTCTACATATTTTTTCCCCGGGACACTGATCTTCTGCTTAAAGTAAGAAACTATTCCTAGAGAACTAAAATTTCTATTTTTAGATACTTTATAGACTTTAGCTGCTCGCTGGGATGTTCACAAATATTTTATTATGTGATGAAATGGTCTCGAACTTCCTTTCTGTATAGCCATATTAAGAGCCATTTCATGTGTATTTCTCATATACCAATAAGCAATAATGCATAAAAATGCGTGTTTACTTTTGCGTTTAATTCCTAGCTTAAGTGCATACAATATATATGAATGCAATTTTTCAGTATATTTGAAAATTTCGAAATGCATTTATGTATTTTGGGGTGGTAAGGTATACACTATACTCTATAGTATGTTGTACTATGTTATACTATGCATAGATTAGTAGATATGACCATAGTTAGCGTGGAGTGGGTGTCGTGTATTTCTATAGGTTCTGAATCAGTCCCCCTATTCCTGACCCTATTCTGGTTAAACTAACTATCAAGTTAACTAACAGTCAGCCCATGAGGCAAGAAAACCCCCATGATGCAGATACCGTTATCTGACGCAGTCACACTACGGCACAGGAACGTGTTATCTGATTAGGTCATAACGCTTGAGATCTAATTAGACAAGCGACATTCCTCCAGCCCCTGATAAGGCATACGACGTTCTCATAACAAATCAAACCTATGACAACCTGGATAATCCATGCGGCCATTGTTTTGATTTCACAGAGAACTTTAGTAAAGAATGTGCTAACGAGCAAGTCGTATGACATCTTTATTGACGTATCTATGTCCATCCTTACGTCAATCTCGGCACCTTTAAGGTATAAATATTGCCGACCTTGCCCTATGCAAACACACGCGTGGTGACAACCCGGAGCAGCCATACTTGCCGAAGCCGAGAGCAGAAGCAGACCCCGCTGGCAGCAGCTCCGCCTTCCTGACGCGCTGAGAGACGCGCTGCTATCTCAAGCCGAGAGACCCAGCACCGGCGCTTTCGGGCAGCCCTCGCAGGCAGCCTGGAATATCGAGAGCAGAGAAAGAGATACTATTCCTCATCCATCCTAAATTCCAGGTACAGAACTGGATAACCCCTCACAGAGAATTCTTTAGTTATTCACTTGGCAAAAACAAACTTAACTTAAACTGTAACTTTCTATTCCCGCCCACGCATTAGACTTAGGTCAGGTACACGGGGTAGGCGTATTTAGAAACACCAGTACGTTTAGTCAAATGTATATGTGTATGTAAATATATTTTAATCATTTTAAACATCATATGGCTCAGAAACCATATCAATGTTTTTACAGTATTATTTTATACTATTGCTTTTAATGTATGCACTTTACTTAACTATAAGTATTGCAATAATATCGATCCATTTCTCATGTATGAGAAAAGAGACTGATCAATAAATAACACCTTTTTATTGAACACGCGCGTCTCTTCCTTTACTCTACATTCTGATGAGACTAAGAATGCACGTACTGACTGAGTAAAATAATTGCCTTGTGCTCACACGACTCTCGAGATTGACTCTTGATTAGGGGAGAGCAAAGTTGTCATGTTCTATGGTTGTCAGAAACGAAATCCCTTTTTGTCTAATCAGGGGAGTTAATTCCTTCCTTGAACATTCGAGAAAGTTTCTAGCGAACTCTGAGCTTAGCTGGCAAACCCAAAAATTAAGTCTAGTATCGACAGTAGTAGACCTAGTTAACGTCTGGCCTAGGCCTTTACTGCTGTAGGTACTATTCCAATGCGCAGAGCCTATTGGGAAAATAGGAGCTATACCAGACAAGTCAACGCCGTCTCCTCATCGTGCTTCAACACCCTGCGCATTCTCCCCGCAAGATCTTCAGATGGATCCCCACCGAAACCAGGAAGACCATTACCCAGGCACTCGTCACCAGCCAACTGGACTACGGGAACACCCTCTACGCCGGGACCACAGCCAAACTTCAAAAAAGACTCCAACGCATCCAGAACGCCTCCGCACGACTCAACCTGGACATTCCTCGACACTGCCACATCACCGGACACCTGAGAGACCTGCACTGGCTCCCCGTCAGCAAGAGAATCCCGTTCAGACTCCTCACCCACGCACACAAGGCTCTCCACGACCTGGGCCCCAAGTACCTCAACGACCGCCTGACCTTCTACACGCCCACCCGCCAGCTACGATCGACCAGCCACGCCCTCGCCACCGTACCACGCATCCGCAGAGCCACCGCCGGAGGAAGATCCTTCTCCTACCTGGCAGCCAAGACTTGGAACTCCCTCCCCATCCACCTTCGGCTGACCCAAGACCATCTCTCCTTGAGGAAGCAGCACAAAACCTGGCTGTTCGAGCAGTAACGTACCCCTATCCCCCAGCGCCTTGAGACCCTTCCGGGTGAGTAGCGCGCTATACAAATGCCGTGATTGATTGATTGATTGATAGTGAGCACAATTATCTATGCTAATATAAAGGTCATTGTCATTGGCCTAAGAGACAAATAGGTCATGGGGAATATTTCAGATATTAGTCAGTGACACAGTACCACCTCCTGTTTCTTACAAATTAGTGGATGACTTCATTGAGTCATATCTACTCTGCCAGTTACAAAATCATCCTTGGGTTCAGTCTTGAAACAATTGACAGCGATTAATGGGATGGATGTTGGCTTGATTGTTTTGGTTAGATGAATTGTTTACTTGTATTGACATTTTTGGAGATAAAGAGCACAAATCAAGTGCTATGAGTAAAAACACCAGTGGGTGAATGGTTGCTCTTCATTTAACTCACTCAATTCTGGTCTAGATAATTCACAAAAGAAAGTTGTGAGAAAATGCCTCTTTTTGCATGTGTATGCCCATTGTATGCTGAATCTGCTAGTTTTTAGACTCTGCACACTGGGGAATTGTTGTTCAGTTCTGTGTATGTGCCCTGACTACTAAAACATGTAGAAATTGTCTAATCCCTGACTGGCTTCTTTAACGTTGTTATAAATAAACATAACATGTGAGCTGAAAATATTGCATACTGCAACACACATAGAAAGAGGAAAAAAGTAGGCGAAATAAATATATTTCTCTTCACTATGCCTCACATCAGGAGACGTACAGATTTGGCACATCCCCAGGTTTACATGACTTTGTAAATCTGGGGTAGCATCAAATTCCATGAGTGTTGCGTGGGAAAATCCACCACAACACCCATGGAATGCGCTCCAAATGCAGAGTAAGGTGACACAGTATTTTGTGCTGCATCTTCTCACTCATGATTATGAGGCCACAAAGCCACACAGGGTGGATTTGCGTGGATACATAAATTAAATTGTGAACCCTGCGTCGCACATGTACCACGTTACATGGCACAGAAGGGACACAGGGCTCTCATAAAGAAGCCCCTCTGTGTTCAATACAACAGTTATTAAGTAGACAAATATGGTAGTATGGCATATCATTTTGACAAAATGGGGTGTCTAAATTAACATTGCGCATATTGTTAGTCCAAAATCCAGACATAATAACTGGAAATCTTTTGTTTTGTTATACTGTTTGGTATGGTGTGGATAGGCTGTACGTTTTTCAACTATTCTGTTCAAATCGCTGGACATTTTAAGCAGCAAAATTAAAGTCACGCATGACCGAGGTTTAAAGACACTAAATCATGGGCGAAGCAACACATTGTCTCTTTTCTGGAACGTTAAATAATGTGTTTTCATTCCCCCACACACTGCTAAGAGGCAATGCCCCGACACAGGGTCACACTTTCAACAAAGAGGTAAAACATATAATGACATTGCTTTTGTTTTTAAGGACCTCAGCTCAAAAGCCCCTCAGGCTACTGATAAGAAAAGAGTTGTCACCATGTTAATGCTACATTTTCTAAAGCGCTGTGTTAACTATGCTGACATCTTGTCATGGTCTGAGGCCCGAGGTGAATGCGTTTAATGGCAGCGAGAGAAGAAACACGAGGAATGCCATTAACACGCTCCACACCTTATCAGCTCCGAAATAAGGATCAGGCGCTCAAATACCCCTTGAGCACAGTGTCGTCCTTTGTAATGTATTGGTCCGTGGTAGATGTATCCCTGAAAGTAAAGCAAAAACACTCCTAGTCTGTCCTAATGTGGTGAATGCCTGAATCATTGATCTGATGGCATGTGCCAGAAGCCAACCTGCCTAAAATATTACATTGCATATAGGTTGAAAACATTTCACATTAATGATAATTAAAACTCCGAAAAATTGAAATGACCAATCAGTTTAGTTAAATTGCTTTCTTTGTGTCAGAGTGCCTGGTACACAATGAATAAAGTGACCCGTTGATCATGTGCTTTATTGGCCATAGTATTAAACTATACTTAGGCGTTCAAACCACCATGTTATTATAAAAGATTGAAAAACGCAACTATCCTGATAAATGGACTTCATTCAGGTAATATGGCAATTAACAAGTAGGAACTGGGGAATGGCTTATTGTCTCATCGAAGTGGGACCATTACAGAGCCGAGAGGCGAAAACGTAAGAATGTCAATGAAAGTCGTGGAAAAAACTAACGTTTGTACTAACCTTGTGATACTGTAATGCACGTAAATGAAGAGTATAATATAACAGAAGGACAGTGAAAAGAAAGTCACACTGGCAATGCTAAAAAAGCCCCAAAAAATACATGCCAGACATCAGCAAGATAATATTTATAATTCACAGAGACCACTGCATTCGGCCAATGAAACGAAGCAGTTATCGTTTAAAAATTAATTGGACTTGTCCATTTTTATCTTTAATTAATAACTATTTGGTGCACGGTTACACAATTTTAGTGTATTTATTTAATCTTAGTAAGTGAGCCAGAAGTGATAAAACTGTCTTACATGAACCCCACAGCATTGCTTTATTCCTGGAGTTCGCCACCTGAAACATGTCACCCTACTTGCGACCAGAAAAAAAAAATCCACTGTTAATTGTATAAATGCAACTCATGCTCCTGTTAGCTCCTAAAACATCTATACATCTATTTAGATATGCTAACACAAAACAGCCTCCACTCTAGCTGTTCAGGTTTTTACTAATTCACTCCACTTGAGGATGAGAAAGTGGGCTGCTCTACTCCCGATACCGTAATTTGCCGAACTATATATTACGAGAGCATTGCCTCGTGATGGTGAAGACCAAGAGTGGTGCCAAAACCCTGTGGAAATTTTCCACTTCGGTGAGTGGACATTTTCTATTCCTCTCAAACCTACAACAATACACCGGGGCAGATTTACAAGCCCCCTGCGCCACTTTTGCGTCACCTTTCCCATGTTAAAAGTGACGCAAAAGTGGCGCAAGGGGCTTGTAAATCTGATCCACCATTTGCAAGAATGACTCATTGCCCGTCATATGGATGCGTTATTTTCTGCCAAGACCAGCTAGTAAATATTACAGTTGTATCTACCAGCCCAAAAGGTTACAGCCATGTTAAGAGAGTTGAAATTGTAGCACTGTTGATAAAGCCATATAACAGGACTTTCCCTAATGGAGAAATATTGAATACATTGTATACTTATACAGTAGCAAGAGCATTGTTCTGATACACATCTTTAAGAACTCACGTCTTCTCCTGCAGTGCAGATGAAGTTAACAAGCAAATAAAAAGAAAAACACTGGAAAAGCCAATGGATCTGGTGTTGGCTGCCAGCCTTTCAATTTAAATTAAAAAAATATATAAAAACAATAACAATGTCTAAAGACAAAGTTACTTTGTTTCAAGAAGCACACCTTGTCGTAACATTTCGTGGTACTGAAGGTAACGGCTTTGAGTGCCGTTGTGCGCCTTGTGGAAGGGCACACAGTAAGATTGTTTAGAGTTAAGTCAGCCTACGACTGAAGTGCATTGCTCATTGCCCTATGCTGTACGCTGTGGTGGGTGGGAGAAAGATGTGGAGAAAACAATAACAGACAAATGGATGACGAGAGCTGAATGAAGCCTCTAAAAGTAAGTATAGTATATATGAAATTTTAATAAAATCAGGGCGCCTTGGCTAGCGCTCGACCTAAAATAACAAGTCATATATTTCACACTTCCAGGTTGAAAGCGTATGTGGAGGGTGGTGAGTATGAATATGTGAATCAAAGCGCGGTACCTATAACTATATAAACATTTGATGGACATGGAAAGCCAGTGTTCATTCATGCATCATGCATGTCCATGCATTTATTCTGTTGCAGATGCTCATATGCAACAATCTGGACATCCGGTGCACCGATATAGGAATTAAACCAAATGTACAGATACATATACGTGCTAGTCAGAGGCAGTGAAATATATAGGTGATAGGTAGCATTGTCTCAAACCAATGCTGAAGAAATCCATCCTTACCAGGGGCTATATTATTCATTGTGCTCTGGGAGCGCAAAGGGCATATGCTCCTCAAGGGCACAACAGTAGTACAGCAGGAGCTGGAGATCCTTGTGCCACCCCCTTGTGTATTACTGATAGTGCTGGCACACAGCTAGCACCAACGCTATCATTAGAGGGAATGCCTTCATTTGGATAGGGGCATAGCCCCATGCAAAGGAGGGAATCACTTTGTCCCTGTCAGAGTGCTGTATTAGGGACGCAGGTGCAAAGGTAAACATGCCTTTAGGAAGTGCACTCAAAGTGAGTTACAAAATGGCAGCCTTCTCGAGGGGAGAAAGGAGGTCCTATAGACCCACCAAGATATCCACCTGCAGGCAAATTCAGTTACTCACTTCACTCACCTGCAAAAGGATCTCTCTCCCCTCTTTAATGAGCAGGCCGCATAATGCCTCTACTGTGGAACATGAAGCAGCTTTGAATCAGCTTCTCCATATTTCACTTGAATGAGGGCATCACAAGTTTGTGGCTGCCCCAGGGGTAGCACATTCTCTGTACTATGGTGCACCATTTGAAAGATGTGCCGTGGCGCAAACGGAAAGTGTGCCACATCTACATCACGAACCCAGACTTGCTTGGAGATGAGTAAGAACCATTCAACCTTAAAGCAGAGGAAGCAGCCGCGGCCCGTGGAGGGAGTTCCGTGGGGCAGGCAGGCGGGGCGGGGGAGTGGCAGGATGGGGAATGATAAACACCGGAATATGGATGATTGCAGGTAAATAAACAATCAAAACACCACAGAGAAAAAGGGTCTGAGGGATATTTTAAGACCTGCCCTGGTTTACATCCCCTAATAATAAACTTCAATTTCAAAAGTACTTTATTCGGTTTTTTTTTGTACAAAACCATAAAAGCTCATAAGACAAGATATATTTCAAGCTTTGAGTTAAAAAATACATGTTAAAATATACAATGGTTAAAACAAATGTTTCAAAACATTAAAATTCATCTATTACATGTTAAAAAGAACATCATTCAAGGGATTTACTTATACAATTCTATATATCCAAAGATTTTCTATACTTCAGTAAGCTTTTTAAAAAGCCGGTCACATGGGGTATACATTCGTGTTTTAACAGTTGTAGGTACAATAGGGCAGGGCGAGCTTGTACAATATGCTATCTTTTTAAAATAGGTTTAAGATAAAAAGCCCTGGGGAATTCATAATATTTACAAAAAAACATAAAGTGCAGCAGATCCTGTGGAGACAAATTGTCGCAGCCACAGGGTGCTAGCACTGTCCCTCTATGACACCCCCTTGGGACTGCTATTAAAAGGTGAAACAAATTAAACCTAAACCTAATTAATAAAAAACGCTCATGTACTGTTAGTGGCCAGAGTATGTATGGTTCCTCACCAAGCGAGGTTTTGAGCATCAAATGGAGACGCACGTTGGGCTTCAACAAGTCCTTTTCCTGCCTGTCCATTAGTTTTCGTGTAATGAAGGACTGTTTTATATATGCGACATCATTTCTGGTGATTCCTTCCCGGTTTAAAAACAAGTCCAAGCGTCCTTCGTTCCCAAAACTAGTTTTAAGATATTTCATCCAGGGAATCTTGGTCATACAATCTAGGCTCAATGTCTATTTTAGGAGACTATGAGTTATGCCAAGCTATTTATTGAGCCAGCATTGTAACCAAAAAGTAAGGGGACGCATGGACAAGGTGTCACTAATAAAAGGAATACCAGTCTCTTCATGCACAGACATATTCGGTGTCCCCTGTGGGCAACACAGGAGCTGTTTTACAAATTTATTTTCAACCACCTGGAGGCCCTCTAGATTACAGTATCCCCATAGTTCGCTTCCATAACTGGCTATCGAGACGCTCTTTGCACGATAAACCTTCAGGGTGGCCCCCACTGGTCTATTGCCCATTCTCGTGGCAAAATCAAAGAGCGCTGCATTAGCCCTTGTAACCTCTTCCCTTTTTTTATTTAAGAGAGAGGCACAATTCAGCTGGTGTTCCAAATAGGCACCCAGGTAGGAAAAAGAGGTACATAAAGGCACCCTGGTCCCATTTACCATAAAAGGGTACTGTTTTTTAGCTCCTTTCCCCACCTGCATCATGTAAGATTTTATATTATTTATGGATAGGTCACGACTATCCATAAACCTGTGAAAGGCGTCGAGTAGGGTTTGTAGCCCTTTCGGAGTGCGGGCTATAAGGACAGCATCATCCGCGTACAGCAGGACGGGCAGTCCCCGGCAGCCCACATAGGGGTAGTCCGCCCCTGTGTCAACCAATGTTTCTTCAAGGTCATTTATATAAAGGTTAAAAAGAAAGGGGGCCAGGATGCACCCCTGCCTGACCCCCCGACTAGTTCTAAAATTTCATGTTACCTTGAGAAACATGGTGTATCTTACGTTTGCCTTTGTGTCTCTGTGTAGATCTTTTAAAAAGTTCACCAGCTGTTGTTCTACCCCCATGGCCTCCATGGACTGCCACAGCTTTCCCCGGTTGACACAGTCAAAAGCCGAGGAAAGGTCCATGAAGGCCATGTAAATAGTCCCAGGACGTGAGATGGTGTACTTGCCCAAATTCAAATAAAGGTTTAGGCATTGTGCCAAGGTTGAGTGCCCTGTGCAGAACCCGTACTGGATATCAGAAATTATCGCTTTCTCCTCCACCCAGGAAGTCAACCTCTTTAATATAACGCCCCCTAAGATTTTTACAATAGAATCAATTAGGGAGATTGGTCTGTAGTTTAAAGTACTATTTTGATCTCCCTTCTTGAATACGGGTACGATTGTCGATAATCCACAGGATGATGGACATCCCTTATCCGCTGCGGCGTTTCCCACTGCTGTCAAAATTGGGGCCCAGAATAGAGGGCAAGATTTAAATAGGTCAGGGGGGATACCATCTGGATCAGGGGCCTTCTTGTTTGAGAGGTTGTTAATTCCCTCCATCACTTCCACAACAGTAAACACCATAGGGGCCAACCCCTGCTCCTCTATTAGTTGGGCTGGACATGTTACACTATCCTTAAAAATTGAGGCAAAATAGAACACCCAGTCGTCCTCCGTAATATTTGACCCCACTTCTTTAGCCCCTGACGTTAAAAAAGGTGAACGATTAATTGTAGACCAGAATCTTGAGCAGCTTCCCAGGATCACAGAGTCTAGGAGTTCCTTCCAGAGCTTATTTTTCAGCTCCTTTTTTCTATTCGCCAGCACACCTTTGTAAATTGATCGATGGGTGCGGAGCAAAGATCTATCCCGGGGAATTATTTTGAGGGCCTTCTTCAGGTCTCTGGCGGCTTTAGAGTAATTGTGACAGAACCATTTGGGGTTGCCAGATGAATTTTTCCCCCCCCCGGGGCCTGTAACATCTTTCCTACATGAAGGGCTATGCTTTCAAAGGCTTTTAGTACTTCTTCGCCTAAGGGTTCAGTGCTAATGCAGGTTGAAAAATCAGCAGCGCAATCTTTTTTAAGTCTATCAAGGAAGTCAGGCGGAGTGACCTGATTCCATATAATGCGCCGCCCTCCATTTATAGCTTGCAGTGTGTTTCCTCCTGTGACTTTATCCTTTTTTTTCCTAAGGTTCCCTCCTAACAGCACACGGACAGGATTATGGTCACTGTGTGCGCTCTGTGTTATACAGAAAGCCAAAAGGAGGCTCAGAATGGATCTAGAAGCTAAAATAAAGTCTATAAAGGTCCCAGAACTTCTATCCTTAAAAGTAGTTTCCTTCTGTATAGATAATGGTGGTGCAATGCTCATGGTAAACAAAAGGTCTTGCTCATCTAGCATAAAGTTCAGCGCATTTCCCTGTTTTGTGTGTTCAAAATGTAACCCCGTTATCGTATGGCAACCCATGGTCGCTAGGGTGGTTAACATAGGGTCGCCGCAAGGGTGTACATTGAAGTCGCCTGCAAGTAGCAGGTTCCTTCTTGTTGATCCGCGGCACTGGGTGATTAAGTTGTGTAATTCTGTAATCCTACATCCCTCGCCCTGGTTACTTGCATTATAGAAATTTATCACACACAGGCTGCTATCTTTTTTCCCCAAAATAATGGACTGGATGTTTCTGTTACCTGAGGTGAAGACCCTTATGCTGCATCTTAATGTCAGGTAGGTATAGATGACTAATCCTCCCGAGGCACGGCCACTGTTTGAGCTTGTTGCTGGAACGCAGAATGATTTATAACCCTCCAATGAGATATTACAGTTGGTGGCCCATGTCTCGTGGAGACAGATGATAGAGTGTTTGCTTACAAACTGCACCCACAAGGGGTCTAAAACCTTTCCTGACAGCCCCGCAACATTCCGTGAGAGAACATTATATTCTGAGTTAGCCTCTATGGTCAACCGAACAAGCTTTCTTGGTGAATCAGGTTGAGTTGTTGCAGAGTGGCTAACCTCACAGGAACCTTCATCTACTGAAGGTGCAGTGTTATTAGGGATAGCAACAACAAGATTATTAAAGCCGCTCACCGAACTGACCTGGGGTAAGACATATACAGGCAAGGTGCTAATGCCGTCCTGAGAGGGATAGCTAGACGGGTTACCACCCAGTCAATCACAATCATTAAGGCCCGAGAGGACATTGAATCTATTTGTGACCTCTACATCCTGGAAATATCGAGGTCCACACCTCATCTGGACTCCGTTGGCCCTCATAGGTATTGTGTTCCATCCTTCTGGTCCCCTGGGGTAAGATGGTTTATTAGCAAACATCCTGTTCCTGTTGTTATAGTTGCTGAAAGCGCCCTGCTGCCCTTGTCTATAGAAGAACCCAAGGGGCAATATTTCTATACCCTATCCCCCCAGCAAGGTACCTCCCTCTGCATCCCTGAGTATCCTATCTACTGATACCGGACTGTTAAAGTTTATTACTATACAGTCTCCTTCTCTGGTTTTCCTAGAGTGTCCCAGCCAGGCAACTCGTCGGCCCATAATTATGTTATGTACTACCATATGGCCTCCTGCGGTGTTTCGGGAAAGCCAGTGTGTGACCTTGTTTTTAATCTGAGAGAAGTGCTCTCTTTCTCCTTGACGGAGAGGGGGAACATTTCCCAAGACTATCACTAAGGGGGTACTTTGTGGAGGTAGGTCTAGGATAGTTCGATTACCCACACCCTGGGCCGGCTTAATAGACTGTGTGGGTCCGGTTGTCAGTAAAGCTGATTGTGTGCCCTCATCCTGATGTATCTGGTGGGCCCCCACAAGACTGTGACTTCCCTCCGTGGCCAAAGGTCTATCCTTTATATCCACTATTCTATTATCCCTGTTAGTCAAAAATCCCTTTTTCTGTTGACAATACAGGTTGATGTGGAATAGATGCAGGTGGTTGTTTATTATCTAGCCATTTGCTTGTGTATATAGCTTGTCCTCCCACCTTCTTATTGTATGTTAGTGAATATAGCAGTTGGGTATTATCTGATGTGGCCTGTTGAAGTTTACCTACATTTTCATTAATTATTTTCAGTCTCTCAATGAGAGGAAGTATTAGGGACTTAACTATCTGTTCCACCTGCCCTATCAGCCCACCGTCTCCCTGTACAGACATTGGTAATCTTTTCATCGACTGAAGTTGGCCATTTTTTAACAGAAAGGGAATACTCTTATTCTGTGCGGGAGCATCGGCCTGTTTAAGGTTTTGAGTACCCGGAGCTTTAGTCCCTTTGTTTACTAATTTGGGGATCTTTGCCCGATTGCCTTTCTGCCCGCCCCCACCTCGCTTTCTTTTTCCTGTTAGTATAGTACTTGTGGGTATTATTTCAACAGTCGTACATACGGGTTTCTTCATGGGAGGTGTCTTGCAAAGCCCATTTTCCTCATAAATAGAGCTACCATTCTGTGTATTCTGTGTGCTGTTCCCCAGAGTAATGTTACTTTGTGTGTCCGACCCTATTCTAATCTCTGGCAGTCCTAGATCAATAAGGCGTTGACTTAATCGGTTCTCAGGGGTTGTGCTGCATTTGATAGATCCCAGAGAGGATCGTTTGGAGAATATTTCTAGTGAGAGCCGTTTTTCAACATCTACTATCTCCTGGTGAAGGGCGGCTGTGACCCGGGTAATATAGTTATCTAGAGTTCCGATGAGACTTCCAATGGTGAATTTGGATGCTAAATTTCCCCCTTTATCCGATCGTGTAGACATGTTTAGTGAAACAGCCCGTACTTAAAGTGTTCACGAATAACAAATATTTAAAACATATATCAGATCAATCCTTTTGGAATTCGCAAACGTCCTGTGTTTATTGTCACACCGTTGTTCAGGTCCTTAGGGGGGTGGCCCAGCCTGGCCTCGTCTGGCCACGGACGGCCACAGACGGCCCGCCCTTTGCCCGTGCTTAGCTCAACGTCGCCCGCACGCGTCCCGCGACGCTGGGGCTGACCTTGGTTTTAAAGTGCCTCCAGGCGCGCAGATCAGCTGTGGCGGCTCCTGCCGCAAAGCACCCCGGAAGATAGAGTCCCCCCCACTCAGCGGCCGCGCCAAGATGGTGAAGGTAGCGGCGGCGGGGGGAGACAGGGGCCGAATGTAGATCAGAAGCCGGAAAATACCGTGAGGCAGCTGGGCAGCAACAAACAATGTCCCGAAGCACCGGAAAGGGAACTTCAATAACACAAAAAAACAGGGGTCTAATTACTAGCCAAAACAGTAGGCTATACACGGCTGAGACTCTTATATCAAAGAGTCAGGACCTAAGTTCCTGTACAGCCTCTACACATAGAAACAACTGTAGCCAAAAACAAAGACACAAGTGATTGTTGGTGAGACTCCTAACATAATCAGTGGATTCCCATCAAAGTGTTGTTATGATCAATATTCTCATATGGTCATCCAAGCAATGGGATGGTTTGTCTCCTGATCATTGAGACTATTACCAGTGCCCAATACCTGTATAGAATGGGTCAAGCCCACAATCACCTGCTAGACCATTTGAAATGAGAACCATATGGGAATGTGTGCAGTGCAGTAATAAAAAAAGTGGTGAGTAAAATCGAGTGAAGAGTCAAAGAAAATATTTTTTTTTATTTGAGTATCGGCTCTTCCTCTAATTAAAACCAAGAACAGTGCAAAGAAGCAGTTTCAGCAAATAACTGCATAAGGGCCAACATGTTTCAGCCAATAGGGAAAAAGCTCCCAAGGCTTTCTTCAGGGACTCTGCTCTAAAAAATCTTGCTACTGCTATCACTTACACAGTAAATGAGGCGCAAGGGGCTTGTAAATCTGCCCCTAAGTGTCACTAGGAACGCAGTCATTGAACAGTGGTAGTGATAGAAAGGTAAATGTCAGATTCGTTTCACAGTAAATTTGATTAATGCTGGTTTAAGATGTAATTGGCCAAAGTTTTTCAGGTATGAATTTTACAGTTCCCAATCTTTAGGGAACAAAATCATCACTCAGAGGTGATTTGTGAGGAACCAGCTTAGGATGCCACAATCCGGCTTTGGTATGTACCTACGAACTTTGAATATATCACTAGGAACTATATGGGCTCAGAATGTTTTTAAAATATTGATATGTGAGCTGTGGTGGGTTTAATATTGATATATGATATGTTTGAGTCTGTTGGGAGTAAAAAGCATTTAGACCAGTAAACAGTGAAGATAGGCCGAGACTGTTCAAACTAAAATATAATTAGAAATTACTTTAGTGTATGAAAGGAAAATAATAGCATTGCTCTCTTTTACCCATTGATATGGTGTTGGTGCAGCTTGATTGGAGAATATTTTCTTGATGAAGGAGCTCTGCAGTGAAATGCATTACCACACCAGGGGGCATATTACCAACAAATAGCGATATTTATCGTTAAGTAGGGATAGCGGCAATATTTTTATTGCCGCGCATCACCAGTTTTTATCGCTTAGATAACTTGCTATTAGCAAGGTTTTTCTCAAAAGCGATAAAAATCTGGCGAAATGCGTGAATATCGCTGAGAACACAGCGATATTCACGCATTAGCGACAAAATGCTCTTAGCCATGTTATCCACCTCCCATTGGATAACATGGCTAAGAACTGGTCTGAGCAGGCGTTGGTTTTTGGCGATAGCGGGAATATTTCCATCGCTACGCCTGCCTTGCTAATAGGCGATAGCGACGTTAGGGACTGCTTTCAGTCGCTAACAGGTTAGGTACGCCCACTTTGCATGTCATTAGCGATAAATATCGCTGACATGCAAAGCGGGCCCCAGACCGCTCACTATCGCCTAAAAGCTGTCGCTAACATCAGTTAGCGACAGCTTGCTAATAGAGCGATAGAATTATCGCCGCTTAGCGGCCGTAAAACAGCCGCTAAACCGGCGATAATTGCCTATCGCCACCCTTAGTAATATGCCCCCATATTCCTTGTGATGCACTGAATGTTTATTAGAAATGCTTAATAATATATTGTCAAACAAAGAAAGACACCAAAAATATATTGATGAACTTAATGATGGCTACAATGTAACCCCTTAGCTCCAGAGGCTCTGTCTGTAACTCAGTGCTGGGCCCTTTTATGATGATTAGGGCACTTCACACTTAAGCTTCCATAACGTTTTACCAAGAAGGAATTCAGGCCAAATTTACATCTTTTTTCTTTAAATGTTGGGGATTCTAAAGGTACCCAGAATTGTGGATTAGCCGGGACAGAACTAGAAAAATAGAAACAATATATCAACATTTTTCTTTGTACATTACAAAAAAAAATTGCTTTGAAAAAATGCATGCGCTTTTTTTGCAAGCATTTTGCAGTGCTTAGATCACCTTATCCCCAGATGACAATAACAAGCCAAGTTAAAAAAAGTTTTTTTAAACACAGTTTAAACATTTTTCCAAGTGGTAGTCAATTTCTCACATTTGTGTGGTTTCTACCTACATGCAGTTTGTGGTGGAAATATTTGTGAAACCCTGTTTTGAAAATAGAAAGATATATCTCTGAAAAGTAGACACATTTCCCAATTCAACAAGAATCATTTATTGTTTTCCCAAAGAAACTAATAGTTCAATGTAAAAAAAAAATGAAAATGTGGGAAATAGGCAACAATATTTTCACCTGTAATTTTCTACCACAATGGCTGATTTATGTATACGCAGCAGTCTTTCAGTCTGTTTTGGTTCCAGGGATACATATAAATAGAGTTAATTGGTTGTCCAAGAAGACAACAGAGCCAATAAATAAGCTGTTTTAAAATTTTGTACACTTAGACAGTAAATTATATGATAAAATCTAAGGAATAAAAAATTGGTATGAAGGAAACCTATACATTTTTTATATGTACCCAAAATAATGACCTTTAGAATATGATTTATTTGCATAATACTATGACATGATTCTGAGGAAATTTTGCTAAATGTGTTCTTTCTTGCACTCCAGCCCACATTTTCAGAACAAAAATGGGAACAATTAAATTGCTAATAATCCACACTCTCCAAATAAGAATTATGCCCTATTTATTAGATTGGGCCTATTACCCATGGCGTGAGTGGCCCACAACGCAATGTGGGGACATCAGGTTTTCAACATGAAAAGTGACCCATTCTAGAGATGTGACTAGCTGTGGTAGTTGGGCCCAATAACAGCATCAATCCAGGGCAAAAAAAATCATTCTGACATTTCTTTTACAACGAGAATCAGACAAGTCGAGGGTGGTGTGATGCCCTACAATATTCAAACTGGCTAAAAACGCACATTCTGCCCACAGGTCCTTGGTTGATTGTGTGACAAGGTGAATTAGGCAAATTATTAGATGGTTGAAACACAATGGCTGCAATTTTTCAAGTAAACATCTTGCTGCTGTTATGGTGGGTTTGTCCTCACACATAAGTTCTTAACTATTTGAAGTGTTTTAGGCAATTCTGAATCTGGATAGGACATACAGAAATACCTCCATGGATAGGTCTAATAGTGCATGAAATAATGTTAACCAAATAGCACATTTCAGCTAGAATTAGTAACTTCCAAGAGGGAATATACAGCACCACATGCATTGTAATAGAAATGTTAGTGGTATACCAAATCTAGTGACACACATGCCCCAGTTAATACACTTATAAACAGAGATTTAGCTGATTTTCATTTTAACATTGGTATGTCTTTACTATCATACAATAATGAATATGATTGCAGTTCCTTATTCATAATAAACTACAAATGTAAGCAGATAAAAGAGAATACACTAAAATTAGGTGAAGTATCATCCAGAGTTGGGCGTAGACAGTGTTGTTGCGTTAACCAATCCGGCTACAAACTGTTGAGCACAACTCCCAGCGGCTTTATTTGGCTCAATCCTTGGACAATTCCTCGCCATGATGTTATCGGTTACACCATTAGCCTGATTCCGGCTTGGAATTCCAACAGGACCATTACTTGGTTAACGCATCAACACTGTCTACGTCCAACTCTGGACGATAATTCACGCAGCTACCACGCCCGTTGTTTGATGTGTCCTGTCCTCACACAAAGCACTGATTGACCTCCGTGGTTAGCCTGGTAGGCAAGACTGGTTGGAAGGGATCCTAATGCACTTCAGAGAGTTCTTGAAGTCACTTTTGGGTATAAATACTGAAGTTCTGGCCCCACCAAATCAGACACCTTTTGATCTGTAGCCAGACATCGCTGGCTATATATTTGCACATTGCCAGATGGACTGCTGTGCTGCCAGGTGGGACTGCTACTTTTCTAACTGCTCTGCTGTGTTGGTGTGCTGCTTGCTGAGCTGCAGGGGGGGCTGCCACAATGCTTCCTGTTTTTCTGTGCTGGCCTGCTGCCTGCTACCTCTACATTGTGACTTCAAGTGTTCTCCAAGGGCTTGTTGGCATGCCCCCTGTTCTTTAAAGTCTCAGGGCCCTCAAAGACTTTAGCGTTACTGTGAGTCCAGGCAGCTAAACTCTGGCAAGAAACTGAGCATGCTGAATTGCCCACTTACTGTGTTCAACGACTAGCACTCTGTGGGGTAGGAGAGTTCTCTTATTTTGCTCAGAATCAGAACTCCAGTCACTCCGACTTGTGCTGCAACTGCCAGTGGTTGTGTGGGCCCATCCAAATCACCTCTATACCCCCAGCAGCTGAAGCACCTTTCAGCGCGGCTCCATCGCGATGCATTGTCTTGGTGACCAGTGACGTGGTCAGAAGCGCAAGCATCCCTCGGCCCATGCCAGAGCCACTCAGTGCTCCCGATTTATGCATGCCACTGTTAACTCGCAGGAAGACCAGGTCGACGATTCAGGTCCCACTTATGAGACCCATTGACACACCTTCCATCGGATTCCTGAAGTGACCCAAGTGATGTGTGCCCCATGCATCAACAGCACTACCCCGTCAGGTACTGTGATCACACAGGATCTGAGGGGTATGCTCAGCCGACTCACGCTCCCTCAATGGCTGCTCCCCTGTGCTAGGATGTGTCTTGAGTGGCCCACCTTCCAGTGCCTCTGTACTTTGGGAACACCATTTGTTCATGATATGGGGGTACAGCCCCCGTGGAGGGACCTCATACAGATTTTGTTATTTCTCCTCGGTCCAGCATGACAGCCTGAAATATGAGGAGAGCCCTAAATTTTATGGTCTGCTTTTATGAATTGAAACGTCATATCTCGAACAATATACATGGTATTTTTATAGTTTTGGACTATATTTATTGATTGTACAGTAAGCTATTTTTATAAACCTGTGTGGAGTATGTTTGTGATGTATTCACTGTGTAACTGTGTGTGTTGCATAAATACTTTACACTTTGCCTCTTTAGATTAACCTGCCTGATCTGTGCCAAACTACAAGAGGGCGAGCACAGGTTATCTCAGTGGTGTGTTTAGCTGACCCTGACTAGATTGATATGTTCTGTCTGGCTTGGGTGAATACCTTAGGCAACCAGAAACCCCATTTCTAATAGTCAGCAAGAGAAAGAAAAGGTAGTGAGTCCACTGTTTGAAATGCTGAGAAGCATGTGAGTGAAGCTCAAGAGCAGAAAAACTGTCAGACCAAGAGGGTAATGTTCAGTACAGAGCAAGAGGGCACTGCTCAGTGCTCTGCAAAATTGAATATCACCCTCAATTTCAGATGTGTAGAAAGAGCACAACTCCAATGTGAAGAAAGGTATGTGAACATTAGAGTCTTCAAATCGGTATCACATAAGATGCTATGCCATTTCTGCACTCTAAAATTGTGCATGTGGTAGAGCATTCAACACAATTTCAGGTAATCTTTCCTCTTCAAATACTTGCAAACTTGTTAGTCTGTAAATTCAAACTCATAAGGAAACTAGAAAAATGGAAACTGTATTACAGGGCGGGACAGATCTAGTCATATACTGCTCTGCTAGGCAGGCACGGAAAAGGACGACATCTTGTGTTTCCTCTTTCTTAATGCTATTGTGGTACAATGCTTCAATACAGACTCCTAAATATCGTTTTACCAGATTATTGTGATAAAAATTATTGTGAATGTATAGGTATCAAATGATATTATATCAAAAGTAAATTATTTCTATTTTGTATATGTAAATAATGTCAAGATTACAATGAAATTCACTAAAATATTTAGATTTTGATAAATTTTACCTTAAATCTGTGATATCTATAGATATATATATATATATATATATATATATATATATATATATATATATATATATATATATATATATTACATATATATATACACATTGTTAGATGTAATATTTTCTTAGCTATGTGTTGATTTTTTTTTTAAATTTCATCCTATTTTATGTCGGTTGTGGGTTATTTTATTGTTTTGAGCGGGTATTGTTTTATATGTAAAATACTTTAACATTTTTTAGAAAAACAATTTTGTATTCATTATTAATGCATTAAACAGTTTACTCATGTGCTCATTTTAAAAATGTGTTTTCAAATATTTGGAAATGTTTTAATGAACTTATATATCCAGTTGTTGTATTGGATGGGTAGTGTTCTGTTTAGTGAGTAATTTTAGATCCAATTCTATAATTGAAATGATAATAAATAATATTGTTATTTTTATCGTGACTTTAAAAAAAATAAGGCATTAAGGGGCCGATTACGATATCGGTCGTTATGCCTCTGACCACTCGTCGGAGGCTTAATGACCGACATGATAGGTTTACAGTCCTACTGCCGATTTACGATGTAGGAGGATGGAGTGTAAACTGGCCGGTCAATCCGACTGGCTCGGAAATATCCACATAATCCCTTATGGCCGGCATTTCCTTCATCGGGATTGTGATGCCGGTTTCCAACAGGCTTTCAATGTCGGGTTTTCTGACATAGAAAGCCTGTCGATGAGCAATTTTGGTGAGCCCTGGCAGGGCCCCCTTGCCTCCGTGGCCTCTGGTTATGTGCCTGGGGAGCACCTATGGTGCCATTCTGTAAACTCCTGCACCTTGCGGTGCCTGGCACATGATGCAGAGATTTACAGAAATTCCCATTTCACAATGGGAGCTTGTGCTGCGGCAGGTTTCTGACCACTGCACAAGCTCCCATTGGGTTATGGGTGTTTGCGACTGCACCATGTGCAATCGCATTGTAATTGCAGCGCTGGACCAACTCCGACCGCCATCATGATGAGACCTTTGTTTATTTGAGGATTAGGTGGCAATGTTTTATTAATGTGAAACGTTATATATTTGTTACTTATATAATTTATAAACATAAAAATATGAAACACTGAAATTGGTAACAATTTTTATATTTGATTAAAAAAAAAAAATCCTAAGACATTGTTTTTCTTTATTGAGGTTTCAATGTTTTGTGTTTAATCTGCATGTAAGGACATTTTTGTGCTTCCATGAGTTTATATGTAAGTATTTGTTTAGTGAGACTGGAGTTAAAATAGTAAATCTGACCCCTACATTTCTAAACTTTGTTTAAAGTTTGGAAGACTGAAGTTAGAACTGTAAATATGATCTCAAAATATGTACTTTCTTCCAGTGTGTGAGACTGGAGTTAGAATACTAAATTCAATCCCTTCAATATTCACACTTTCCTTTATGTTTCTGTGGTTGAAATTAGAATGATAAATGTGACTCCTCTATTTCCCCTATGTTTCAGGGATTGGAGTTAAAGTAGTATATCACTCGTCAAACATATTCATTTTCTTAAATGTTTGTGGGATTGGATTTAGAATAGTAAATCTGAGCCCCGGTTAATGCACTTTCTCAAATGTTTGTTGCATTGGGTTTAGAATAGTAATCATAATACATGCACTTTTCACAATGTTTGTGAGGCTGAAGTTAGAAGTGTATGTGTAACCCTCCAAATAGATGCACTTTCCATATTTGCTTTTGGGAAAGGAGCTACAATAATTATACACTTTCAACAATATTATACAACATGGAGTTAGATTATTAATTTTAGAGCCCCATATTAATGTACCTATTTATTATAAAGATTTTATGCATTTAAATTAGTATTTGCAGAAAATAAACAATGGAAAAATATTTTAGTTTCATTATTTAAAATGGAGGCATTAAAA
Organism: Lissotriton helveticus; assembly: GCF_964261635.1. Lineage (NCBI taxonomy): Eukaryota > Metazoa > Chordata > Amphibia > Caudata > Salamandridae > Lissotriton > Lissotriton helveticus. The sequence continues at coordinate 663,933,099 of NC_136057.1, forward strand.
TACTTAGAATTGTAGCTTATATGGTAACTTTGTTTCAAAGAGTATTTCAAAATAAACATAATTTTTAAATTAACCCCATCGCTGCGGGGGCTATTCTGCCGCAGCGCTAAGGGGGAGGTGGGGGCCGCGCGGCGGTCCCGTGCTCGTGACGGAACCGCTCAGTCATGGCCCTAAGGTGAGCTGTGCTTGTGACGGAACGGTTCCGTCACGGACCCGCCCGCCCATCAGAATGTCAGCGCAGGCGCGGAATTCGCGCCGTGCAGCCGCTGCGAGCGGGCCGTGACGGAACCGTTCCGTCACCAGCACAGCCCACCCGAGGCTCGTGACGGAACGGTTCCGTCACGAGCATGGGAGGGGTTAAACGCAATGTAATTAATAAAAACACAACACAATCATTCTGTATTAATATATTTCATTTTCTCAGTAAAGTAAAACTCAATTGTATACATACATAATACATATTTCATAAATTCTTAAAAGGTTTTACAATCAAAAAGAAAAGCACAATTATTGGTTTGTTAGGTTGAAATTAAAGCAGTTTCTTTATAATAATTAAAACATCACATTTGCAAAGAATTTATCGGAGCATTAACATTTATAAACATTTTATTATAAAAAGAAGGACTTTGAAGTAATTAAAATCTACAAAAATAGTTGTTCAAACTATTTCCTTTAAGGAAATATTCATGCAAATAATGTAAGCTCATTAAAAATAATATACCACGTCCAAAATATACACTTTTTACTAAATATAATTTCTAATTGCATTTTTTAAAAATATCAATTTACATTTTGTAGTGTTTTTCCTTATGCCATAATTTTGTTTCCATGCTAAGGGCCTAATTTACAATGAATTGGCATAGGGCAGTGCCACAAGACTTTTTGCTGCACTGCCGTGCTCCAATTCAAAAGGGAAGGAATGCACTGTATTTACAAATACGGTGCATACCTGTCCTTTCTACCGGAGGCTGCCTTGCACCATGGTACACGGGGGTTTGAGTTGTTGACAGGGTTGTTTTTCTGCAGGAAGGGAATCCTAAAAAAAAGACGTTTCTCCTCGTTAATGCTCCACTGCGGAGGTGCACAGTTTTTGGCAGGATTGTTTTTATGCAGAAAGGAACACCTACCTGCAATAAACAATCCATGGAGGATATTTCCTCTTTTTATGTGTGTTGCAGACTGCAGCACACATTGCAGGAGGAAGAAATGAGGAGAAATAAATATATTTCTCCTCAATATGCCTCCCCTGGGGAGGCGTACAGTTTTGATGTATTCCCAGGTTTACTGATCACTGTAAATTTGGGAATGTATTAAAACACATGGGTGTTGCATGGGAAAACCCACTGCAACGCCCATGGAATGCCCAGAAGCAATATACAACGCAACGACTTGCACAGCAAAGTGGCTTTGCATGGCCTTGTGAATAGGGGTCTGCACTATGCACCGCCGGAGCGTCATAAAAAGCGATGCACTGGTGACTAAAGTGTCTTGTAAATAGGCCCCTTAGGCTCCTACTCACCAAGGCACATTGGAGTAAGTAAAGTCATAATCCAGTGGTACTTTTTGCATACACTTTTCTGCTTTTGTGAATTAGCCCCAATACATCTAAAATGGGGTTAAATGAGATAATTCATTATATAACCTTATAGAACTAGTACAAATAGAAAGGACTGTGCCCTCTTTGCCTAACAGGGCATCAGGCAGTTGGGGGCTGATTCACAAAGTAGTTTAAGAGTACAGAAAAGAGGGCTTCTGTAGTTCTTTCCAAACCCTTACTTGCTTTTGTGAAACTGCTTCTCACGTGTGATAATGTTATTATTAGGCTTGGTGGAAGAAGGTTAATATATTTAAAGTATGACTGTATTTGAATTAATTTTCATATAACAGAATTAGGTTAATGCTTTTTTTTTAGCTTAGGCCAAATATGAGCTTTTGAAATATTTCTAAGTAAAAAGGTTTTATTCTTTATATGTAGTGAATTTGCTGAGCATAATGAAACTTTGAGTATGTGTCATATTAATTTGAAGGTAATTAGGAGTGTCTCAAGAAAACATTTAGGGCCTCATTTGGATGACAGCTTGTCGATGGCGGTCTGGCAGACTGCCAGCCCTTCAATCCAACCACTGGATAATGATCCGGCGATAGGACCATTTGCTATTGGGCAAGACCACTGTCTTGGACAGGATCTAGGATCCCACCGGGCAAGCGTCTGACTCCTGTTCCTACAATGGACGTGGTGCCTACGCAGTTCCTGCCATATGGATTAGGATGTCCATTGTCAACTGCCTTTTCAAGGTGGTCTGACTGCCATGAAAAGGCAATTGGAAAGTGACTTTGGGGGCCCCAATCAGTGCCCCCATTCTCCGGGGGGCACTGCTAAGTGGCCTGAGGTGGCACGTGCAGTGCCCCTTTACACATCCATGCACCATGTGCCAGGCACCTCATGGTGCCTGGCACATGGTGCATGGATGTGCACAAAGGGCCTTTTTCTACTGCGGATTGTGCTGCAGCACCTTTGCTGGAATGCAGCATAAGCTGCAGTAGGATAAGGCACTATCTGACTGCTAGCCCAGCAGTCTGATCATAATTGGGCAGGGAGGACAGCTGACTTATTGTCGGAAAAACACCTGCCCGCGGCAATGTTGAACACCATCATAAATAGTTTAGAAGTTGTACTTATATTTTATTAGAAAACTAATCTAGAGTTAATTTGATTTCCAAGTTTTCGTTTCACATTTTCTATCTATTATTATGTTTAATCGATTTTTCAAGAAACATTATTTGGGATGTTTAATTGAATTGATGGACAGGATATGGAGCTTCCTTTTAGGATTATATGATATTATGGGAGCATTTTTTTTGTATTGGGAGTTACACATACGGTTTATTTGCTGTTGACAGGGACTTTCAACTCCTACAGAATTGTGAGTATTTTGTTAGATTTCTTCTTAAAGAATATTACTGATGCTTTTATTTAGTGTTTACTTTCAAATTATTTCATGTTTTATGTCTAAGGCTGACATTCTTAGATGTCTGGATACTATATATATGTATGCTATCATATTTAATATACTTTTTAGAGGATGTGATATATATTTGTGATAGTTTTAGAAAATATTCATTAATTTCAAGTTTATCTCAGACGCTTGCGCAGAAAACACATTGAACATCGTAAAAAGATATTTCATGCATAAAAAATATTTTTGTATAGTTCCCATAAAAATGAGCAATGGTATAAGGTTAGTTCCAGGAATCAAATGACAAAAAGGTACATACGTGTTTAAAACAGAGCTCACACCTTTTTCCTGAGTAGCCATACTGCATATAAGTATCGACTAATTCCAAAGACTAAAACCTGGCTTGTGTCTCAATGCAGGATTCAATAAGCCTTCCTGTAGTGCCTCACCCCGATGGAGGAACATAAAGGCTTAAGTCAGTTCTGCCTGGGCATGTGATACTTGGGGCAGAATAATAACACATGTTCAATATCCTCGCATGCATTGTAACAGAACGTGCGTGTATGCTGCCGAAGTAGGTTGGCGGGATTTCCAGCTGTTTGGAAATTTGTTAACTAATAATGTTCCCAACCTAAATTTGATAGATAATGTACAAGCTATGGGAGGTTGGATCAGGTCTACGTATAGTTCTGCTGCATGGGTGGGTTCACAAGCTAAAAATTCCTCCACCAGACCCTCAGGTTTGGCATTACGGTGATGTTCAATAATGTTTCTATTCCAAAAGGCAACATTAACTGCACCCCTAGTGCTAGTTCCAATTGTAGTTGGATTACTCAAGTACTTATCCAAACCAAGGTCATTAAGATGTAACTTGACAAACTTGAACGAGTGGAGGGGTGTTTAAACTTTACTCAGGCTCAAGTCTTCATGTGCTGCCAGTGTGTAGTGATGAAGCTCTTGGGTGAACCACAGTCTGACCAAATAAAAAAAGGGTATTAACATCGCCCTTTTTAGATTTGTGTCATTAAACAGTGGTAAGATACGGGTGTTCTGTGTTAAACTAAATAGGAATCTCAAAAAAAAATGTTTTGTGATCAGACCTTAAGTATTTTCAATCCCCCAAACTTCTGGCCCATAGAGCCCTGCAGCCTGAGCTTTTTCCTTATAAACCTCTATAGCAGGGGATGCGGAGAGGTTGCCTTAAACCTCTTGGTAACTGCAGAGGCAGAGTGTTGCAACACCAGTTTACTTTTGTCAATGTGTGATTTCCAAATTCTGCTATTGTCAATTCTGATCCTGAAATAATTAGACTTTCCTACTATTTCCAGGGACTTCTTTTCATTAAAAAATGTCCTCTACAAGCTTTGTAAAAATCATAATCTTAGGTTCAGATATATTGAACTCCATACCACAAGTTTCACAGAATTCAATACATTTATTCAGGAGGTTTTGAAACCAAGAGGGAGTTTAGGTGAGCAGAAGGATATAGTCGGCAAAAAGCAGTATGAGGTGGAACAGCTAGCCAGCCTTAGGGAATCAAGAACAAAATCACCAAGGAATTTGATCACATCATTAATGTACAATGAGAAGAGAGTCAGCATGAGTACGCACCGTTGTCGCACCCCTCGATGCACCAGTATATGATCAGTTAGGTAGCCATCAGACCACCACCTAACTTGTGCAGTGGTATTATTATGTAGTCTTATGAGTGTCCTCAGCAGGTTGTGATCTATACCAATAGCAGCTAGAGTGCACCAAAAGTGCTGACTAGGCACTAGATCAAAGGCCGCCCTAAGGTCCACAAAAGCCAGATATAAGTGATGCCTAGAGAGCCCAGAATATTTTGTCACAATAAAATCAAAAGGAAAGATTTGGTCTCACCTTTGAGTGAAACCTAACCTTTAGGGATAACAGGATAGAGAATTTGTCAATCTTGTCCTCTAGTCTAGCTAGAATCTGGAGACAGAATCCTTCTGAAGGTTATCTATTAGGCTGATAGGCTGATAGTTGTGTGGAATTACTCTGTCTCCCTTTTTATAGACTGGGATGATTTCAGGATTTTTCCAGGATACTGGGACTCCCCGACCTGCCAATATCTAGTTCGTAAATGTATTTATATAAGAAAAGGGATTCAGAATGAAACATGTCCCCAGGAACTCTATCATAGCCTGAATGACTTGAAGGGTATCTTGTAGGGTAAATCAAAATGGTGTCGTTGCAGTAGCATTCTCTAAATCTAGCATTTGTGTCACCACGTCATCTGACCCAGAGCTAGGTTTAGCATAAATTGTGGAGAAATGTTATACCCAATCTTGTGGTTCAATTGTTAACTCTACAGGACTGTTAGATCTAGGGCAACCGCGTGCAAAGGTATACCAGAATGTCTGTGAGCCAGTTAGTGTCTAGCCAGCACTGTTTGGCATGTGTAATTATCCATTTGTAGCTTTTTTGAGCAGTGCAAATTTCCTCATGTAGGCCCTTTTTAACAGCTTCAATGAGTTGGGCCTTTGCCTTACGACACTCCTTGGTGTACCATGTAGGTGACTGCAAGAAACGGCTTTTAAAAAAATAATTTTGGGCCTTAGTACAAACTAAATTCAGGCCGGTAAATAAGGTAAGGTGATAGTCCAGTAATAAGGAACTATCACAGGGATATTCATTAAGAGATTTAAGGGTATCAATAAAATCATCATAGATACCAATTAAAGTTTCCATATCTAGACTCAGTTTGGACCATTTAATCGGTTTTCCATTATTGCCCAGGGTTATGATTGTTTGTGATTCATCACCCAGGACTGCAGATTTCTTTAAAAAGTGGCCACCCAATGTAAGCCTCAGCTCATTACGGTCACTACCAGTTCATGTGAGGATTTCAAAATCCTCTGCCATATGCCATAGATCTAAATCCAGACAAACATAATGAATTTTACTTTGCATAGGGCCACATGAGAATGTGTGAGTACATTTTATACCAGACTCAAACCTCTCATTACATGCACCTATGCCATAGTTCAAAGTAATTAACATTAGTTGTGTGGCTATCACTGCCCATGATGGTAGAGGTTCACTCTCTAATAGGGGTATACCTCTAGCTTCATCTTCTAAACCATAAACAGAGGCTCAACCCTCCAGCGGCTCGAAAGTGGTATTGAAATCGACAGCAATCTTGAGAAGGTGGTGAGCAATTAAATGTAGTGTGGGAGATTCTTTCTTACATCGTACTCAGCGACTATAGACATCATACAGACAGAACCTATAACCATTACCACCCCTGAGGGATAATCTTAAAATGTAATTGCTTTTGATATCCAACTTTTTTACAGTTAGATCTGATGTATTCCTAACCCAAACCAGGCGGCCATCGGATTAGCACTCTGCTTTAGAGAGTGCTGCTTCAATTATGAAGTTTGAATATCCCAGCCTAAAGAATTTTCCCACAGCCCATGTTTCTCACATAATAATTATGTTGTGTAAATTAATGAAGGTTCTCCACTCAGAATACATAATTGTCCACTTCAGCCCGTTATGCTCCATGTCAATATCAGGAAAGGGATCTCTGGTACACTTGAAGATGTGAAAACCTCTTTCTGGATTATTAGGAGAAGTGAGGCACTGAGGTAGAATTGATAGGATGCACATGGTTGGGGTGGTTAGTGCACCTATCAGGCGATTCAGTGGTGGTATAGGTCAGAGTGGGGCATACTGGATCATGATCTGTAAACATAAGTCTTTTTTCTAATTTAGCGACCACACCACCCTTCCCGTCTTTGTCAAAATTGTATGATCTTTAGGTGGGCTAGCTCTAAATGAATGGGTGTCTCTAGTTGTCAGATGCATGTACCTTGTCCATGTAGGGGCCCTTCCTTCTAGTTAGGGTAAGGGGGATTACACTTCTAAAATAACCCCTGCTCACCCCCTTGGCAGCTTGGCACGAGCTGTCAGGCTTATCCCATAGGCAATGTGTAAAGCATTTGCACATAACACTCAGTAATAAAGTGAAAAAGCTACAAAAGGACACCTCACCAGTCTTAGAAAAATAGCCAGTATTTATCTGTGTAAAAAAAGAACAAAACAATGAAAATCCAACATACAGTAATCAAGATGCAAATATTGAAAAAAATGGATTAAATTAAAGTTCTTTGAAGTCAATACCTCCGTCCGGGGCTATCACGATGTCGTGAACAAACAAATCCATCGGTTCCCGTCAACAGCGGCATCGCGGGCCAGCTACAGTGTCGGGATGACCAGCAAACAGTCATTTGGAAATGCAGGGTGTTTTGGACCTTGCAATGAGATCCAATTCGATGTGGGAGTCTTCGGTCCTTTAAAGTCACACGCGTTGCAGATTGAACTCCATGTGGATGAAGTCAGGTGTGATAGCGTCGGCAGGCATCAGGGCTGCTGTGCGAACTGGAGCGGTGCAGCATTGGGTGCCCTCAGGGCGCGAGGCATGCAGTGGCTCGGTGACATTGTCCAGCAGCAGCGGTGAGACCAGGGCTATGGTGCAAAGTGGGGCAGTGCTCGTCGTGGTGCTGGCATGTCACAGTACATGCAGCGGCAGCAGCACTTTGGCTGCAGCACTGTCATTGGTAGATGATCTGGAGTTGATAGCTCTGAAGTCGGTAGCCCAAGGCTGCGGTATGGGACGGGGCAGTGCATTGAGTAACGTACGAGTTGTTTCCACAGGCCACGGTAAAGGCAGCTGCATCAATGTCAGCATGGAGCGTCATCATCAGGAATACCAGGACGGAGAACTGAAGCAAGGAAGTGTAAAGTGCAGTGCCCAAAGATCACAGGGCAAGCAGCAGTTAGGTTGATGCATTGGGCGGCATTGTCAGTGAGACCAGTGTTGCAGTACAAAGCGGGCGGTGCTCTCTGCTGTCTTATAGTTCCTAGAAATACATAAGATCTGCATCTTTAGACCACATAAAGTATGGGATTGGTGTCTAGAGTGATTCCGGACACCCGCAAAGGATATGTTAACCTTTAGACCAGCTAGCTCACAGTGCCACCATAAGCCCCGTAACCTTACCAAGGAGTGAATAGCTTGTGGAAGCTATCGAAGATGACAACCCTTGATCCTTCAGGGATCATTTAAACAGTACAGTACTTTTCGCTCAGTCAATCATGCTCACTTAGACTCAGGCGATACAAAGAATAAACGATGGGGACGTTTTCAATAAGCATTTATTGAACAAGCGTCATTCTAGTATAAAACATGTTTGCTGCGACAATCATTAGACAGAAGCAAATCTATAAGATTGCAAGCACAGACAGAGTAAATAAAAGGTAGAATTCTACCATGGTACTAATACAGTGAATATATGCTAGCATATAGACATGCCAGTAATCAATCGTACTCTTATGATGTTGACCCTACCTAAGTTTACCTAAGTGTACCTAGCATGTATGTGGGTGTAAAGCCAAGAATCCCCTAGGAAAGTGCCAACCCCGTAACCTGATGGGAGAGAACGAAGGACCCCGTCTTAGTCTTGAGTTGGACACCCCTCAAGGGGTCTCAGACAGCTGTGTAATGTCGCTTCAGCAGACTGGGACCTCCGTCTCTTGTATCAGCTTGCAAGCTTCTCATCTGTCTATCTAGTGTAGGTATGGTCTTTTATACCCTAAAGATAGCCTTGGAGTACGATTATACCTAAATCAAGATCTGCAATTATGCAAAGTAGTTTTTTCACCTTAGGATGAAGATGACCATAAATATTATACAGAGTATGTTAATCCTGTTATGTACGTCATGTGCAGGGCACTTTTCTAAGAGTCCTCATGCATAATAAATTAGGCTAGTTTCAAGCAAACCGATCGAAATTTATTCAGCACATAACTGGGTAGAAGGTCAGTGCTGGAACCGTTATGCAGAGAAAGGTAGGATAAATGTAGGTGAAAGGTCATTTAGCTATTTAGGCCTAGATTGGGGTACATAACACTGCAGCAACAATAGGTCACAGAGCCAGCAGCGGCGTTGTTGATGATGTTGTGTTGCCTTCTCTTCTGTTGCAGCACAAAACACACAGTTCCCTGTGCTGGCAGCATAAGATATTGAAGCCTTTGCTGTGCCTAATACTTCTTGAACAGGGGACAAGCTCTACCTCAAGCCCTTGGGAAAACTCAGGAAAATAGTTTGCAGAAAGTCCAGTCCAGTCCTTTCACTACTCATGACAGAAAACATTACTGCATGCCAACCCAGCGAAGCACACAGCAAAGTGGTAGTTCCTCCTCACAGCTTCTCCAGCTCTTTTTCTTGGCAGGTTCCTTAGTCCAAATGTGTTCTAAAGTTCTGGGGTCAGGGTCCCACTATTTATACCACTTTTGCCTTTGCAGTTTTAGACAGAAAGTCTCTGAATTCAGTAGAAACCAGTTCTGTCCTCCCTGGTTCAGCTTCACTACAGGAGGTGGAGACAGCATTGTGCAGAGCAGACAAAGCCTATTTAGGTGCTAGTAAAAACTCCTCCCACCACACTAAATGCAGAAAGGTCTATTCAGCCTGGCTATGAGTCACCCATGAAAGGAGGACACATCACCCCCCTTGTGACTGTCTACAGTGAATACACATCCCCAGCTTCTGTAAATCCAAAACCAGATGGTGAATAAACCGGGAGGCACAAAGGATGGTTAAGTGAGAATATGACCTCTTTCTAAAATTGGGATTTCCAAAAACACAATTTAAAAAACACCTTTACTAAAGTATGTTTCATTAAATTCTGAGTTCAGAGATCCTAAACTTCATTCCTCTATTTTGTCCCAATGGAAATTTACACTAGTAAACCTATGGGACAGACAGCATTCATTTCAATAGTGAAAAATGAAATTGGCAACATTTCACTTTCAGGACATGCAAAACACACTACTACATGTCCTACCTTTCAAATGCACTGCATCCTACCCGCAGGGCTACCATGGTCCTCTCTTAGGGAAGACTTACATATAGAACAAGCATTGGCATAGCCAATAGGTCTTGCCTTTGGGACGCTTCAGAGTTTAGAGATATATCTATGAACAAAAAGTGCTTCAGTGGTACTCACATCATTCTTTGCATTCAGCTGCTGCAAACTATGTGACATCTGACACGCTGCACGGTGGTATGTTCACATTGACATGCTTTAAGTAGACTTTCCTGTACAGGATTATTCCCGTAGTTCTCTGAGTGCCGACTTTCACTGAATGCCTGCTGTCCAGAGCGCTGCACAGACTGTCACTGGATGTTTCCTATCTTAGCAAGGAGGTCTGCATCCATGGTCACTGAGTGCAAGCTGTCTGCACAGCGAGATCACCTTAAACTGTCACTTGAAGGAGTAGACATTGGTCTGATGCCTGAACTGACACTTCAGTAGTACATCCGGCCACTAACTGTGTGCTGCCTGCTGCTGCCCTGAACAGGCTGCACACAAGTAGGGCTTCGAGAGCCGGAAGCGTGCAGCCACAAAGAGTGGACAGTGGAACTCAAAGACAGAAAACAAAGGTAAGGTGCCTTCTTCAGCGTGCCATATGGACACGCAGACCACAGACATGCTGTGGGAGCGTTGTAAAAAGACACTCTGCGAGAGGCAAGGGGCACGCTGGGAGAGAGAGGCACGGTGTTCAACCAGCTGTCAGATATCCACACACGGAGAGCATGTGAGAGAGATACAATGAGATAGAGGCTGTGAGAGAGAGGCACTCATAAGCAGCATGAGAGAGGGAGACAGTGCGAAACAGGGTGTAAAACAGGAACAAGTGTGGACTCACTGGCTGCGAAGTAATCACAAGTGGACTGTGACAGAGATGCACATACAGACAGGGTCTGACATAGGTACCCGACCCATGGATAGGTTGTGAGAGTGACACAGTGAGAGACAAAAACACCGGTCCAAAAAGTAGTATTTACGTACTTTAATCCATCCATCCAAGTCTGTTACCTTTTTAGCCTCCTCTTTGTCTTGATTGTTTTTTTTCCATAAATAGGAGCTAAATTTAACAAATAGAAACCACCATAATGAAAATAGAAAGATAAACAGACAAATGAGCAACAGATCCTTCGACAGTTTCATACAGAGACAAGCAGACTGACCAAATTAACCGCAGACGAGCATGATACTTTGAGGATTACGTCTGTCCGCTCATCCTTTAACTCATACTAGCTGTGTCTATCCTTTCGCGTCACTATCTTTATATGAAATACATGTAAAATATACATTCAAAACTGAAAAGTCTGAGAAAGGGAGATGTGTGGATTGTGAGGCAATAGGTGGGTGGATACCTAGATATTTTAGATAGCAAGACAGGCATACAGATACACATTGCCAGATAGATTCAATGCAGGTATTTACGATAGATCGCCACTGTACTTTTGATACATAGGCAGACTAGTAAAACTTAGTCTGGCGAGTAAATAATTTGAAAACGAAAGCTGAATGCTTGAAAAGATATTTACAGGAGGATACACTTGAATCAGATTGCAGAGCACGTATACGGCTATATTAAATACAGCCTGCTTTCTGCGTTGTTGAATACTAATTGGGGTTTTTCGCTACATTGTCGCAATACTGATGCGTGTTTGTCACAATACGCGGGAGCGACATTCCTGGATTTCCTGCTCCTGCTGCAAAGGCTGGGGCAGCTACGGTAAAGAGTGCATACATTTAGAAAATTACCCCCCCCCCCACTACCACCCGTTGAAACATCGCTTTCCGTCCCCGCGGTTAAGCGCTAGGACGGACAGATACGTCCCATTGCCATGATCACAGCGCGAACCCGGGGAGTCAGGCAAATAAGCAAGTACCCATCGGGCTTTAAGCAGGCATAAACCCTTTTCCAAATCTGGACCCCACAGCAAACCCCACTGCCGCGGCTTACATTCAGTTCACACGTTTACATGTGTAGCCCTCGTCCACATTATATCTTTCAAAGGTACCCCCGCTCACACAAAAAACCAGAAGGGAAACCCAACACCACCTTCACCTCACAATAGGGTGTGCCAAGCGTGGCTCCTCATTTGTCTGGAATATTATCCCGTCTGAGTACACAGCAGGCAGCATATGGCCCTTTGGAAAGAAGCTGTGTCCAGGAGGACTGCAGACAAAAATAAAGGTGGCGGAGCGGAGAAGTCCCGGAATTCGCGCAGGGCAGATGTGCAGTCGCGCCTCTTGTTCCATGGTGCTGGCGAACACGAGACCGCCTTGGAACCCAGGCCCTGCCCCAAATGTGTTGCGAAAAAACATAAAAGTACGCTGCCTAGTAAAACAAGCTTGGCTCGGCTCCTCTGTCAGGCTAATAAAAATAAAGCGCTTCTGACAAAGAAAGTTCCACTCAAAAACACAACACATAGTGCTCCGCAGTCATTTACTGATGGATTAGCATAGCCACGTGATATGACCAGGCTTTAAAGTAGCATGCTGAGCTGGAGGAATGCTGCCATTCTATCATGAACACGGGGAGCACCTCTGTCAAAATAAATAAACAAACGCAGCATGAGAAAAAGATAACACACTGCAGGCAATTAAAAAAAGTGCGAGCGGAGCGGACAAAAACTGTACTTGCCCCGCTGCTTTGGGACTACACAGGAGTAACTAGAGGATCAACAGCCAACAGAAAGCACGAAAACAACAGCAATGCCTCAGGTAAACCAATCACAAGCGGAAAAACAAATTAGACTAAGTTTCAGCCAACATACAGATTACTTTAGGTCTCGCTGAGACAGCGCATGCAGCGCATGCGCTGCCAAGGCTAGACCTAAAAAGGAAGGTTAGTGCCTGCCAAGTGGGTGCACTTGCCAAGTCGACATGACATAAAAAATTGCACGTAGATAATGCAGTGGCAAGTCTGAGACACCTTTGAAAGGCCACATGTGTGGGTTGCACATAGAGTGCTGCATACCCACTGTTAGTCTTTGATTTACAGGCTCTGGGCACGCACCGTGCACTGTGTTAGGTACTTACTAGTAAATCAAATATAGCAATCATGGAAAACCAATAATAACACAATTTACAGTACGAGCACTTGAACTTTAGCACTGTATAGCAGTGAAAATGTGTGTAGAGACACTATTCCAGCAAAAACAATGTCCAGCATAGCATCAACAACAGGAGGTCAGAAAGCAAAAAGAGAGGGGAAACATGTCAATAGATGCCACGTTAAACACATGTCCCCTCCAGCTGAAAGTAGAGAGAACTACCCACCCACCTGGGAGTTGTCGTCACTAAGGCAAAATAACCTGGACAGACCATCAGCGTTGGTGTGTTTTGTGTCAGGCGATGTTCCACCATAAAGTCCATTCCATGTAGGGAGATGGATCACCGCAACAGTATTGGGTTCTCCCTCCTCATCCGCATCAACCATTGGCGGGGCCTGTAGTCTGTCTGAAGTCTGTAGTCTGTCTGAAGTCTGGAGTGAGTCCCAAACAAGTAGGGTCTTAGCTTCTTCAGTGCCCAGGCTACAGGAAAACGCTTCTTGCTCAATTGCACTTCACCTCTGTTCCCTGGGAGTATTCTCCTGCTAAGTAAGACTGCAGGCTGGCCTAGGCCATCTTCGCTCAGTTGTGAGAGCACCTCTCCAACACCATACTCTGAAGCATCTGGCTGCACAACAAATTATTTGGAGAAGTCGGGTGCCTTGAGCACAAGCGTCATGCCCATGGCTGCCTTCAGAGCATCAAAAGCAATTTGACAGGCAACAGTCTAAGTCACTTAGCTGGACTGCTTCCTGGAAGTCAGCTCATTCAAGGGAGCAGCAATGGTGCCACACCTGAGGGGGGCCTCCCTGCAAGGCATGTGGAGGAGCCCCCTCCTGGCTCAATCAGGAGCTCTGCAGCCAGAGTGCTTTGCTGAGGGGGTCCCCTGGAGGTTGGGGCACCCGCAACGTGGGGCTGCAGGGGCCTGTGTTACGCCCCTGGGGGTTCCCAAGCCAGAATGGTGTCAATCCTAGGTTTAGGGGTGCCACCTGGCTGCTTCCTACCTTCTACCTTAAGTACACCACAGACCCCTGCCTGATCTGGCACATACTAACCTTGATCATGAGGCCGGCCTTCTGCAGGGCCTTCAACACTGCCCACAGGTGGTGCAAGTTATATTCCCAGCTGGAACTGAGCACTGCAATGTCATCCAGGTAGGCTGCACATAAATCCTCCAGTCCAGCCAATACCTGGTTGATCAACCTCTGAAATGTGCCGGGGCATTCTTTAACCTAAAGGGCATCACCCATAACTGGAGGTATCCCTCTGGTGTTGCAACTGTAGACCTCAGATTTGCCCCATCAGTCAAGGCAATCTGCCAGTACACAGATGTTAAATCAAACGTACTGAGGAACTTGGCAGCTCCCAGACGATCTATCAGCTCATCACCTCTGTGGATGGGGTAGTCCACACAGAACCGAAGTTCAGGAGTGGCACAGGGTGCAGCAGTCTTTCGGGTCAAGACTACTGGGCTGGCCCAAGGACTGTTGGAGGGCTATATTACCCCTAACACCAACATTTTAGAAACCTCTTTTTTTTCCAAAACTCTTTTTATTAAGTCAGCTGATATAGTATTTGTACGTATTACAAAGCAATGAATACATAGTCTTCCACATATTGAACACCGAGCAGGTGACTATTATGTAAGAGTTATAAAACAAGAAAATAAACCATTCAGGACAAAAACTGACAGCCCCAAACATTTTAACACAGTGTGTCACATACCGTGAAACAAAACTCCAGTTATGCCCTGCACGCCTAATGACATACCTCGAGTCCATCGGAACAACCATAATGTCCTGTGCTATACCTCTATATGGTTTCAACGTCCGCAGGGTGAGGAGGAGGTGGCTCCAGTTCAAGACCCCTATAATCTGCCCAACATTTCCAAATGTTATACTGTTTCTTAAGACACCGTCTCGCTTTCAAAATAGGCAGCACCTGACCCATGCACCAATCGAGACCAGCCCTCCAAGTGCTCAATTTGGGGGGAGGTGGGTCCTTCCACGCCCGGGCAATATCCCTTTTATCTACCGTCAGACCCAAGAACAGTAAATGTCTTTTGTAAATGTTGCCCCCTATCTCATCTGTAATATGCAAGAGAATTAGCCTAGGGGAATGAGGTAAAGCCCATCCTAGTACTTCAGAAAGGCAGCTACTGACCCCTCACCAGAACCGGCCCAAGACTTAACAGCTCCAGGTTTGTGTGGAGTAATGTACCCTCCTCTCTGTCGTATCCAAGACACATGGGGCAGCCTATCATCGCTGCCCTCCAAGCCTATATCTAGTAAAATATGTGCAGTGCAGGTAGTTAAATTGTATAAGCCTGAGATGGGAGGCAATTGCCATGCATCTCGGGGATTCCAGGGCTTCTCTCCAGTCATCGCTGTCCAGGGGGGCCCAAATCTGTCTGCCATTTATCCCGGAGGGGATACAAAGTTGTGGAGAGATTTGTCACTAAGGTTTGGTATATCTCTGCGGTTTTATGATCACCCAATTACCCCATAAAAACTTTCACCTCGATCGGGTTGAAGTAGGGAAGGGAGTCTAGGTGTGAGATATATCTCTCAATTGCATGTATTTGTCTCAATTTGGCATGTCTCAATTGCAGGTATTTGTAGAACTGAGCATACGGCATGCCGTATTCATGCCTGAGGTCCTGAAAAGATTTCATTGTGGTGCCACACAGAACGTTGCCCAACATGGATATACCAATGGTGTATCATTGTTTAAATCCTGCTAATGCAGTCACCTGCCAGAATTGGGTCTCCCCCATCAACTACCGCAACCATCCCACCCGGCGCAGTGAGTCCATCCACACGGTGAATACAACCCGAGTAACTGGCAGCGCAGAGCAGTCTGTTGCAACATATCCCCCATCAGCCATTTCTCGCTCGATATGCTGGGTCGTTGCTAATGCAGTACCACCAAACATTCAAAACCAAAAGTTGGGATGCCGCGTGATATAATTGGAGGTCGGAAGTCGCTATAATCCAAAAAAAGGTAGACTGGAAACATGTTTTGAGGGACACCCAAGCGGCCTGGTCTTGCCACAAAAAGCTGTCGGAACCAGGAGGTGCTATCAGAAAGGGGTGATTCTGTAGTTGGTATAGGAGACGGGGGAGGGACACCATTTTAAAGATTGCAGAGCTTCCCAGAATAGATAGGGGCATCCGTGATGACACCTCCATCTCTGCCTGTGTGCGCGTCCAAATAGGGGCAATATTTTTATCCCATGATATCGATTGTGAATCTGAAATATATACAGCGAGATGCAGACCGGTCGTAGCCACCATCACCTCCGCCATCCAGGTGCCCATAGCCGAACCTTCACGCACGGGCCAAAGGACAGATTTTTTGGCGTTCATATATAAGCCAGTGTGTGGGGCATGAAGCCAGCCTGATCTCGATGAACCAGTTCAGACATTTAAGGAAGGATATGATTGACCAGTGCTTTGGCCAGTAATTTTGCCTCAAAGTTTAACAATGAGATGGGGCTATATGAAGAGTGTTGATCAGCAGGCCGGCCAGGCTTGGGGAAAACCGTGATATCCGTGTGTCGCCAGTCCATAGTAAGATTCCCTTCTTCAAGGGCTGCATATATCGCTTTCAAGTAATGGGGAAGGAATTGAGTCTGAAACGATTAAAAAAATTTGCAAGGGAAGCTGTTCGGCCCCAATGGTTTCCTGGAGCGCAAGTCGATCAAGGCAATTTGGGCAGGGTCAATGAGTATCTGGCCATCCCCTTCAGGAATTTGCGGTATGCTCACTGGGCGGAGAGCTCGCTGGGACAAGCGATGCAGAAGCAAGCTTGATTTGTCACCCCATTGAAAGATTCTGCTGCGAGATGCCAGCCAAGCCTGTCTGGCCTCATCGCGAAGGGTGTCGGAATAGTTTTGTTGGAGAAGGAGCAATTGGCGGCCGTATGCCATGCCTGGTTCGTCTCTAGTTGCAGAATCTGGGCCTCGGTCTGACTCAAAGCCTCCCCGTGCCTTTTTCGTCGGACGGCACAGTATGTGATGTCCACTCCCCTAATGGTGGGCTCCATCACCTCCCAGAGCATGGCCGGACAGTCTACTGTGCCCGAGGTCTCAGCGAAATATGCCATGAGGGCCTGTTGTAGGTGGGACATGTACTGTGGGTCTTGGAGATGCCATGACGAAAAGCACCTTCGAAAGAGGGGGCGTTCCACTGCCAGGCGGAGTGTGAGGGCTACCGGAGAATGATCGGACTGACCTCTAGGTAAGATATTTGCCGCTGTGATTCGAAAATAGTAGGAGTGTGGTATGAACACCACCGAGTAGAACTTGTAGCCATATGTAGCTGGGTGCATATGCCTGCATGTGTCCAACCACCCCATGTCCCCAATGAATGTGTGCAGTCATGTAGGTCTTGATATCTCAGGTGTCGAGCAGGAGCACCATCTGTCCTCCACCACATTTGCCACATTATTCCAGTCCCCACCAAGAACAAAGAGTCCCCCAGGAATTACCAACAGTTTTGCTGACAGCACTCTACAAACGTGTCCGAGAGCGGTGAGGTGCGTATATGCTGCCCAATGTAATAGTTTCCCCATGCAATGTCCCTGAAATAATGATGTATCTACCGTGGGGGTCAGTCCATGTTTTAGAATGAATATAAGGGATTCGGCAGTGAATAAGTATGGCAACCCCCGAGAGCCCCTGGTAAACCCCACATGAAAAACTTGAACATATCCAAAGCGAGACACAACGCTTTAGTGCCAAGAAGATGGGTCTCTTGTAAGAGAAGAACATTGGCCAGGGCCCACTTGGCATGTCTTAGGATCGCACCTCGTTTGATCTTATTTAGTGCACCCCGTTTGTTCCAGCTAACTACTTGGAGCCTACTTACAAGGTCAGTTACAGGGCTGGGCATCTAATAGAAGTGTAAAATTCGGGTCCATCCTAGGGCAGAAATACCATTGATGAAAGCAAAAAGGACACAGTGTGATCAACAACATTCAACAAACCCAGCCCCACCCCCACCCAATACCTCACAACAGCCAAAGCATCTGTCATAGTATGTGTCTCATGCCACTACCCCAATGGAGCAGGGCACAGACCTATACCAAGAGTTCCCAAAAGAACAATCCCCAAACATTGATATAGTTCTCAGATTCTAAGAAAAGGGTTATGAGGGTAGGCTTCTCGTGGGCCTGTGACACAGCAAACGTTGTTGGTGCTACAGCCATTATAATGAAAGTTCTCCAACCTGAGTCAAGTCGATGACAGGGTTCGCCATGTCTCCTCTATTCATGAAGTAGAAGTACTCAGTGATTTAGAGCGGCTTGACCTGTGAGTAGCTTTTACCTTAGGCCTGACTGCCTGTCTCTCAGTCTCTCCGGACGATGGCTAAGAGTCGAATTGTGATGGAGTATGCGTCCTGTGTCTCTGTCTCGCATCTGTCTAGGAGAAGACCTCCTCCGGCGTATCAAAAAAATGGATGTGTGACTTGTATATGACTCTTAATCTGGCCGGGAGAAGTAGCGCATATTGGATTTTAAGGTCCCGCAACCGGGTTTTAGCAGCAGTGAATGATTAGCATCATTGTTGTACCATGCTTGTGTAGTAGGATGTGGTGGGAGTCAAAGTGGAGCTTACCGGCCAACCTGGCCTTTGAAAGGAGGGCATTGTGATCATTAAAATTCAATAGTCTCGCAATAAAGGGTCCTCGGATGGGCCCCCGGTGGTGGTTTTTGGATGAGGACACGGTGTGCGCGTTCAATTATGAAGCACTACGACAATGACGTCTGGGGGAATCCAGCTGGCGATCCACTTCGCAAAAAACTGTTCCATGTTGTTGCCTTCGCAGCCCTCCGGAAATCCTACAAAGCGAAGATTGTTTCTCTGAGCTCTGCACTCCGTATCCTCTACCTTGAACGCCAGTCCCTTCGTGATGGATTCCAGGGAGGTCACCCATGCCTGGAGGGACGTTGTGGTATCTCAGTGGAGAAGCAAGTTTCAGCCTCGGTAATCCTATCCACCGCTTTACGCAGGTCCTGACGGATAAGAGCGCCATCAGATCCTACATCTCCAACTTTGGCCTCAAGTGCCTCATGGGACTGGGTTATTGCCACCATTAAAGCTGCATTATCTGGCCCACCGGGGCTTGGCTCGATGTTTCAGGCGCGTGAGCCTCCGGCTTTGCGTATTGATCCAGGGTGCTCTGCTTCGATACTTTATCCCTGGTCATTGTGATATCATCAAGTTGCTGAGGCAGCAGGGAGGAGTACGGCAATGCCAGGGAAATTCTGCCCCAGACGCTGGTCAACATGCAAAAAGGGAGTCCACCACTTGATCCTGTGTTGATTTGGCGAGAAGACAGGCCTGAAGCAATCCACACACAAGCCGCACCAGGCCTAGCCCGGCCGCCTCCGTGTACAGGTGCCCCCGTGCCCCCCTAATGGGTGTGAACCATCTGTCTGTCCGGCCCCCCGCAGGATGTTCTCCGTCAGATCTGAGAGAAGGCCCCACTTTTTGACTTGTGTTGGGATCACTTGCAGCAAAGAACCACAGCCAGGCTGACAAGGCCACTGCACAGCCCGATCTGGAAATCCCCGGATAGATGCTCCACCACAGGCCCGGGCCACTGCTCCGCAGCAGACCTCAGCACACACGTTCAGCTATGCCTGGCCGGAAATGGAAAGGAGGGAGGTTGAGAGGCATAGTTGAGGGCCCAGGGGTAGTGTTCTAGAGCGGGGGAACCCCCAACCCCACTGCCGCAGTTTCAGGTGGGCCACACCAACAGCCCCCAAACCCCTGATGATCTCAGGGAGCCCAAGGCCCTCAACACCTTGTCGCATAGGGGCTCGCAATGGCTCCCATTGCCGCCAGAACCAGGTGGCATCCAGCACCCCACTCTGCCAGGGCACAAAAGCAAATGCCCCTGAGGGGAGCCCAGCACTGATCACAACTAGGCCCCCGATGAGCCAGCCCTCGGCCGTGGATCACATTTATCCCGGCCGGGCGTCGGCAGGACTCCGGGGCGCGGACCAGCGCAGGTGCCAAATCGGCTGACCGCAGCCACTGCAAGGCTGATTCAAGGCGGTTTAGTCTTCCAGGAGCGCCTCTCTTTTTCTCCCACGCTCCAAGGGGCAACACCAGGTCTCCGGCGCATGCAAGCCCCGAGCGGCAGCCGCACAGCCGCAGACAACAGCAGAGGGCCAATACTCGTATCGGCGGCAGCAATATGCCCGACACAGGCTCCTGGCTGCTCGTCACTAGTTCCGGTAAGCTGTGGGAGGGTTGGAGAAGGCTAGTTGGCAGCCAGCAACCAGGATAATTGCCGGATGATGATTGAGCCCACGGAGCTCGTCTAGGAAGTGTCCACCATGTCGGACCTCTTGGCCACACCCCCCTAGAAACCTCTTATTTGATGCTGGCTTTGACCCTGTTAGGAAGCCTGTAAATGTTGTGCTTCACAGGAGGACGGTCCCCAGTGTCCACATCAAGGGTACATGAGTGGGTGACACTTAGGATCAGGGAGAACAGGGTGGCACTGCCCAAACTGCTGGTGACAATCACTCTGCTGTTCTGGGGTAAGAATAGGGGAAGGGTTCACACCTTGTGCTGACCCATTGTGCCTCTTGGCAGACAGAAGGTCAGGGAGAGGTTCACTCTCCTCTTCCGCCCCATCATCTGTCGCCAAGAGCATACTTACTGTAGACCTCTCAAAGTGAGGTTTGAGGCAGTTGACAAGTAGAACCCTCAAAAGGTTCCTGGCAGTTCTCAAGTTCACCAGACAGGTGACATCACTCTTGCACTCCACCACCTCAAAAGGCCCAGTCCACTTGTCCTGAAGAGCACAAGCTCTACATAGGCCATAACCAACACTTTTTGGTCAGGTTGAAACTCAACCAGAGTGACATTCTGGTCATACCAACGTTTCATCTCGTCCAGGCTGGCTTCTAGATTCACCTGAGCGAATATCCTGAAGCACGTAGTCTGGTTTCTAAAGGCCAGCATGTAGCTTAATACATCCAGGGAGGATTTACTGGGAGCTGTCTCCCAGCCTTATTTCATCAGACTGAGAGGTTCTCTCACATGGCGCCCACACAGTAACTCAAAGGGACTGATACCTAATGACTTCTGCAGTATCTCCCTGTAAGCAAAGAGAAAGCATGGTAATAGGACATCCCACTTACACCTCATGGGTTCGGTCAGACCCTTGATCATGACCTTCAAGGTTTGGTTGAGTTTCTCGACCAAACCATTACCTCAGGTGTGGTAAGGAGTGGTGAACTTGTAGGATACACCACACTCCTCCCACAGGAATGTCATGTACTTGGATATGAAATGATTATCCCAGTCAGATACCACATACCTGGGCAACCCCACTTGGGAAAAGATCCCATTGTGAGCCAGAGCCAGTAACAAGGTCCTGTGGTACTGGGGTACCACCAGCAAAAGGGCTGACCCAGGCTCCGTGACCTTAGGCTCCCTATTTAGGAGACCTTTCTCCCAGTAGATCCAATGTGATACAGACTGGTCACCAGCTGCCTGGTTTGTAGCCTGCTGCCTCAAACCACCCAGAGAAAGGCATTCTCTCTGCTCCCTGTAGAACTCTTCCCTGGTGGGACCCCCTTGTTGCTACCAATGGATCAGCTCAGATAAGTCCCCTGGTTCGGCCACTTGTTCCCCTGTACGCTCAAGGGCATCTGTATTGATGTCAGCCTCCTCCCGGACCGTGGGAACTTCAGGAACTCTTGCCCTTTTTCTTGGCAGTCTCCTGGGCCCCTGTTTCAGGCTCCAAGTCCTTCTGATCACCCTTTCTGGCTGTCATGGACAAAGTGGTCATGCATGCCCGCTCTGGCAACCCAAGCATCTCCAAGTGAGGCCTGCGCTCCACATCCTTCTACAAGGACTGCTCAAGGTTGTTACCTGTAAGTAAATCTACAGGCTCACAACCAACATTAAGGGATTGGCGACCCCCCCACTCAAAGGGAACCTGCTTCACCTTACATTGGTGCTCTGAGTTGATTACAGCAACTACTTTATGGAAGGCACGAGGGACTACTCGACCCTCAGAAAACAGGTGACATAAGACTGAGGCCACATTGGCTCAGTATCTCTGAGAGCCTCTACCCTTTGCCTATTGATGGTCATCCAGGCACTATACTTCTTAGTATAAACAGGCACTAGGCTTCCTTGGACCATCTCACTGTCCCCTAGTGAGACAAGGATCATTTTCGGGGTTCCTCACTCTCACCTGGGACCCCCTCCTCCCTGAGTACTACACTAGCCAAAACCTTGGACAGTCTACAGGTGAGTGGCTGTGCCCACTTGGGGCTTTAGGGATCCCTCTTGATGTGGCTTACCTGGCCACACACAAAGAACTTACGTGGTCCCATCTCTGCAGGCTTTCCTGAAGAGACTCATTATTTCTTATCACATGGGGGCCGGAATCTTTACCCTATAGAGAACTCCTTCACTTTACCCATACTCCCCCACTCTTCTGCTGGGGACCCTGCCGACATTTGGTGGAGTCTTACCCAGTGGTCCGCCTCCTTAGCAAGCATCCTGGTGTCAGTCATATTTCAAGTGCTGGTGCAGCTCTGCATAACATAGACTAGACAAGTGCTAGCACACCATCAAATTGAACAGCACCTGAAAATCGGTCACACTACTGCTCTTCACCCAACCATCCAGTGACCTGCAAACATTATTTACACATTCCAACCATGTCTGGGAATCAGTTTTCTTACTTCCCCTAAACTGATCCCTGTACTTGTCAGGAGTAAGACTATACCTAGTAAGAATGGACTCCTTCATGTCAGTGTGGGTGAGACCGTACCCCTTGCCTAAAGCCAACAATGTGTCCCTCCTCTGTGAAGTGGGTCCACAATTCTGCCCCCCAGTTCTTCTCAGGGACCCCAATCATGTGGACAGATGCCTCATAGCCCTGAAACCACCTCTGTGTGTCATCTCCCTTCTTGTGCTCTTTTCATACATTCTTGGGAATGTGTACTATTCTAAGTGGGTGTACTGAGGAAATATTGCCACCATCTGTGCTGGACCTACTCATCTGATCCAGGTACATGACTCTAACCTCATGGTCTAACATCATCCTTTTGACTTCCATTGCCAGCTTGAGCCTTTCTAGCTCCATTGCTTCTCTCCTAGCTTCCCGTCTGCCCATTCGCTCATCCGGGGACAGACCAGTGCTACTTGGCCTGGAGGGCCCCTACCATCTGAACACACATACACCGCAGAAATAGGCTCCTCAGCCTACACACTGATCTCTCCAGACTGCCCACTGACATTTCTGGCTGCTACTCAGGCCCTCTGCACCTTTTATAGCTCCACTTTCCTGGTGAAGCCCCTGATTTGGACCAACGTTTTTGCAAATATCCTTCAACTCCTTCACGTTGTAGGATTCCAAACTATCCTCCTAAAAAGCCACTTGTAGGGACACCCAGATCATTATTTCCATCTCTGATGACTAAGAAGAGGTAGCAGACTGGTTTTGAACTTGTATGCAGGAGATCAGCAGGTGGTTGAAATAGAACTGGCAAGAAATGAATGGGTAGAAAACCAAGATTGTGGGGTTTGGATTTGACAGCTCCATCTGGACTCATCACAGGTGTCCAGAAGCTTTTGGTACTTTACCTGTTCCAGCGGCAGCGGGCAATATCTTAGGGGTGATTTTTGATAAAAACCTTGACTGTCAATACTCAGGTTAATAGCACAGTGAGTTCTTGCTTCTGAAGGATTGGAGTTTTGAAGAAAATACTGCCTCTTCTCCCGAAAGAGCTCAGGGTGTCAGTGGTCATTGCACTTATCACCTCCCGCTTAGACTACTGTAATGCCCTATATCTTAACATTAATCAACTTTCGTTAAACAAACTCCAAATTATTCAGAATGCGGACGCACGCTTGGTCCTGGGAGTACCAAAGCACTCCTTTGTTAGAGAAGGATTGGTACCTCTACATTGGCTGCAAGTTAAGAAGCTGGTATCTTTTAAAGCACTTTGCTTGATGCATAAAGCCCTCCACTTACAGGGATCGAGCTATCTTAGGACAGCCCTGAAGTAGGATGTTCCTGGCATACCTTTAAGATCAGCTGGGCGCTATAAGTTGGTGGTTTCATGATGTAAGAAAGCTAGGTGGGGAAATGTCCTTTTACCGTGGCAGTGGCCAGGTTATGGAAATCCTTCCCGGGACATTTCTGGAGCCTAACCTCACATTTGTTGTTTTGGAAGCAAGTTAAAAAGTGGCTTTTTGGAGATTAGACTTCAGTTGGGGCTGTATGATAGAGGGTCGTTGTCTGCTTCAGGTTGCCTCTGTCTCACTCTGTTCTCTCTTGTTATTAGCGCTTTGATGCCTTTTTGTCTAATGTGCTTCAGAAATTATACAATTAAACTGCACACAGAATCTGTTCCATCTCAAGCCAGCATTGAGGGTACCTCTAGCCATCCTCATTCCTTGCCTCACTGCTGGACTCCACTGGTTGTGATCCAAGTCACTGAAAGTAAATATTGACAAAACATATCTTGATTATAGTTATTTCTCCACAGATCTGGATTTCTAAATGATGACATGCAGACCTTCATCTACACTACCTCTAGTTGCGTCTGTTGGAAATCCCGATTTCTGAAGATAAATTAACCAGTGCTTAATTTGTAAACAAAATGAAGTGCCGGTGCCGAAAATGCTTCCAAGGAGGTTACAGCCCACTTCTACCTCCGGTGTGCCCAACTTTGAACACCCGCACTGCCTCAGTCTCTATCCTGTAACCATGCTCTGCTGTCTGTCCCCTAAGTCAGGCGTTTTACTTCTTTTCCTACACCGACAGATGAGTGCGAAAACAAAATGTACACCAAATGAAATGCTTTTTTTGAACATATTAATCAGTGCGGTGTGACTGACTTTGTTGCAGGTCAGGAGGCTGCTCCAGCACAGCAGGTCATGTCACTGCTAGTGCTGCCTGTAATTAGTTTGTTCCGAATACGACGACGGCATAGGCATCCACTGCTCAGCTTGCTGGACCCTGCCTGCTACAGCACAAAGCACTGTCCCCAGCTGCAATGCCTGTGAGTATGGCTGTTGCACCTACTGGGCTCAAGCACAGTCAGCAATTAGCATGCCTGGAGACGCGGACCGAAACTGCAGGTGACTCCATAGCTCACAAAAGTTGCGGTGCGCCACAGCCACATCAAGCATGTTGAGGATAGTAGCCATGCAGGGCTGCAGACTATACTACTCCAGCTATGCAGCAAGTGGCAAGTCCACACTTACTTTTGTTTATTCTTCCTCAGAAGCCCTCACTCCCAAGTTCAAAATGTGCTCTCGCAGTTTCCTTGCCTTAACCTCCGTAATAAACCAGCCCCTACTACAATTATCCAATGGGAGGCTTAGGCCCAGGCAGTGGCAGGGTGCAGCAGACTAGGGGACCAGAATGCAAGCCATTTGTTGATGATGACATCTTGGATTCATGACAGGTGTGACAACATCATCACTAAGGTAGTGATACACAATCATGCCTGCCTGAACAGATGTACTCCTGCCAATGAAAACATACCAGCTCGTCACCATGCAAAGTTGTGGTTCTTTTTATTTAAAATTGGGTAATTAATATTGAGACCACCACTTGCAGGATTATAAATTGTAGACCCGGCCCTGTGAAAGAAGTGCCGGTGCTGAGAACCAGAAAGCACCTGCTCAAATTAAGCACTGCAATCAACTCTCTTCATATTGCTTCTATTACAGTCTTTGATTTTGTTAAAATCACTGCTTTTCGCATGTTTCAACTTGAAGATTGTTGTCCTAGAGGTCATTTTGTCCCACCTAGACCATTGTAATTCATTGTTTCTCGGCCTGTGTGTGGCCTCACTTGCACAACTGAATTGTATTCAAAAGTCTGCAGTTTAGGTAATTTCCAACTCTCTTGGTGGTTCCTATTCTTTCTTTCATTTTTTCTTCCTTATTTGAATGGTTTAAAATAATCTTCAACACATAAACACATACACGAACTACTGCATCAAAAATAAAATATATATATATTATGAAAACTATAATCATTTCTTTCATCCATGTGCCATAATTTCACATAAAATATTTTTAAAGCATTCTAAAATGCGTAAATAGGCAGTTAATGAATTACATTCATAATAGAATATATTGCACTTATATAATTGTTCAAGCACTATTAATTTAGTCCTTATGTCCTAAATTGAGGGTAAGAACTTTGAAACACCAAAAACATCATGGGTACTACTGTCTGTCTTACATATTCTCAGAGCAACTCAGTAGTGTTTGATTCCCATAGAACAGCATAATAGGATAATCCATTTCACTCTTGGCTTTGGTATGTCCTGCAGAAGAATAATACATGCTCCTTGTGTACTTTCACAAGGCTACACATAAATCAGAATTTAATTTAGGATTTACAGGTGGACTATCAGCAATTGAAAGTGGTAAGTGGAAGGTTACCTGATATAAATTGTATTTAAAGTGCCCTAGTCAAGGACTCCAACTCTCTCCTCATCTTCCATTCATTGCTGAATTTGAGCCGGTGGTTGCCGGTGGGGACTACCAGCATGTATATTTGGGTACAGGACCTTATCTTCCTGCATCAGACATTGACACTGTGCAAGAGATGGAAAAGCACACAAAACAGGGAAGAGAAAGGACAGAAAAGTCAGCACATAGGGAGGAACTATGAAACCGTGGTATTCAGTGTGCCGATCTTTAATTGCACCAGACATGGTCTTCTTAGCAGAGCTTTGAGCACCGGCACTCTTTCTTTTCCAAATTAAGCACTGCTTAAATACAATTTAATTCACAAATAGGGCAACCCAATTATCCCCAAGGAAGGAACTGGGTATAATCAATGACAAAATACAAGTGTACCTTGAGGAATCATTCATCTATAACTTGATTTTTCAAAAAGTCACATGTGTGAACAAAATATTAATCAATCATGGAATTTCTCATACATTTATTTTTTATATATATTTGATTCAATCAGTTTTATAAAAAACACGAAACATAAATACATTTATTATATCATGTACGACAACAATTATACTACTAACTCAGTATATGTCATACACAGTAGTAGCAAACACCTTTTGTTTAAAAGCTAAAGTATGGGCAGTGCATAGAATCAACCATACACTGAAATTATTTAGTTACTCAAATTAATTTCATTGTGGATCAACAGGCATAAATGAAAACAAAAAGGTGTAATTGCGTCGACGTTTCGGTCTCTTTAACGGTCTACAAGATCCACGAGACCATCTTCAGGACGCTAACGTTGCACCATGAATCTAATGCAATAAAAACAATCAATCATGATAAACAGTTGATGATGAGGACTTCAAAATAGGGTTCAGCTTCTTTCCAAATAGGTGCTCACGGAGCTGGATGGTCCTCAGTATTGAAACTGCTCTAAGACATATTGAAAAACTTAAAAGTGAGATTGCAGAGTTAGAAAAACAAATACTATAGGATCCTGCAACAACTGATGCTCGTAAGTTCCTTGAGAAATTGGAAACAACAATAGCTGATTTCCAAAGAATTAACATTGTTAAAAAGACCGAAAAGCTGCAAAAAGATTTTAAAAACTATAGTCGGAAACGCACTTATCCCCATCTAAAGAAAGATTTTTTCAACAGAATCCAAATCAGACCAATTGGATCCCAAAACATACCACTTTTTAAGACACAGCATCTTCAAGCTCTGACGAGAATAACAGCCGGGTAGTACTCCAAACTATAGATCTGGAAGAGTGCATAATCCTTCTTTTTTATCAAGAGGCCAAATACCACAGCGAGGTCGGGCTTGGAACACGAGGAGAGGTTGGTTCAGGAACCAGTACACTCCAGGTTTCCGCCAAACCAGGAACAGTTATTACGAATGGTAAATCCAATCACTGATGAAAATATACCAGCAATGGCTAATCAGAATAATCCAACCATGGAAATAGTGCCTGTCTTTAATTTATCAACACATGAATTAAGCTCAAAAGAGATTGAGCTTTTGAGCCATGATTTATCATTTGTTCCAACCAATAGACATGACTCATTTACCACCCAAGTGGAAATGTATGAATTTTTTAGAACATTACAGTTAAAATATTTTTTCAGTAAGACTCCTTTGACAGCACAGAATAACATTACTGGCTGACGATGTTCTTCCACATTCTTTCCGGCAACTAACCTTATGCCCAAAGAACTTATTACTTTTGAGAATGTTGTCTTAACGAAGGTTGAACAAATGTTCCAGGAAAGAAGTTACATTAAATACAAATTCTCAAAGGACCAACATCTAACATTCAGAGCCCTTGCCAGGCGGGATGATATAATTGTCAAACCGCTGGCAAGGGTGGTAGCATCATTATACAGGATAAGATTTATTATGATGCAGAGGTATTAAGACAACTGAATAATCCACTCCATTATGTAAGATTATCTAGAGATCCTACAGATATGATCAGGAAAGAAATTCTAAATCTCACTGTTCAAGGTCACGTAGGTCTTTGGCTTAGCCAGAAGGAATTTGAATATTTAAACAAAAAAGAATATTCAATCCCAGCATTTTATACGCTACCACAAATTCATAATGATAGTATACATCCTCCTGGCAGGCCTATTGTTGCTGGTTGTCAATCAATTCTACAGCCATTGGCTGAGTGTACTGATTTTTTCATCAAACCCTCTGTCCCTCTTACACAATCTTACACTAGGGATAGTTCAGATGATATAACACAATTGGAGGGTCAGCCACATGACACACAAAAAAATATCCTTGTGACAATGGATATAGAAAGCTTGTATACAAGCATACCCCAAGTAGAAGCTCTCAAAGTCATCAGAGATGTTAGGATGATAGACCTTGTCCATACAGGTCCCTACTCATTTCACTGTAGATTGTGCTAAGATTGCTTTAGAACAAAACTACGTTATGTTTAATGGTGAGTTCTATGGCCAAGTGAAAGGTGTAGCTATGGGCGCAATTTTTGCACCTGACATTGCGAATCTGTTTGTTGCTTCTTTTGAGGAGAAAGTGATTTACAATAATAATCCCTTTCATTCCCATATAAAGAAATATCTGAGATACATCGATGATGTATGTTTAATATGGAAAGGAACTCTAACTAAACTACATGAGTTTCACTTGTCGCTAAATGAGCAGGATACAAATCTGCAATTTACGATTGAGTGTAAAAAACAGTCAATCCGTTTTCTAGATTTAACAATTTGGAATGATGATGGTTGGTTATCTGTGAGCCTCTATACAAACCCATCCGCGCAACTTGCGCGATAATATGCCTTTTGGGCAGTTTTTGCTGTTTAAATGAAATGGTACCAGAAAGGAGGATTATTGCAAAGAGGCTAAAGTTTTACAATCGAAGTTGGTGATGAGAAACTATCCTTATAGATTAGTGAAACGCTCTATGAAACTGGCCTGATATGATTATCACCAGGCTTTACTACAAGTGAAAAATCAGCAGGAAAATGAATGTATTTTGGTCACCTGTATTACAACGTTTGGAAACGAGTCCAATTCAATCAAAAAGATAGTGTTAAAAAACTGGTGCCTTATTCAAAAAATTCAACCACAATTAAAGCAACCTCGGTTTGCTTTCAAAATGGCCAGAAATGTGAGAGATCAATTGGTAAGTGCATACAATGAACCTGCTCCTGTTACTTTACAAACTACGTGGGGCTTAATGCCTGTAGTGGGGCATTATCCATGTGTTGGTTGGTTGCAGTCATATGGCATATACAACTGTCCCCCTAGGCACTGGATGTGTTGCTGAGAAAATCCAGCCTTCCTTATAAATGAAGTTTCACTCGTAATCAGTTTCATGCATTTTATTTAAATTCTTTCAACTTGGGTTTTTGTGTTCAATTCACACTATATATTCATTATCCCAATATAAATTTCATCCAATGAATACATTTCATCTAATGCATTTCGGTAGTTTAACCACCTTCATCAGGGAAACCATCTGCAAATAACAGACAATAAATTCTATGAGCATACAGTGTTATTCTTACATCTCACACTTCATATTATACCTTAAATGATATTTGATAAAAGTTCCACATTCAAGTTTACATTCTTTATGCTGTTATTCTATTAATAAAGTTAACCTAAATCGCCTAACCTAATTCTAACCGTTTCAAATAGAGGAAAAAACTAGTTTTGTGATACACGGTCTTCTGTTGAAAGGAACGCTGTTCGTGCCTCTTACTGAGATTTAAACGTGAAACGTACTAACGCTTGCTAAATATCACGTAAAGGTCTTAAACCCGGAAGTATTTTCAGCGCGTAAACTGAATGGCAGAATGGAGCCGCCTAACGAAAAAGTAGAGGTGAGAGCTCGAGAGTGCATATAGTATTGGATTACAAGACCGCATAAGCGTTAATATACTTACTGAGCACCATTATATACGAGGGGAAGCCCATGGGCGATAATAGCAAGGGAGTGAATGATCGGTGCGGTATATTTAGCAAGCGTTAGT
This sequence comes from Lissotriton helveticus, assembly GCF_964261635.1. Classification (NCBI taxonomy): domain Eukaryota; kingdom Metazoa; phylum Chordata; class Amphibia; order Caudata; family Salamandridae; genus Lissotriton; species Lissotriton helveticus. Next base: position 663,963,489 of record NC_136057.1, read on the forward strand.
ACGTTTCACGTTTAAATCTCAGTAAGAGGCACGAACAGCGTTCCTTTCAACAGAAGACCGTGTATCACAAAACAAGTTGTTTCCTCTATTTGAAACGGTTAGAATTAGGTTAGGCGATTTAGGTTAACTTTATTAATAGAATAACAGCATAAAGAATGTAGACTTGAATGTGGAACTTTTATCAATTATCATTTAAGGTATAATATGAAGTGTGAGATGTAAGAATAACACTGTATGCTCAAAGAATTTATTGTCTGTTATTTGCAGATGATTTCCCTGATGAAGGTGGTTTAACCACCGAAATGCATTGGATGAAATGTATTAATTGGATGAAATTTATATTGGGATAATGAATATATAGTGTGAATTGAACACAAAAACCCAAGTTGAAAGAATTTAAATAAAATGCATGAAACTGATTACGAGTGAAACTTCATTTATAAGGAAGGCTGGATTTTCTCAGCAACACATCCAGTGCCTAGGGGGACAGTTGTATATGCCATATGACTGCAACCGACCAATGTATTGAACACACTCCTGGCGGGGAGTGATACCCTGGAGCACGGAATATATAATTAATAACGGATTAAGGAGGCAGTGCACAACCAAAATCATTAGCGCATTATCCATGTGGACATTGTGCAACCTGTGAACCACAACAGTGGTAAAAGTATGTACTCTAAATGAAAAAGAATGGATTTTGCAACATCATTCTAATTGTCCAAAAATGACATTTATTGTATACAATGCACGTGTTCCTTATTCTACATTGGGAAAACTAAGCAAGAGGTGAAGAAACTAATAATGCAACACCAATCGCGTATTCGCTGTAAAATTACAACTGCACCATTGGTTGAGCATTATTTAAAGAACTCACATACTCCCTCAGATATGAAATGTTTTTTTCTTGAGATTGTTAAGAGTTCAAAGAAACGGCAGAATGTCGATCGTCTGCTCACACTGAAGGAGAACAGATGGATTTGGTCAGCCAAAACTGTGGAAAATGGATTAAATTTGTTTGTTGAATGGCACACGTTGGCAAATTTGTAAAATTGAATTTGTGGATCTGCATCTGGTAATATAACCCTCATATACCATCTGAATTCAGTTTTATATATTGGATGTATATTAGGCCTGAGTGGTAAATTCCGTTCAGTTCACGGAATTTGCGGAATTTGGGTAATTTCACGTTCTGCGGAGAACATGAAATTGGCCATAATTCTGCGTTCCGCGATTTTGCGAAATTTTTTGCTTGTTCGCGTTCTCAAAATGCGTGTTTGCGAGATATTTCCCCCCGAGCACGCAAACAGCAATTGCGAACAGGAAAAAAGCATCGCAAACAAGCAATTCCACGTGTTTTTGTGGAATTTCTGCGTCTTCGCTGAGATTTCTTACCGTTTCACAGAGATTTGCGTAACACGATTACGCCAATTACGCCCACCCCTAATGTATATACATGTTGTGGTTTCTTCCACTGAACTTGTACATCGGTTTTATGGCTATGGTCTGTGTTGCATTCATAACGTACAACGCAGTCATTGACATCTGATAGGAATATATAAGTAATATATATCCTATTTGTTCCCTTGTTTAACAACTTTTGTGTTTGATAATCGAATATCGCTCCTGGGTTAAACGTATTATTTGGTTCTTTAATCCATTTGTGTTGCGTGTTTATTCGGATTGAGGCGCTGAATGAGTTCAGTACACCCAAGATGGCCGACACGTCTTTTGACATAATACGTAGCGGAGGTTATAGGTCAACATGGACGTAGCGCCCACACTCGTTCTGTTAGTCGAGTGGCGAACGGATTGATTCCTGTTCGTTTTGAAAGTAAGTTGGCGTTGAGAAATTCTGTATTTGAGGATTTCTATATCCTAAGAGTCTATTCTGAGTCGATTTTTAATTGGTTTTTGTAGTGTGTAAAACGATATATTGGTATTTTATTTTCAGGCCAAAACTTCTGAATCACATGTACAGCTTATCAGTAAGTACCGCGTCTTCAGGGCGAAGTGATGTTGAATCATGTGTGACTCAATAAGTGTGCCTTAGTGTATAATTACATGTTTTTGGTTGCTAGATTTTGGAGATCATTTATATAAAAGGTAAGAGAAGGTCCCTGTTTGTGGTACAGCTTTTGCATGTACTTTGATGATCAGTCTTTTATTTTTACGGGCTTGTTGTAGATTGTAGATCTTCTGAAAAATGTTCCAGATTATCAAGATATATCTAGCTGCTTTTCCATCAAGTAAGATCTCCTGTTATACAGTGGTTGTGGTCACTACTAGTTATTGACGGATTTGTTGTGATCAGTGGCATGATTTTGCCTGTCCACGCACATTAATATTTGTAGTTTAGTGTGGTTTTGAGTTAGGCACATTTTTTGCATGTGTTGTGCACATAGGGTGAATTGAATTTCATTATCAAATTGAGTTTTGAGCTGACGATACTGTTGAACTGAGGGATTTTCCAAATGTTTATCATGATTGATTGTTTTTATTGCATTAGATTCATGGTGCAACGTTACCGTCCTGAAGATGGTCTCGTGGATGTTGTAGACCGTTAAAGAGACCGAAACGTCGACGCAATTACACCTTTTTGTTTTCATTTATGCCTGTTGATGCACAATGAAATTAATTTGAGTAACTACATAATTTCAGTGTATGGTTGATTCTATGCACTGCCCATACTTTGGCTTTCAAACAAAATGTGTTTGCTACTACTGTGTATGACACATACTGAGTTAGTAGTATAATTGTTGCCGTACATGATATAATAAATGTATTTATGTTTCGTGTTTTTTATAAAACTGATTGAATCAAACATATATAAAGTATAAATGTATGAGAAATTCCCTGATTGTTTAATATTTTGTTCACACACGTGACTTTTTGAAAAATCCTGTTATAGATGAATGATTCCTGAAGGTACACTTGTATTTTGTCATTAATTACAATTTAATCACTGCTTGTACTGGCTAGTACCACTAATTTAAAGTGTCATTCTAAACATGGGTGGGGAATGAGATATGTTGGCCCATGCTAGTAATTCAAATTCAGGGTCAAAAGAGTGTGTGTAACAAGCTTTTTACTCTGTCCTGAAGCAAAACTTCTACAGAAACTGCACATTTGTTTAATGTTAATGTCCCTGTTCATTATGTTCAAGCTATAACTCCTGTGTAGAACTTCAGAACATTCACTTGACTATGGACAGGCCAACATTATGCCACTCCATCCTCTTTGTGCTGAATAAGTCGAATTGCATGAAACCTTTTACCCTGATTGCCAATGAAGGAACATCCGAATGTCAAAGTGTTGCAGGGATTATGCTCAGGATCATAATTGTTCTTGGGACCATAGAACATCAGTATGTAGGGTACTTAGTCACCATACCACATCAGTATCTTTGAGTTTGAGTCCAACTAGCTGTAGTGCCTCACTTGCCCTGCTAATCTGTCTGGAGAGACAAGTCTTTTGGCACCCCAGAACACAACACTCCTGACCCTCTCAGGGATCGCGGTACCAGGACACACTCTTCTGCCCTCCTGCTCATATTTGTCCACAAGAAAATAAAAGAGAGACAAAAAGGACGTTTACAATGTTTATTTAAACTATAGTGCTCTAAGAAACAATAATTGTGCACAATTATTAAACAGATACATGTCAATAATGTCTTCATCGTGGTTAAAAAACTTTAGACAATAAAGAACTCTGTCATGTTATATGACAGATCTGCCTAAACCCGCACCCACTACTAAAGCTAAGACCTTAAATAATTATCTCTGAGTTCTGTGGCACATCCCATACATTAGCATTCATAGGTGGCTGTTCTACTTCATGGCTGATGCAAGGCTCTTGTCTCAGGACCTTTGCTTGGGGAGTCAGTTGTTTTCTAGAACCCCTGCCCCTAGTTATATGACAAGATATGCCTGTTCAAAACAGCAGCTGAATTCCCGTATTATGTGTAGGTGCTTGTATCTGACCAGATAAAATAACAATGGGCAATGTTGTTTAATCTTGCTTAGGCTGTTTAGACTAAATCCCTGGAATAAAATGCTAAAACAAGTGTTGGTTCTGTGTGAAAATTAAATGTGGCACAAACCAAGCGTGATATTTAGTAACGTGAAAAACCAAAATGGCGTACAACTTACACAATCAGGCTAACATAGGGAACATTACAATAGGCCAAGTGAGAAACACACACCAAAAGTTTATTTCTTACTCATCAAGCTCTAGAAAGTTTTAGGGGAGCGTGGCTTGGACGCTGATGGAGACGGTCATGTGAGCTGCGAGCTCCACGCCGATCTCACTGTTTATCCTGATCAGGGAGCAGAGATGGCTCTCTGGTGACACTGGGTGGATCCCTTTGGCTGCTGGAACCTGCACGGCTGACTTTAGGGACTATGTTGCCGCCTGAGGCAGAGCCGCGACACGGGATGGTGGGAGATCTGACATACGTCGGAGGAAAATGGCGGCCATCCCCAGGGAACGGGCACTGAGGAGAGGCCAGGAAGAGGCATAGGCCGTTACTATAGAGGAGCGAGGATGCTCCCCCCTCGGAAATAGCGAGAACCGGGCGCCTGCAGCGGCAACCTAGGGCGTCCCCGCGAGCACCGCAAGGAGGCTGTGACTGATGGACAGTGCAGCACTTGGGGTCCCCGCGCCCATTGTGCCCTAGTGACGCGGAGAGGCATCGGCAGATGGGAGCCGGGGGAGCCGCAAATTACCCAATGCATCCATAAAGGGGACGGGCGAGGGTCCTGACTGCAGCGGATCCTGACTTCGCGGGCACAGAGTGAAGAGGAGCTGCCCACAAATTGGCAAGTGGACGGAAGTGTCACAGATTAGTGCCCCGGTGTAGGAGGCCTCCTGCGGCGGAACTGCTTGAAACCTGCGGGCGGACCCCAGGGGCCAGAGGTGGGGGCCGAAGGTGGCGCTGCTACTCAGCCGACAGTGCAGGTATTGCTCAAAGTGCTTGGTGGTGCCTGCCGCGACGCTAGGTGGTGAGAGGTCTGTCCTGTGTCAGCCGAAAATGGCAGCTGTCCTCATGGATCGAGCCCTGGAAAGGAACTAGGAGGAAGCGTGGACCGTTGCCGTAGGAGGGCTCTCCCCCTTTGGGAACAGTGAACACCGGGGGCCTGCGGAAGGACCCAGGGACCCCCCAGCACTGTGAGGAAACAGCAGCAGTGGTGAGCGGAGCAGCCCCTGGAGGCCCCAAGTACATTGTGCCCTAATGGTGCGGAGGACGGATGGGAAGCCCGGCTCCAGCAGTCTGTGAGTGGCGACTGCGCTGGCACTGGGGGTGGCATAGGTCCCTATGATCGGCTGTGGAGGATGGTTTAGACAGTGGCCTGATGACTAGGCCACACCAGAGGACCCGGGCCTGTTTGTTGTGGATCCCTGCTCAGCCCCGCGGCCTTGGACATGCAGCGAAGGCTGCCGTGCGGCAGTGAATGGGGTCCTGCTTTCACGGACTTGGAGTGAGAGGGGGCTGTGTGTGACCTAGTATACAGATGGAACGTGCAGTTGCTTGCTATCCCGGCGTGGGCGGCCTCCAGTGGTGGAACTGTATGATAACTGCGGGCAAGTCCTTGGGGCCAGCGGTGGGGACCGGAGGTGGCACGGCTGCTCAGCTGATGGTGCAGGCACCAAACAAGATACTCGGTGGTGTCCTGGAATTGGAGGTGTGGCTGGCCGGGTGCTTCGGGTCCATGCAGGAGAGACATCGCTGGTGACTGGGAGCGACCATCCTCTGGGGCTTGAGGTGGCCACGAAGCCTGAATTGAACCACATACCGAGTAGCCGCCTGTTGGACCTGCCTGTGGAGTCTAGTTTGATGGATTGGAGAGCCCCACTGGTCTGAGTCAAGAGCAGGGGGGTAATAATGAGGTTGTTGTGATCCTGCTTGGCCGGACGCTCCCTCGCTCGATGACTGGGGGTCTTGCCTGAGAGTGGACTGTGCGGCTGGATCAACTATGGGCAGCAGAGACGGTCGAGTACCCTCTGGTAGTGTTGTGGATGGCCAGGGCCGGTGGACTGGAAAACCCGTGCCCCCATCTAATGAAGAGACCCGCGTCACCAGACTACAAGATGTGCTGGTAGGTAAGACTGGGATTAAGGGCTGCAGTGTCTGGTCGCCATTGGAAAGTCGCGGGGTCGGCAAGGGGGGGCTCCCCCAGAGCAGGAGGATGAAGCGGTGGAACAGCGGAAGCGAGACGTCGTTGATCCGCCCCCAGAGGGGCTGATGCAGCAGCAGGTGGACCAGATCCTCTGCGCTATCAGGGACATGAAAGAGGCGCTACACCAGGACATTGCTCAGGTATTGTTGGGTCTGGGTCTCCTGCGGGCAGATCATGGAAGCTGTCCGACCGGGTGAAGCAAGCTGAGGCTGCCTTAGAGGTCTTAGAGCCGGCACCCGAAAGCAATTGATGTTCAGATGGGGGAGGACATTCGCAGGCTCCAAGTGCTGGAAAGAAGGGCAGAAGAAGTCGAAGGGCATAATAGAAGGAACAATGTAAGCGTGGTTGGCATTCCTTAAGGAGTTGAAGGGGACAGCATGATAGACTACCTGGAACAGTCATTCTATACCCTGGAGAGGGCACATAGGGTACCTGCCCATCCATTGGTGCCTGGGAGACCACCAAGGCATGTGGTGGCTCGTCTGCTCCATTATAAAGACAGGGACCTAGTGCTTCAGAAATCACGCACTGCGGGTCCATTCAGAGTGGACAAAAGTAATGTGTCACTGTTCCCGGACTATACTTTTGATGTACAACGCCATTGAGCCCCGTTTCTGGCGGTCAAGAAGGCCCTCCGAGACTAAGGCATTCAGTACTCACTGATGTTACCGATGCGCTAGCGTGTGACGTTAGATGGCAAAACATTCTTCCATAATGACCCCGATGGAGCATGGAGCTGGTTGGAGAGCTACCGGGCAGGGACGGATGGAGCAGAAAGCACTGGGGGGCAGATGACAGAGGCACCGTGACCGCGCCGCACAAGGCGCAACAGAGGACGGCCTCCTGGGACTCAGCAACCTTCCACAACACAGAGAAAGAGAGGTTGGCAGCCCTGTAGGACATGACGGAAATCTCACTGGTGAGCGGCATAGCAATACAGGGAGCGACCGACTGGGAAAAGGGGTTGGCAGGGGTGGATTCAGATGGAACGGATGCGGGGAGTGCCAACATGCCACATGTCACACCAGGGATGGCGGACAAGCATGTGGATGCCTGAACTTATGTAATGTTTCAAGTACCTAGTGTGAGGGGTTGATTGGTCCATGTAGGGGGGATGAATTTGGTGGTTGTTGTTGTTTCTTTTGGGGTAGTTAGAGCCACCGATGTGCCAATGCAGGGAATGCAATTGTGGAACAAACATATCCAGCGATATAGGGATAGCACCTGAGTTCAAATGTATTACATGGGATGTACGGGGGATGCATACGATGTTGAGACGCCACAGGGTCCATGCTTATCTGGTCCGTACAGGGGTGCAGATAGCTTTTCTCCAAGAAACCCATGTGGACCGTGTTGAAGGCCAGGCATTGCAGCGCCACTGGAGGGGGAAGCTTTTCTATACAACGTATTCTGCTTTGGCTAGGGGTGCACTGGTCTGCGAGAGGGCTGTAGTTCCCTTCCAGCCTACTCAGCAGATAGTGGATACTGTAGGGCGGTTTGTGGCTGTTATAGGGAGGTTGGATGGGAGAGACGTGACACTGTGCAGTGTGTATGTCCCTAATGTGGACATGGCGAGCGCAGCATATTCTGCCTTACATGACTTGCATGTCTGGCTGGATGCAGTGTTGTGTTCTCTGGATGTTCATGCGCTGGACCACCATAGCGAGTACTTGGCGAAGACAATATCGGATCATAGTCCGCTGCTGTTGGCGTTGAGGTGGTCTCAGGGACGGACTTCAATCCCTACCCTGGTGAGTACGCCCAGAGGCTTTGGAAGGCCAGATATTCTGTGTAGATGTGCAGGAGGGTTTAGAGCAGTATTTCTATGAGAAAGAAGGGACGGCTTCGACCCTGGCCCTGGAGTGGGATGCCTTTAAGGTGGTGGTGCGGGCCTGTGTATTGCTAAAACAGCAGGAGTACGGAAGACGCTTTTGACAGACATGGAGAGAGAGGAATTGCGTTTGCGTCGAGCAGAGAGAGCCCATCCTGAGAACCCAGGTGCACGGGCCGAGGTTTTAGCTACGAGAGAGGGAGTGGCGGCACGAGTAGAGAGGCTGCGCTGCTTCGACCACAAGGAGTATCTGGTGCAGGCACACACGGAGGGAGATAAGGTTGGTTCCCTCTTGGCATGGTTGGCCAACCCGGCCCGAGGGGTACGCCTGTCCTGGCTCTGACCACTCCGGCGGGTGTACCGGAATATACCCAACAAGGAATTAACGAGATGTTCTTGGCATTCTATATGGACCTCTATGAGAGTAAGCTGCGGGGTGCAGGTGATGGATTGGATGAGTTCCTTGGCTGAGGTACAACTTCCGCACCTTGAGAGCGACGAGGGAGATGAGTTGGGGCAGGAGATCACAGTGGGAGAAATACGTAGCGCAATAAAACATATGGCACGTAGGAAAACCCCAGGCACAGATGGCCTACCAATTAAGTTTTACTCCACTTATGTTGATATCCTGGCCCCCACATTGCTGGCGGTTTATCGGGAAGCCCAGGAGGTAGGAAGACTGCTGGATTCTACTCGCGAGGCTATCATTATCCCGTTGCTGAAACCGGGTAAGGATCCTTTGTCTAGGTCGGCCTATCGTCCATTGTCTATGTTGAAAGCTGACTATAAGATATTGAATAGGATTCTTGCGACCCGGCTTCTTCCTTATATGATGCAACTAGTCAATTCTGACCAAGCGGGCTTTATCCAAAAGCACAATACCGTGACTAATGTGCGACGGCTGCTGCGGATTCTGGGAGAAGACCACAGTGAGACCCCTGCCACGGCTGTGCTCTCAGTGGATATTGAGAAGGCATTTGATAGGCTTTTGTGGCCGTATATTTACTGGATATTATGCAAGTTCGGACTTGGGGACGACTTTGTGGGGTGGACGGAACTTCTCTAGAGATCAGCGACGGCTCGGTGCGGACAGGCGTGACGATCTCATCGGCCTGCCGTGTGGGGTGGGGCACGCAACAGGGATGCCCACTCTCTCCGTTGCTGATTGATTTTGGCCATTGAGCCACTGGCCTCCCATGCCCGGTTGAGGAGGCATTATCCGGGCTTATACCTCCATGGGAACATGCAGTTTATCTCCCTATAGCGGATGACCTGTTGACCTTTCTCGCAAACACGGATACGACTTTGGAGGGCGTGCAACAATTGCTCATGTGTTTGGACAGTACTCGGGGCTGCAGGTAAACTGGGCAAAGACCTGCATGTTTCCGGTGGCTCTGACTGCGCTGAACCCTTCGCAGGTGGCACACATCCGTTGGGAGCCCCTTTGTTTAACTTATTTAGCCACTAACGTTTATCATACCCCCGAGGATTTGTTGGAGGGTAACTTGGACCGGGCCATACACAGACTTAGGGGTTGTTTTGGGTTTTGGAGTACATTGCCACTATCATTAGCAGGTCGGGTGGCGCTCCTGAAGATGGTGGCGCTCCTGCGCTAATTGTATTATTTTCAGACGTTGCCGATCTGGGTGCTGGGGTCCGTCTTCCGACAGCTCCGCTCTATGGCTGTGGGATTTATCTGGGGGTCGGGCAGACGGCGGGTTGCTATGGCCACAATGATGCGCCTGAGAGCTGACGGGGGTATGGCAGTGCCATATTTTTAATGGTACTATTTAGCAGCGCAGTTGCAGTGGCTCACTCAGGCTGTGGCTCGGGAGTTCCGGGGCCCAGATGACCTTGAAGGGCGATGGATCCCACGGTATATTTTGTCCTTTATAGTGCTCCGGCAGAAGATGCGTCTTGACCTGCTCACTGCAGAGGAGAGGACGCTGCGGTTGTACTGGAATCGGAACCAGCGCCGGGCCAGATTCAGTCACCCATATGCTCCGGAGATTCCGCTGGGTATGTGTACGGCCATACCGCATGACGGGGATTGGGCGACACTAGCTCACGGGGAAGATCTAGGAATACAAGTGCTGGGAGACCTCTACGAAAATGAAACTCTGTTGTCGTTCCAGGTCCTTCAACATAAATAGAATCTTCCACGAGGGGATTATTTGCTGCATTCAGCGCTTATTTCGGCTATGCAGCGTTATTGGGGGATGAGTCTGTCGGAACCTCGATCAGCAATGGTGTGCCAGTATGTGGTGATGGCGGCGGGAACTGTTAAGGCCATTACGTGCTTTTACAGGCGCATGTTGACTGAGGCTCTGGAGCCATTGTGCATGTTTCAGGGGAAGTGTGAACAGAACCTTGGCAAGGAAATCGCGGAAAACACGTGGGTCCAGCTGATTAGAAGAGGAATGCTAGATTTCAATTGGTACAGTTCTATATCCTGCACAAGGCGTATTTGACGCCGGCCAAGCTTAATCAATATTTTACTGCGGCAGCCGCTCAGTGCCCGAGATGTCGCCTGGAGGGAGCCGACTTACAGCACATGATGTGGGGGTGTACAAGTTTAGGAACGTAATGGAAGGAGGTGCTGGAACTGCTGTGTCTTATAACTGACCAGACATTAGAACTAGAAATGGGCATTTGTTTATTGCACTGGTTCCCACATTCAGCTAAAACGAAAGTGACAAGTAAATTTATAGACCTGGGCCTTGTATTAGTCAAGAGGGAAGTCACAATGCATTGGAAATCAGCGAGGGGGCCAGGGGTGGGAAGATGGCGGACAGAATCGCTCAAATGGGCGCAGAGCGAAGGCACACTTACGTTGCAGCAGGCCCTGCAAACTAATAATGACAAGGCACTGGAGGTGGCTAGGGCCTGGGAGGCCTTAGTTGCGATATTGTAGGCCCCAGAATCAGGGGAGGGTTCGGACTTGGAGGATTTGCGAGATCCAACTGGTGTTTTGGCACGGGGGACTGAACCGAGATATGATCAATGGACTTAATGATGATCTCCGAGCAGAAATGGTATGACCTGTACTGTATCGCTTTTGATTATTGTATTGGATTCTGATGTACTTTAATTGCTGATAGGTCATGCTCTTGAGGCGTACTGGTGGCGGAGGGAGGGGTATGGGCGGGTGTTACAGTGTGGAGCGGTTGATAATATATTATATTGTCAGTTATCCAATTGATGTTGCAATGCTGCACACCAGCGTTGATTGTTTGAAAATCAATAAAAAAATGTTTTTAAAAAATCAAGCTCTAGAAAGTCCCAATATGTGAGTGTTTCTGACTTTCCCACCATTCAGCCCTCAAGGGACACCCCAAGACCCGGCTGCCCTGTTTGGAACTATGAGCAAATGTTAGTTTTGATAGAGTAAAATAAACTTCAGGTCTTAGCGACCACATTCTTCCTTCAAAGAACTAGAGATGGACATTGTGCACAGTAGAGTGTTCAAATGATTCCACTTTTCCATGTGGTATAGTTTATTACCTTGAAAACAGCCTCCTTAAGCTTCTGTTCGTGTTCAATGGATGGTATAAATCATAAGAAGCACATTTTCTGAGCATTTGACATGTGCAAAATGTACTGTTCCGTAAAGTTAGACCCAAATGCAAACTGGTTAAACAAGGACATCAGCCCAGAAGAATGTACATAGCTGCCCTTGGGGGTACTACTAATAATTTCTAGATTTGTGACTTTGCAGAAAGAGAGAGAACATTGTCACATCTGTCAAAGTAAAAGGAAGCAGTCAGGAAATACAGCATTCTGTTAGTGGTTTCTCAATAGTACAGTTGTGTGTCTTTAACCATAACTTAAGAATGCATTTTTATATTTCCTTTGCTAACAAAAAGATTTCAAAGGAAAAAAGTTAACAAGAAGAACAAACTTATTCATATGTCACACAGGTCTTTCAATAGGCCCAGAACACGTTTATATATATTTTTTCCTGGACACAGGATTGTGAACAGATACTACATTTAAATGAGTCGTGCGTTTTCGACCAAAGATCTCTAGCCTTTCTATTAGTGTTGGCTTCTATTTTTCTCACCATGCATACAAATAATTTAGCTAGGAGTTCCACACATAGCATTTCTGACAACTTCAGAAACAGGACTTGGTTTTCTTATTAGTTTAGAATATTTGTGCTTTAGGTCCATTACTTTTTTAAAGACTGCTAGTAATCTGTTGCCTTAACAAATCAAGTAATAATTGCAAAATTTAACTAGTTTTTTATTTTAATTTATTTTTGTAGTTTTCTATTGCATATTGTAAAACATTTTCTTTGGATTTGCCTGAGTGAGTAAGAGAAGGGTGACCACCTGGGATTGCCCCGAAGCGGTCGCTCCAACTCCCCACGCTCCCTTACTTGCTGCCTGGATTCGTGATCGCGTGCCTCCCTGCTGCCTGTTACCTTGCTGCCTGGATTCGTGATCGCGTATATTTACACAGCGCCTGGTATCGTAGCCTGCTCACAGCAAATAGTGCTAATTTGCGCAGCATTGCCGAGTCATATTTATCGTAGCCTGCTCATTTAAAAAATCCAAATTGTACCTGCTCATTTGTATTTGTGCACATTAGCGCTGCATTGTCGTGTTAGAATTATCGTAGCCTGCTAATTAGTATTCTTTGCTTGTCCTTCGGCTGTGCCCCGTTTCGCTTTCTATTTACCAGCCATTTTGTTGTTGTGTCCACTCCTGGCCCGTGTCTCCTCCCCGATCCCACCTCCCAGCTGACCCTCCCTCCCACGGACAGAGTAGGCTCGTCCCTTCCATCCTAACGCTGTGACCACCTGGGCTTGCCCCGAAGCGGTCGCTCCAACTCCCCACGCTCCCTTACTTGCTGCCTGGATTCGTGATCACGTGCCTCCCTGCTGCCTGTTACCTTGTGCCTGGATTCGTGATCGCGTGTATTTACACAGCGCCTGGTATCGTAGCCTGCTCACAGCAAATAGTGCTCATTTGCGCAGCATTGCCGAGTCATATTTATCGTAGCCTGCTCATTTAAAAAATCCAAAATGTACCTGCTCATTTGTATTTGTGCACATTAGTGCTGCATTGCCGTGTTAGAATTATCGTAGCCTGCTAATTAGTATTCTTTGCTTGTCCTTCGGCTGTGCCCTGTTTCGCTTTCTATTTACCAGCCATTTTGTTGTTGTGTCCACTCCTGGCCCGTGTCTCCTCCCCGATCCCGCCTCCCAGCTGACCATCCCTCCCACGGACAGAGTAGGCTTGTCCCTTCCATCCTAACGCTGTGACCACCTGGGCTTGCCCCGAAGCGGTCGCTCCAACTCCCCACGCTCCCTTACTTGCTGCCTGGATTCGTGATCGCGTGCCTCCCTGCTGCCTGGATTCGTGATCGCGTGTATTTACACAGCGCCAGGTATCGTAGCCTGCTCACAGCAAATAGTGCTCATTTGCGCAGCATTGCCGAGTCATATTTATCGTAGCCTGCTCATTTAACAAATCCAAATTGTACCTGCTCATTTGTATTTGTGCACATTAGCGCTGCATTGTCGTGTTAGAATTATCGTAGCCTGCTAATTAGTATTCTTTGCTTGTCCTTCGGCTGTGCCCCGTTTCGCTTTCTATTTACCAGCCATTTTGTTTTTGTGTCCACTCCTGGCCCGTGTCTCCTCCCCGATCCCGCCTCCCAGCTGACCCTCCCTCGCCCCCGCCCACTCCGCTATCCATACATGCCAGATGCTTTTGCGCGCAGCGTTGACGCGCAGTGGATGCGCCCCATGCGCCCCGAAGGTGCGCCAAAGGTAAGCCCGTCTGCGCCTGGACCGCGCCCAGCGCCATACCCCCTGGTCCTCGCAATACCCACCCCACACGCTTAACGTATGACACCGCTACTCTCCTCTCCATCAACCCCGGATGCACCCCACAATGCTGCATAGCCACCCCAGGACACACCCATGGACCGTTCTCCTGCCACTCCTGCAAGTTCACCTGCATCAGGACCCACACCAATTCCACTTCCCCCAAACACAGCACCGACTCTAACCACCTGAAGTGCATCCTCCTGAACACCCGCTCGGTGCACAGACACGCCACTGAACTCTGGGATCTACTCGACACTACATCACCGGACGTCGCCTTCCTTACTGAAACATGGATGAACGCCTCATCAGCACCCGACATCGCCATAGCCATCCCGGACAATTACAAGATCATCCGAAAAGACCGCTCCGTCCAAACAGGAGGAGGCATCGCCATCGTCCATAAGAACACCATCCGAATCATGACCAGCTCCGACGACAACCTCGCAACCGCTGAACACCTTCACTTCCAGATCCACACCGACCCCAAGAACACACTTAGAGGCACCCTCATCTACAGACCACCAGGAACCTGCACACAATTCATCGAAGACATCACTGACTTCACCAGCCCACATGCCCTCACCTCCGAGAACTACATCCTACTAGGAGACCTCAACTTCCACCTGGAAAAGAAAAATGACAGCAACACCACCACCCTTCTGGACAACCTGGCCAATCTCGGACTCAAACAACTTGTCGACACCCCCACCCACTTAGCCGGTCACACGCTCGACCCTATCTTCACCTCCAGCAAACACATCTCCTTCGATCACACCACAGCTCTCCATTGGACGGACCACAGCTGCGTCCACTTCAGCTACAAGAAGACCCCGACTCACAACCCCCCACAACCTATCCCTCGAAGAAACTGGAATAAAATCACCACCGGCCAACTCACCACATCACTTAACGATTACCAACTCACCACATCACTTAACCATAACCCTCCCGCCATTTCATCGGACCCAAACCAAGCCGCCACCAAACTCACACAATGGATCAAACTCTGCGCTGACGAACTAGCACCCTTGAAAATCCACCAGATCAAACAATGTAACAATAAGGCCCCCTGGTTCAACGATGACCTTAAAAAATCAAAGAAGTTATGTCGCACCCTCGAGAAAACCTGGAGAAAAAACCCAACCACTGACAACCTAACCAACTTCAAGGACGCCACCCTCAAACACCACCAATTGATCCGATCCACCAAGAAATCAGCTCTCAAGGATCGACTCGACAACAACGCCCACAACAGCAAGGATCTTTTCAACCTCGTCAAAGAATTTACCAATCCCACCGCCAGCACCAACGACATTACTCCCTCCCAAGACCTCTGCTATTCTTTATCCTCTTTCTTCCACAACAAAATCGCCGAAATACATAACAGCTTTGAAAACCAGTTCGAAGACCAGTCCACTCCACCCACATCCGAACCAAAACAGCACTCTCACAACCTTTGCACCTGGAACCCAATCACCACTGAAGACACCACCCGCCTGATGAACTCCATCCACTCAGGCTCTCCAACCGACCCATGTCCCCACCACATCTTCAACAAAGTAGACTCCATCATTGCACCCCATCTCCGCGATGTCATCAACTGCTCCTTCAACTCCGCTACCTTCCCGGAAAGCTGGAAACACGCCGAACTCAGCGCCCTTCTGAAGAAACCCACAGCAGACCCCTCCGAACTTAAGAACTACCGCCCCATTTCACTCCTCCCATTCCCCGCCAAAGTCATTGAGAAAGCCATCAACAGTCAGCTTGCCGCCTTCCTCGAATCCAACAACTCCCTTGACCCCTCACAGTCAGGCTTCCGAGCTAAACACAGCACCGAAACTGCCCTCATCGCAGCTACAGACGACATCCGAACGCTTCTGGACAATGGGGAAACAGTTGCCCTCATCCTACTTTACCTCTCCGCTGCCTTCGACACAGTCTGCCACAGCACCCTCATACAACGCCTCAGCAACATCGGAATTCAAGGAAAAGCTCTGGACTGGATCATCTTGTTCCTCGCCGGAAGAACCTAGAGAGTCCGCCTCCCCCCCTTCAAATCAGAGGCCACCGAAGTCATTTGCGGCGTACCACAAGGATCTTCCCTCAGTCCCACCCTCTTCAATGTATATATGAGTCCCCTCGCATCCATCGCACGACAACACAACCTCAACATCATCTCCTACGCAGACAACACCCAGCTGATCCTCTCCCTCACCAAAGACCCAAACACCGCCAAAACCAACCTACACGAAGGAATGAAAGATGTAACCGAATGGATGAAAAACAGCCGATTAAAACTAAACTCAGACAAAACGGAAGTCCTTATCTTAGGATCATCACTCTTTGCCTGGGACGACTCTTGGTGGCCACCGGCCTTGGGCAACGCACCCACACCTATCAATCAATCAATCATGCCATTTGTATAGCGCACTACTCACCCGGGAGGGTCTCAAGGCGCTTGGGGAGAGGGGTATGCTACTGTTGGAACAGCCAGGTCTTGAGTTGTTTCCTGAAGGCGAGATGGTCCTGGGTCAGCCGAAGGTGGATGGGGAGGGAGTTCCAAGTCTTGGCAGCCAGGTAAGAGAAGGATCTTCCTCCGGCGGTGCCTCTTCGGATGCGTGGTACGGCTGCGAGGGCGAGGCTGGTGGACCGTAGCTGGCGGGTGGGCGTGTAGAAGGTCAGGCGGTCGTTGAGGTACTTGGGGCCCAGGTCGTGGAGAGACTTGTGTGCGTGGGTGAGGAGCCGGAACGTGATCCTCTTGTCGACGGGGAGCCAGTGCAGGTTCCTCAGGTGGTTGGAGATGTGGCTGCGTCGGGGGACATCCAGAATAAGTCGGGTGGAGGCGTTCTGGATGTGCTGGAGTCTTTTCTGTAGCTTGGCTGTGGTTCCGGCGTAGAGGTGTTTCCGTAGTCCAGTCGGCTGGTGACGAGTGCCTGGGTGACACTCTTCCTGGTCTCGGTCGGGATCCAGCGGAAGATCTTGCGAAGCATACGCAGGGTGTTGAAGCACGATAAGGAGACGGCGTTGACTTGTCTGGTCATCGAGAGGGAGGGGTCCAGGATGAAGCCCAGGTTGCGTGCGTGGTCGGTTGGCTTGGGTGCGGTGCCCAGGGCTGGGGGCCACCAGGAGTCGTCCCAGGCGGAGGGCGAAGATCCCAGGATGAGGACTTCCGTCTTGTCCGCGTTCAGTTTCAGGCGGCTGTCCTTTATCCACTCGGCGACGTCTTTCATCCCTTCGTGTAGGCAGGTGCTGGCGGTGTCGGGGTCTCTGGTGAGGGAGAGGATCAGCTGGGTGTCGTCGGCGTAAGAGATGATGTTGAGGTTGTGCTGGTGTGCGATGGCTGCGAGAGGTTTCATGTAGATGTTGAAGAGGGTGGGGCTGAGTGAAGATCCTTGCGGGACGCCGCAGATGACTTTGGTGGCCTCGGAGCGAAACGGGGGGAGGCGGACTCTTTGTGTTCTTCCGGCGAGGAACAAGATGATCCACTCCAGTGCCTTCTCTTGGATACCGATGTTGCTGAGGCGCTGGACTAGGGTGCGGTGGCAGACCGTGTCGAACGCAGCGGAGAGGTCCAGAAGGATGAGGGCCACTGTTTCCCCCTTGTCGAGCAGGGTCCGGATGTCGTCGGTGGCTGCGATGAGGGCGGTCTCGGTGCTGTGGTTGGCTCTGAAGCCGGACTGCGAGGGGTCGAGGGATCCGTTCGTCTCGAGGAAGGCGGTCAGCTGTCTGTTGACGATCTTCTCGATGATTTTAGCAGGAAAAGGGAGGAGCGAGATGGGGCGGAAGTTTTTGAGATCGGTGGGGTCCACTGTAGGTTTCTTCAGGCGGGCGCTGATCTCGGCGTGCTTCCAGCTCTCCGGGAAGGTGGCGGTGTTGAAGGAGGCGTTGATGATGTTCCGGAGTTGGGGTGCGATGGTGGAGTCGGCCTTGTTGAAGACGTCGTGTGGGCAGGGGTCGGTCGGTGATCCGGAGTGGATGGTGTTCATCGTGCGGGCTGTGTCTTCGGTGGTCACCGTGGTCCAGGTGCGAAGGGTGGCGGTGGGGGGATTGGTTCGACGGTTGGGTGCGTGGGTGGGGCTCCAAAGCTGTTGTGGATGTCGGTGATCTTGCGGTGGAAGAACGAGGCGAGGGAGTCGCAGAGGTCTTGTGAAGGAGTGATGTCGTTGGTGCCGGTGCTGGGGTTGGAGAACTCCTTGACGATAGTGAAGAGCTCTTTGCTGTCGTGGGCGTTGTTGTCCAGTCGTTCCTTCAGGGATTTCTTCTTGGTGGTGCGGATGAGCTGGTGGTGCTTGCGGGTAGCGTGTTTGTGGGCGGTCATGTTGTGGGTGGTCCGGTCGAGGAGCCAGGCTTTCTCGAGGGTGCGGCAGGTCTTCTTGGAGTCCTTGAGGTCGTCGGTGAACCAGGATGCCTTCTTGCTTCTGGGTCTGCTGGGAGGGTTCTTTAGTGGCGCGAGGTCGTTGGCGCAGGCGGTCAGCCACTGTGTGAAGTTGCGGGCTGCTTCGTTGGGGTCCGTTGTGTTGCCGGGTGGGCTCTGGCTGAGGGAGGTGGTGAGCTGGTCTGCGGTGATCTTGCTCCAATTCCTGTGAGGTACCTGTTGCGGGTGGTGGTGGGTCGTGGATCTTTTGAAGCTGAAGTGGACGCATCTTTGGTCGGTCCAGTGGAGTCCGGTGGTGTGGCTGAAGGTGACGTACTTGCTGGAAGAGAAGATGGGATCAAGCGTGTGGCCGGCGTAGTGGGTGGGGGTGTTGACCAGTTGCTTGAGTCCGAGGTTGGCGAGGTTTTCCAGCAGGGCGGTGGTGTTGCGGTCCTTGTTGTTCTCCAGGTGGAAGTTGAGGTCCCCGAGGAGGATGTAGTCAGTGGAGGGGAGGGCGTGCGGGCTGATGAAGTCTGTGATGTCTTCGCTGAATTGTGTGCGTGGTCCCGGGGGTCTGTAGATGAGGGTGCCTCTGAGGGTCGTCTTAGGGTCGGTGTGAATCTGGAAGTGGAGATGTTCGGCTGCGGCGAAGGAGTCGTTGGCGTCGGTCGTGATGCGGATGGTGTTCCTGTGGACGATGGCGATGCCACCTCCGGTCTGGTTGATGCGGTCCCTCCTGATGATCTTGTACCCGTCCGGGATGGCGATGGCGATGTCGGGTGCAGAGGAGGCGTTCATCCAGGTTTCCGTGAGGAAGGCGACGTCCGGTGATGTAGCGTCGAGGAGGTTCCAGAGTTCCACGGCGTGTCTGTGGACGGAGCGGGTGTTGATCAGGATGCACTTGAGGTGGTTGCTGCTGGTGTTTGTCTTGGCGGGTGCAGGGCAGGTTCGGAGGCAGGTGAACTTGCAGGTGCAGCAGGTGAAGGGTCCGTGGGTCCGTCTCGGGGTGGCTCGGCAGCAGGCGTGGGTCCGGCCGGCATTGAGTGCGTTGAGAGTGGCGGCGTCGTAGGTCAGTCGGGTCGTCTTGCCTCGGCGGGGAGGGCCAGGGGTCCTGGCGCTGGGCGCGGGCCAGGCGCAGACGGGCGCAGACGGGCTTACCTTTGGTGCACCTTCGGCGCTCAATCGGCGCTCCCGCTGCGCGCGTCCGCTGCGCGGTCGCTCTGGGGGCGTCATAAGTAAGGAGCCGGGGGGAGGAGCAGCTGGGTGGCGGGAGCGGGGCGGCGAATGAAATCACAGGGGGCGGGGCCGCAGGGAGGCAGCGGCGGGAAATTCCAAGAAGCAGCGGGCAGCGGGAAATTCCCAGGAGCAGCAGGAAATTCCCAGGAGCAGCGGGCAGCGAGCGAAGGAATCTGCAGGCAGGAGGCGGCAAAGGCAGGCAGGAGCGGCAGCAGTGAGTGGGGCGACCAAGCCCTGTGGAGGGCTGAGCGGTCACCCTATGGACCATGCACGCAACCTGGGCTTCATCCTGGACTCCTCCCTCTCAATGACCAGACAAGTCAATGCCGTCTCATCGTCATGCTTCAACATCCTTTGCATGCTCAAAAAAAATCTTCAGTTGGATCCCCACCGAAACAAGAAAGGCAGTCACCCACGCACTAGTCACCAGCCGATTGGACTATGGAAATACCCTTTACGCCGGAACCACAGCCAAATTACAGAATAAACTCCAACGCATCCAAAACGCCTCAGCCAATGGAGCAAGATGGCGGCCGCTACTGCAGCCGAGTGAGGAGGTGCGCGACCTACCTGGTCTGACCGGACTACCTGCGTGCTATTTGCCCAGCCTTGCCCTACCCCGAGGCGGTGTTTTTTCTGCTTTCTTGTGCGGTGGTTAAACGGCAGAACGAGAAGGCGGGGGCGGAGAACCTGGACGGAGCAGAGAGGATCGGAGAGAGGTCGGCGGTGTTTTCGAGGGCAGTGATGTTTGATTGCCGGAGCTTGGACCGGTGATTTTTTCAGACGGAGCGGAGCGGAGCCTGCAGATTGAGGGACAGGGAGAACCTCGAACGCCAGCAGGGGCCTCAAGTGGATACGTTGGTGCTTGCGTCCTGTGTCTGGCTCTCGTTTTGCTGAATTGGCTTTTACCAGTAGCAGCAGCAGCAGTAGTAAGTGAAGCAGCATTTTTTTTTCGATATAAAAAAGGGAAAAAAAAAGAAAAAAGCGAGAAAACAAGACCCTTTTTTAAAAAAAAGAAAAAAAAGAGCATTACTTTAATTCTATCTTTGAACTTCACGGAATTTCACGGAACTTTAGCGACCTATTTTTTTTTTTTTTTTTTTACAGTCACTTGTCATAGCTGTCTACTAGTTGCTATTTGCCACAGTTTCTGCCCAATTAACTGCCTATATAACTGTTTAAAATTATGGCGCCCAAAGGCAGAGGACAGAAAACAAAAGCTACTACTACTTCTAGTACAGCAAATGCAACGCCTAATACTGTCAGAAATAGCACAGCTGCAGAGCTTAACTCACTTAATAGAACTGCCCCTGAGACTCGAGCCCGTTAGCAAAACGAGGCTACTAAAGAGCCAGTAGTACCTGACTTATTTAAGAAGAAAAATACAACTACCTTGCCCAAGGGCAGCACCCTGATACCCGGAGCATCCAGTCCTTCTGCTGCTGCTGCACTTGAAAACCAGGATGTAGTCCCTCTGCAACATACCCCTTCAAATTTACCTTTGGGCATGACTGCCGGTGGAGGGCCTCCCCCCTTTGAAAAAGATATTGATGATGATTTAACTGAACTTTGCCACGCGGTAGGGGGAGTGAGAGTCTCGCCTCGGGCTGTTGAAGGGGGTGCTAAAGAGAAGGACGGTGCAATTTCAGTTACAAACGATGTAGAGTCTGTCGGATCAGGGGGTCAATTTTACTCTATGTCAGATCTGTCGCAGGGATCAGACGGCGAGATTGGCGATGAGCTTATCAACGAAGGCCATTCATTTATGAGGGATTGGGCGGACGACTGTAATCAAACCTTGGAGGAAGGTCTTCTTGCTCCGGTTTCTTGCTGGATGAAGGGGCTCCTAATTCAGTGCGCAGGGCAGCTGAGCTGCCAGTCCCCTCTGCAGGTGCTGATCTACATGCGCTAACTCAACCTCAGTGGGAAGGGGCAGGAGCCGCACCTGAAAACCAGGTTGAACTTCCTGAACTTTTGGAGGCAGATGAGGAAATTACGCTGAAGTCTATCTACAACTTGCAAACTTCAATGAATAGGCTGATTATGGCTCACAGGGAGGAAACTAAGGCAGAGGGGCTTCGTACCCAAGGAGCTGTTCGCAAACTGCAGAACGTTGTTCGCCGATTAGTAAAATCCAGCAACAAAACTAGTTTGAGAGTACAGGAGACTGAAGGTCGCATTTCTACTGTTGAAGATGAGCTCTCCTTACAGAAAACATCTATTAAGGAGCTGGAGAGTACCAGGCAAGATATCAATTGCAAACTGACAGACCTGGAAAATCGCTCCCGGCGTAACAACTTGCGTTTATTAGGTATAGCCGAACAATCAGAGGGCAGAGACACTCGCCGTTTTGTTGTGGAACTGTTCTCGGACGCTTTCTCGGACCTTAAAGGATGGGACTGGGATAAAGAAATCATTAGAGCTCATCGTTTTCCTTTCAACCAAAAACGTGGTCAGGGGGGAGAAAACAAGAACTCAAGAGCCATTCTGATTTGCCTGCAAAACTATCTACTTCGTGAGATCTTGTACGATTTGGCTAGACCTTCAAAGACTAGAAAGGGCTTGGGTCATGAGTTTTTTGTACGGCCTGACTTTTGTCAGGCAACTGTGCAGCAACGTTGGCGGTTTAAACAGCTAATTGCCCCAATTCAGTCAAAAGGGGGGCAAGTATTTTTGTTGAACCCTGCTAAGCTCAAGGTGGTGTACAAGGGGAAAACCATTTTTTTTGTTTCTGAGGTTAAAGCACAACAATTCTTGGATACAATGTAGATGCTAATGTAGTAGAGATAGGATAAGGCTTGTGTATTCTCCCATAGGTTTTCTTCTTTTTCCTTCTTGGTTTTTTGATTCTTTTGTTCTCCCAATGTTAAGCTAATTGGGTTCAAGATTTAATATGGTTTGGTCGACTTGGGTAGATTTGGGTATACTTGGGTAGAGCCACGTAACTCATACTCACTTTCCATCAATGTGGGCACTAGCCCTTAAGCTTCTGGTGGTGGGGTTTTGGGAGGAGGGTGGGGTGGGAGGAGTGTGTAGGGAGGGGGGGTGAGGGGGGTGCAAGGAAGTACAGCTACAGCATGTTCAGTTTTGGTGCCCAGAATTTTTTGGTTGTCAGTACCAAATTTTTGTATCCTTTATTGTTTGAAGTTTGATCGCAGTATAGCATTAACATATGAAAATGGCTAGAGTCTCGATTTGTTCCATTAATGTTTGTGGTTTAAATGACAAAAGAAAAAGGGGCGTAGCAGACCAGATGTTCAGAGCTATTCGAGCCGACATAATTTGCTTACAAGAGACCCATATTTCATGGGCAAACAGGGCTTGGCTCAAGGATTTGGGGTTGCAGGTTGTGGGGTGTTCTCGTCAGAGCTCTACAATAAGGGGGGTTGCTATTCTAATGAGGCCCGGGTTGGGGGAAGTTAAAAGAGTTAAAGAAGACCCACTGGGACGATGGGTAATTGTAGAACTTAAACTTGGGAACTCGATCATTGCTATATGCCTCCACTATTGATGACCCCACAGTGTTGCATCAACTGAGTGTGGAGCTGGCTTTATGGTCACCTAGGTTAATACTAAGTGGGGATTTCAATCTGCATTTGGATGCGACTTTTGATATTAGTGGTAACAGCATGTATGCAGGTAGAAAAAGGAACGTATTTAAGGCAGTCAAGGGGATTGCTCAAGAGTTTCAGTTGGTAGATGTGGGGTATGAAAAACGGGAGGGAACCTATGGTTGCACATTCTTTTCTGCCCCTCATAAAAGATATTTTAGGCTGGACTACTTCTTTGTCTCTAAGGAACTATTTAACGAACTCACTAATATAGAATACAGGGTCCTACCAAAAGTCATATCTGATCATAATCCTATTACCCTTGGCTTTGATTTAAATACTGTACATAATCCTAGGTCGTGGTCCTTTGACCGTAAGCTTTTGTTTGATTTATCCTACGTTGAGCATATGAATACCTGGATTCCTGAGTTCTTCGCTAACAATAAAGGGTCTGCCTCTGCAGAAGTAGTTTGGGATACATTTAAGTGCGGGGTTCGAGGCGAAACCTTGAGCTATGTAATAAGAAAACAGAAGGAGAACCGGAGGAAGGAAGAAACTGAGATGAATAACTTGAGACTGGTGGAGATTCAGCTTATGCAGGCTTGTAGCAAAGGATTAGCCACGGATACTATTCTTAAAGAGCTACTGGTTTATAAGGTTAAGATTCACCAAGGTTTTGCTTTAAAATCTGCCCAGCAATTGGCTGCATTTCGAACAGAGGTGTATGAAGTAGGAGAAACCTCAGGGAAACATTTGGCTAAAAGAGCCAGGCAGAAAGCTGTGTTTGCTAGTATAGACAAGATTAATAATGCTGTAGGGAAGACTGTTAATAAGGCTGTTGATATACTTAATGTGTTTGCCGAGTTTTACTCCAAACTATACACTGAAGACATGGTAGAGGATTGCTCAGCTCAGGTAACTCAATTTACAGAACAGGCCTTGAACGGTATTTTATCTATACAAGAGAGGGAGAAGCTGGACTTGCCCATTACTTGGGAGGAGATTGAGACGTCATTGTTGCCCTTAGCGTCCGGAAAAGCTGCCGGCCCTTACGCTATTCCTTTAGAGTTTTTTAAGCTCTTTCGATCAATCAATCATGCCATTTCGAGGCATATTAAGACCAGAACTGGCTGACTTATTTTCAGCAGCTCAACGTGGCAGCGCCCCTGCTTCTTGGCGGGAATCCATAATTACTGTATTTCTTAAAAAAGGCAAACCCCCTTTGCTACCGTCATCTTTTCGTCCTATCTCACTCATAAATGCGGACAGTAAAATCTTTTCTAAAATCCTCGCCTCACGTCTGTCTAATATTATTTCTTCTTTAGTTTCTAAATATCAACATGGGTTTATTCCTGCTCGCGATACCGCTGACCATATTCGACGGGTAATCACTTTTCTGGATTGGTCTCAGGCAACTCGGTCTAATGTTGGACTCATATTTCTAGACGCTGAAAAAGCCTTTGACCGGGTTGCCTTGGGTTATCTGTGGGATGTGCTTGCTAGAAAGGGATTTGGTCCAGGTTTTATAATGGCTTTAAAAACACTGTACGTCTCTCCGAAAGCCTGTATTAGAATTAATGCCCAACTTTCCCCTTTCTTTTTAATTTCTAGGGGCACTCGTCAAGGATGCCCCTGTTCACCTTTACTTTTTGCACTTTATATAGACCCCTTAATTAACCATTTTATTTCTGAGGAAAAGATTAGACCTATCTGTCTAGCCAACACAAACTACCGAGCTTTGGCTTATGCCGATGACATTGTAATTACCACCACGGATGTTCAGACTGCTCTTCCGGCAATAAACGATCTTGCCAAACAATTTGGATCATTCTCTGGCTATAAATTAAACTTGGGGAAAACTCAGATTTTATGCTCTGGGGATAATCCATCACCGAATATTCCTATTATTTCTGAGGTTACATATCTGGGAATCAAAATATCTTTGCCCATTGAAAAAATACCAGAACTTAATCTTAATCCTATGATAGCCCAAATCAATACCACATTAAATCGCCTTGATCATTTACACCTATCATTATATGGTAGGCTCAACATTTTGAAAATGCAGATCCTACCAAAGGTGCTGTATCTATATCACACTATACCTTTGGAATTTCATTCGTCCTGTTTTAAAAATTTAGAAAGGGCAACCTCTAGGTTCCTTTGGGGCTATAAACGGCATCGCAAAGCCCTTAAAAAAATGATTCTGAGTAGAGAGTGTGGGGGATGGAATGTCCCTTACTTTCTGTTTTACTACCTGGCGGCAGCACTCCAGTATATCAGCCCCCTCATAATTGGAGACAGAGTAAATATCCCCGCTTGTCAAACTCCATCGATCTTTGAAATGACTATGGGAGAGAGAGTGAAAGCTAGCTTCCTTAAGGTTGTTGAGCCCAGCTATCATAAAAAAACAAAGTACAAGACGCTGAAGGCAGCTTTTATAATCTGGCAAAAAGTTCGGAAGCTTTTGGCCTTGTCTAAACTGAATGTCTATACTCCCTTAGCTTCGCCTGGTCTTTTGCCATCTGTGATCTTCTGTGATTTAACTACTCACAAGTGGGGGCGACTTATTTATGAATGGTGAAATGGTTTCATTTCAGGATTTAGAGAATAATTTCTCCTTGGCAAGAAGTGATTTTTTCAAATTTCTTCAGATTCGTAGTTTCTTACAGAGCTTTTCGGCTATTAAGTCAGCCAGAATGATTAGAATTTATTTGTTTGAACTGTTACAGAAAAAGGCCCCTATTGGCTCGCTGTACTTAAGTCTGGTTCAAGAATGTGGGGATGATATGGATCAGTGCCAAATGAAATGGGCTAACAAACTGGGGGTGTCGGGGGTTGATGTTTTGTGTTCTGTTAAAATAGCTTCTGTTAAATTAGCTTCAGATTGTTTAATCACAGGGATGATGAAACCACAGCATTTTATGTGTTTACATGACCTCTATTACACCCCCAGCAAGGTTGTTAAGTGGAGCACGACCACTGGAACGAATTGTAGTCGGTGTGGGTTACATGCAGCTAACGATGTTCATATGTTTTTTCAATGCCCTAAACTCCGGGATTTCTTTCAACAAATTGAAAACTTTCTGACGGTTGTTCTAAGCTGTGATATTATAATAACTGCCGAATTGGTGCTTTTGGGCTTAGAGTCCGCCATCTCAAGAACTAAATCAATAAGGTGCTTTTTATTTATTTGTATGGCAGTAGCCAGAGCATGTATTACTAGGGAATGGATCAATTCGGATCCCCCTTCTTTCTTTACTTGGCGTGAGAAGTTACTTTTTATGTATAATTTAGAGTCTGCTATTTATAAGCTAAGAGGGGTCAAAAGAAGAGCTCTGGGGAGAAGATCTGGGCACACATTGCTGAATGGATTTAATTATTATTTCGCTTAAATTTGCAAATGTTTTTGTTCTTATTATGTATACAGTCGGAATTCTGTTACTATCTATTGCTGTATTTCCTTGCAAGAAAACAATAAAATTATAAAAAAAACAAAAAATAAAAAAAAACGCCTCAGCCAGACTCATACTGGACATCCGCCATCAAGCTCACATTTCCGGCCACCTGAAGGAACTCCACTGGCTCCCCGTTAACAAGAGAATAACGTTCAGCCTCCTCACCCACGCACACAAAGCCCTACGCGACCTAGGACCCGAATGCCTCAACACACGACTATCCTTCTACAAACCCACCCGCCAACTACGATCATCCAATCAAGCCCTCGCTGCAATTCCGCGCATCCACAGAGCCACCATGGGAGGAAGATCCTTCTCCTACTTGGCGGCCAGGACCTGGAACTCCCTCCCCACCCACCTCTGCCTTACCTAGAACCACCCCTCCTTCAGAAAGCAGCTTAAAACCTGGCTATTCGATAAATAACGCACCCACCATCCCTCAAGCACCTTGAGACCCTCTGGGTGAGTAGTGCGCTATACAAATTTCAGAACTTGAACTTGAACTAGAAGCAAGTGACCTTATCTTCTTAGGCAATTATCCCACTAAATAAATAAATGGAATATATTACACTTTTCTCAAAGGGCACTAATGAAATATGACAATACTTTTATGGTTTGCCAGAAAAGCTTTACATTCTCTCAGGTTATTGGGAATCACCAACCCAAAGATACCTTGAACAAAATAGGGGGTAAATAGCAGGGCTTTCAAAGTAATGTCCCCTTAAGGTTGAGTGGATAGTAAATTGTGTTAATGCAAGGTCATTTTGCTTACCATTTTTCAAAGTGCATATGTAACATTTTAGATTCGTTTTTCATCTACCTCCTGCCAAGTAGCTTCTCGGTTGTATGTTCTAGCAAAGAATGTACATGGGAGGGAAATAGTGAAAACATCAAAAGTTACAGGACTTAGATTACAGAGCTCAACACAACTTGCAGGCTCACACAGCAACTGAACTACTCAATCACATAGAAATCACAGTTTCAGAAAGCAGACAAATTATACATAACTTACATGCTCAAAAAAGCAGACAAATGATACATACCTTACGTGCACAAGGTTCAGGCAGCAATAGCTATAATATTATAATAGCCTTTCCAGTATAAATCTTGTACTGACTGTTGAGAAATCATGAAATAGTAATCCTGGCAGCAAGTGCCCTATGGAACCAAGGAACTGAAATGAGCAATAAGTGTGTACAAGTGTGTAAACTATTGGCATTGTAAATGACAATGCCTTTTATGTGTTTTAAAAACAAAAATGAAAGGCATTGTTATTTGCAATGTCAATAGCTTAAACTTGCGTAAATGCGAGACATATTGCATTGACAATGCTTGTCATTTTCATCAAGCACTCCTCTACCACAAGATCAGACATAGACAGACCTTAACTTTTATGTCCATTTATCATCACCAAATAGGAAGCGTATTCATCATATGCCAAGATAGTCACAACCATTATGTCAGAATTTGTAACAGGAATACAAAATTAAAGTTAAAGCTGGACCACTGTTGTTCCAGGTATAACCAGGGTTTTGTCAACATTTTCCTCACTAAGACAAGAATGGATCACTATTATGCCCAGGATTGTCAAACTCTTTCCATAAATGCCCACAATATAGCTAACATAGGGTGCCAGAGGTGACCAGAAAATAACTAAGAATGGGACCAGTTATGTTACTGATGGACTCTCATTATGTCAGTATTTCACTAAGAATGCTAGGAAATATGTAATTGACAGGCCATTATACCAGGTTTAGCATATCACAGATGAATTGTCAAAGCTGACAATGTGTCCAGAGTAATGATTTGACCATCACACCAGGGATAGTCTGAACATTACCAAACAAGCTTTCAATAACTAGTTTATAAAACACTCTAACAAAAGTTTTATTTGTTTTTTTTGGGAATTCCTCGGCGCTCTGCTAATTCAACGCTAGTGTCTAAATGAAAATAAATCTGTATGGTGCAACTAGGTAAGTGGATAAGCCCTGTAACCCCTCAATTTTGTGAAGGTAATTCCCTCACAATAACAAAATATATGAGCACCTAGGCACACAAAATAGTAGATAAATGGTATGTAGGTAAATACAAAAACCACATTGCGGTAGCCACAGTTATTAAAGAAATATCTTCGGATGAGTTGGATGGCGTTCAGCCTTTAAATCTTTCTTTCATCTGTTTATCTACTATCTATTTTGTGTGCCATGGTGCTCGTATAATATGTAATTTATAGTCTGTAATTATAATAGGGTTAATTAGTATCCCTCAAGAATGCTAATAATATATCACGTCGGAGCCCTATTTTGTACAAGTAAAGTCCAATTCACCTGCTAAACATTTACTCATATTCAGACATTTATGTGCATCTACATGCACACATTTATTCACGCATAAACACATTAACAAAAGCATTGATCGCCTTCCATTTTCAGAGGTCGACTCATCTGTATCTCCAGGAGGTCCTCCAATGTCACTGGAATAGAAAGTTAGAAAGCCTGTGCTAGCCTACATAAGTGGTTGTAGGCTCAGAAGGCTTAACCATGAATAGGCCTAGAACCTATAAGTACTGCAGTACTGTTAGAAATGGGTGTGTCTATTTGGCAATGGTTTGCTCCTTTGTCCAAGTAGGGACCCTTCTTCCTAGTCAGGGTAAAGGGGACACACTTCTAAAATAACTCCTGCTCACCCCCTTGGTAGCTTGGCACAAGCAGACAGGCTTATCTCAGAGGCAGTGTGTAAAGCATGTTGCACACATACAGTAATACAGTGAAAACACTACAAACGGACATCACACCAATTTAGAAAAATAAGAAATCTTTTCCAAAACAAACAATACCAAAATGACAATAATCCAACATATAATAATAAAAACATGTGATTCTTAGAAGGTAAAAACTGTTCTAATCAAAGCAAACTATAGATACAACACTTTCAACACAAAGTACCTTGGATACGCCAAAATTATTTAAAAAAACAGCCACAGCGAAGGTGATGCGTCAGTTCCTTATGCCCAGGGTAAGTGATGCATCGGTTTCTTACTTCATGGGAGGTGATGCGTCGGTTCCTTATTGTGCGGGAGTTAATGCGTCGGTTTCCTACGGGAACCCCAGCATTCTTTTAGATTTGGCGCCCCGGTCTCAATGCTGCAATAGCGGCAATGGTGCTGCGTTGGTGTCTCTAGTTGCGGTCCCACAATGCGTTGGTTCTTGCAGCCGCATAGCAGGGTGTGCATCGGAAGCTGTGCGGTGATCTCGGTCTTCGGAGATTGGTGCCCAGGATTCAGCATGCAACAATTTCTTCAGCCGTGTCCAGACAATGTGTCGGTTTCTTCAACGGCACAGCGGCGATACATCAGAAACGATTGCGGATGTGTCGCGCTTCTCTTAGTTGCTCCTCCTTTCCAGCAGTAACAACTTCCAGAGGCCCAACACAGCAACAGGCACCTATTCGCAGGTCAGAACTCCCAGCCAGGAGTTCAACGGTGCTGGTAGTGAAGTCTTTGTGTCCCTGAAACTTCAGAACAGGAGGCAAGCTCTACTTCAAGCCCTTGGAGATCTTCTTCAAACAGAATACACAGCACACAGCAAAGCCTTTATCCACTCCTTGGCAGAAACAGCCACTGCTAGCCAACCCAGACGGCACACAGCAAAAGGGACAGTACTTCGCCTTCAGCTTTCCCAGCTCTTCTCCTTGGCAGAGGTTCCTCTTGAGTCCAGAAGTAATCTAAAGTTCTGGGCCCCAATATTTATACAGCATTTCTCTTTGTTCTCTTGTGACAGAGAGGCTCTGTGCTCAGTCAAAACCAGTTCTGTACTGTCTGGTCCAGCTTCCCAGCAGGAGGTGGATACAGCATTGGGTAAGGCAGATCAGGCCTATTCAGGTGCAAGGAAATCTCCTCCCCCTACTCTAAATACAGCCAAGGTCTATTCAGCCCAGCCCTGACTCATTCAGGAAAGGCAGGACACACATGCATTCCCCCAGTGGCTGTCTGAGAGAAAGCACTTCCCCAGCCCCTGTCACTCCAAAGCCAGACAGTCATTCCACAAACCGGAAAAGGCACGCAGGATGGCCAAGCAAGAAAATACCCACTTTCTAAAAATTTAATTTTCAAGCACACAATATAAAAATAATTTTTACTAAAAGATGCATTTTTAGATTTTGAGTTCAAACATACTAAACTCCACCTTTCCATCTTGTCCCAATGGGAAGTTATACTTATAAGATGTTATAAATAAACACCCATTCTATCCTATGGGACAGATAGCCTTTCAATAGTGGTAAACGCAATACATTGTATTTCACTCTCAGGACATGTCACACACATCAGTACATGTCCTTGGTTTCACATACACTGCACCCTGCCCACAGGGGTACCTCGGACTTACATTAGGGGTGACTCACATGTAATAAAAGGGAAGGTTAGAGCCTGGCAACTGGGTGCACTTGCAAGGTTGACATGGCAGTAGAGACTGTGCACCGACACTGCAGTGGCAGGTCTGAGACCCCTTTGAAGGGCTGCTTGTGTGGGTGGCACAATCAGTGCTGCAGGCCCACTAGCAGCATTTGACTTAAAATCCCTCAGCATACACAGTACACTGTACTAGGGACTTAGTAGTAAGTAACACAAGCCAATCATGGAAAGACCAATCTATATTCACAATTTATAGGGAGAGCATTTGCACTTCAGCACTGATCAGCAGTGATAAAGTGCCCAGAGTCATAAAACCAACACAAACAGGGTCAAAAACAGGAGTCCACAAAGCGAAAAGTCTAACAAGTACAGAGCACGTTAGCCAGCAGGGGGTAGAGTAGCGTGAAGAGTCTCAGGGAAGAAGTTACAAGACTAGGTTCAAGCATTGGTCCTTTGTGAAGGGCAGGCACATAAACAGTTATGGCCCATTGGAGGGAAGAGCTGGAGACTCCTCCTTTTCGATCGTGTAGCAAATGGGGTGAAGATCTGTAAATTGTTCGAGTCCACCACAGCCTGTGACCAGTGAGCAAAAAGGTGGAGGCAGGACAGGGACCTTATCCTCATCTACCGTTTCATGAAACAACGCCATAGTTCCTGCCCTTTGGGACAGAAAACTTTGAAGAATAACCAGTGGTACAAAGTCAAATCAACAAATCCTCGCTAATAGTTTCTACTCATGTAGAGCCAAACAAGCAACAAGTATTGCTATGCCTATACTTCAGCTAACATGGTTAAAAAAAAAACAATGCTTTATTAAATTGAGGAATAATGAAAGCACTTTTTGCATATTTCCTTCTTCATGAAGTAAGTGACTGAACTCGGTAGCACACAAGGAATCAATCAATAATCACTTAAACAGATCACTTGAGAAGCTAGGAAATACAAATTTAATTTAGTATCTAGAAACTGTGGGCAGTAAGAGTAGCCATAATAACATTTGTAGCATTAAGAAATATAACTCTAGTAAGAAAGCATCTTAGCTAGTCAAAAACTGAGTTCCAAGGCCTCTTCTAAAGCTAAGTCGGGCTTCACCATGTGTCACATCGAATAGGTCTTCTCTCACATGTGGTTCTGCAATTGATGTTATTTTAAGCAATATATTGAGTTTGTCGAGATAAATCTTCACCTTCCTTTCATTGTACAATCACATCAAGAAATGCTTTATTCGGAAATTATAAAAAAAACATAAAAGCGCACATGCAATACACCAAGTAAAAAAAATCACTCACGATAACAATGATATAAAAATACATATAAAATCACATTTCATACAACAATTAGTAACACATTAAGTTTCTAAATCTCGCTGCAAGTGCTAAAGAACTGGCAACAAGGAATACAAAATATAAAATCACATTTCATTCAGCAGTTAGTCTATCATTGAGACTCTAAATCTAACTGCAGCTGCTAAAAAGCTGGCAACATGAAATAAAATATTGTCAGATAACTTTTATAAAAATCAAGAGAGCCTGGTGCGCTTGCGGAAACTCATGGGCTTTGAGAAGAGGGTGCAAATAAGCCTTCCTAGGGATGTCATAAAACTTTCAGAACAAGGTAAAATGAAAGGTGTCCTGTGGAGACTTCTAGTTGCAGCTGCAAGTTCCTATAGTTGAAAACTCATGCCAACCCCGAGAGAAGGCGACATGTTGAACCTAAATCTAGTGAGCAGAAAACTAGCATGAGCAGAGGTGATTTTATCGGGGCAAGCAGAGAGGTGCACCCTTCCGAGGTTAGTTAAAGAAGCCTTAACATGCTTAAGCCATGGGATATACAGGGCAAAGTCAAGGGATAAACAATCATGCAAAATAGCAGCCAAGAGAAATGGTATGAGAAAGATAACTGACCCGCAATTCTTCATGGAGTAGGTGTGAGGAGATAATCTGAGGGACACAGAGGAGACGTCTCAAGAATTTGCTCTCTGCCACCTGTAAGAGATTGTGTTTAATGTGGCCCCAGATCGCACTCCCATAAATGGACTTGGAAATGGTTTTGGTGTGATAAATTTGCAGAAGGGCGCTAAACGGTTTGCTACCCAGTCTGGTGCATAGTTTCATACAGCAGCATTTGTCCTATCAAAATCAGACAACGTCCCTTTGAACAGAGAGCTCCTATAAAGCCTGCAAATGCATTTATAAGGGCTTGTAGGCTGCTGGCCATTTTTGCCAGAAGAATGGCATCATCTGCATATAACAGGACAGGTTGGGGTCTGCCTTTAACTTGCAGACAATCTACACCCACCTGTACCAATATCTGTTGAAGTGTGTTAATGTACCGGGTAAAAAGGAAGAGGTCCAGGATGCACCCCTGTCTGACCTTCACCCTTTTCTAGAGCTGTCTGTGCAGTCAGATGTATAAATGACTGATGCAACTGTATGGAGATTAAGGACCCTCAAAATATATACTATATCCTGGTCAACAGCTATGTCCAAAATATTCCTCCAAAGCTTGTCTCAGTCAAAGGCTGAGTTTAAGTCCAGAAAGCAAACTTGATGGATGTCCTTTAGGCCACAATGTATTTATTTAGGACAAGATGTAAATTCAGGCATTGGTCACTCGTGGACCTCCCCCATCTAAAACCATATTGGACAACCAAAAGTATATTGTGGGCTCGGGACCTGATGACTATCTGTCTATCTAGCATGACCCCATCAAGGACTTTCATAATGGAGTCAAGTAAGGATATAGATTTATAACACAGCAGACTATCCCTGTCCCCTTTTTTGAACACTGGAACCCAGGAGGGGCACAGCAGAGTTCAAAATGTTCATTAAAATGAGAGCTCAAGTGTCAATATCGTCCCGATATACATCCGATGGGATGCCGTCTGTACCTGAGGCCTTATTCTTGGAGAGGCCTAAAAGTCCCTTATTCACTTCAGCCAGGGTTAATTCAAGATAGGATGGAGGGTTGCGCGGTGCTGCGACGCAAGATGGCCACCCCCTGAGAAGCTCCGCTGCTTCGAGCTCCGCTCAATTTTACCGGGACCTCTCGCACGACTTCCTACTTATACCCGACGACAGATTCAGCTGTCGGAAGGATGGGGGACCTGCCTGAGCAAGTATCAGACCCTGGGTCGGTTTGAATATTCCCTTTTTTTCCGCTTGTTTGTTTTGCAGCCGGCGGCTGCCATTTTGACTCCTCTTTTAATGACGTGCCAATAAATAACAGCGCGACGTTACACCTCACCCCCTCAAAGTGAGAGCACAGCTTTGATGATTTTTAGCAATTTACTGGGAGAATAGTCACTCGACCTGCATGACTATTGAATTTACTGAGGGAGTTAGGCGCTGGACCTTCCAGAAGCCTACATGTTATGTCAGCAAAGCTTCAGAAATTCTGCCTGAGGTTATTCATCCTATTTTCATTCTATTATCTGTATCAACTGTCGGATAGATGGGGGACTTACTTGCGCATGTTTCAGACCCTGGGTTGGTCTCAATTTTAATTTTTCTGGCGCCTGTTTGTTTCTCGGCCCCGCGGCCGCCATTTTGGCTTCTGTTTGCTGACGCGCTTACATTTTCACCAGTGTGATGCTACATCGTACCCTTTTTCCTCAGAAGTTCTCCCCCTCACTATTTTTTAAGCATGGGCTTCACATTTTTTGTTGCAGCACTGAGGCATTTTAACTTCCTATGAAGTCTCGTCATTTAGTCAATAATTGCATAAAGGGACTTTACCCGGTTGCTGTGCAGCTTCGTTGCCTCATCTTGTTTTGACTCCTTTTGGTGTTGGTGCTACTGCTCCACTGTTCTGCTTATCAGTGTCTTGCCCTTTTCTCATGAACTTTTTTAGTATCAAGCCTACTGCCCCTACTCTGTTGCAATTATGGAGCACTCTCACAAATATCAGAGCTCCGCAAACAGTGGGCGTAAAGATACTAACACCTCATCCGGCAAGCGGCTTAAAAAAAGACCCGCCTTTACCCTCTAAGTCACCACTTCCTCTCACCCTGGAGGACATTATGGAGGAGTTGCGCCTCATTCGCCCTTTTATGTCTGAAACTGCCGCTACTTTACAGCGTATGGAAGACAAATGGTCTAACCTCGATTTAAGACTATCCGATGTTGAACAGAAAGTCAGTGATGCTCTGGATGTACTTGCTAAAGTGGAAACCCTCACTAATTAAGTCGCTCATCTGAAGAAAATTACAGAGGATTTGGAAAACCGTAATAGACGCAATAACCTGCGTATTTATGGTATTCCAGAAAATTCTAAAGGCACAGACTTGATTGCATTCTTGAAAACTCAGGTCCTTCCACTCGTCGGTCTATCAAAGACAATGGATTTTAAAATCCAAAGGGCGCATAGACTTGGACCTCAGAGTGCTTCCACTTCTTCTAAGCCCAGAGATATCATCGCATATTTCCTTCTCTATTTCAATCTTATTGCCATCGTCAATGCTGCAAAACAACATAAGCAACTCTTCTGGTCGGGACACAGTATATTCTTCAGTCAAGATGTCGCCAAATCCACTGCCACCCGTCGGAAGGAATTTCTTGACTTGAGACCTACATTACGCTCAATGAATGCACGTTATGGTCTAATTCATCCCTGCTTCTTGAAAGTTAGTTGCTCCTGAGAAGCTAGGACTCTATGCTGCTAAAAATGTACATTGCTTTATTCTGTCGCTTTTGAATTTGTGTTACTTTTAAAATTTCAGTTGCTCCTGAGGCGAAAAGCCGGGAGCTAGGATCCAATGGTGCTGTCTTTTTAAATATCTCATTGCTTTACGTGCCGCTTATTGAATTGGTGGTACTTTTGTAAAAATAAAACCCCTACCTGACATTAGGAAGCTCTTGCCTGCTCCGCCGAACAGGTGCGGAAATTACATCTACCGCACACAGTGGCCGCCGGCAACTTCCACGCCCACCTCGCAGGGTGGACGCTGGGGGCGCGGCTTAGCCCGATGACGCGACCTGCGGCGGCTTAAAGGAATATGGGTATAACACCGCGCAGCGGTTGAGAGCAGCGGGCGCGCCATGGATGCGCCGGAAGTGCGCCAGAGGTAAGCCCGTCTGTGCCCGTCCGGGCCAGACCGAGCCCAGAGGCCAAGACCCCTGGTCTGCTGCCCTCTAAGCCTTCTCCCAGGATAGTTCATTCTTCCACAGAGCTCTGTAATATCCGCAAAAAAGCTGTGGAAGATGATGGCGGTATGTTAAGTTGTTTTTACCATTTTCCTATCCAACTCGAAGGGCCGGTGGCTTGTAAACACTGCTTATTTCAAGGGAATATGCAGGTTAGCCATGCAGCTTCAACTCGCCTTTTAAAGATTTCGCCCTCGGGAGACCGTACCTTCATTCTGTGTAATGTGCGTTCTTTGGCCAAACATTCCTTCGAGATATGGGATTTGATTAACTCATACTCGCCGGAAATTTGTTTTCTGACGGAAACGTGGCTAAACACCACCAATTTCCCGTTGATAAATATAGCTATCCCTGAGAATTACAAAATTATCCATCTGGACAGGGTGGGGAAATTGGGGGGGGATAACCATTGTCTGTAAGAACCACATTAAAAATTGCTTGGGTCAACACACAAATTGACGACAGCATGGAAGTAGGAATCCTTCAAGCCAATTTTTCTCCTCCTGAGAGCTGGACTGGGGCCCTTGTCTATCGACCTCCAGGTCCTAAGGCGGACTTTGCGGACAAACTGGTGGACCTGATAGCCACACATGCTCTCGCTGTGAATACGTTTTTTACTCTTGGGCGATTTTAACTTTCATGAAGAACTACTCACATCCCCGGAAGTGAGTACGCTTCTTACGGTTCTGGAACAGCTGGGGCTCTCACAGAGAGTCCTGGGAGCCACGCACAAGGGAGGTCACACCCTGGACCTAGTCTTTACAAATATAGGCTTTCTCAGTTTTGACCCTCCGACACCTCTCACCTGGACAGATCACGCGATGATCAAGTTCACGTCGGCCTCTAGCCTGCCGATATCCGTTGGTCAGCCGATGGGGAGGGGGAAATTACTCCAGCGCCAATGGAACAAGCTATCTTCTCAGATCTTTGAAGCAGAATTTCAGGCGCTGTCCCGGTTGATGGACCAAGATGTATCAAGGGCCCTGAAGGGATTTGGTGAGGGCCTGGTACATGTTCTGGATACAATCATACCTGCAAATAGACAGGCCAGACCCATACGAAGTCGTCGTTCGGCCCAATGGTACTCGATCGAACTGAAACAGGAAAAATCATCTTGTAAAAAGCTGGAAAGAATTTGGCGACGGAATAAGTCCTCGCAGTCGAAGGCGCAATTTAAATCCGCACAGGCGGTATATCATCACAATCTAAACGCAGCTAGATGTCAGTATATTGTGAGTCAAATTGAAAGGGCAGACAGTTCTTCCAAAGCCCTATTCGACATTGTAAAGGACTTCACCGCTCCGGCCGCCTGTACAATTCCTCCCACTGAATCACAAGAGTTATGTGACTCATTGGCTGACTTTCTTCAACAGAAAATTGAAAGAATTGATGCCAATTTTCCAACCCCAGAACAGGTTCACCCATTACCTGACTGTAGCTTAGGAGGCCATATTGCACAGACAGATTGCTCATTGGAATATTTTTCGCCGATCTCCCTTATGGAGACACAAAGAGCTTTGGAGGCTGCGAAATCAGGGTCCCCGGCAGACCCCTGTCCCCCTAAGGTTATGTCACTTCTCTCTAACACTCTGGCCCCCTCCATTCAAAGGATTTTTAATCTTTCGATCCTGGAAGGTGTGGTTCCAGCACCTTGGAAGGAAGCTTTTGTCCGTCCTATACTTAAGAAGCCCACTGCCAACCCCCAGGACTTAGGTAACTATCGCCCATCTCCCTGCACCCTCTACTAGGAAAAATGCTGGAGAGTTTCATAAACCAGCAACTAAACAGGTACCTAGAAACAAACAACATCTTGGACCCTTCACAATCTGGGTTCCGGCGGGGCTTTAGCACCGAGACTGCCCTGTTGGCAGTAACGGACTCCCTAAGGCTGACCATAGATGCAGGTGGCTCGGCAATTCTGGTGCTGCTCGACCTCTTCGCGGCTTTTGATACCATATCCCATGCTAAGCTCGCGGAGAGGTTGAGCTCCGCAGGCATACAGGGTTCAGCCCTTAAGTGGCTGCAGAGTTTCCTGCTGGACAGACATCAAATGGTTACCATGGGCCCATATCAGTCCAAAAAAACTCCGTTGACCAAGGGTGTTCCCCAGGGCTCCTACCTTAGCCCCACCCTCTTTAATATCTATATGGCGCCATTGCTAGGGTGGTGGAAGCCCTGGGGTTCGAAACGGTGTCATACGCCGATGACACCCAGCTGGTGTTCAACTGTGGGCCAGATAGGGAAGCTGACAGACTCCGTTTTCGCAGAGGGATGTTGGAGATCTCAATTTGGATGGCCAACAACTGCCTCCAATTGAACCCGAGCAAGACTGAAGTCATGCTGCTGGGAAAGGCCGAGGAGTCCTGGTCTCCGGATTGGTGGCGGGCGCAACTCGGGTCTGCCGCTGTGCCATCACAGAGCGTGAACAATCTGGGCATTAAGCTGAACCACACCCTTTCAATGCAAGACCACATTTCCTCAATAGCTGGGGCTTGTAATTATAGGTTAAGACTGCTACGAAAGATTCTTCCTTTTATTCCCATGATACATCGAAGAATGCTGAACCAGGCAACGATTATTAGCCGGCTGGACTATGGCAATGCCTTGCTAGCCGAGGTCGGAGCAACTTACCTGAAGAAACTGCAGGTTATTCAGAATACGGCCGCTAGGCTGGTCCTGAATCAGCCAGCGGGCACCCCATCATTGCCATTGTTGAAAACCTTGCACTGGCTTCCAGTCAAACAAAGACCTTTTTTCAAAGTGTGTTGCCTGACTTTTACTGCCCCTCCAGGGTCTTGGCCCAGCATATCTTCAAAAGAAATTGATAAAACATATTCCTAACCGCCCACTGAGGTCTAGCACGCTGCAACTGCTTCACATTCCACGCATCAAACGAAGTAGGTCTGGGGGCAGGGCCTTTTCCTATCTGGCCCCTAAGTATTGGAATAGTCTCCCCGTTACCCTTGAGGCATTCCCTCCTACCATGCCTGTTTAGGAAACATCTGAAAGCGCACCTGTACTAACGTTGTCGTCCTGCTATTTGTCCCCTTCGGTTGTGACTGAGAAAAAGCGCAGAGATGCCCCCTGGCGATTTGTGCGCTATACAAGATGTTATAACAAAGTTACCTATAAAGAGAGAACATGGAGCTTCGAGCATCCTGCTGACCTTCGCAAATTCATCCATTCCCACAAGGGTGATTCAATGGACTTTAGTAAAACATGAGGATAACTTTTGGTTGTTAATGCTTGTTGTGTTTCCTGTTTGTTATGCCTCTCTTATTTATTCCATATAATCCTTTTTTTCTCCTATTTTGTTTCTTTTTGGTTTCTTCCCCCAACTGTAGTCGGAGACTCCCCTTCCAAGTGTTGCCCTTTTGTACACCCATGTGTGTATTTGGTCTTCCCTGTAATCCTGTTCCTCCTAGCCCATGGTATGCCTTTTTATTGTCCCACTTTTCTGTTTTTTTCTCTCTGCTCGTTGCTTCTCTTCTGTGTGGCCCCCTCATTTTACGCTGCCCCTTCCCACTTCAATGGTTTTTCTTATGTCTCACCCTATGACTGAAGTCTTCGGACTTCTAGTCATCTTCTTTTTGATATCTTTCTGGATGGAACCTTTTCATCCACCTTCCCTTTTTCTGTTTTTTGTTTGGCCTCTTTCTCTTTCTGCCTTCTTTTTTTCCTTCTCCTTTCTCATTGTTCCCTCATTTGCTCATCCATTACTTCAATTACTTTGTCTCTTTTATCTTTTACCTTCTCATCATTTTTCCATCTTCTGGTTGCTGCTTTGTCCGCTTTTCATTCTTTTGTGGTATATCTTTTTCAGCTTTTTCCTTTCTAAAGGTTTGACTTTTTCCACTTCTTTCACTATTCCTCTTTCATACTCTTTTATTAATCTAACTACATTCATACTCCCTCATATTTCTTTCCTTATTTTTTATTTCTCACTAATACTTGCTCTTTTTCCTTTCTCCATCCTTTTACTTCTCCACCAACATTGGGTTGGTGAAATCTTTTGCTCACCCGCAATTCACAACAAAAATAAAGTGATTATTTTGTTTCATACATCTTTAGATGTTTCATTACAAAATACATTTTTAGCTAATGAAGGTAGATGGCTTTATTTAGATGTTACTGTTAACAAAAACCAGTTCTCTCTTTGCAATGTTTATAGTCCCACTGGTGTTGATGTATCCTTTTGGAATAACTTTTCCACTTTTCTTTCCTCTCATGTAGCTGACCACTTAATCCTGGGTGGGGATTGTAACCAACTCATGGACCCTTTCATTGATAGAAAATCTCAGACTAGGTATGTCCCGAATAGAATTCAGGAGGGTTTTTTCAAAACCATTACTAACAGAGGGTTAATTGATTCATGGCGCACCTCTCACCCTGACACTTTAGAATTTTCTTTCTTTTCCCCTGTTCATAAATCACATTCACGCATTGACTATTTCTTTCTTACACAATCAGCTTTTCAATTCATGACCAAGATGGAGATTGGCTCAATACACATTTCTGATCATGCCCCTGTTATTCTAGATATGGATTATCCCCTTCGTTATCCTGCTTCCAAGAGATGGCGCTTTAATAACTCCCATTATCAAAATCGGAAAACCTCCCCTAGAACATAATATACATATATGGTATTAACTCCGATTCTTTTCAAATATCAGCATTGTCCCACACAGAGTACATTTATTTGAAAAGCATATCTCTATATTTATTATTTTTTTATCATTAGATCATAGCTCCCTCCTCCTTGATACTCAATTCTCTGAGCAATTTCTTCTATTCGCCCAGGAGTTCTTCCAACACAATCTTATCTCTGTTTTTGTTTGGGATGCCTTTAAAGCTTCTGCTAGGGGCTTCATAATTGAATTTGTTTCTCGTTAGAAGAAGAAAACTATTTCTCACTCGCTTTCCCTTCTCAAGCAAATTAAGGCCTTGGAGCACAAATACTTTACCACCAATGGTTGTGATACTCTACCTCTTCTCATTCATGCCAAAATGCAATATAATAAACTCTTGTGGGATTCAGCTAGCAATTTTCTTCTTAAATTTAATGCTAAAATGTATGGTGGTCGCAAAAAAGCGGGTAGATCCCTTGCAAATTGTCTTAAAATTAAAAAGCAAAAATCCACAATTTGCGCCATTAAAGATAATTCTGGTACTCTGCACTTTTCAGATTCTTCTATACTCGATTGCTTTACAACGTTTTATTCTTCTCTCTATACCCCTGAATCTTCCCCCTCCTCTGACCTTATTGATTCCTTCTTTAGCAGTATCCCCAAACAATCACACAATGCTCCCGATCTTACTTCTCTCGATGCTCCCATTTCTGCAAGAGAATTAACTGAGGCACTGACCCTACTTCCAAAAGATAAAACGCCTGGGCCTGATGGTTTCTTGGTCCGCTTTTATCTGCATTTCAAAGCATTTCTGATTCCTCATCTTTTGACATTGATTAACTCTTTTTTGTTAGCTGGAGAATTGCGTGGTTATTTTACTCAAGCAATGTTGTGTCTCATTCCTAAAAAGGACAAGGACCCCTCTTTGTGTAAGAACTATAGGCCAATCTCCTTAATTAATACGGATTGAAAAATCTACACTAAACTTCTTGCTCTTCACATTAACACGGTAATTCCCAACCTTGTCAATATTTATCAATCGGGCTTTGTGAAAGGTCGCTCAATTACGGACAATTCACGTACTCATCTTAATATTATACACTTAGCTTCTAAACTCGACTCCCCTATTGCGGCCATTACATTAGACGCCGAAAAGGCTTTCGATAGGGTGTGTTGGGATTTCATTTTTGGGTCTCTTCGGTGGCACGGTTTTAGTCCCACTATTATCAAATTCATAAACTTTTATATTCCTCGCCCTCCAATTCAGTTTGGGTTAATGGTTCTCATTCTCGATATTTCCCTCTTTTTAGAGGCACGAGACAGGGTGGCCCTCTCTCCCCTCTCCTTTTCATCCTTGCTCTTGAACCTTTCTTAGAGACTATTAAACGTTCTAAGGTTTATACGGGTTTTACTTATCATGATTGCATATCAAATGTATTGCTTATGCGAAAGATGTTCTTCTCTTTATTTCCAATCCGTCCACTTCTCTCCCAGCCTTTTTCTCCTTATTAAATGATTATTCCGGTGTTTCAGGTTATAAACTAAATGTTGACAAATCTGAAATCCTCCCTCTTAATAAATTCTGTCTCCCTTCTATGTTTACTGGCTCTGGTTTTGCATGGGACTCCTCTCACATCAGATGTCTTCGTGTCTTATATTGTAATATTCTTAGGGCTCTCATCAAACTCAATCACTCTGATATTCTCTCTAAGCTCACGGCCCTCATTGATAGTTGGTCACCCCTTTTTCTTCCATGGTGGTGCAGACTAGCCACGATTAAGATGATTCTTCTCCCTATCATTAATCTCTATCTTTCTATGCTCCCTATTTCCCTTCCTTACACCTTTTTTCGTTCTGTCAATAGTCTAGTTATTAAATTCCTCTGAAATAATCGCAAGCCTAGAATTTCTCTAGCTCGCCTACAACTCCCTAAAGATTCTGGAGGAGTTAATTTTCCTAATCTTAAACGTTATCACTCTGCTTTTTCTTTGAAGCAAATTTGGACCTTCCTTTCCGATCCCAATACCTCCTCATGCACGGTGTGGAGTTCCTTAGAAATGGCACAATGTTCTCCCTTTTCTTTTCTTTCTGCTATCCGGGTCACTTTACCCCCAAAACGTTTATGTTTCCCTAGCCTTTTGCACTCTAAGGCGTTGGTTCTTACTTCGCTTTCAGCTAATTTTTCTCCTACCTCCTGTTCTTTGGACATCCCTCTTTGGTACAATAAAAACCTCAAGATCAATAATCGCACCCTCTTTTGGAAGGAATGGATAGACAAAGGGATCATCACTCCTCAACACTTGCTTAAGGGAGATACTTTCTTATTTTTTTATGAGATTCAATCTCTTTACTATATCTCATCACGCTATTCTGCTCATTATACTACACTCAAAGATGCCCTCGCCAACTATTGTTTCCCTACTACTCTTTCGCCAACTACCTCCTCCGAACCCCCCTCTCCTCCCCCTAGCCCTATCGATTTTTCTACCCAATTTAAAGCAGCCACTATTTATAAATTGATTGCTCACACTCCCACACTTAGAGGAAAAAGACCTCTACATAGATCTCCCCTTGTGCACATGGGACACTCCCATTGTCCCGGACCCACACTACTTCTCTCGTTCGGCCAGCACAACACAATCCCTATATTTTTTTATAATAGACTATTTTTCACTCCTAGTACCCTTCATAAATTCAAATCGCTGGATTCCCCTAAATGTTGGTCATGCTCC
Source organism: Lissotriton helveticus (assembly GCF_964261635.1). NCBI lineage: Eukaryota > Metazoa > Chordata > Amphibia > Caudata > Salamandridae > Lissotriton > Lissotriton helveticus. Next base: position 664,006,852 of record NC_136057.1, read on the forward strand.
CATGCGCCTGCTGATCTCTTTCATATGTTCTTTCAATGTCCCCCTATTGCTGACCTAAGGTCCAGAATATGGTCTAAGTTAAATGATATCCTTATGTCAAATATTCCTTTTCACATTGAACATGTTTTCTTAGGTCAAATGTCCCCTGTTTTTGATAATTACAAAGAGTGCGGTAACTTTGTCAATCTATTCATTGCTATTACTTTTCAGATTATTACTTCTAATTGGAAGGACCCATCAAATGTTTCCTTTCTAGCATGATTCAAACTTACTTTGTCATCATCATAGAATGTACAGAGCTTACGCTTCCTCCACTCCCTTGTTGATTAAGAGAGACTTATTGTGGTTACCTTTGACAAACTTTTTATCTAGGAAGTTACCTTAATTGTATATTATGTTATTTATTATGATAGATTGTTCTTTCATTCGTTATTGTTTTCTCTTTTTTCTTTCCTCCCTTTTCCTTCTTTTTTCTCTTCCTTTTCTCTTTTTTCTTCCTTTCTTTCTCCTCTTCCTTATCCAAAATACTCTTTAAAATGCACCTGTATTAAGTATGGTTCTATTCTATAGGGTTACTTTTCTACCTTTGTTTCTCATCATATTCTTAGGTATTATTGTTTCCTGCTAAGATGGACTGTGTACTGATGTTTTACATTGTTTTTCTCTTTTAATAAAGCATTTTAAACACAAAACAAAATACAAGATAGGATGTCCCTTCAAGTGGGCATCCTGCCTCCCTGTTGGTTGAGCTATAATCCTCGTTATATACTCCTTCAGCGTGAGTAATACAATTTTCTACCTCATTGTGATGCACTAAGGAAGTGGAATAATCCAGCACAAAAAAAGAGCTGGTATATGGTGACACACAATTTGGCGCTGTTCTTTAAACAACTGGGGACAAGTAAATTGTCCCAGGCTGCATCCCTGATCTAATTTTTTCACTTTCTCACTTCCTCTTTGAAATTACGTAAGAGTTTTATCAACAGTGAGACATCCCTTGGGGGACTTTAAGGGTTGTTTTTAATGTCTTTCACAGGTGTGAGCAATCTTTGTGGAACATTTGGGATCGACAGAGGCTCTCAATACCACAGAACAGATGAGAGACGCAGAGCCTACTCTCGCAATGTGGGAGAAGGAATTAAGGATTACATGCGCACTGGAATGATCATTAGCACAGATTGCAAGCTCATTAGTACACTTGGTGGTAAAAGTACTTCTAAAACTCTGTGTGGAAATTTGCGACCAACATATTGTTCTTCCTTGGCTATTGGGATTTAATAGCCCGCCAGGTTCCCAAAAGTCAAAGTCAAAAAAGATTTTATTTGTATTGGTACTCTATAGAGGACCACAAATATACAATTTACAAAAAAGAGAAAAGATAAATTTCGCATATAATCAATACAATGGTAAAAAAGATTTTAAAAACTTAAAGAAGTTATGGCAAACAAATTCATTTGACGGATATTTACATAACTGCAATAGTTCACTCACTTTGACAATTCTACAAGTTTGATAGATCGGGGCAAGATATCTAGTGCGTGCAGTAGTTACATTTATGTTGGGACACGCAAACAGCAAGTGCTCAATATCTTGATCTCCCCCTTCACACAGGGGGCATAGGAGTGATCTTCCTGGCGACCACCTTGCTGTGTAAGTTGATACTGGTAGGATACCCAGTCTTAGCATAGTGATTGTCCTCCTTACACCATGAGTCAGGGAATACCTGATGTATGGTTGGATTTGCTTATATTCCAAAGAGTCCACGAAAGATTTATATGTTTTCAGTTTTTTGCAGTGGTCATAGTCTAATTTATAGCTTAGTTTCGGGGTGTAACATCTTAGAAACAGTTTCAATTGTGCTGCTGACCAACTGCATAGAATATCCGTGGTGATTTCTGCCATTTGGAATATAATTTTCATATTGTTTAAGAAGGTCTGGTTTCTTGTTTCACTATTGAAGACTTCCTTTTTCAATAGGTGTCTTAATGTGCCCTCCTTTGCTTTGAGTAGATTGTAGCTCCTCCTGATTACATTGGCTACTGCTGTGGCGAAAGAACTTGTAATCGAGAACTCCAAACGTAATGCCTGAACAGGTACAGAATCAGAGACCTTCATTATTTTTCTTAAGATTTTCCCCTCTTTGCGGTCCATGTAGGTCCACTGTTTTATCGGGATATACTCTGTTGCATATGATAGTACAGGTGGAATTTTTACTTTATAAATTTTAATTAGAGAAGAGAAGTGCCGACTTCCAGTGGAACGGTAGAGTCTTAAAAGGGCCTCAGTGTGAACATCAGATTTCCTCATTAGATTTTCAATATGTTTTGCATTAGAGATGTTCTTTGATAGTATCCTGCCAAGATACGGATACTCGTTCACTACTTCTACTTTTCTTCCACCTAAATTCCAACTGTATTTGTTTCTAAGTTTCTTCTTTGAAAAAACCACAATTTGTGTTTTGCTTAAATTCGGGGTTAAAAAGTTTGCTTTTGAATATGCAATGAGTATATCCAGAGAGTTTTGTGAACCGAAAGGGGTTAAGTCAAGCATTACTATGTCGTCAGCATACATTAGTACTTGTATGCTTTGCGTAGCAATTTTAGGTGATAAACATAGGCCCTGCTGTAACTGCTCAGGCAGGTCACTGAGATATAAGGAAAATAATAATGGTGCCAGTAAGCACCCTTGCTTTAGACCATTGGCTGTTTGTATCCTTTTTGTTAGGCCCTTTTCTCCCCCCATTTGCACCTGACACCAGGTATTGGTGTGGAGATTCACGATGGTTTGCAGTAGTTGTTCTGAAATTCCAAGTTCCCTGAGTTTATGCCATAAGGTTGGTCGATCGACACGGTCGAACGCAGTCGAGTAATCAATGAACACTGCGTATACCGACTGTGATTTTTCTGTTACATATTTATCTAATATTGTTTGGATAACAGCAATGTTATCTGTAACCGAATGTTTTGGCCTAAAGCCAGCTTGAAACATTGGAATTTTGTCCAGTGAAAAAGCCCAGTCCTTTAGTCTTTGTAGAACTTCTGCTGCAAAGATTTTACCCGCAGCGTCCATTAGCGCAATTTGTCTATAGTTTCCGGCAGTTGTCTTACTCCCCTTTTTATATATTGGGATAATCGTGCTCCCCTGCCAGGATTTAGGAATTTGTCCGATTTTGAGGATAAAATTAAATAGATCCGATAACGATTTACCCCATTCCCTTGGATTTGTTTGATAAATCTTTATAGGGATCTGATCTGGGCCAGAGGCACCTGTTTTTCTTGCTTTTTTGATTGTCCTTTCCACTGAAATAGCCGTGACTCTAAGAGGTTGTAAGTCGACTTTAGCTTTACTTTTACTTTTTTCCCAACTTTTCCCGTCTGATATAGTCAGGTTTGCTTTGTACAAATCAGTGAGATAAGTTTCCCACTCCTTTGGGGGGACAGGTATTGGTTGAAGTTTCTTTTTCGTCCCTGTTAATTTTGCTATGAGGGACCAATATTTGCGTTGATTAGAGTCTTTTGCTGCTACTTGAATGTCAATCCAATTGCGGTCTTGAATATCTTTTTTATTTCTTAGCTTCTCTCTCCTGAGTTTGTTTTTTAGTTTATTAATTTCTTTCTCAGTAGATATAGAGGCATTCATATAATGGACACGAATGAGTTTGTTCAGATTTTTCTTCGTAATGGAATTTTGGTTGTTTTTATTGAAATTTTGATTATTCCACCTGTTGACTCCTGAGGGAGCATGATGTAATTTGTCCAATAGAAAATTCCTAAGCTCATTAATCATGTGTTCAAAGTTCTCTATTGGATCCTCCGAGAAAATTGTTGTTAGGAGATCAGTGTGCTCAATCAATGTCGATATTCTGTCCAGAATTTTAGAGCTCCAGAAAATTCTTCTCTGATCTCCATTTATCAAGACAGAACTTTTATGAAAAATTAGCTGCCCATCTAGTGCAGTTTGAGGGTTCCATTCCGTAGTTAAATTCATCAGCGCATGGTCGCTCTCTTGACTTAGCTTTACTTGTAGGTGGGTAACAGTCTCCAGTAGATTCATACTACAGATGATGTAGTCTATAATGGATGGACTTCCATTACCCCGTCTAGTGAAAGATGCAGGGATATCGCCTTCCAAATTGCCATTCAAGATTGCACCATTTAGAGTTGGCAATATTGATAATAGTAGTTTTCCTCTTTTATCGGATTTCGAACCTTTAGGGAATTGCGGGGCTGAAAATTCAACAGATTCCTCTTTATATATTTCAGCCCATTTTCTAATTTCAAGATTAGAAATTTTGCCATTCAAGTCACCTGCTATTATGTATGGAATATGTAATTGGTCCTCTACTATCTGCGCAATGGTTTCCATTATCTCCACAAACGTTAGATCTTCATTCTGGCCAGGAGGGGCATATACGTTGAAGAGCAAGATTGCCTTTTCGGTTGCCATATTATGTATTTTTAATGTGACCTTTACACATTGCAGGTGGTATGATTTAGTTTGAATAACTTCTTGGCCCCACAGATATTCCTCTGACAGTAGAGTGGCCAAACCACCTTTTGCATGGCCCCGATTTGTGGGTATGGCAGGGGTGACATAGACATAATAGTTTTTCAGAGAAAATGAGTCAGTTGCCCAAGTTTCTTGTAGCAACAAGATGTCTGGATGATTACTTATGGCCTCCTTTAGTTTGATCGTATCTTCCCCCGCCATATTCCACGATGTTATTTTTAGGCCGTTGTTAAACAAGTTGCCCAAGACATGTAGAGAATCTCTTACTGTTACAATTCCCTGATACCCGTGACCAAGACTTTATACTTTCACTAAAATCTCTTCCCTTAGAGTCATGGTGCCATACTGCCCTTTCTCCATTTTCCACTTTTATTTTTATTTGTAGAAAGTCTTTCCCAGTGAGATTAGTTCCTGAAATCGACTCTCCAGCCAAATCAGTGTGTCTAAACTGATTTTCATATTGGGAATTAGAAATTGATCGTATTTGCTCATCGTACCCTATATGGTTTCTATCTTCCTTAAGGTTCATTACTGGGATAACGTCATACCCGTGTTGGTGCAATGTCTCTTTTTCTTTGAGTATGATCTCAGGGATAACATATGACCAAAACGATACTATAGCTTTTTTTGTATTATCTCTTTGCGGGAAAGTTACTAGATCGATTTCACTGCTAGTTAAACTTTCTAATGGCTTTATATAGTGGATGAGATTAACGACCCTACTTCTGTTGAGCGGTACCGAATCCGTTGGAAAAAGTTCTTCAAGTTGTATTGTTTTGAAGTATCGTATTTCTGCTCCATAATTGTATTTTCCTTCATAGTTTCTTTCACAAATGTCATGGTGTACTAATTTTTCAAAGAGCTTGTATGGATAAAATTCTTTTGCAACCGGGTCTAGTGGTTGTAATTTCTCTTCCTTTTTTTTATTACTAGTTTCCATATTCTCAATCAATCCTGATTTTTCAGGTTCAGTTTCTTGTACTTCTTGTATTACATTGACTAATGTGGACTTTTGAAATCTCAACTTGCGATTGTTTCTTTTATGGAAACGTCTTAATGGCTTTTTCCTCTTTTTTTTTCTTTGTACTTGCTCAAATTCTATCTCACTACAGGATTTCCCGCCTTTTTTATTCTCAGACGTACTATTGAGATTAATTTCTTGAGTATTTTCAATCAAAAGATCGTTGTTTAATCTTTTAGATTTGATCGTTTTTTTGAAAATTGGATATTCCTTTTTACTTGGAGGTTTTTCCATGAATAATTTTTTTTAAGAGATTATTGATGTTTCAAGTTGATTTTCCGACTTTCCTTTTTTTCGTTTTGTTGCATTTAATGTCTGAGTACCACAATCGTGTTTTTGTGTCTCCTTTTCAATGTTACAATTCCTTATATTATTATTCTTTAGCAGATCATTGTTGCATTCCGGATGTTTGTTTTTCATTTCAGATGTTTTTCTTCTCTTTTTTTCCTCCACTAGATGCTTAAGGATCCCAATTTGAACGTCCAAGGTTTGGTCCGAGTTTTCTAATATGTTTCCCAAAAAGGAGAGCACTGACTCAAGTATCTCTTGCAGTGTAAAAAGGGCTTTTGACATAGGTGTAACAATGTTGGCTGAATAGTTAGTTTTTATATTAAATGGGTCAACAGATGATACAAGTGGGAGAGGTTGCGATGGGTTTAGTAACTGAGGGAAACTATTAGATATTTTGGGCTCTGATGGTTTTTCTGATATCTTTGATTTATTAGCCCAGAGTTCTTGTAATTGACATTTATTTCCAGTATTATTTTTAGGAGTAGACGATACAAGATGAAACTCTTCTTGATCCCGGAGTTCTGATTTATTGAAGGAATTGATAGATTTTTGCTTAATGTCAGGGACCACATTACTGAGATGAAGATTCAAGTTGGGTCCAGGTGTTATTTCAAAATGAGTTTCAGGCCCTACAGGTACTTCGGAGATATCTGCAACTTCTGGATCTATGATAATTTTGTCAGTGTCTTCCTTAGTTGAGAGACCAGAAAAATATTCACTGATGGCAGGGGTCCGCAGTATGCGACCTTGTTTGACCGATGTATCTTTTGTTTTCCGTACAGCATCCTCTGTGCCCATACGTTTCATGAAAATGGTCCGTGAACGTAATTTTTTAAGCCCCATCTCCTTTCACACGAGTGGTGTTATTTTCAAGCTTAATTTCTCGTGTAATTAGTAGGCAGGGAGAACTTTGGTGATTTGATCAGGTATAAGTAAACCTTACTTTTCGTGAGCCGGTGTTAGTGGGGTGGCCCGTCCCGTCCTCGGTCGTCCCCGGACGGCCACAGACGGGCCACCCTTTGCCCGGGCTTAGCTCCGCGCTTGGTCCCGCGCGCGTCCCGCGTTGCGTGAGTCTACTTGTTGCTTTATGCGTGTAGCCGGTGGGCGTGTCCGTGGGCGTGTCGCCTGGGGGAAGAGGCACCACGAAGTTAAGTACCAGATTTGCCGGTGGGCGTGTCCGTGGGCGTGTCGCCTGGGGGAAGAGGCACCAGCTGCTCCAGGCAGGGGTTGCTGGTCCTCGCAGTCCCCCGGGCTAGGTGCAGTACTTGATTTCGCCCTTGCCTCAACCCTGGAGACTCAAGCTGGGAGCGACGGTCAGAGCAAGCAGACAGCAGCTCTCGCTCACACCAGCGAGTCCCCGGGGAGGCAGCAGCGCGGAACACGAAGAGCTTGGCAATTCCTTTCTTCTGGCAACGCGGTGAGCAGTACAGTCAATCAGGTTTCCTCGCAGTGCACAACAATAGCAGCAGTCAGGTGAGTGGCGCCCGCGAAGCGGGTGTCACGAAGTTAAGTACCAGATTTGCCGGTGGGCGTGTCCGTGGGCGTGTCGCCTGGGGGAAGAGGCACCAGCTGTTCCAGGCAGGGGTTGCTGGTCCTCGCAGTCCCCCGGGCTAGGTGCAGTACTTGATTTCGCCCTTGCCTCAACCCTGGAGACTCAAGCTGGGAGCGACGGTCAGAGCAAGCAGACAGCAGCTCTCGCTCACACCAGAGAGTCCCCGGGGAGGCAGCAGCGCGGAACACGAAGAGCTTGGCAATTCCTTTCTTCTGGCAACGCGGTGAGCAGTACAGTCAATCAGGTTTCCTCGCAGTGCACAACAATAGCAGCAGTCAGGTGAGTGGCGCCCGCGAAGCGGGTGTCACGAAGTTAAGTACCAGATTTGCCGGTGGGCGTGTCCGTGGGCGTGTCGCCTGGGGGAAGAGGCACCAGCTGCTCCAGGCAGGGGTTGCTGGTCCTCGCAGTCCCCCGGGCTAGGTGCAGTACTTGATTTCGCCCTTGCCTCAACCCTGGAGACTCAAGCTGGGAGCGACGGTCAGAGCAAGCAGACAGCAGCTCTCGCTCACACCAGCGAGTCCCCGGGGAGGCAGCAGCGTGGAACACGAAGAGCTTGGCAATTCCTTTCTTCTGGCAACGCGGTGAGCAGTACAGTCAATCAGGTTTCCTCGCAGTGCACAACAATAGCAGCAGTCAGGTGAGTGGCGCCCGCGAAGCGGGTGTCACGAAGTTAAGTACCAGATTTGCCGGTGGGCGTGTCCGTGGGCGTGTCGCCTGGGGGAAGAGGCACCAGCTGCTCCAGGCAGGTGTTGCTGGTCCTCGCAGTCCCCCGGGCTAGGTGCAGTACTTGATTTCGCCCTTGCCTCAACCCTGGAGACTCAAGCTGGGAGCGACGGTCAGAGCAAGCAGACAGCAGCTCTCGCTCACACCAGCGAGTCCCCGGGGAGGCAGCAGCGCGGAACACGAAGAGCTTGGCAATTCCTTTCTTCTGGCAACGCGGTGAGCAGTACAGTCAATCAGGTTTCCTCGCAGTGCACAACAATAGCAGCAGTCAGGTGAGTGGCGCCCGCGAAGCGGGTGTCACGAAGTTAAGTACCAGATTTGCCGGTGGGCGTGTCCGTGGGCGTGTCGCCTGGGGGAAGAGGCACCAGCTGCTCCAGGCAGGGGTTGCTGGTCCTCGCAGTCCCCCGGGCTAGGTGCAGTACTTGATTTCGCCCTTGCCTCAACCCTGGAGACTCAAGCTGGGAGCGACGGTCAGAGCAAGCAGACAGCAGCTCTCGCTCACACCAGCGAGTCCCCGGGGAGGCAGCAGCGCGGAACACGAAGAGCTTGGCAATTCCTTTCTTCTGGCAACGCGGTGAGCAGTACAGTCAATCAGGTTTCCTCGCAGTGCACAACAATAGCAGCAGTCAGGTGAGTGTGGAAATTTGCGACCAACATATTGTTCTTCCTTGGCTATTGGGATTTAATAGCCCGCCAGGTTCCCTAATAGTCTGCTTGCTAGCCTTGCCCCAGATCAAGAAAATGCAATTAGGGTTGTGATAGGGATCTCTATTGAGTTGGTGTTACAGGGTGCAACACTCTTATGGATCAGGGAATTCGCAGAACAGGTAAGGTCATGAGCCTGGGCAATGGAGGCCAGCTCCTCCTCCACATTAACAATTTCCTCTGATAAAACTTCCACAGCTGAAGATAGATATGTGAGGATGGAGGAACTACCCCTCGCCAGTCTGTGTGCCATTCCTTCTTTGCTAGCGGGGGTTTCTGCACTGGGACTTGCTTTTCTTTTTCCCATGTTGATGCAACCCTCACAGCTCTACTCAACTAGTGATGAGGAAACTATTAGAGACAGGACCCGGTCTGGTCTCAGTTGGGTGCTAATGGGCCTGCCCTTGGCCCAGGCTTTGCCTGAGTGTGACCCGCTTGTGTTCCGCACTGTGGGGTTGAAGACGCCCTTTAATAACGCTTGTAAGGCAAACGCTGCAGAGCTCCTCCTCCTGCCCTGGGTCTCTATGGGACATGTAGTCCCTCACCAAGCAGCAACTTCGGCTCCCCATATACAATCTATTTTTCCAAACAGAATATTGAACTATAAATTACACTATGTTTAGTGTCAGTAAAACAAACTTGAAAACTTGCACCTAAGATTTCAAATTACACTGTTACCAGGAACTATGCAGAAATTTGCAACATACACACAGACAGAGGAAAGAGAAAACAAATGAATAGATACAAACTGCACTAATACCCCAGTGTCACCAAAAGATGATTAAACAAATTTAGCACTGGAATTCTAGTTTGTTCCTGAAGACAACAATGAACAAAAGTGATTTGCATAAGTTGCGGATATTCAGGCAGCATGTGGTGCACATGGATTGATTAATATGTGAAATTATTTAATTATTAAAAATGCCTGCATCTTACTGCCCAGGGCGGCGTTTTCGAGATTAGACAATCTTCTGAAGTCTCCTCTAAATCGTATCCCACCTGCTATGTGAGTCTGTTATATACCTATAGACACTTTCAGGACGGGCTATAAAAAGTAAAAACGGAAAGGTGAAGTATAAGCATATGCTAAAGTTATTCGAAGACACAGAAAGATATTGGTCTATAATATGGACAAACACCAATATGCACAAACGTGTACAGAAATACAGTAAACACAAAGGCTCACATGTAACCAAGGCCGTCGTATCACAGACAAGGCCACCTATATGTATTAGATATGTATGCGCACATAGATACACACAAACTACGTGACCATCTGCACATAACTTGGCTGCTCCATGTACACTTTAAACGTGCACCTTCTTTTTTTAATGCAGTTTACTAACTTGATGCAAGCTTCCGACTACGCTCCTCTTCGGTCCTTATCGACCTTCTCTTCTCCAGACTCCATTACAGGGAGTGTTATCAGGCTGAGGACCTGGGAATCTTGTGCGCGCCATTACAGGGCACGGAGGAGTTTATTCTCGCCTTGTTGCAGCAGAAAAGTTAGGCCGCAGAAGCTAATGAGCCTCTTCTGCTGCAATGCTGTGTGGGTGAGATAGGCTCACACGTGCACAGATTTGTGTACAACTGTTGGGGAGTCTCGTCTCCTTGGCTAAGAGTAAAACATACATGTTTTCAGCCTCCTGTCATAGGAGACTTAAAGCATGTTAAATACATACATCTCTCGTTGACTTGGCTCATGCGGAACGCCAAACGTCTCCCAAATGCTCCGAAAAAATAACTGCCACGGAGGGATCACAAAGACAGTTCCAGGGGTCTCAAGGGGATAGTCAGCGGTTGCAGCTGCGACCCCTGCCGACCCCTAAATTATGTCCATGAACTGAAATGAACTGAAATGAAATGAAAAATTACACTTGTATAGCGCAAACTACCCGGAGGCCTCGTAGCGCTTTTGACTGATTGCTTATGGCAGCTCAAGGTAGATTAGCAGGTTTTTGCGAACAAGTGAGTTTTAAAAACCTTTCTGAAGGACATACGGTTGTTATTCTCTCGGAGAGAGAGCGGAAGGGAGTTCCAAAGCTTGGCAGCAACATGTGAAAAAGAGCGACCACCCCAACGAGCTTTGTAAATTTTGGTGGAAGTTACTAGCATGTAGAGGCCTAGAACGTAGGGCTCTGGAAGGGGCATAAGGCATAACTATAGGATGTAGGATTGCCGGACCAGTGCGGTGAAAAGATTTATGCAAAACGCACATGGCCTTGAACTGTACTCTGGCCACTACTGGGAGCCAGTGAAGGTCCTTTAGAGCTTTCTTAGCTGACTGCCAGCGGGGGGATGTTATAGAGTAGACGAGCGGCACAGTTCTGCGTGACCTGGAGCCTATGGGTGACTGCTACCGGGGCTCCTAAGTATAAAACATTGCCATAGTCCAGGCGGGAGAGTATCAGGGCCTGGACTACGATCCTCCTTGCCTGGAATGGAAGCAGGGGGAGAACTTTGCGCAACATTTTCATCAGCCCAAAACATGTAGAGGCAGTCTTGGTGGCTTGAACCGAGAAATCAAGCGCTTTGTCCAGCCAGATTTCAAGGCTCTTTATCTGAGTTTTGGGAGTGGGAGGCAGGCCAAGACATGGAGGCCAGATGGGAGCTAGGGCAGATGGAGAGGGATTGCCCAGCAGCATAATGTCTGTCTTTTCACCATTAAGTTTCAGACAAGAGGACTGCATCCATCTGGCCACAGCCTCTAGACAGGGGCCTAAGGTGGTAGACGACCCTTCGGAGTGGTCCAAAGAGACCACCCGTTGGGTATCGTCGGCGTAGGTGACAATACGCACACCAAAGGGATGTACTATCCTGTCTAGAGGTTCCATATATGCATTGAAAAGGGTGGGGCTCAGGGAGGAGCCCTGAGGAACCCCACACCTGAGAAGATGTTTGGGGGAGACTGCCTCGCCTTCAAATACCTGGAAGAAACGTTCATCCAGGAAGGAGGCCAGCCATTCCAGGGCCGCGCCCGACACACCCAGGCCATTCAATCATTGTAATAATATGGCATGGTTAACCGTGTCGAACGCGGCACTGAGGTCAAGTAATATGATGGCGGCTTTTCCTCCCCGGTCCAACACGGCTCTGGCCTCCTCCGTTACCGCTAAGAGGGCGGTTTCAGTTCCGTGCTGAGGGCGGAACCCTGTCTGAGAGGCACGGAGCAGACTATTGGATTCCAAATAGTCCACTAAGATGTTATTCACGTGCCTCTCAAGCAGTTTACTCATCCACGGAAGTAAAGAAATAGGGCAATAGTTAGCCAAGTTGTTCTGGTCCAATGTAGGCTTTTTTAATAGGGCTCTGACCATCGCACACTTCCAGGGAGGAGGGACCGATTTGGAAGTGATGGACGCATTAAGAACATCCAGGATAACTGGCCGAATGACGTCAATGACCTTGCTGAGAATCTGTGGGGGTGCTTGGTCATTAGGGGATCCCGAGGTAATCTTAGGGATCAACCTATCTAATGTGGTGGGATCGAGAAGAGGGATTTTGTCAAGCATACAAAAAACGGATGAATCGGTGGATATGGGGGTAGGAAGATCTGTGTCATCACTGACAGTGCTAAATGAGGAATAGATGGCCTGAATTTTCTGAGAAAAAAACATGGCAAGATCATTACAGCGGGTTTGTGCACCGTCAGATGACGGGCGCTCATGGGAAGGAGAAACTAAGGATTTAACTATTTTAAAAATTGTCTTGGGTGCATTAGCGGCCAAATTAATTTTCGATTTATAAAAATGGACTTGTGCAGCTTTTATGTCATTTTTATAAAGCTTTATTGCGGCTCTGTACTCAGCCTTCCTAAATTGAGAGCGGTCTTGCCCTCACGCTCTCTCAAGTTTGTAACAGGCTTGCTTCGTTGTTCTGAGGGCGGGTGTATACCACGGAGCGACTTTAGACCTTGTTATTGAACTCAGGGGAGTCCTCTGGAGAACTCGGTCAAGGGAACTGGAGATCCAATTGTCAAAATTAGTGGTGGCAGTGTTGGAATTAGACGCCCTCGTGGGTAAATGTTCAGTAAGAGCCAGTTCCCATTCAGGGAGCGGGAGCTGGGCCCATTTCCTTCCTATATGCTTATTGAAATTATGAGGGATAGAGGGGGGGTTTATGGACCACGTGAAGGGTATTAAAAAGTGGTCCGTCCAGGGTAATGGAATGGGAGATTCGACTGTTAAACTATCTGATTTACTATAGATGTGATCAAGGAGGTGTCCCCTTATATGTGTCGCACAGAAGCCCTTTTGGCAAAGATCAATAGCCTGAAGGTTAGATCGAAAATTATTGGCTGATGTATCAAGGGGATCGTCCAAATGTAGGTTAAAATCACCAAGTAAAGTAAAATTTGATGAGGTGAGCACCGCATTCGCGGCGATGTCAGTAAAATCAGTGACAAAACTATTAAGAGCGCCAGGTGGCCGATAAGCTAAGATGCCGGAAAAGGTAGTGGTTGGAGAGAGTTCTAAGGTAAAGTGTAGGCTCTCACAGGCAGGTGTAGTGGATGGGATGACACGGCATTTATAGCTGTCTCTATAAATGATAGCCAGTCCACCACCTCTGCCCGTCTGACGGTCCAGCCGTTTAAGGGTATAACCTTGAGGAGTGGCCCATACTGTAGACGGGTCGGATTCTAGTTGAAGCCATGTTTCTGTCAAGAAGAGGCCATCAGGTTTGAGCTCTTCTATCAACATGGACAATTTGGTGTGATGTTTCGGTAGAGACCGACAGTTAATAAGAAACATTCTCCATTTGCGTGGGGCGTGCAGTTTCCCAATAAGTGCAGGCGAAGTCCCCCAGTCACACAATTTACAGTGGGACCTTGTGTACATAGGAGGGATCGAGTGAAGGCAAGAAGGGTTAGTGAAGGGTCGTAGGGCATAGAGGGAGGACAAACTATAAGTGAGGCGATTTCCTCCCATATTGTCAGCACAGTCTGAAGCTGGAAGCATCTGGCCGCGGACTGGCGCAGACTGGCTTCTCTTTGGCGCCTCTTCGGCGCTTCTATGGCGCTCCCGCTGCGCGTATCCGCTGCGCGGAAAGGGAGGGGAGTATATAGATTGGGAGAAGAATAGACTAGAACGTCACCCTCCAAAAATGGCCGCCCAGCAAGGAGCAACCAGGAAGTAGGGACGCTTTACCTCCCTCCACTACAAACAGCACAGGTAGCTGTGGTGGACCGGGGAGTGAGCGTGCACAGAGGTGAGAAATAAACAGTTTTTTAAAAATAGTATCAGTACAAATTTAAAACGCTTGCAGCAATCACAATTCTCAACCAAGCGCTTAGCGCGACGATGTTAGCATCCTGTGGCTGACCACTGGTGCATATTGTGCAATTATACACCCAAACGCTGTATGTTCATGAGCACAGAAGATGGTGTCAAGCATTTCTTAGTTTAGCAGTTTCCTTGGACATCTTATGCCTGCCACTGCTGCAGGTCAACATCCATAAAGTGCGACTACTCGAACACTGATTATGTCGGTCAACAACTTTTTCACAGCACAATTGCATCAGTGCAGTAAGGTGTTCTCTCCCTCTACGCAGACTCATTAAAGTACCCCATATTTGCAGCTTCCTTGGTGCTGCTGAAACAGATAATGGAACCTCATTTAGGGGCATATTATCAAGGGTTTAATCGCCGCTTTAGTGGCACATATGGCCGCTGAAGCTGCAAAAATTCTATCGCACTATTAAAAATGTGGCGCTAACATGTATTTGTGCATGTTAGCAGCCTTTTCAGTGACGCTATGCATCTTAGCTACATACATCGCTAATGAGATGCAAAGTAGACGTTCGCCCTGGAAACATCACAGGAAAGGTCGCTAACTGAACATTGCGATATTAACAATGCGGCCCGCAACCTCTTAACGATGTAAAAAGTCACGCTAAGGGCGCTTTTTGCCGGATTGTAACACCTCCTAAAATCCTGATTTAGCCATCCCCTTAATGGGAGGTGGATCGTCAGGCTAAGTCCAGCGATAAAATCCAGCGAAAGCTGGCGATAAATAAAACTGCGCTAAACGTGGTTAACGATATTTATCAGTATCTGTAGATAATATGCCCCTTAGAATCCTGGTCCTCAGGACAAAGACGCTAATGCACCCTGGGGCATATTATCTACAGATGCCGATAAATATCGCTAACCACGTTTAGCGCAGTTTAATTTATCGCCGGCTATTACTGGATTTTATTGCCCGGTTACCACGTTATTAACAGCGCTCATCACCAGGGTGATAAAAAATCCAGCGATAGAGGCTTTTTGGGGGGGAGATCGCTGGAAATCCAGAGATGTAACTACAGAGATAGGGAAATCCTTGTAGATATACCATGGTGGAATTAGCCTGACGATCCACCTCCCATTAAGGGAATGGCTAAGTCAGGATTTTAGGAAGTGTTAGAATCCGGCAAAAAGTTGGCTTAGCGAGACTTTTTACATCATTAAAAGGTTGCGGGCCGCATTGGTAATATCGCGATGTTGAGTTCGCCACCTTTTCCGTGATGTTTCCAGACGGAACACCTACTTTGCATCTCATTAGCGATGTATATCGCTAAGATGCGTAGCGTCACTGAAACGGCTGCTAACATGCACTAATGCATGTTAGCGTCGCATTGTTAACAGCGCTATTGAATTTTCAACGCTTCAATGGCAAAATGTGCCGCTAAAGCGACGATTAAGCCCTTGATAATATGCCCCCTAGATTGTTCTGCCTTGTGCCCTATGGGATCTTATTTTCAATCAGTTTCGTCTCTCCGTTGGTCTTAGGTGGGAATTGAGAGACTGCACAAGAAAGGTGGCATGGAAATGGATGATGGATTATTTTTTTTATATCCAACGATGATTTAGCACAGTTTTACTGTGGCACATTTGTGCAAGCAGGCCCTCAGTAACAAAGAGATAGAAAGAGTGGAGAATGCATTTATTTGCGTTAAGTTATAGTTCAGGTGACATGCTATTGTGCAGAATTCTAAGAAAAGAAAAAATAAATAATCTCTCTCATTAAATAGTACCATATTACATATGAAATTCTCAGCAATGAAAATGCGTGGGATTTATTTAAAATTGTAAATGCCTGGCAGATGAATTACAGAAGATGCACAGGTGCAAATACACATTGTTTAGGAAGAAGAAAACAAGCGACTCAAATTTCTGGCTTGGCACTGTAAACAATAGGCAGCAAATAATACAGTGTTAGGAACTATGGAACTGCCGAAAGCCACTGGGGAAATTAAGACTTTTTAAACTTAAATCATAGTTGTACGAAATACTATATGCAGCACCTATTTCATAATAAGAGCACAAAGAAAAGCAGTATCTCACAGGACATGCTGTCTCCGGATCTGCTGTTGTACTTGATCATTGATGGTGCTGAGAGACTAGTTTACCTTCCAAGAATTGCAAGTTTGTTCAGAATTCATTTCCATCTGAAAAAGGAGATCAATTAAGTACAGAAAACGGGTGCTTGACATGCATGTTGGGTAAGTACGGCAGAGATAGGTTGTAGCTTCTTTATTGAAGAAAGACGGAGTAAAGTCACCAGTAGGCTCCAACTCCCAAACGCACCCCCAACATTCACTTGCTGGTACTGGTGTCAGCGTGTGGTTAAAGGATTAAAGATAAACACAACACATCTTCCCCTTTTACACAATAATCCAAATGTACAATACAAGAATATTGCTAACATGTCATAAAATGACTTAATAGTTGACCACTAGGAAGGTACTACCAAATACACCTCAGCACCAACATATGATGCAATTCCCAAATACACAACTATTCAACATAGTCTCTCAAATATGCTGGACATTAGATATCTCTCTTGGACCTGACAACCGGTTGCTCTTCACCACCACCAACCACTTCCCTACTCACACTAGATGTTCTGTCCACTTCCACACTACCATCAGCTCCACTCTCCTCTCTACTGTTATTCAACCAGCCGTAGCTACCAGCCACCACAATTTTCACATCAGCAACTTTCTGGTTACCATGATACTTAGAAATCCTGCCAAGGTTCCAACCTCGTACATCTTTCAATGTCATTGCATTTCCATATAATTCCAAAACACTCAACAGGTCAGAACATCTACTCCCCCCCTTCTTCACTCTCCAGGGCAATTTCACACAGACTACATCGCCCTTCTTCACCACTACCTCCTTACGGCCCCTCATACTATCAGTATACTCTTATAATTGCCATGTGCCTTCTCAATGTTCTCTTTTACAACATCAGGATGCCACTGTTGCAAATGGGACTGAGCCATCCAACCTTGATTGCCCATCATAAAAGTCACTCTTCCTCTCATAATATTGAAAGGACTGTACCCCATCAGAGAAGGTGTGGTTCGATACATCCATACAGTACATTTGATACAAGCCATCCAATTTAACCCCTTTCTTTTAGACAATTGCAAAGTCTCTTTAATCACACGATTACACCTCTGACATTCGCCAATTCCACTTGGATGATTCACTGCATGCCACCTCTGGTCATTTGGAAAAATAATGGCTACCAAGGCATACCAAGATTCTCCACTATCACCGTCAATAGGCCCCATGATCACTACCCTCAACACCTCCTAAGCCATTACCGGACTCGGAATGGTAAATAACTGAGGTTTCATCTGTACCTGTTACTTATCTGCATGCACAAATCAGAATCTCCGACCACTCTCTCAATTTCAGTATCTACACTTGGTCACCAATAGTTT
Source organism: Lissotriton helveticus (assembly GCF_964261635.1). Classification (NCBI taxonomy): domain Eukaryota; kingdom Metazoa; phylum Chordata; class Amphibia; order Caudata; family Salamandridae; genus Lissotriton; species Lissotriton helveticus. The sequence continues at coordinate 664,024,369 of NC_136057.1, forward strand.
TCTTTGTCACGTTTCTTACTTTTCACAATACCTAAATGCCCATCATGGCATCATTTTATAACCGTCTCACTCATCTTCTTAGAGGGAACCACTTTCATCCATCTCATGATATTCTCATGCATGACAGTAAATTCATTACAAATCTCCCAAAAGTGTCTACAGTTCTCCTCCAATAACTTTTTCAGTCCAGCCTTCAACAATAGATTTCCTCAGCCTCACCAAAGTGGCATCCTGTTCACTAGCTCTTCAGTAATGGCCACTATCCTTTCATCCCCCATCCATGCTACTCAAAAGCCGACTTTATCATCCATGACCTTCTCTTCCAGAAGCAAGGGTAACCCGCTTAGGCAATCTGCAAACTTGCTCCTCACACCTGGAAGATACTTTATTGTGTACCTACAATTCAACAGGTGCGCCGACATTCTTGAAGTGCTGGGTGTGCCTTTAACATCTCAGCTCCATTTCATACAGCTACTCAAAACGTCTGAAATGCTCCAAACTCCAAACAATCGCCAGAGCTTCTTTCTCTACGACAGAGTACCACTCCTCAGCCAGTGACCCGACCGTTTGAAGCAAATCCCTCATTGTTTTATCACTCCCTACATACACATTCTGTTAAAGTACAGCACCAATCCTTTTGTTGCTCACATCTGTGGTCAAAATGCAATTCAGTTTAGGGTCAAGACCCTGCAAACTACTGGCTGTACAGATGCCATTACATTTTTGAGAAATCAGATTGCAAAATATCAGACCAGATGAATTTGACCTCGTTTTTGAGAGGTTGCTGTTAACTGTAAGTCTTCTCCAAAAAACACCTTACAAATTTAGCATAGAATTACACCAGTCCCAGGAAGGAATAGCAACTCATCCTTATTAGTAGGTGCTGGGGCCTCCCTGACAGCGCTAAGGAGACTTTTCTTAGGTTTAATACCTTTTGATATGAACTCAAGCCCTAGAAAGTGTAATCCTTTTAAACACAATCTGCAGTTGTGTTGGCACGCTGTTTTCCCCATGATCAAGCCATCGTCCCGGAAAATAAAGTCCTCATCTTGTTTCTGAATGACTTATGCATACGTTTTTAAAAGGCCACTGACGCAAGACCAAATGGCGTGCGCACAAACCAATAATATCCTTGAGGGGGTTCCTAAACATGGTTAGAGACTTACTATCACATGGTGCTAAGGGGAGAACAAATCATTTGAAGAAAACCACTCCATGCCTTTTGTCACCATCAATAACAAATTTTAGGCACTAAAAATCTCTCAATCACAATGTTGCTGTTGAGATACCTGAGATCCACACACAAGTGGATCGTCCCATTGGAATATCTGGCTACCACCAAATGGGGCAATCTAATCAGAAGCTGCTATTGGTTCAAGGAGCCCTTCAAGGAGTAACTTCTCAATTTTGTTATTGACTTCTTCCCTTAAAATACACAGAATCTCCTTGATCTTTTGCACCTTGTGGATAGCATTTTCTTTTAGGAATATCCTATGTGAAAACCCTTTAAGTGTGCCAATCTTCCCCGTAAACACATCTGGGTACAATTCTTTATAAGATATTCCATTACCCTCCCCTCCCCTAATAACTAACACTTGTTGATCACTTTTGAGGTCCAAATTAAGGGTTAGGACCCTCTGGTCAATCTAACTAAGATCCGAAGGCACCTCCACTGCCACATAAAGCTGGCACATTGCTTTTCTTCCTTTAAATTCAAAAGACAACCGCCTAAATACAGTTATACAAATGGGGTCTCCTGTAAAAACTTCAGGGGTTACACCAGTCACAGATAATGTGTTGCCTAAAATCCTGCAGCTTCGCCCTCGATACTCCTTTATCCACAGTTGTGTAAGAGGAGCCAGATCCACCGCAATCGAAATTTCCACCCCACCTATATTCATGTCACATACTGGCTTTGACCTAGAGTGTTTGCGAAGGAGAATGACATCATCACAATTACAGTGTTCTTTAATACTAAGTACACAATCCCTGTCCTTACGGGTTGCTTCTAAATCAGACACATTTGGCTAAATGCCGCTTAATACCACATTCCATGCATTTTTGGTCTCGTTCAGGGCACTTTTTAGTGTTAGCCAAGTGATCCTTACTCCCACACCTATCGCAACACCTCTCCTTATTTTTACACATTTCTTACTATCCTCCTGAACCTTGGATGTGTCCCACTTGACATTCTGCTTCACCTTACAGACCACCTCCTTAGATTACTCCTTAGAAGTTGCCCCAGCTGCCTTAGCACATTTGTTAGAAATCACCTCCACCATACAAGCTTTCTGATATATTCATAAACTCTCTTGTATATGCTTGTTATTAACATATGTAATGATCGGGCCACGTATGAGCTTGTCAAGCAAAACATCAAATCTACATGTAAGAGCCAGCCCCTTCAGAGCTGAAACAAAGTCCTCTATAGGCTCTAATATTTCTGCTTTCACTTGAAAAAATTATGCCTGTAAATCACAATACACACTGATGTTGAGCAGTATTTATCCATATCTTCTATTACATGTTGAAAAAACATCAGAGTCGCTAGAACTATATGGCTTTTTCACCATAGCATTGTATAGAATGAGCCTCTGAGGACCCAAGTAGTGCAAGAGTATTTTCTTTCTCTTTAACTGTTGGTAACAATACTATTAAGAAAATACTCTTTCCACTCATTTCACTTAATGAGTAGTTCACCTGCAGTAGTAAAAAATGGTTGAGGTGGTGTCAAAGAGAAAGCATAAGAAGTACACATCTTTGAACTATTGCCTCCCACTATAAACATAGCAAATGTAGTTATTTATCTATATTGTGCATATAGAAAGACAGATCCAGATAACTACACTCCTAATGCCCACACAGAAGGAGATCCTCTTGAACACTGAGAGGCTCTGCACACCACCATCTACACAAGGAACACAGCAAGCATTTCCAAGGGTTGGTAAAAAAACACAGTCAAAGCCATATAAGAAGTTGTGCAGGCAAGGATTCCCATGTACAAAGAATTGTTCAAATGTTCTCACTGCTGGTGACCTGACCTTTTGTTCTTTTTTTTAAAAAACATTGTGATTCTTGAAAGCTTCTTGGACACACTCACAAGCGCACTGACTATCCGGCGAGTGAATGCTTGGATTCCCAGACGGCTCTGGATTCCAGTGTCCATGCTCAGATCAGCGCACTCCAAAACACTTCCACAGACCACACAAAAAATATGGCGGCCACCTTGCTTGCCTCACTTAAGCTGCGCAGCATCAGGCAGTGTCACTGGTAGCTTAGCAAACCACATCCTGTGCAGTAGTCTTCAGTGACCATGACGAGCAGGTACTCTGAGTACCTGTTTAAATCCTCTGGGGGGTAGATTTGCACCGTGTCGACCTCCTTTCAGCCCAAAGTTTCCACAATGCCTGCAATGCCACACACAGGCACCTTCTGGCAGCAACCACTCCTTCTCTGCAGGTTCCACTAAAATGCACCTGACCACAAAAAGTTTGGAAACATGGTATCAGCTCGTCGCCAATCTAGGTACATCACTGGAGCAGAGAAAGGTTGTAGATTCTTTATTGAAGAAAGGCAGAGTAAAGGCCAACAAATCTTTTCATCTTAAAGTCACCAGTAAACTCCCAACTCCAGAATTCCCCCAACATTTCCTTATTTTAAAGCACAACAATAACCATGTGCTGCCTAGTCTGGTACTGGTGTCAGCACGTGGTTAAAGGATTAAAGATAAACACAACAATGCACCATTCAGAAATTGAATATTGGTGTTTTTCTCAAATCTGAACAGCATAGAGATAGCTCTCAATCTAGTCGCCCACTTACACTATTAAACACAGACTACAAAATGATTTTCAAAGTTTTGGTGGCAAGTAGAGCATAGATTATTTCAAGGTAAATAACTCTGAACAGACTGCATTGATACAGGACAGTTAGAGGCATAGCAGTAGCTATATATAATTAGCTGCAATTATCATCTTATTCCAAGAAGGATAACACTGTTGCAGTAAATGGTATGGTGCCATTCTGTGTGCCATTAGATATAATTAGAATTTTGTATAGTGGTGGTTAATCTTCAAAATCTCAATACTACTCAAAATTGGGTTGTTTCTCTAGCAGCTGGGTACTGTGAATACTCCTGATCATCTCAAGAGAGTCTTGGTCACAATGTAAACTCAACCTTGAGAAGGCAAAAATAATAATTCTGCATGTCCCCAACCAACTTTGGCCTTTGACACAGAGGATTCCTGGCGATATGCCAAGGTAACTAGATGTATGTATGCCTTTCTACTGAGCATTTGAGAAATTCGAGGAAATTAGGTTACCGGAGGGGGGCATCTACTCAAGCAGTAACCACTATATCTGTCAAGATGAAACACAAGTAAACCTCAAATTAACCTGTGCTTAATCCTCTGGTAGGTTGGCACAAAAACAGTCAGGCTAAACTTAGTGGCAAATTGTAAAGTATTTATGCAGACCTTCAAACAGTAATAAAATGAAGACACAAGATAAGTCCCATGCCAATTTATAAAAATAGAGTAAAATTAAATACATTTTTTTGAGACCAAAACAACAAGAATCTAATCTGTAGAACCAGAGATATGCAATTTTAAAGATTGAAGAGAAAACAGTGGACAGAAGCACATAGGGCCATCTGTGGTTATCTGGTCATGCCGGAATGGGACAAGTTCACAAGTTCAGGCTGACCTCCATGTTACATGGCTAGATATAGGGACAAAGTTGGGCTCACTGCACAAAGTAACTTAAATTCTGGTTTAAGGAGCATTGTGAGATCACACGTAGAGGATGTGTCATGCGGGCCTGAAAAACAGAGTCCCTCGCTGCCATCGAGGATGCCATTAATAAGAGGCTTGCGATGCAAATTCCTGGATCGAGGATACGTTGCGGTTCTCAACTGTTAATAATATTTAATATTGCATGTTATCTTTTACATTGGAATAATTGTTTATCCATATTTTATGTAACTTGGGAATCTTTAAGCTTCTTCCAATGTGCCACTGTTCGTCTTGGTTTGCCCTACGTTTTGGAGTAAACTAGCTGTTTTCTGTCCTGCTTTTTGCTCTCATTCAAGGATTCAAACCTTATTAAATGTATAAATAGTACTCACTTATCATTCATTCCAGTGACCCAAAATACTTTCTTGTGGGTTATGGGTACTCTTATTATGATTGGAGTTCTCACTCCCTCTTTTGATTTTACACTTTATATAAGATGAAACGGAGGACTGGGTCGACATTAAACATTTGGAAATTGCTGCCCTAGTCCAATCTCCAAAACGCTCATAGCAGTACACTTCTCTGACCTTCAGGCCTACAGACTAAAAAAGACTGTCTGTACAAACTGATCACATTCAGCTTCATGAATGAGTTCACAAGAGTTTACTATTGGAAAAAATCCCATGATCACAAAAGTCTGAGCAACTCCATGTACGTCTCGAAAAGGGTGTTGAAACAGAAGGAATGCCACCTTGCCCCTAAGTGATCTATGTGATAGTACCTCCAACTTGTCAGGATCCTCTGCTCGCTCCACCAAATTTATCATTCTAATTTACAAATGGATTTATTTATTTAGAATGTTTTATATAGCGCGAACATGACCATCGACAGTATCAGAGTGCTTTACAGATTATGCATCACGAAGGGTATAAGCAAACAAAACAGAATAGGCAAAGCAACAAAATCAAAGTCTAAAACTGTCCGTGACTGGGCCAGAGTCAACGGGTATGGACCCAGAACCAGATGAAGGAGCCAGGCTAAGGAAGAAATTACTTCATCAGGAGCCCTGTGACTTCCTTTTGAAGAAGACAGTGGAAGGGTTCACCCTGACTTTGGGTGGAAGGGAGTTCCAGATCCTCTGAGCCATCCCTGAGAAGGCTGGGTTATAGGACTTTTTTCCTTGAATTCTTGTGATTTTAGCAAAAAGAAGCTGGCACGTCTGGAGGCTCTAGAACCACAGGACAGCTCCAGTTTCCATGCGAGGTACAGCGGGGTCTTGAAGTGGATGGCCTTGTGAGCCATGCATGCAATTTTAAAATGTATCCCACCTTCATATGGAAGCTAATTCAGGTCATGCAAGCCTGGAGAGATGTGGTGGTATTTTTTGTGCCAGTTAAGAGCCTAGCAGTGCAATAAAGGGCAGCCCTAAGAGGAGCTATCCTCTAGGCAGGCCACAAAGTGTTGCGCTACCATAGATCACTAATGCTTGTACTGCAACCTTTCAGTCAAGAGTAGGGAGAAAGGGTTTGAGTTTCCTAAGTAGACCGAGTTGGAAGTTCGCTCCTTTGGTGAGGGAACTGATGTGCTTCTGCATGTTCAGGCTTTTGTCAAGAATGATCATCAAAGAAGGATAACATCTCTGCTGTTCTCATCAAGTCATTTAAAATATAACATTCAGCACTTATTTGATAGAATGAGTAACAAACATCATTAAAATTAGTGCTAAGAATATTTACAGGCAAAAGATGACTCAATTGTAGAGAATGTATACCAATACAATGGATGATTTTGCCAAGCGTACTTTAGAATGCATCCACATAGAATAACATTGATGTCTACTTTACCAAGCATACATTTGCTATGGGTGTTTACCACTCACTTCTATACCTCACCATTTTATAAATTAAATGTTAATGTTTTAAACTTTTAAAAAAGAGTAGTAAATAACTGTAAGAAATTGGGTAATTAGTTGTGAGTGTGTGTGTGTAATAGGTCCACAATTGTCTCCTTACTGGGAGCCAAGCGTCGCATTGTAGCACTGGACTCTCTCAGGGTAGCCAAGCAGAGCAATCCAAGGCATACTCAGGGGAAGTGGTGTGGGCCAGCATACATTACTAAATACTACTCATTAACTTACAAATGTGTTCAACAGATAGGTGGAAATAACTTTTCTGACATATTGAAATCCCATGTCAACCCTTGTAGGTCATTACCCTTATAATCACTATACCCTTCTCACCTATACTAGATGCAAAATCACAATTTAGGGGTGTGTAATTGTGAATAAAACAGGACTCTTGTCTGTGTAAAAGATCACCAGGTTAAAATAACAATAACCCCATTCTAAAAGTCACCCTCAGATCATGTTTGTATTCAATCATTGCTAATAAAAGCAATGAAATGATTACCCAAAATCACTGGCAATAAAGCATTTAAATTCAATATATCATGTCGGAGACTTTGTTCTCAAAATGCAGGCCACATAAAATACAGCAACAGGACCAAACTCTGGGATCTCCACACTTCCAAGCTGTAGAGCAAAAGCTCCAGCCTAAGAAATTTTTTAAAACAACAAGTCCCTTTTTCGGAGGTGAAAACTTCTTTTCAACTGACATTAGGTAAAGAAAATCTTCTCTAGACAAGGTATAATCCTTTGTTGAAGCAGGTTTAGAGACTTAAAAAAAGAAAATAGTGTAAAAAATAGTTGTAACAAAGGTCAATACTTTATCTTCTCAAAAAGATCTTAAAGTCAAACAACTTTAAATAGAATACACAGCTATATGTATTCCTATTTTCTAGATCAAAACCATCAAATAATGTAATCTGAAAAGAACCCCAACCAGCCAAGCAGAACAACATTCTCAAGAAACACCAACAGTCAAAGCAAAAAAGGTAAGTAAATTAGCATTTACTGGTTTATCACCTAGAAACCAATTTAAATTTTCAAAACTGAAAAATAACAAACTTTTAATTTCATTTCTCTAAGCAGAAATCAAAATATTAACTCTTTTAACATTGCTTTAGGACAGCATTTTCAAAAGAAACAGTGTGTTCTTTCTTTCTATAGGATGAAATTGAAAATAGAAAAACAAATATTTTTTTTCAAGAACATTATATATTCATTCGTTTCACCTTTCAGATAATCAACACATGGAAAATGTACATCAGCAGAATATGTCAAATTTAAAAGAAGGAAAAACAGCTTTGTTGTAAGGAGGGATTTTTCTGAGCCCAGGGGTCACTGAAGATGTGTTAACTACTTCTGAACCCAGTGCGAAAGCAGAGTTGTGTTACTCTTGCCTGGTGATATAGTTGCAAGAACAGTAACAGTAATTCTTTATTGTATGATTACCTTAAATCATTTACAAATACAATACATGTTACATAATAAATAAGTATATTTGGTTGGTTAAAAGGTCTAAAAAATGAGAAGAACATATAAAAAAATGCGGCAGAAAGAAGGAACAAGACTGAAAGGCATGGGAGCATAGACATGCAAAAGTGCAGTACGATGTCATGTAGGCATACGTGTGATTATTTTGTGCCCAGGCGGTCGGATGGAATGGAACATATGTGAGCCGTGAGAGAACAATGAAAGGACGTAAAAAGAAGACCGAGCAATGTCACCGAATAGGACTGAGATGCAAGAGTGCGTGGGCATGCGAAGAGTGTCATAGAAGCATTCATGTAATTTCTATATACATAGACATGTGGGATAAGTTAAGGGACAGTGCACCTCCCTAAGTGATCTATACAGAGTTAAATGATGAATAATAGTGCAAATGTGCGAAGTACAGAGTTGTGATGCCAAGGTTGCTGCCACAGTTGGTGATCTGTGGCTCGTGTATTATTTATTGTCATCAACAGCTCTTGCGTTGATTGCAGAGTAATTCCAGCTACCGCATAGAACTTCCCAATTTGTGCGAGCTCAGTCGGCACTGAAGTGGTGTAAATGAACATTAGAGCCACCTTTCATGATCTTATGCCATTTTTATGATATCTGATATTGGCACAGTCGACATCCACTGCTTCTTGATGGTGCATTTTGCCAGTGAGCCCTGTAATCCTGTATTGGTAATGTTAGGAGCCTAGTCCTCAGTACATTCTGTAGGGCTTGCCTTCCCAATCCTGCTTTCAGGTATGGTTGACATGCAATAGCTTTGTTTGAGTAGACAAGGCCCTTTGCGCCACAAATAGATCCTTTTGTCTTGAAATGACCTTTCCCTGCTTTTTTAGCAGGTTTTTTAGGCCAGTCGTTGTTAATTGTGTGTCCGTTGGTAGATCAGCTGGCAGACCCAATGTCTTGTAGGCCATCGAGAGGTACCTTGCCCAGCGACTAGTGTCATTGGTGAAGACTATTTGTAGTACTTCCCTGATTGTACCAGTACCAGCCTTATTCACATGATGATAAAATGTAACTATGTCTTTTTTTACATTCTATATCCATTACTGGAATATTGAACTCTAGGCGAATCAGTGTGACCCTTGTTGAGTATGGAAGCATAAACACCTTTCTAAAAGCCATCGTGTGCAGGCGCTCCAATTTGTCTGTCAACAGGCCAGGGAAAGCAAGATGGCTATAGCTCAGCGTTGGGATTAGCTTGGCTTGCATTACTCGTTAAGTGCCCTCAGTTGAGTGGCTTAGATGCTTATGATTTAGTTTGCATAGGGCATGTGTAACCGTAGCCACTTTTGCCTCAAGTGCTTTAGCCTGCAGTGTTGTCTTGCCAGTGTCTGAGAATTGTACTTCCAGATAAGTATACTTATTGGCAGTAGCAATTCTTAATGGGCCAAGATGCCAACCCAGTAGTGATTTTTTTGGTTTGTGGCCAAAGACCAGCACCTTAGTTTTAGTTGCATTGGCTTGAGTTTGTTTTCCATATTGTAAAGATGTAATGTCTCAAATGCCCTTTTCATGCCTATTCTAGTTTGATCCACTAGAACAAGGTCATCCGCATACCGCATGTTTGGAAGTCTAAGATGGCCCAGTATGGGTGGGAAGATGTTGATTTTTAGAAGTGCTTCTCCCAGATCCACAGTATATAAGTTAAACAGTGTGGGTGTGATCACACAACCCTGTTGCAGCCCCTTGGTCAGGTAGATCTTGGCTGTTGCACATGTCTGTGTGAGCTTGGTGTGGACCCAAGTGCTGGTATGGAGTGGCATGATGGCCACCAGGAGTTTCCTCGGAATACCCCACTTTGCGGGTTTTGCCTAGTTGTGCCTACAGTATGTTGCAGTCAATGCCATCGAAAGCGGCACTGTAGTCGACAAACATGCATCTAGTGGAGAGGTGGCGACCTCTGTGGTCTTTGTTTCCAGATGTGATAGCGCGATGGCATTGTCCAGTGTTGATGAGTTTGGCCAAAATCCTGTCTGGTATTGCGGTATGATTGGATTTTTGTTATCCATACCTCTAGCTCTTTCAAAAGCACTTTTGCAAATGCCTTCTCATCAACGTCCAATAATGCGATCAGTCCATAGGTCTCGGTTGTGAAGCATCCCCTTTTTTGTAAATGGGTTGCAAGATGGAACCTTTCCATGAATATTGTAGTAGTGGTTAAATAGGTATTGTAGTAGTGGTTAAATAGGCCGTGCATATAGGGGGCCCAAAAGTCTCGATCTTCATTGAAGATACTGCCTGGTAACCCTTTGGGCCCGGGAGCCCCATCATTCCTGATTCCCTTGAGGGTGGTTAGAATTTCTTTTTCTGTTGGGGCAAGGTATTCTGCCTCATTCTCATCTGGGTAATTGCCTTGTATCTCCATAGTTTTGGCCATGGATTTGTCTTGGTCGACATATAGCCTTGTTGCGTGGGCTGCCCATTTGCTGGCAGGTACAGCATTATGGGTGTGGCTTCCACCACTTGGACCATTAACATAGCTCCAAAACTCCTTGTTCTTATTGGGTGCAAGCAGAGCATAGATGTGTTTCAGTTTTCCTCTGTGTTGGTTTGTTTCAGCTGCCAGACAGTTTTTTATACAGTTTTCAAGATGTTTTCAAAACTGTTTCCGTCTGTGGGCACTTTTCTCTCCTATACTGTAACTCTGCCAAACGGCACAGGCACAGCCTATTGCTCTCTCTGAATGCTTTGATGTTGATGAGGTTGACTGGCCCATTTACGGTGCGTTTTCCTTTATATGTGGGCTGCCTTCCTGCAATCAGGGCATTAGATAGCGAGGATATGATTTCTGGCCATCTTTTCTGTGGGCAAGTTGTGCATATAACCTGTTTCCACTTGTTGTATCTGGCCTGGCTTATTGGTCCCCATTTAATTTGTTTTATTGGTACTATTTCATTATTTGAATTGAGCATTTTACCAGCAGTTAAGTGTTCCTCATGCATCATGGTGCTTATATTAACAGTGATGGATATTGGATGGTGGTCGCTGGCAGTAGTCGCAAGAACGAAGCCTAACCATTTTCCCTCAGCAACTGAATTGTACGAGAAACCATCCCTTTTTATACATAGAAGTCATCCATGGGTAGGGCTGGACATCCTGGGGGCAGGAGGGAGTGCAGTGTATATAAATGGCAGGACATGTCCTTTTAAATTCTACATGTCCTGGTAGTGAATAACTCTTACATTTGTTTTTCACTACTGCAAGGCCTATCTCTCCCATTGGATAACATTGGAGTTACCTTATTTCATTTATTGATTGAAATTTCAAAATGAGAAATGAACCCAGTTCATGTTTGGTGTCTTGGGGATTCGGGTGAAGCCCCATATTTAGTGGTGAAATCGGATTTTTAATCACAATTTTAAAAATTCCACTTTTAAAAAGTTAACATTTTTCTGCTCCCATCATTTTGTGCCTAGAGCCTGGTCTCAGTCACATGACTGTGTTTAACTGGCAGTTAGACTTTGTGAATTGCTCCCTGGCAGTCACACAATAGAGGGATCAGGTGAACCTGAGTGTGCCATCTGCTGGCAGGATGGGGAACGGGGCTGAGCCCATTCTCACATACATATGAATAGCATGTGCTCTGCCTTCACACAAAGTGCTTAATGATCCTGCATTGACACTTTAGCCACCTTAGAGACAGCAAGGGGAGGCAGGAAATTCCATACTCTGCCAGGAAGAAGGACTGCTGCGCTGCTGAAGATCTGTCACTCTGCCGGACTCCCGATTAGCTGTGCTGACATGCTGCATGCTGTCCTCCTGCCTAGGTAGGAAGGACTGGTCCTGCATCTCTTGAACCCAGAACCCTGGGTGACTCCAAGGGCTGGCCTTCTGATCTGAAGCCTCAGGAACATAACAGGCTTCTAACAATCTTGCCCCTGTACTTGGACTCTGTCATGTCTGAGTCTACCCTGCAAAGTGGTGCCACTCCAGTCCTGGTCCCTTGGAATTGGTCTTAAGGTACTCTTCTAACCTTTGTAACCAGTGGAACCGACACACCTCGTATGCTGTGCGGCGCAAAACTGAGCAGAACAGATGCATTGCTGCAGATTCGTAGATTGAACCAGTCAAAAAATCCTGCAACACAAGAGAGAATGGACACAGACAATGCCTGAATGTGGGCTGCATCTGGCATGCTCCAGTGGAGGGGCGAATAGGGGGACCTATGGACAAGTAAATGAAACACTTCTTATCATGGGGAAAGGGGGCAGTCAAGAAAAGGAAAGGCATGACATTTTTACCCTTTTTCGCTATATGTTTTGATTGATGGTTGCCACAGTTGGTAGAATTGTTTAGTGTTTCTTACTGAAAATAAAACGTGTCAAGCAGGAGTTTATTTAGTAAAAGTTTGACAACAATGTCATGCACGACATTTAAGGAGGCTATTCCAGAGTTTATTTTAGCAATGGAGCGGTTCATGGGGAATGCTTCAAACAAAGCATACCCATACGTTCAACATGAGCAGGGAAAAAAGAAAATAGTTCCATGACCAAACCTTCAACACAGGGGGGAAAAGTTAACAGAAGTTGGGCGAAAGTTAACAGAAGTTAGGCGATGCTCTTTGGGTGTAACAGAATATGCTATGAGAAACAATCCCTGTGTCATATCCCAAAAATGTATGCAACCTGCACAGTCCTACGTACCACTCTTCCAAATTGTGCGCAGTTCTCAATTGCTAGGTAATCTAGGTCTTTTATTACAAAAAAAAAACTGTAGTAATAAAAATATGTCTTAAAAGTACAACATTGATAGGCATTGCAGTCAATGCCCTGTAATAATTTCTAGAAGTATGCAAGATTGCACAGCATAAACTGTGTTTACCATGCAATAGCAACATTATGATATTTGCATTCCAGTCCACTCCTTCCTCCCTATGTTATGTTATGTTATGTTATATAAGCTTATAAAGCGCCTGGTTACACTGTACTAGTGTGTCCCTGCGCTGCAGACTGCTCAGTGGTGAGCGAACTACTGCAGGATGTGACCCCTAAGCATACCCTAGCCCTGCTGTTTGGGAAACAAGAATGTTTTCAGCTTTTTGCGGAACTTGGACTCTGATTTCTCCAGCCAGAGTTCCAGAGGCAATTTGTTCCAGTGTTGGGCTGCCAAGACCCGGAAGGAATGGCCACCCATTCTAACTCTCCTGAACTTAGGCGCCACCACCATCCCTGTCCCGCTAGATCTTAATTGGCGGGCCGGGTGGTATGGTGCCAGCAGGTTGTGCAGGGGGGAGGGTCCTTTCCCTTGCAAGATTCGGTGGCCAATGCAGAATGCTTTGAAAGCCACACGTTCTCTAATTGGGAGCCAATGCAGAATACTCAGAGCTCTCCTGGAGGTGGCTCTCCTAGGCAGCATCAGAACCATACGTGCAGCCGCATTTTGCACGCTCTGCAGCCTTTGTAGGCATCTGAAACTGGCTCCCAAATACAGGACATTGCCATAGTCCAGCCTGGATGTAGTTAATGCATGGACCATGGTCTTTCTCGCGGTCATGGGTAAATAGTCCAGAGTCTTCTTAAGGACTGTCATTGTGCCATAGCATGTGCTTGCCACTCGTTTGGTGTGGTAATCAAAAGAGATCTTATCTTCGATCCACACCCCAAGATTTCTCACTTGGTTGCTGGGTTTAGGTAGAGGACCCAGTACGGTGGGCCACAATGCCGATGTCCACAGTGATTGGTCTTTTCCCACAATTTGCCCACATTCTTCCAACACGTTTTCCCCCTTTAATCTGCTGGTTCATGAAAAAAACGAAGAATTGATACCAAACAGAAATACAGGTCGTTTTCTTTTATAATATAGACTCAGGAGATCTAACCAGGAATGTGCTGGTTATATTTTTCAAGTCGAACACAGAACATCAAGTAATACATATATTCATACCATGGCATCTCCATAAAGCTAGTAAACAGAAAGAATATCAAATAGCGCAGTGTGCAAGAACGCATGGTATTTCCAATCAGGTCTGTTCCCTGTATTCTTGTATTCCATTTCCATAGTTGCATAAAGTCTGAGGTGAGATTCCTTGTTCCATAGTTCAACAAAGCAGCTCCTGATTGCCCAGTAGGCCAGTTTTACCACAAAGGCAGATAAAATAGTCAGATCTACTATGATTAAGCACCAATCTGGCACCTGATTTCTGCACTAGATGTAGCTAGTGCAGTGCCTTTGCTGGTAAACCTGAATAGAAAGCATTCCATCAATGCTTAAGTGCTCTAAATAATGCTTTTAAAACATGAACTTTATGGGAAAGCAAGTGTACATGAATAATCTGCGTAATCATGCAGAGTTGGAAGAAATAGGCAAATATGAACTAAAACAGAGTTACTTGATTGGAGAATGTTAAGAGAGAATAAAATCAAACTCACAGATTTTTTACACAGATTACCACTACAGGTTTCTCCCCAGGACAAGTCAGCCAGAAACAAATCTGGCATGAAAGTGATGGTCTAAAATGGAGTAGGAGCTCTGTCTTTAACCCATTTAACTTTAATTGTTTTTTGCACACCATTGATTCTACCATCTGTAGCCAGTCATACAAATTGTAAGCAATCTGATTCAGGTCTTTAGAAGCCTTAAAGTTCATTTGAGTGTTACCAGCATACATAACAACAAGGGATGCCAAAGGAACTAAGTAGAGGTTAAAGAGCGTTGGTGAGGAGGGGTGCCCAAGAAGTCTTCTTGATAGGTTGCACTGAATAGAGATCCTGTGCAGCCACCAGGCCCTGGATGAAATCCTGCCTAAAATGCTGCCATCCCATGTGGCAATGACTGTGATGGCAACACTGGCCGGAGGTGAGGCTGCAATTGCTCGAGGGGCTTGCTCCAGCCTCGAGGTCCATAATAACATTGAGTGGCCACATGCAATGAGGGTTCTGATGCGAGCTGCCTCCGGAGATTGGCACACTGGCCTGGGGGGGTGCTGGCTGCATCACCGACTTGGAGACCCGTGTGTGCCTGGGCATCGGTGGTAGTACAGCAGGGGAGAAGTGGCTGCCATCGAATTCACTGGAGCAAGCGTGCAAGCACTACCCCCCGGGTGTGGCACAATCGATGTGATCGGGCGGAGCGCCTACACCTGGTTGGTGCTCAGCAGAGGCTGGGGCCCGCCTGATTTGAATTGCAGTTTGGTCAGTGACAAGATCCAGGCCCGGACCTCAAAGGACCCACACAGGTGAGGACCACCTGTCACAGAACAGCCCACCTGTGGGGTGTCGTGCGATTTGCCCTTGCTCCCAATGCTGCATGGGGGCCCCACAGACTATTTTACTCTGAGTACCCTGCAAGCTGAAAAGTGCCTCTAGCACAGACATAAGTTCCCCTGCTAGGTCCTCTAATGCCCTGCCGATCTTCATCACGATGGGCAAAACTGAGCAGCCTAGGTCCCCACAGGGTTGGTCTTCAATGAGTGGGCAAGACCCTCTGCTGCAGGGCGATATAGCGTTGAGTCTCATGGAGTCTAAATTAGACACACACACCAGCAAGATTGACACCATCCTACATGCCATTCAAGACACCAAGTCGCCCTTGAAGCCAAAATAGACTCTGCAGCACTGGATACTAACCTCCTGAGAGCATACTAGAAAAAGCTAGTAGGCAGCAATGAATAGACACTCATTAAGTTATGCCCATCTGTGGAGGAACTGCAGAAACAACTGAAGTCTCTGCAAGAGGAAGTGGCGGCGCTATGACTGGATGCAGAGGGGTGATCGAGGTGCAAAAACATGTGCATTCTGGGGGTGCCAGAGCAAGAGAAAGGCCCAGGTGCCCAACTGAGTGTTACAAATTGGCTCTCCCAGGTGATACTTAAGGGCAAGGTTTGACAAATCTCGGTGGAAAGGGCCCTCAGAGCACTGGGTCCTCCCCTCCTCCTCCGGGTGTGCCATCCTGACCAATTATAGCCTGGCTCTTCAACTACTAAGACAGGGACCTAATAGTGCAAATGGCCTTCATCAAGGGGCCGTGGCCAATGAATGAACACACATGGTCAATCTAGCCTGACCACACTTTGCTCAAATGCCAACGCTCAGCCTGACTACACTTCACTCAAATGCCACCGCTCAAATTATACAGAGATCATAAAACACTGGACCATCAATATGTCTTATTTCCAGCCAAATTTGGGTAATGGAAAATGGTAAATTTCTATTTTTACTACACCTGGGGCTGTTTGGTAGTGGCTGATAACAAAAGGGAACAGCATAGCACTGGTGTCAGAGCTGAAGAATGGACTGTGGGAATGGTGCAGTGACGAGAGGCCTGGCGGTCACCTCACAATATAGAAGGTGGCAGAGGCATGAGCACAGGTTGTGGCAGATGTGCTACTACAAACCTCTATCCTAGGCTGAATATCCTCACTATACCGGGACCCTGTGGACAATGCTATCAACACAGACTTGCACTCCTCTGGCACAGTTAGACCCACCGGGCTGCTTTTAATTCCAAGGGTAGCTGAAAATATCATTTAACTTTGGCTGTTACACAGAACTCAGTGCACAAGTTTTCATATGCAGCAATCCTGGGGGGAACCGAAATGATGGGATTTGTGCAGGCACGAAAGTGATGGCAGCCAATGAAGGGGCTTGGAGGACAGGTTCTCGCCAGAGTAAACTCTTACCTGCCTTGCACCCCTGGTCCCATCGCAATGATGGAGGGCTGAAGGACTATACACTTGCTACCAATGTTTCACGTTGGGTATATTGGAAGAGGTCATTTGAGGCCTCCTGTCATGGGGAGTGAGTTTGGGTTGTTGATTGTTTATGGTTTGGCCATGTTTGCTCTTTCTGAGACATGGTACAATCTGGTGAGTGGGCTCTGATTGAGCACATTGCTTAGTCCCAGCCTTGGACCAGTTTGCACATACAGGTTGAGACTTTGAGAGAGACTGACTGATCTATGGTGGTACAATATAATAGTTCGCCCTGGAATTTTTGGGGAATGGCTACTGACCAGAAGAGATATGGGACACACGCCTACCTGGAACATCAACATGTACATTTTGCCTGCCTACAAGGAACATACCTTATGGGGCCAGAACTAAGGAACGTAGACAAATGGTGGAGAGACAAATAGAGAGGACCACATACTCCCCTTATGTACAGTTGTGCAGGTGTGGGTTTCCCCTGGGCATTCCATACATAACACAGAACACCCAGATAGACCCAGAGGGTCACTACACTGTGGTTGAAGACTTGCTGGATTGAGATCCTCTATTACACCAAATGTGCAACCGATTGAGTTCTTTGGCACCATGACCATGGCTTTGCCCTGAGACCCCTGGGTCTGTTGCCTTGGAGGGGAGGATCCTGTGTGCGAGATATGGACACTGACCACTCAGTCCTACATCTACCTGGGGCACCGGGACATAAGATTGTACAGTGTTTCAAGGGCTGGCAGGAGGACATGCGATTGATGGACACCTGGAGACACATGAACCCCGAGTACAGGGAGTAATCATTTTATTAATTGATGGAGCGTGTACACCATTGAATTAACTATTTGCTTTGCATGCTGGACAAATACCAAAGGACGCTAGACCCTGTGTACTGGAGGCAAACCCTGTCAGACCAAAAAACCCTGGATATGACACTGACCTGGGGTGGGATCCACTCGAGAATCCCCACCTGGAGTCCGAGAACAGAAATGCTGTAGGATCACTCCTTCTGTGAACAAGTAGGCACACACATACTTCATTTCTTCACTGAAAATGAAGGGTCAGCCATGGACGAGCGGTTGAGTGGGATGCATTTAAGGTTATTATAAGGGGCCACTCTATCAATATGATGTGTGGAGTATGGTGCACACTATATAGGGAATTGTACAAAGAAAAGGGAGAGATACAGTGCCCAAATGGCAAATGGTGAACTCCCGGGATGCTAGGAAACCCTGTCAGGCTTACATATGCAGCATTCAAAGCTACAACTTAGTCTGCACTGCACATCCTACAGGGAGTTTGTGGTGCATCAACATGTGGAAGGG
Source organism: Lissotriton helveticus (assembly GCF_964261635.1). Lineage (NCBI taxonomy): Eukaryota > Metazoa > Chordata > Amphibia > Caudata > Salamandridae > Lissotriton > Lissotriton helveticus. The sequence goes on from NC_136057.1 coordinate 664,042,483, forward strand.
GACAGGTTAGGTCTGAGGACATCAGCGGACCAGTTAGTGTTGTTAGAGGCCCAGAACTATCCCTGATTAACTCGGATCAAAATGGAATAATCCTTACATGTAACACTGTCATGAACATGAGGAGACTGTTCACTGTAATGGTTGAGGTTGGGACAAAAGGGGGCACACATATCGGAATCATTAAATTAGTTCTACCCTCATATGGTATTGGAGTGGAGGCAGGGTTATTGTAATGGGTACAGCTTTTTTACATGGGACTTCTGGCTAGGGTGTGGATTGGACGGGTAGTCTTGGAGGAAATCATGATTGCACATGGCATGTGACATGTTTGCCTCTTCTCTCCCATAATATTTGCTCTCGTGATTGAGCCGCTAGTTTGCCTGCTGCACCAGAGAGCCCCGGCCTGGGCATCCCTGAGGGGTGGAATGTGATCTCATTGTATGCTGATGATGCTCAGATTGTATCTATTTAACCACAGGGAGTTGCTCACAGGGCTCATGGATGAGTTAGACACCTTTGGTGACCACTTGGGTCTAAAGGTAAACTGGACCAGGTCTTGCCCCTTTCCACTAGATTGGAGGCTAACACCGAAGGAGGCTGCTCTCCTTCCCACCAGGCTGTCATGGGAAGCAGAGTCATTTAAATAATTAAGTGGAGTGTATTATCACTAGGAGGATGAGTTGATTAAGGCAATCTGGGAAGAGTGCCGGCAGTGAGGAAGAACCCGACATTCTTTTGGTGCACTCTCACTGGTGTGCCGAGTAGCCACTGCTAAAATGCTGATTATCCCAAGGCTGCTTTACATGTTCTCAGCAATCCCAGTACTACTGAAATAATCCTTCTTTGCTAGTCTGGGGTAGCAGACAGAAAAAGATGCACTCTGTTTGCAACAGAGCCACCTGCTGCAGGTTTCATGTGGCGCAGGGCTTTACAACGTGACGCATCTCCCTAGATGCGTCACGTTATAAATACCCGGCAGCATGGCGCTGGCTTTGCACCGCTGCTGCGTCACAAAAGTGACGAAACGGCAGCGCAAAAGTGGCGTATGGGGCTTGTAAATCTGCCCCTTGATGTCCAGCAATGCACTTGGTTAAGTGGAGCAATATGTTTGTATGTGTGTGTGTATGTGTGTGTGAGTAAGTGAAGGGGAGTGAATTAGCAGTACTTTTCACTGTGAGTGAGAAAGAGTGAGTCAGAGTGGGTAAGATTAAATGAGACTGAAAGAGAATGAGTGAGTGCTAGTGAGTATCAGATAATGTAAATTGCCATGAGTAAGTGAGAGTGTGCTTGTGAGTGTTACTCTTGTGAGACTGTTAGTGGCCCTGGCATTCTTAAGGTAATTCTTGTCATATTTGGGTAAACGTCAGCAGTGGTAATTCATAATATAGGAGATACCCTTGGCAAAGTACTGATGCTGGCACACTGAAGGTAACTTTTGGCATATGGTATATCTGTCGCAAAATACTGGACTGACCCCACATTGTGGACATAATTCTTGGCATAATATTCACAGATGAAAAAAAAATGTGGTCATCAGCATACTGGAGTTAAATCTATAGGAAAACTCTTGGCATAATTGGCAACCGTGACATGGTGCTGTCTCCATAAAAAAATGCTGGCATGGGACAATGGGGGTAATAATTTGAACCCACCGCACATTTTGAAAAAAAGTGGTGTCCACACCAGGCTTCATTGACTTGGCACACCAATAGCTTTTGAGCACATTTTTATAAAAAAGTGTGCTTTAAGAAGCACTATTTGAGTTCTATTTTCCAAACGTTTCTCTGGGTTGAAGCCCTCTTATCCCTCCTACAAGAAGTCCGGCTTGGTCGCTGAAATTCGGAGTAAGAAATACACCCCACCACTACAAAACATCAGCAACCACCACTGGCAGCAGGCACATGCCCAAAGCTCTGGGGTGTATGAAGAGTAACCGTGGGCAGAGAACTCCTCTCCGCACACGGGGTGTGCAGAGATTTGCTGAACACGGAGTAGGCAAACCTCTGCACACTCCGCAGCGGAGTGAAGTTGACCAGCCCCCGCCGCCACCCCCTATTAAGAATTAATTAAAACTACATTAAAGAAAAAAAACTTACCTTCACTGCGGCGTCCCTTTGCTGCCGTCCTCCTCTTCCTCTCCGTCTCAGGGTGATCTTGCGAGAAATGCGCATGGGCACGCCCGCGCGCAGATCACCCTGAGACGGCGAGGAAGAGGAGGACAGCAGCCTGGGGACGCCGCAGTGAAGGTAAGTCTTTTTTCTTTTAACTTTAATGTAGTTTTAATTAATCCTTAATAAGGTGGGGTGGATGCGGGTGGCGTTGCGGAGTTCCACGGAGTTTGTCACCAACTCCGTGGGCCTCTGTGTAGTTCCGCTCCGCCAGCTCCGCCAGCTCCACCAGCTCCGCCTAGGGTTAATGAAGAGCTCAACTGAAAATTCAGATAGCACATCTGCACTCAAGCCCTGGTGCTCCCACTGGCTACTCGTCTGTTGGTGATTTGGGATCATATGCTTAAAGGCCAATTTGCCTGTTGGAAATGGTCAGCCTCATTTTTATGAATGTTATGAAATATATTGATAAAGATGTTGCTGATTTTTAAATAATAGGTACTTAATATCATGAACATTTTGCACTACAAAACAAAACACTTTGTAAAATTACATTTGCATGTGCTTGACTAAATTATGCTCATACTAGGCCTAACCTTCATCTTGAATCTTGAATCTCAACTCAGTCCAACCATGACATTTAAATGCATGGGTACATTATAGTATGTATAATATCATGGTTACACAAGTGTACCGGTTCCTGTGGCTCAAAGAGTCAGCGGCATCTACATATTGACAAGATCTATATGGCACCTTGGGCTATGCAAAGTGGCGCGCAAATTATTGAATTCTGCCACTTATACTCCTATCAATTTAACTGCCATGAAATAATTTACAATAAATGGTGAACTGGTCTGGTCCTTGGATGAATAATTGCTGAATGTCTGTGATGTCAATTTTCTCTCACACTGGTATGCTAAAGTTGCAGTGGGGTGGCACCAGGGGTGTCCCAGCAGGTGGTATCTCAGCATCCATATCATCATTTCAATACTGCTAAAGTCACCCTAAGGTATCATGTCTCGGAGGAGGCGGAGGTGAGTCCTGGCAGGCCATTTCCGTTGAGCGGCTCAAGAAAGGCAGAAAGCACCTCATGCCCAGCAGAGTTCCCTTATCTCCTGCATCTTTAGAATCACCCCCTCAGCCGTTGCCCAACTCATCACTTCTGCCTTCCACCTGCTATGCGACGGGCCCTGGAGGGAATTTCCAGTGTCTTGCTATGTCTTTGTGGGCGCTGCCCAGAGCCAAGTCCACACATCTATTTCCTACCTTCATTTCTAGTCACCTAGTGTAAAGGCCCAGCAGGCAAATTTCGGAACTACACATGTTGCGTTGGTATGGTGTCCTCTTCAAGTTCTTCATCACCTCCCCCAAAAGCAGGCTACCCCAGGTCAGGGCCACACCATATGTGCAAAGTCAGCATCAGCTAGGTGATATCTAGGGCAACCATTGGTCCAGGTCTGGAGCATTACATTCAATCTATGTGGAGTGAGAGGTTATGTGCGTTTTGGTTAAATTGGGTTTCCTTAAATCGAGTGTTTCTTGAAATCTTGTAAATGTGCTTCAGTGTTCGGGTCCACTCCTTGTCTCTGAGGTGCCTATTCAGGAGTACCTCCCACTTGGCCCGAGGACCTGGTAAGCCACCTAGTTTCTAGGAGTAGTGCTTGTTACTGCCAGATAATCAGCCTCCTCCTGCTCCTAGTGGCAAGCATGGTCTGCAATGTGTCGTTAGCCACAGGTTCAGTGACTGTCTCTCCCCGGAGGTTTCTCAAGGTGTGCGTGAATGCCCCATATGTTTAGAACTGTGCACCCATTCGCGCTCTGTCAACCATCAAGTTATCAAAGCTACTCAGCGCGGCCCTGTCATATAAACCCGTAGGGAGTCGATTTCTGCCTCAAGCCAGTCCGCTTTCGGGGTCTCGTAAAGTAGCCGCTGAGTGGAGTGAGCAGCCCCACTAGCCGCAACGTCAGAGTGTATCTCCCACTTTCTGTGCTCTTGCACAGAGCCCAGTTCCAGCAGCTTTGACCAATTGAAAGAAGTTTGAGCGTCTTACTTGAGTTCAATTTAACCCCATCAATAGCACCACCAAGGCTCCAACTATACATGGCTTACCAAGCTCGCTGGCCATCTAGCCATCTAGCAAGCCACTGTAGCTGTGGTGTCAGGTAATACAACTCATAGTTAGGTGCTCCCAGTCCTCCACAGTGCCAACCGATTCTTTCCTCCATCTCATATCAGCTAGCGTAACAGCTGATTAGGAGACCAAAACGAGGCCTGCGGTACCCAGATCAGGAGGTTTGTGAAATAGTATAACACTTTAGGCAGGATAACCATTTTAGATAGGGCTACCCGGGTCATGATAGTCAGCAATAAAGTAAGCCACAATGCCACAACACCCTCAGAGGGCTGTTCCCAGATTGCCCTCCTGTTTGTCCGCATCTGTTTAAATACCTGAATCCCCAGGTATTTATAGACCATGGGTTCCCATCTAATACCTGGCAGGTGGAGGAATCTGGATGCCTCTCATTGATCACTGCTCATCGGGAATGCACATGTCTTAAGTCAGTTGGTGACCAAAACCAGAGACCCTCCCTAGTTCCTCCAAATGTTCCATGCCCTATGTCTGCATCTCTGCACTACAGCAAAATATTGTCACATGCTCACTATCTCATAGCGGAATACCTCGTCCCACACCCTCCTTCCAAAGCACACAAGCAAATGCCTCCAACACAAGTGCAAACAGCAATGGGGAGAATGGGCACCTCTGTCTGGTTCCACGGTGTATCGCAAGTGCTTCGAAGATGCACTTACCAATGCGCACCCGGGCTTTGATGCCCCGGGGGCAATTATATGTTTAAGTGCCACCATCTCCATGTCGGTTTATGTTCTTGTCAAGGTGTCTCTCACAGTCCTCATGCGACCCATGCCTGCCTCCCAGAGTGTTCTATGGTGGGTGAATTGGTTGGTGGGCCCGTGGTGCCGCTCTCTTGTGATGTGATGGGAGGACAAATGGATGGTGCCCTAATGTGCATCCATGCCAGGAGCTTCCCTGCTGTCAACCCCAGGTTGTGGAATGGCAGACCTCAGTCACGCAGCCATGCCACTGGGGTCTGAGCCAGTACACCCTGGAACCCCCGGTGCCCCCAGCACAGGCAACCACTGTGGAGCAGTAGTTGGAATCATCCCTACTTGGTTCCTCGACCAACAGTCAACTGCAGGGCTCCTACTACTCTGGCTCGATTGTATCTTATTAGCCATTGAGGACACCATAGTGCCACCGGCAACAGGACGTCTCTGCAGGAGGGCCCCTGCAGCACACTAGTGTCACAGGTCCAGCAGGACGGCCTAGGCCAATTTCTCTCTGGGGGCTGGTTTGGTCCCTCTTCAGGCCCTCAGCTCTTCATGCAGTCACTGCCTTCGATGTTCTCCCTCTCGTGGGAGGTCACCGCCAGCCCGCACAACTCTGCAGATCCAGCAGGTACCCCTGACTCGTTCAGAACTTTGACACAACTCCTTTGTTCCCCATCTCAGCTTGCGGGTGCCACCTTGGCTTTTGCACAGTGAGCATCAGATCTCAGCTTAGGCTCTTATCAGTCGCACTACCTGCAGGGTGCCTCTGCTGGTACACCAACATCGCAGGGGCCGCAGGCAAGACCAGACCTCCACAGGGGGGTTATTCTGGAACTCCTCAGGCCCTCATCTCCTTATGCAGTCTCTGCCGCCAGCATATGCCATTTTGTCCTGGGAGTTGCGAGCAGTAGATCTCGCCTGGGCCCTTCTCAGCCACTAATGGGCCCCGCAACTCGCATCTCGATTACATCCGCCATGTGGACAAGAAGTCAAAGGTCAGGATATCACAGGAATGAAGGCGATCAATGGAGCTCCTACAGGAATGATCCATGATGTGTGTATGTTTTCATTTCTCCTCTCATCTAATGTAGCCAGGCAGATGTTATGACCACTATGAAATGCTCTGTATTTACATTCTTTGTAACAATGCAAGGTACCTTCTGCATTTGCTACTTTGCTATTCATTATATGAGACTGTCATTGCTTCGAGTGTAAGTAGGTTTGTACTGCTATATCCAATGACATTAGATCAAAAGGGGCTATATTATTATTCATTGATAGGATGGTGTTAGATGATGCTGCATTACATTCTGTATTCTGATTTATTCTGACAATGCGATTTTCACTGGATATTTTGTAATAAAAGGACTCCATTGTTATAAATGGACTCCATTTTAAAAGGGTTTCCTTCCGAAGGTGAGCCAAGCATGGTTTCTCTGAAGTTTGAAAACAGACCCTCATTAGTCGGTGTCTTCCTTAGAACTTACACTGTTTTACTCCGAAATATGACTTCATGTCATTCTCTTTTGATTGAGCCTTATGCTAATTCCGTATACCAATGTACTGTGCATTTTTGACCAACTATTATTTTTGCCTCCTGTATTGCCCTATATTTTGCTTAATAAACCTCCATGGTTTTCTCACTTTTACTGACCTTGGGCCTTCTGGAGTGTAAAGGCTTGTTTAATGGACTATGCTTATTTATCGGCTGCTTACCTAACCTCTGTAGCGATACATTGCCTCATGTTCTTGAGGACAACATCGTCCCAATCCTGCATAGGCACTTTAGCTTATATAATCGGATGATCATAGAGTCAACGGTTTCTATATATGTTGTGTGCTTTAGCACAAGATGCTTAATTACCTACATCCAAAAGATATGGATGAAATGTCTCTACATTGAGGCCTGGACCACATCTGTGCCAGCACTTCGTGATACTCCATGCATTTCATTCAGTTATTTTACTACTGCCAAAAGCACAGACGATCAGAGCAAATGCTCAATATTTTAGCAGGTGAAGCAGTACGTCAGTGCACCACATTGATGGAAAAGTGCAAGGAGGAACTTTGAAAGAACTAGACTGAAAGAAGTGAGTGAGGAAAAGAGAAGTGAATAAGTAAGCATAAGCTGTGACTCAAGGAATACCTAGTTTACATCTACGCAAACAAGAGGGAGAGTTGTAGAGGGATTATTATTTTGTAGGAAACATCCGTGCGTTCCACAATGAAAAAAAGTTGAAATGCTCAAACTGAACTTCCATACAATAGTTATCAGAACACGACATGCCTAGGGAAAGATGCATAACAAATTGTGTTTTAATTAATTGTAAAATACTATTTTAATTTTCAAGGTTCTCCTACTTGAAACAGATATATTTATGTGATTTGTTATGTTTGCAGATTTGTTGATCGCACTTTCACCTGGGAGAGTATCCTGGAGCTGAGCAGGTGTGGGTCTAGCCACACCTAGGGGCATATTACCAACAAGTAGCGATATTTATCGCTAAATAGGCTTAGCGATGATTTTTTTATCGCTGAGCATCGCCGGAATTTATCGCTGAGATAACTTGCCATTAGCAACGTTTATCTCCAAAGCGATAAATTTTCCGGCGATAGCGGTGAAATGCGTGAATATCACTGAGAATACAGCGATATTCACGCATTAGCGACGAAATGCTCTTAGCCATGTTATCCACCTCCCATTGGATAACATGGCTAAGAACTGGTGTGGGCAGGTGTTATTTTTTGGAGATATTTGCGCTTATCACGAATATTTCCATTGCTACGCCTGCCTTGCTAATAGGCGATAGCGACGTTAGCGACTGCTTTCAGTCGCTAACAGGTTGGGTACGCCCACTTTGCATGTCATTAGCGATAAATATCGCTGACATGCAAAGCGGGCCCCAAACCGCTCGCTATCGCCTACAAGCTGTCGCTAACTGCTGTTAGCGACAGCTTGCTAATAGGGCGATAGAATTATCGCCGCTTAGCGGCCGAAAACGGCTGCTAAATCGGCGATAATTGCCTATCGGCCTCCTTGGTAATATGCCCCCTAGTGCCTAGTGGGAGTACTCAAAATGCCAGGTCTTCGGCTTCTTGCAGAATTCAACAAGTGAGGAGGATCTATTATGTGTAACAGCAGGGCATTCCACACTTTAAGAACCATGCAGGAGAAGGCTCAACCAAAGGAACTTGTTATTCTTATGCGTAGGATTTGTGCAAGTCGGAGTCGGAACAAACAGAGGTGTCTGGAAGGTTTGTGAAAACAGATGTGGCTCTTGAGGGATTCCCTATTTGCATAGAATATCTATTTTTAATTAAGTGATATGATTTTGTTTTCGTTTTAGCTTGTTCATTGTAAAACTAAAACACCCGAAGACTTGGTTGATACTGCCGCATTTATAATAATAGTCTTTTGAATGTGGAAAAGGAAACGTGCCACCTAACAAATTTTCATGGATAGTAAAAGAAGCATAAACCGATGAAGGCTGTATGTACAAAAGCCATTTGCAGTCACTACCTGTTAGCTTTACGGGACTGGAGAAATACAGAAAATGAATAACTTGCTAAAGAGTGGAACAGCGACACGACGACCAGAAACCATTTATTCTGGTGCCAGTTACTGGGAAATAATGGTATCTCTCAATCAATATGGAAAACAGTAACATCCCTATAATTGCTTGCTTTACGGGATTTACGCTACTTTTGTTTTAGGTGGGGTAGAGACGTTTCCATTCTCAGGAAAGCGAATGAGAGATTCACCCTTGAGCTGTTGATCAGGTCACTATTTTAGGGTTTTTATGTATTGATCGTTATTGTGATATCATTTATACTCAGAAAACAATATGTCTTACAAAACTAAAAACTGCCACCACCCCGAGTAGTTTGTAAGCAAGAAATAATGTATCTAATCTGTTGCATCACAGGAATTTACATTGCATTGCTATTGAGTCCAATCATATCATCGTAAGTGGCACCAGTAAATGTGATGTATTTTCTTTAAATAACAATAATACCCAACTATAATAAACTCATTAACAAAAAATGAAAACAAGGCATCTACATAAAATGAGCATAATTATATCTATTTAAGAGACTAAACACAAGGCTGAGCCAGTAGGTGCAATACTAGTTTCAGAGAATATATATTAATTAATATCCTCTAAAAATAAATGTTACATGTTAATGCAGTTCTTTCCGAGCAGTATAGATCCATGAATGTCGAAAACATATTTTCAGGATGTCCATACAATATAAATTCATATATATTCATATACCTAATTTCAATAATAAGTGGGTATCCACTCGCTTGATGTTCCCACCCTCTATGCAGTCTTTTTGGCCCCCACCCTACCCTCGAGGGAAGGTTGGTGGGATGTATTCCTAATCTGCAACCCCAAGGAACTAGGAAACCCGTCAGATTACCTGGAGTACAAGTGAGAAAAGGAATAGAGTGGAGTTAGTGTACTGGACCATCTTGCCATCGGTCTCCATTCTCCAGGCACCAGACTTTATTGCTGGAGTGGAATGAGAGTGGGAGATTTATCCCTTCTCTGTCAGCCCATGTGTCAAAACCTAAAGAAGTTCCAATTTCCTCTCCCTTGCGATGGTGAATAACTGCACTATTCGGGTGCTGGCTCAACTGACAGCCAGCTAACCCTGTCAACTATGGCCATTTCTGAAACCTAGAGACCTAAGAGAATCAATGGTAGTGCATCTTCGTGGATTCCAGCATCTTTTCTTACACAAAATTACCTGTGAATTCAAAACGTTGATGTTTCCATGATGCATGTTGGACGTTTTCTGCCTGGGCGATAGGCCAAGCCACACAAGTAAGGTACTATTTTGATTGCGATAAGTCTGGCAATACAGAATAGTAGAACATTTGTGATGATCAAATGATGTTCTCCCTTTTTATAGCTTCCAAATGTAAGCCAGTTTGCAAGAAAGAACACATTTTACTCAAGGCCCTCTGAATCACATGATGTTAGGGCGATCTCAAAATTCAGATTTGTACAAATAACTACTATTGTTAAAGTGGTTATGTTGGGCACATATATACAATATCTATGTTTCCTTCATATCCACTTTTCATTCATTAGATTTTATCATACAAATTGACGTGTGGTCCGTCGACAAGGACAGATCATTATAAGCTGCAGTATAGTTGTTGCCTCTGAGTTTCACATGTTTTTGAACAAGCACAAGACACTGTAAATCCCTGCATCAGGAAGGGACTGGCTGATATAATGGTTTATTACTTTTGTAAATTGACAAGTGATGCAAAGAAATTATAGATAAAAACACTATCAACCATTTCTAATTTCTCCACTTACTTCACTGATTATTGTTAGAAAAACATGAGTAAATTTGTGCAACTCCTCACCTGGGACTCACAGAGTAGTATGTTTAGTATCCTGCACAGCCATTTAGCCAGAGTTTACTCTACATCAGGCCTAGTTCAACAGATACCTAGATGAAGTTGTCTCTGCATGTCAGCAGCTCAGTCTCTATTCATAGAAGTGGCTGAGCTCAGGTGCAGGAATGCCACAATTCCAACATATTAAAGCCTTCAAAGTAGAACCACTAGTGCCTGATAGCGTGGAAACTTGATTTCCGGGGCTGCAGCACATCTGTGCAACTGGTGAGACTGCTTTTATATCTGATAGGAGACAGCACCAATCACAGAGCAAGAGGATACCAAGCGTCTTGCAATCCAATTACCATCTTAGTACCCTAATGTGATCGAGGCCATCATGCACTTGGCAGAATCAATACTCTTGATTGGCTACGTGTGGCAGCAGGCCACAAGGGCTCGGCTTGTTCGGCAAATTCAGCTGAGAGCCGTAGACATGAAGTGTGAGAACAATATCAGTTTGTTACAATGGCTTGCATTAGTGGTCTGGTTAGATTTGTTTTTTTCATTGCTAGTAGCTTATTGCCTAGGTCAGGAGCACAATTCTGGTCTTACTAAAAATTATTTAGCATCAACATATATATATTTTTTTAAATCTCCAAGTGTAACAGATTTAAATTGCACTCCTTATTTTAAAGATCCATCGACTTTCCAGTTTCCCGCCAGAAATACGAGAATTTCCTTCACTAAAACGAGACAGCAACACAAGTTACTAGGACACATGGCAGAGACTGTATAAGGCATGGGCAAAGTGGGTAATTGCCAGTAACCTCACCTTCCAAGGGACATCCTGGAAAGCTGAACTTTCTATTTTACATCTGTCTATTCTATTTCCTTGACTAAACTTAACTGCCTACGTTTATACTACCTCTGGATCTCTCTTCCCAGTGTCATTTTAAGGGATTTTGGGGTCCTAGTCAAGACATATTTCAACAAGTTTAAGATATATTTTAGATTTGGTAGCATCATGCATGCTTTAATTAGCAGGAACATGATAATAACATTCAAAGCTTATCCAAACAGGGCCCCCAAAGTATGTCTTGTCCTGACCACCCAAAAACCTTAAGATTACACTGACGGCTGGAACTGATGGGGGCCTTGCTACAGATGCTCCAATTACTTCAGTCCCATTGGGTGACGTTGAAGCTAGTGATGTTCAAAAATAAGCTAGTTATGTTGAAAAATAATGGTATTCGAGTTTTATCGTCATCAGTCTATACAGCCAATCAAAATATGGGAAACGTTTAACTTTCTGTGAGTTAGTTGAAACTTTCATCTAACAAGCATTATAAATTATTTAAAACACGGTCTCATTATTCACGTCATCTGATCTCGCGCTCTTCCACGCTCCTGCCATGTGCAAGAAGCATTTTACCGGAGACATCTGCGGTGCACTTTCTGGTAGATTCATTACAAGATAACAAACTTCATGAATGCAACCTTCGGGCATGGGTCAGTGAATAGACCAGGGTGAAACGCAAGCTCTATTCACAGGAGGAAATGGTAGTTTTGGAGATTAACAACTTAAACAGACAGGGAGAACAATTCCGCTCATGTCAGCAGGAAAGATGCAATCTGCATGCAACGAGCTAGAAAACAAAGGCTTAAGGGCTCCAGTTGCACCCTGAAATCTACCCCGAGAGCCCACTCAATTTCATTACAATGTGAAGCTTTCTCCGCGAAAAGGAGAAAAAAAACAAGCTCTGGTAGTGGCAATTATTTTGGCTCGTGTATATTGAAACGATTCCCCCCAGACTGCTTCAAGCATAGAAGTGATAGTTGTAGAGATGAGTGGTTGACACAGACTATGATTCTGGCCCTGGTGTTGTATCTATAGTGCCTGTTCTGTGTCTGAGGAGTCGCACATTATCTGGTAGTCCTCACAGCTCCCGCAGCTGTGCTTGAATTCCTGCGACATTGCTCCGCCTGGCCCACGTTAGTGACGCTTGAGGAATAGCCATTTTCCTGTGCGAAAGCCAAAGCAAGGGCGTGTGGAGATCGTTAAGAATGCATGGTGCAAGGGATGGAAGTGCGTGGTTGGTAAGGGTGCAGGTGGTGCTAATGGAGAGAACAGAGAGCAATGACTCGGCGCAGGGTGTATGGAGAGACGGCAACGCGACAGCTCGAGGTGCAGGGAGACACGTAGGCTGCAAGGAGTAGGCAGGTCTCCAAATATGTCATCACAAGCATGTCCGGATCACAGTGCACGAGGCGGTGGCAAGCACAGGAAGCACGGCAGTGCAGAGTTCACAGTTGAAATGCCTTGGTCAGCAGGGAGCTAGTGAATCTGGATCACAGTTTACAAGGAGGCATCAAGAGCAGAGTGTAAGGGGGTTGAGAATGCTGAGGGCGTGTAGAGCTCAGTGTGTAAGGTGATGATGGGAAGTGTAGGATAGGGTGAAAGGGAGTAAGGAGGGCATGGATGCAATATGGATAAAGAAGGGTGGTTCTCACATGGTGAGAGGATGGGGCGTGCGTGGTGAAGGTGCAGTTCAAATAGCAAGGGGGTGGGATAACAGAATCCGAGGGGTTAGGGAGCATTCTGTAAAGGGGTGAGGAGCTCTGGATTAGGAGGCAGAAAGCATGGATATAAGAGGGTGTGGTGAGCAGGATGCAAGGGACAGATATTGAGGGCAGTAAACGGGGTGGGTATACCACGGCACAATGGGGGACAGCCTTATGCAACAGGAAGGGGAGTAGCAAATGGAACATGCTTCAGGTGGCATTGTAGAGGTGCAGGGCAGCAGGCGTTTCCCCAGGAGGCTGGAGGAAGGGTGGGGGCTGGTTTTGCAGCAGTGGGGGGTCAGGTTTTGTTGTTGGCAGCCGGTATTGCACAGTGCTGCAATATCGGCCCCCAGTAACAAAAGCAGCAGTGCTTCACACTTGTTATGTCATATTATAACAATTTGTAGTGCACACAAATATCCACAGGTGTCTTGGCGCTCACGGTCTACCATGTGTCAGGAAACGCTTATTTCAAAAAAGCTATGTCTTGAACAGTTTCCTGAACTCAAGTAGGGAGGAAGTCTTCGAAAGGGAGAGCGGAAGGGAGTTCCATTCCTTTATTGTATTGTAATTGAAACTCCTTCCCCCCTAATTAGTCCTTTTCAATCCGGGGGGTGGGCATCAGGTGGGCATTGGCAGAACAAACCAATCTATCAGGAGAGTACCAGCTAAAAAGGAACCAAAGAAATTGTGGTCATTTCTATACAAGGCATTATGTGCAACGCAAAGAGCCTTGAATTTGACTCGCTGATCAACTGGTAGCCAATGCAATTCCAGAATCCCTGCTGTGATAGACTGGTATTTGGGAACATCCAAGACTAGTCTAGCCATGGCATTTTGTACTGCCTGTAACCTTCTGCTGAGTAAATTGGATTGCAAATTAAGATACAACCCATTGCAATAGTCCAGTTTGGATAAAACCAGGGAGGTCAGTACTGTTTTTAAAAGGTAGTATCTTGCGTACAATTCTAATAGTAATAAAGGAAAAGGACACTACCTTGGAGACTTGGGCCTTAAGATTGATTTTTTCATCTATAATGACCCCCAACTTCTTTGCCTTGGCTACTGGTGTGGGAGGGGGCCCAGGTTGTCTGGCCAACAAACTGGCGACCACTGAGGTGAAAGGTTAACAAACAACACCACCTCAGATTTGTTTGAGTTCAGCTTCAAGCAATACCTGCCCATCCAGTTGCTCAGGGTGGCCATACAGTCATGAAGTTTGGTGGAATAATTAATATCCTTGTCGACTGCTGAGATAACTAACTGAGTATTGTCAGCATAAGAAGTGGGTATTAAATTAAAGCTTCTGATCAGGGGAGCTAATTCAGAGACATACATTCTAAAAAGCGTCGGACTTAGCGAGGACCTCAGTGGCACCCCGCAAGGCAGCGTAAAAGGTGCTACCTTAAAATTGCCAAAGTGCACAGATTGAGTTCTGTCCGAGAGGATTTAAGTCAGAAGGGAAAGCGCTTTCCTCCTATCCCTATGGTTTTTAGGCGTTCAACCAAAAGTGTATGGTCCATGATATCAAATGTCGCGGACCGGTCGAGGAGAATGAGGGTTGCCGACCCTCCACCGTCCAGTGCCTTACGGATTTCCTCTGTAGTTTTTATTAGAGCCGTCTCGGTACTTTGACCCATTCTGAAACGAAACTGATTCTGATCGAAGATGTTGTTCTCTGTAATGAAAATAGAGAGTTCAGTGTTTAACAGTGTCTCAATGATTTTAGCGGGAAATGGGAGCCTTGCGAAAGGGCAGTAGTTGGCTCGATCTGTTATGACTAAATTTGGCTTTTTTAAGAGAGGCAGTATACGGGCCTGTTTCCACTTAGAAGGGAAATGCCCTTGTGATAGCAGCAGATTAAAAATGTTAGTTAGCAATGGGCTAATAATATTATTAATGCTTAGAAGGATCCTGGGAGGGCAGGAATTGTCTGGGGATCCTGATTTGGTAGTTGAAAGGAGTGTAGCTGTTTGAACTGAGGAGACAGGGGTGAAATTAAAAAACAACACTTTCCCTGTACCTGCTTGTCCGGCTCCATTAGCATTTAGTTTGTGGCTGGCAAATAGGTCATATATTTGTTCCACCTTAGATTTGCAAAAATAGGCAAGAGAGTTGCAAAAAGGTTGACTAGTATTGGCGGTGTCGTCATTAGGAACTATGGGTACTTTTTTTTATCGCTTTGAAAAGTTCCTTACTGGAATTACCAGCTTTTTCTATTTGCAACGTTAAATACTGGCTATTTTCCGCAATTAGCTTTTTCTTGTAATCGAAATCCTTTCCTGGTGCTTCATAGCTTTTCCTCCACCTTCTTTCTTGCCTTCTGCAGGCTTTTTTATCTAATTGTAGGGCCGCCGAGAACCAGGAGGCCGAAGGGATCTTTCTATTTTTATTGATCACTGTGACAGGTGCTACTATGGCAAAGTTGGACTCCAGCCACTCTGCATAGTTTGTGGCTGAGACCTCTACTTCCAAATCCAAATTTGGTTGACTTTGTATTAACTGGTTTCCAGTAGGCTCTGGTCGATTTTATGCCATGATCTACCGAAGATCTTAGTGCTAGCTGTGTTATCAATGTTGTATCAAGGTAAATTATAGTTGAATAAAATGGCATAGTTGTCAGTCCAGGTCAAGGGGAGAATAGATATCCTAGAAATGGCGGGGTTATTAGTAAACAGCCCATCTAAAGTGTGTCCTGCTAAATGGATTGGTTGAAGTATGAGCTGCTGCAGTCCTAAATCTGATGTGATGTCGGTAAGCTCCTGTGTATCCCTATCATCTAATATTTCAAGATAAAAATTTACGTCGCCTAAAATAGTGAAATATTTGAATTGAAGACCTAACTCTAATAGAGGATGAGCATTGGTAAAGAAGCTATTTCTGGGCCCAGGAGGATGATACATCAATATTTCATTAAATGTCTCTTGTTCATGGAGAGATTTTAAAATGATTGCCTCGCATTCTGATGAGGGTAAAAATTAGCAATGTGTAGTTAGCTCGCTCCTATGAATAGGAGCACGCCCCCCCACCTTTTTTAGCTTGTCTATCCTGTCTAACAATTTTATATCCATGAGGAACTGCAATGTTAAAATCAGGATGAAGTTTGTTCACCCCAGGTTTCTGTCACAAATAGAACATCCAATTTATTGTCAGTAATGAATTGCGCGATTTCATACTTATATTTATTCAACAACCTAGCGTAGAAAAGCACTAACTGGAGCTCTATGTTATTTGTGGAAAATATGGCCAGGTTTCGTTCGTGTTGCACTCCCCCTAACTGTCCCACCCGCACCGGGGGCTGGTTTGACAAACTTGCCAGGGCTGCTTTGAGTTCCCAGTCCTGCATTGGTAAGGGGGCATCACGTGCCACAATTAAGTGCACGGTGCAATGGAGAGCACAATGTGAAAATGGGAGCAAGCTACCATACAAACTTAGATCAGGCATGACATAGCAACAGCCTTGCATTTTTTTATTCATAAACCATCACAAAACAAAAGGGGAAGTGTGGTATACAAGATCATCATTTAGAATTTGCAATAAACTGTATAAATAAACCAAAAGGTAAAACTTCTGTAGCTGAATGGAATGGGACTACAAAAGACTTATACGCCCAGCAAATTATAACAGATGTTTATACACATAGTGAACATCTGATAGCTTCCATACACAAACGGGCACGACACAGTCTTCAGATGCAGGTGTAAAAGTGGATACATCTATGTTGCAAAGTCACAGGGTTCTCTCTATATCACTTACAATACATTTTGCTCTGTACCGATAAAATGGTCAGTAGTACTGAAGTCCTACTCGTGTTTTTTTTAATATATCAAAAACTTTATTCTGATATGTATTCTTCTGGTGTTGCTAAATGGATATAGGAATTTTGATCAGTGAACAAATAACCGGAATTGTTTTATTATTACTTTTCTGTTTTGACACAAAATGATACATATAAATACATATTTCTGTGTAGACACACTAGATATTACACTTCATATTTAGCATCATTACAGAATGAAACATGTCACGCAGCAATTTCTGTAATCTCTTTATCTTATGTCAGACTAGGATTCTACAGACTCTTTCATCTTCTTGTTTTGCCAAATTTATTTTCCTGAAAGACAATTTCAGAAACAGCTCTCTTAGGCATTAGTGTTCTTAGTTTTTCTTTTCCACTGTCACATTGGACGAACATATCTCACATATTGATTTCTTCTACTATTTGTGTTAACTTGTTTCAATCTCCAGTTTTGGTAACAAAGGCACTCAGAATGAGTGCTTCTCAATTCCGATGGGGCCTAGTAACAGCCATTGCCAGCTCCCCTGGTATTATGAGATATGCAGGAACACCGGGCATCAACTTTTACTCAGAGATTTATTTTTTTTGAAACCTCCGGATGAAAGTCTGTCCCAGAATGAAGAATTACCAAGGGAATAGAACCAGAAATTGCAGATACCTCTGGTAATTCCTCATTTCTTAGTTGACGATCAGGGTCCAACTTGTCATTGGTACGGAATTTCTACACTGTCAGAGTTACCCATACCATCGATCGTGGTAACTCTGGAGTGAAGAAAATCTGCCTGTTTACCTGCCCATTAACAATGAAGGCCCAGGACTGCACCTGGGTCGTATCTGTCTTTGCTTAACTTTATCTGCTCATGTGACAACTGGCTGGGATTTCAGTCCAAAGAAAGTATTTCAGAAAGTCCCTCTTGGTATTCATGTGTAACTGCCATTCCGAGATGCATCCTGCATCACATTTTGCGATGCAGGGCGCGCTACGAAATTCGGTTTATTAATTAAATTGTTTACTTACCTTCAATTATCCATACTCCGGTTTTTAGCACCCCCCACCCTGCCCCTCCCCTGGCCCGCCTCTCCGCCCCACCGAAACTCCCTCCACGGGCCGTGGCTGCTGCATTCAACTTGTGAGGTACCCCTAGTAACAACTTGAGGCATTTCAGGTTTCTGAATAGCTTCTAAGCCTCAAGAAAAAATGTAAAATCTATAGCAACTTCCATGCCTGTGTGTGTGCATGTGTGTTTGTTTGGTTACAGTTAAGTCTGCTTTTTCATAAACAAAGCTTTTTGGTCTGGCTATAACTTTGGCGCCATTTGAAGAATTTCAACAAAACGTTCGAAAAAAGAAAGTTGATCTACCTCAGCTCTTCCTTTAAAGTTTTGGGGTGATCAGTCTAGTGGCAGGCAAGAAAAAAGGGGGGTTCCAAAACGAAAATTGTGCATTCATTTTCCATAGAGTTTTGTCAGAAGCTTTTTCGCAAAACCTGCTGAATGGAACGACACCAAATTTGGCAGGAAGCTAGATCTTGGTCCACAGATTGTGCAAAAGCCATACGCAGTAGTAGGTTGGCTTTGCGTACAGTAACAAAATATTACTTCACATAAAAAAAACCTAGAAGTTCACTGATAAAAAAACTAAGCTTAAAGGGATGCTATAGTTTTGAATTGTTATGATATTTTAATTACATTTTGTTAAAAATCCCTAAAAATCCACAAAAAACCCAAAGTTTATTGTGCAGTTATAGTTAGGTGAATATGTCAGTGGCAACATAAAATTTTTAACCCCTTCCGTGCTCATGACGAGCTCAGCTCGTCATGAGGTACACCTCTCGTGTGCTCATGACGAGCTGAGCTCGTCATGAACACACCCATTTCCATTATGGCCCAGCGCAGGAGGAAAATAGCTCTAGCAGTCAGGTGTTAACTAAAAATAAATTCACTCTTTATAGTTAGCACAGCTAACTATAACTTGCAACCTGTCATGACCTGCTTATGACATCATATATTACATCAGTCTTAACATGTTATATCACATCTTTAGGACATCCCTGGTGACATGATCTGCAAAGTTTTGTGATGACTCCTTAAGGTGGTGGGTGGGGGGCACAAAGAAAAAATGGGGTCCCGAAACTCATTTTTCTCTTAAAACATGTTTCAAGGACTTTAGTTGGACATAACGCCAAAACGTACATTCTGATTTCCCTGAAATTTGACAGGATTGCACACTATGGTGTGCAGGTGATCCTTTTTTGCAATACAGATAAATGTGTTAGGTATTTTTAAAGTTATAAGGCATTTTAACTTAGTGATAGCTATAGCCACTGTATTTTTGCACAATCTTTCAGTATTTAGTGAAAGTGCTGTCAATGACAACGCATTATGTGATTGGTTAATGTCTGCCTTTACAAAAGTTAAAGTCAGCTGTATTGTTTTAAGTTCAATATGACTGTGTTCTGGGTTAGGGTCTTACATATAAGTATCAGTTTTTTTTTCCCTCCATTACCATTTTACTGAAATGGTAATAAGGGAGGAAAGTTATTTATAAGTTTCTATATCATTTTTGAAAAACATTATGGAGTAATACTTTACTATGTTTCACTGTTGTAGTGTTCTAGCGTAAAAAGTCTATAGAGTCCTTTAGAAATTATTACAATGATAACTGCACTTAGTTGTGTATTTGTTCCCTCCTGAGGTGGAAGCCGGGAGGTGGTGTGGTGAATGCTGAGTCTTCTCGGCTTTTATCTTTCATGTAACTGATAGGAAAGCCAATATTTTAAAAGTGTTTGTGTTTTTAAGATTTACTTTAAAAACGTTTTTGGAACGCTATTTACCGACCTGTCCTGTTATTGACCTGCCAGCTCCCCAAACCGCTAATCCATCAATCCTCACTGCTGGTGCCCAGCCGATTTAGGGCTGAGGCACACCAACTTTCTGATTAGCGGCGGCCATCTTAGGTGGGTGGGAGGATTCCCCCTGCAGCGCTCTAGTCGCCGAGCCCATAAAAGAGCACAAGAAACAGACGCAACCCTAGTTGTGTGTTTGTTCCCTCCTGAGGCGGAAGCCGGGAGGTGGTGTGGTGAATGCCGAGTCTTCTCGGCTTTTATCTTTCATGTAACTGATAGGAAAGCCAATATTTTAAAAGTGTTTGTGTTTTTAAGATTTACTTTAAAAACGTTTATGGAAAGCTATTTACCGACCTGTCCTGCTATTGACCTGCTAGCTCCCCAAACCGCTAATCCATCGATCCTCACTGCTGGAGCCCAGCCGATTTAGGGCTGAGGCACACAAACTTTCTGATTAGCGGCGGACATCTTAGGTGGGTGGGAGGATTCCCCCTGCAGCTCTCTAGTCGCCGAGCCCATAAAAGAAACGGCAATGCCTCCGCGCAGCGGACGCACTTTCGGGCGCGCCGGATCACCGCCGGAGTCCAGCCCGTCTGCGCCCGTCCGCGCTGAGGACAGGCTGCAGGTCGGCCTACACCATTTACTCACTATTCAGGAGTCGAATGTATATACTGATAGAGCGCGCGGGTCACCCGACCAATAATTTCGCCACTTCCGGCTTCGGGCCCATATATTTCAAATCACCATATACATTGATCGGATGACCTCACGGTCTGCTATCAGATATTTGTGAGTTCCTTTCGTTATTCCTCAGAGTACCCGACTTACCATCCACCGATGCGGGTACCTATGACCACAATGGATCAGGGAGCTAGCGGTAAAAGGAAAGGCAGCAAAATACAAACCCAGCAAATAACATTCAATACCCTTTGTAAAATGACCACGGACAACTGGAAGTTTTAAAGTCTTTATCTAATTTAGTAAAATTCAGAAATCATCAAATTCACAGTAATTAAGCAATCGATAATCAGAATAACAGAAAGTACATAGCTGAATAGCAAATAAGTCAGTGCAACCATTTATAAACTAATGGAACCAGGACTCGTTTAAAATGACGGATCAGGAATTAGAACGTTTAGGATGAATCACTAAAGATGGGATAGGCTTTGATTAGGACTAGTATTCTAGAATTATCTCAAAATATGAGACAGGAATTCGGGACATTTATATAACTATAGGAGAGTCTATGGAGAGAGAGACACGCTATGCTTTAAGGCAAAAGTTCTTTAGACAATTTAAGTAGGGAGGTTCTCGACCATATCAGGAAATGACAAACTGCAATGCAAAATATAATTTCTAACAGGTAGGGTGACATAGGAACACGTTATGAAATAAATGCAAATGACTTTATAATTCAATGGTTGCAAAAAAGCATGGAAAATTAACGTATGCAAAGGTATGTCTTTATTAAAGCAAAAGACAGAAAAAATAGAAAGGTGCAGTTTCAGGAGATTCAGAGCAATATTTACCTAGACTGGTGTGGAAACCAAACCCTGGCCACGGGTCAGTTAAGAACAGGAAACCCTCAAGGAAGGATACCCCTCAATGGACAGCAGGTGCAGAATGGACACCCAGGACAGGACAGGAAGACCAGATTAGGATCAGGACAGGACCCTCAGGACAGGACCCTCAGGACAGGACCGGCACCCGCAGTTCGGAAGCAACGCCTGCGCTCCACCCTCTCTGCAGCTATCGATCAGGACCCCGATTGGGTCAGCGAATTCCCCAGCAAAGTGCTTCGCCAGCACTTAATGTTCAGTAAAACCTTCAGAGTCTATGGTCAAATTTCGGACAGAGAGCTCCGCAGCGCTCTGTATCTTCAGTCACCTATTGAGTGCGTTGGGTCAGTGACAGGTCAGCTAAACCAGACAAGTCGGACAATTTCCCTAGGTGAACCCAGGGTAGATATACTGTTTTGGGACGGTGTACCACCCCCCAATGTTGCAAAGTGTCAGAATCCCTCAATTTGGATTGGTCCTAAGTTAGGGTCTGGGTAACACACCAATCAGAATAGACTATTTGGAGGCCTACTTTGCATCTCTGGGTACCGCCTAGCGAGATTGGGGTTCCCATGAGAAAGCCGCACAGAATACAATGAGAAGAACACATTTCGAACATAATCATGATGCTTCTGCTGGGTGAAGGTGCTCTTTCCCAGGGTGGCTCTGGCATCAACCTTCTTTGGCCTGAGTTCAATGCCATGGCAACTTCTAGATTCTGCGCAGAAATACCCTCCAAGATGGACTACCCAGCCCAGCACCCCTCCGAGTCGAGGATACATGAAAAGTAAGCGAAAACAAATTAAAACATAGAAGTGACGGTATGAAAAACACATCATGGGTTGTGTACTTTAAACTTATCATTATAAAATTATACTATGCAGTTTAAATGTTAGCAACATATACACACTCACAAGAGCATCACCACGTTATTCACGAGAGCTGTGTATTACGCATGCGCACCCTTTCCCACCAAACTTATAACTACGTCAGGTCACGTGAGTGTGACTGACGCATGCCCAGAAGCCATTTACCAAGCGGCGGCCATGTTTAGGAACACGGATTAGTTGTATTAGAAATACACATACGCAAGCTTCCTCTACTTCGTTCGAATATAAAAATAAAAGATTAGTAAGACGTACAAATTTTATTAATTGATTACACACGGTCGAGGTTCATGACTCGAGCAAGTCGCAAATGCGAAGCTTGCTCTATCAATCCCCTCTTTGATGATATTTACTATCATCACAAAAATAATGGAACCAGATGCCAACTTCTTCACACTTTATACAGCTCTATCTCTTCCAACAAACGATCCAGCTTCTCTTTTTCATTTTTGGTAGGGTGAGAATTTTTCACCTTTTTGTATATCTGATTATTCATTTCCTCTAATTCAAGCTCATCCACACTTCGTTTCACTCCTCTGGCATTCACTTGATGCTTTCTGGTGTGCTTACGGCATTTGCAACAGACAAATATGAAAAATAGGATAAGACCTATAATTCCAATTGGCATCAGTACCTTGAACAATAAGCTTTTACCTAAACTAGCAAACCAATGACCTACATTTGAGAGACCATCTACCAGTCTCTTCCAGGCACTGTCAACCTCGAGTGGTTTGAGTTCCTTTTCCAAATTGGTAATGTTTTTCACATATCTTTTGAGCTGCACACTTTTGTCCGGAATATAAGTGCAACAATGTTGCGCCTTCAACATCCGGCAGACCCCGCCCTCTTTTGCTAATAAGGTGTCAAGAGCAAGTCTGTTCTGCAAAACCATTGATCTGATCGCAACCATTTCGGTATTGACCAGCAGAAATCCATGAGCTGTGTCCGTAGACAACACATCCACTATAGTGGATAATTTGCAAATTCTGTGAGTGTTCAGAACCACTCCCACTCCAGGTATCAGTGCACTGAAAATACTACCCTTTATTTCACCTACGCTTTCTCTTTTACTATGCACTAAGCCATTAGTATTTTCACTGCTTCCAGCAACTTCATTCACATGGTATATTTTCGGGAAGACAATGCCAAAATAGCAGCTTCCATACCAGTGATCCGGCAATTTGAAATAAGCCTTGTCTCCACATATATAATAAATTCCAGGAAACACAGGCTCTGACCCATTTTTGAAACCCCATCCTCCAATTACCTTGTAATTATGTTCACATTGACTGGAACCAATGAAAATGTTATTATAGTAGCTAGTCTTCTCGCGGTGAAGACATAGCTTTCCCTTCCTTTCAAAATCCAGCAACAGAGCAGGTCCCGCCCCACCCTTTGAGGTGCCTTCCATGTCCTCAGCCCATTTTGGCGTCTTCTGTTTTTCGTCATCTGCCTTTCTTTTTATTTTTATTCTCCTCTTCTCTGCCATGTTCAGGAAAATCTTTTCCTGCTCACGCAAAGAGCAGGTCAAGTTATCTCTGTGTGCGTCACCTATGTCTATATTACCTATAGTCAGAAAGTATTCGCCCATATAGCGAGTAACGTCACTTTTGGTATGTACAGGATTCAGGTTCCCACGTATAGGAAGTTCAGAAAAGATCACGTCATTGTTAGAGTAATAGTACTGTAACGGTCCTCTTTTGTAAAATAAGCTTGCTAAAATGCTACAAGATATTCCGTATGTCAGGGGCAAGTGATGGTATGTCACGCCTTCAGCCACAGAGGTAGGTAGCTTCATGCAGACATAGCAATCTTCAATTTCCATAGTCTCTACATAGTGTATTAACAAGTTTGCAAAAACATTTAAATGTGTCTTGTTTCTAACTCCGTGGTAATGTAGTCCTTCCTCATCTGATGCTTCTAAGTCTCGTTTTGTCTGTCTGAGTGCTTTTTCATGTCTTTCTACACTTCGTGTTGTCAGTTCTTCAGTGTCGGTAATCTGAGTAGGGTCAATATTAGTATTTTTGCTCACCGCAAAAGGAATGAAAACTGTTAGTCCTATCCAAACTAATATCACTATAATTACACTACATACACATACCTTGCAGCATGTTTTGCAACAGCTGCGACTAGGTCTACCACTCACGTTTGAATCAGACATTTTGGCTCAGAAGAAGTTTCTCGACCCCTCTTTGTGTCTTTGCACCAGTAGCTTACTTTGTGCAAATTCACGGTGGCTCGTCTTCTTCTTCGGCAGAGTACTCAGCGACTGGTTCTCCGTCGCTTTCGTCAGTTATATCAAGATCCTCAATTTCTTCCAAAACGAGCGTCCATTCAGGAGACTTGTACTTTTTGTTTTGTCTTTTTATTCGATCGCTCCTTCTTTTGGAAGTGTCTTCTGGTTGTTCTGCTATGCGAGAACTCCTCTTTTCTTCTGCACGTTTTTCTTCTACCGTTTTTATCCTCAGTCTCAATTTCTTTATGAATCCAGGCTCAATGTGCTTTCTTTTCTTAAGCCTTTTAGTTGGTACTGGGATTTCGTTTTCTTTTATTGCCCTTTTATTTTCATTTGCTTGTGGCAATTCTGCTTCCTTTTCTTCCCTTCCTATCTGACTAGTTCCAGGGCTCGTATCTATTTCTTCTGCCTGGTTACTAAACTGGCCTTGTTCAAGAGAGTTTTGCTTTTGCTTTTCAAATGTCTCTGTTTCTGTTTCCTGAACACGTTCTTCTAACCCTGTCTGATCCTGTTCGAGCACTTCGATCCCTTGATTTTCTTCTGCTTGAACTAATACACTATGTCCAGTCTGTTCCTTTTCGACATCAGGAGTCAGTGGAGGTGTATCAATTACTTGCTCAGTCCCTTTCTGACCTTCTCCTTCCTCAGGTTTGATGTGAATCTCAATAGTCTGAGGTTCTTCGCCTGTGCCTTGCTTTTCCTCTCTATTCCACTCTCTACCTTCCAAAATTCGCTCTCTTGTTCTGATGGGGTCTTCGGTGAGGTCAATCAAGGGTATCCACTCATCTGGCCATATGCTCGGCAGCTCGTCATCAGCTACTTCTGGACCAACTTCTGGGAACCCCTCAGCAGGCTGGACTCTTGGTAGTTCGCCATCAACTACTCCTGGACCAACGTCTGCGGACCCCTCAGCTTGACTGGTACTGGGCTGTACGTTGTCAGTTGCTTCTGGTCTTGCTTTGGCAGGCCCCTCTGCTGGACGGCCTTCTTCTCCAGGCTCCTCGTCAGGTAGTACCTTCTGGGTGTGGCTGGCGTGGATCCAATGGGGAACACCTGCACACTTCACTGCTGTGGTCGTCACCAGGATTACTTGGCGCTTCTGTCCCCACCTTGGTTCCAGGCAGCTCGACCGAGTATGCTTCTTTATTTTGACCCAGTCCCCTGGAACCAGTTTGTGGAGAGGAGTCGTTGGATTGGTGACGGCGTCTTCTCCGATCTGGCGAGAGATAAAACGTACTTGGTCACCTAATCTCTTGCAGTATTCAAGCACCAAATCATCAGTAATACTCAACAGTTTGCTTCCTGGTACCCACGCTTGTCTCATCACTCTTCCCATCAGGATTTCATGTGGGCTCAGGCCTGTCTTCCGGTCTGGAATACTTCGGAGTCCCATCAGAACCAGAGGCAGGGCCTTTACCCAGGTCATGCCAGATGCATCACACAATTTCGCTAGTCTTGTTTTGATAGTCCCGTTTATTTGTTCCACTACTCCAGAAGCCTCTGGATGATATGCACAGTTGAGTTTTTGCGAGATCCCAAATGCCTTACAGAGTTGGTCGATCACATCATTCTGAAAATGTCGGCCTCTATCTGATTCAATAGTGACTGGAACCCCGAATCTAGGTATCAGTTCTTTCAGTAAACACTTTGCTACTGTCAGTGCGTCACTTTGGGGAGTAGGTTAAGCTTCCACCCACTTTGAAAATAGGCAGACAATGACTAGGACACAACGTGGCATGGTGATGAAATCAACCTGTATTCTCACAAAGGGACCCCCTGACCTCCCAATTTTCCCTAGTTCCACCATTGTTCTCTTGCCTGGATTCATCTGTTGACATGACAGGCACCTCTGGCAGAGGGACTCTGCTACTTTCCTGAACTTTTTGCTGTACCAAGTCTGTTGGAATACCAGAATCATGGCGTCCCTACCAATGTGTGATCCCTCATGTATCAGTCTAGCCATTGTGCCAAGCAAGTGTCTGGGTAACACAGGCATACCATTTGGGCCCAAGATGACACCATCCTCACGTCTTGGTCTACACCCTTCTTCCTTCCACTTCTCTCTCTCTTGCCAGGGTGTCGCCTGCTGCCATTCTCTCACTTCATCCCATGTAGGCACTTCTTCAAACACTTGAAGTTGGCAGCTGGTTCCGGGCCCCCCCCGTTTTGGATTTATGATCAATCGATCCCTGGCACATAATTGTGCCACTCGATCAGCGAAATCATTTCCCAATGATACAGGGTCAAAGTCCTTCTTATGGGCAACACACTTGACCACTGCCAATTCTTTTGGTAATTGGATTGCCTCTAAAAGGTCTTGAACAACTTTTCCATTTCGAATAGGGGTACCTGATGAAGTCAGGAACTCCCTCTGTAGCCATAATTGGCCAAAGTCATGCACAACTCCAAAACAGTACTGACTGTCAGTATACACTGTTAGGCGTACGTTTTTCCCCAATTTGCAGGCTTTTATCATAGCGATCAATTCGGCTACTTGTGCAGACTTTACTTCAAATAAATAACCTGCTTCTACAATTTTGGTTAAGGAGACTACCGCATAGGCAGCACTCAGGCCTCCTTGTTCATGTCTTAGGCATGAACCATCCACAAACAATTCCATGTCATGTTTAGGCAAAGGTGTTTCTTTAATGTCTGGGCGTGGTTTTGTGCAAAATTCTGTTAAATCAATGCAGTTATGCTCATCTTCCTCCCCATCTTCCATATCCATGGAGTCGGGAAGCAGAGTGGCGGGGTTCAGAATGTTACACCTGACAATTGTTATATTTGCAGCACTCACGAGAATCCTCTCGTATTTAGTCAGCCGACTAGGGGTGAGATACTGAGTTTTCGTTCTAGTTAGCAAAATCACCACTCCATGTGGAACATACACAGTTACAGGATGTCCCATGACAATGGATTCACTCTGCTCTAAACTTGTGCAAGTAGCAGCTACCGCTTTCAGACATCCTGGTAATCCAGCAGCCACTGGATCCAGGGTGGCAGAGAAATATGCCACTGGCCTCCTGGTTGTGCCATGCTCTTGGGTTAGGACTGACAACGCGCAATTATCGCGAGTGTCACAGAACAGGGCAAATTCCTTGGAATAGTCTGGCATTCCTAATGCAGGGGCTGTACACAGACAATCTCGCAATTTTGTGAAGGCTGTTAAGCTTTCATCATCCCATTCTACAACATCCTGTGTTCCTCTCTTGGTCATTTTTATCAAAGGCCTAGCTAGGACTGCAAATCCCAGAATCCATTGCCTGCAGTATCCTATCACCCCAAGGAACATTCTGATTTCTTTTTGAGTACGGGGTAACTGCATCTTTTGAATTATTCTCACTCTTTCTGACGTTACTTTCCTGATGCCTTTCTCTATCTGGTGCCCCAGATATTTCACTGATTTTGCACAGAACTGTAATTTTTCAGGGGCCACTTTATGTCCCTTCTCACTCAGGTGATTCAGTAGGGCAATGGTGTCAATCACACAGTCCTTATGACTTTTGGACGCCACCAAGAGGTCGTCAATGTATTGCACCAGGACAGAATTTCCAGGTAAGACCAAAGTTTCCAAGCATTTTTTCAAGATCTGATTAAAGATAGAGGGGCTCTCTGTGTACCCCTGGGGGACCCTATTCCAGACATACACGTGACTGTTGAAAGCAAATGAGAAAAGAAATTTGCTGTCTGGATGCAAGGGAATGGAAAAGAATGCATGACATAGGTCTATCACAGTGAACCACTCAGCATCCCAGGGAATCTCGTACAGAATCACTGCTGGGTTCGGGACAATAGGGCAGCAGGGAACCACTATTTTGTTTACCTTTCTTAGGTCCTGCACTACTCTGTACTTGCCACTAGGCTTTTTGATGCCCATAATCGGTGAGTTGCATGGGCTACTCATTACTTCCTGTATGATGTTTCCTTCTAGCAGTTTCTGTATTTCCAGGGCAACACCTGCTCTCACTTCTGCATTCATTCTGTAGGGTTTAGTATTAGGGTATAATGCATTGTATTTTATGGCTATCTGTATGGGGTCTACGTTTTTCATTAATCCTACATCTTTCCCGGTAAAATCCCATACCTCTGGCTTCACTGTTTCTTGGAGTTCTTTGGGCAAATCCTGCATAGTAATTCGTTTAATTTCTGAGTCAGGTCTTATTAACATTAATTTATAAATGCCATCTTCATCTGGGGTCTGAATTTCAACACCCTTTGGTGTGCAAAAGATGGTACAGTTCATTTTGCACAGCAAATCACGTCCCAGTAAGTTCACTGGACTGCTGTCACAAACAACAAATCTATGCATTTCTTTAAAGTTTCCAATTGAGATCTCCATGGGCTCGGTAACAGGAGTACTAATCAGTTGATTAGATACCCCCACTACTTGGATTGCTTCTCCCGAGAGGGGTAGGTTTGGAACGTCCACTGTTCTCCCAGTAGAACGGGTAGCGCCAGTGTCCAACAGAAAAGTGACATCATTTTCGTCAACATTTCCTTCAATGTATGGCCCTGACTGGTCTACCGGCAAGGAGGCGCCAAGCACGCACTCCTCGTCCTCCCCTCTCAGGCCCCGCCAGTACTGGTCATCACAAAAGAAGGTATCATTTAGTAAATACTGCAAAGTTGCTGCATTTCTGTTCTCATTGCTCCCCCAGACTTCTACGTCCTCACCCTGTGTGGATTTTCCCTTAAATACTTGCTTTGGTGCTCGGGGCAACTGAATCGTTTTTACCTGTTGTTGGGTCTTTCTTGGTCTTTCATTCTGCGTCTGTGGAGTTAAATCAGGTGTTTGGGAGTTATCATCCTGCAAATAGGGACACTCGTCTCGCCAGTGTCCAATTTCTCCGCACTGGTGGCAGGGAAATTTCTTCTTAGCCTCCTCCCTGCTCATTTTGGGCCGGGGCTTTCCTCCTCCCCCACCCCCAGGACCTGGATTCTGAGTAGTTTTGGCCATTTTATTCAATTGTTTTTCCTGCTGTTCTGCGAGCTTCACTTGAGCCCACATAACCTTCTCCTTGAGAGCCTTTTTCTTTTCTGCCATCTCGTCCTCACAGTACTTTGCGTACCGTAGGACCTCATCCATCTTTTTAGTATGCCAACAGATTTTGTTATCCTTTATCCACTGACAAATTTCGGGTCTTAAACCATTTACAAACCTGTAAATAAAATGTGTCA
Organism: Lissotriton helveticus; assembly: GCF_964261635.1. NCBI lineage: Eukaryota > Metazoa > Chordata > Amphibia > Caudata > Salamandridae > Lissotriton > Lissotriton helveticus. The sequence continues at coordinate 664,071,865 of NC_136057.1, forward strand.
TATCCTTCATCTCGATGTTATCTATACCACTGTATGTTTTGAACACCTGCAACAGCCTTTCATAAAAGGAGTGCACTGTCTCGTCTCTTTCCTGCGTGGTTCTATCTATTTTGGTCCAATCAGTTTCCTTTGCTGGCACTTTTAGTTTCAGATGCTGAATTACTTGTTCATATTTTCTCATCACTTCTTTCGATGGTTCCCCTGTTTTGTCATCTCTCGGGTATTCCTCACTAGGCCAAGCTATGGCTATTTTACACTCGGTCCACAGATCTACCGGGACCACTATGTCGAAAAACCCATCCAGGTCTTTCCACAGGCATTTTTGCACCTTTACGAACCTTTCCACCTGCCTGTACCAGTCGACTGGCTTTTCGCGCAATTTCGGGAAATCGTTAGTAAAGGACACAATATCCTGTCTGGACCATGGAACGTGCACATACTTTCCACCTGGTACTTCGCGCATCGGGCATAACTGTTCTGGCTTGTCAGCTTCTCTTAGAGCGAATTCGGGAGTTGCCTGCCTAGACCTGGCCTCATCCTTTTTCTTGGCCCATCTGGCTTTCCACCTTTCCACATCTCCCCATTTTTGTAATACTGTCAATAGTTCTTTGACCTGTGCTTTCTTCCCTAAAACATTCAAGTTTTCCAAATCCTTGTCTGAGAAATCTGCCCTATATGGTTTCTGCAGTGGTTTTGATTTTGAAATATCTATTCCCATGCTAGCAGCAGTATCTGTCAGTTTTTCATGAAGTACTCGGGTATTTCGGGTGAGACTCTTGCAGATGAACAGCATTTCGTCTTCAGAGTAGGTATTTAATCTATCTAATCCTACGTTTCCTGCCATCAATTCCTCTATTTCTATTCTCAGCTTGTAGAGATCTAAAGGTTTCGTTGGGGACGCTTGTTTTTCAAATTCTTGACTCCATCTTTCGATTTCTTCAGGAGTCACCAATGTGACACTCTTCGTACCTGAGGTCGATTCCATTTGAATTTCCCTCGCATTAAAAGGATTATGTCTTTTCTGGATCCTTTTTCCTGTATTTCTAACGGGCAGATCTAGCAGTGAGACCTCCGACTCACACTCACTTGTCTGGTCATCTATGATTAAGGGTTCTGGTCTGGTCGGTGCAATGACAGGAGTAATTACTGGAGGTTTCGGACTCCCTTGACGGTCCCCGTATTTATTTATTTTTATTTTATTATGTTTTGGCTCTCAGAAGAGGGCCACACAAAAAAAAATATACAGGATAAAAAAAAAACAGAACGAATACATTACAAAAATATGACATTTGAGAAACAAGGTTAAATACAGAACTGACATGCAAGACAAATCTACAGGAGGTCGGAAAGTCAAAACATCTCCAGGGACATATTAATAAATAGCTAAAAAACCTTTAAAAAAGTTAAAAATATGGAAGCAAAACATTTCGTTAGGAGGGCAGTAGAGTGCATGAAGAAAGCCGTTCAAAGTGACGATGCCAAGGCGGAGACAAATAACTTTTAACCATCTGGAGCGCAATTTACGGAGCGCTGGGCAAATCAGCAAAACATGCATACAGTCCTGGATGTTCAATTTACATAAATTGCACAGAGCAGAGGAGCCATACCATTTGGATAACAGTAGATTTAAAGGTATTAAATCATAACGTAAAAGAAACCAAAATCTACGAATACCATGCGGTAGGTTCCATATAACATAGGGTTGAGGTGACTTCAACACAAAGGAGTTAAGGAGAAGGTCTACATTCCTTTTTTCACAGATTAACTTTTTATCCGAGTGAAAACATAGGTCCCACGAGGCTACTTTTAAAACGAGTTTTAACTGTAAGGGAGAGTACAAAAACAAAGCGTTTTCATCTAGTTTTAGAAGGGTTACAGCTTTTCTAAAATTACATACAAGTTGAGAAAACTCGTTAAAATTACCCAGTAATTCACTTCTGAGGAGAGCTCTCAAAGTCCCTACTTCCGCTCTAGCCAAGCAGGCCACCCATCTTACTAGGGCACATAATCCCTGTACCCAGCTGCTCCTGAGACCAAAGTCAAGCCTGCAAGCGGCCAAAGAGCACGCAGTATTTAGGGAAGAAAGAGATCTTAGAAGTTTCCCCTCAATCTTATGGCAAAAGTCCCAATTTTTCACCTCTATAAGTTCGATACCATACAGTATTGTTGCGGGGATTTTAGATCTATACACTTCCAATAAACTAGGGAAGTGCCGTTTCCCCGTTGCCTGGTATAGGGAATTTAAACCTTTGCCATGGGCAAGAGCTTTGCGTGAACAATGCTCTATATGGAGCCTCTCACTCAGGTTAGCCGTGATGATTTTTCCCAGGAAGGTATAGGAATTTACGACCTCCAGTTTTTGGCCCCCGATAAACCAACCAAAATCTACAGATCGGCACTTCTTCTTACCAGCTATACACATAACTTTACTTTTGGTAATATTGATCTTCATGCAATGAGCTGCAGCAAAAGCATGAAGAGCATGTAGCCGATTTGCAAGTCCTTTAGGGGTCAAGTCAAGAATAAGGACGTCATCGGCGTACATCAGGCAGGATATAGGGGTCCCCCCCACCACCGGGGCAATGCCCTCTCTGGCAGACAGGGCGGCAGGTAGGTCTGCCGTGTATAAGGAGAACAAGAGGGGAGCCAGTAAACAGCCTTGTTTAAGGCCATTCAAAGATGGAATTAGATAAGATAGCCCCCTTTCGCCCCCCAACAGGACCCTACACCAGGTCTCTGTATGGAGAGACCGCACCAACTCCAACAAATAAGTTGGAAGACCAAGCGCTGCCAATTTTCTCCACAGCGTTCTACGGTCAACTTTGTCGAACGCTGTGGAGAAATCAATAAAAGCGGCATACACTACCCCTCCTCTCACCCGGACATATTTATCTGTAACCACATGAAGAGTGGTGAGGTTGTCTAACGTACCGTGGTCCCTACGGAAGCCAGTCTGTTGAAATGGCAAAATGTTATTCTCCTCTACCCAAACGGAAAGGAAATTTAAAAGACATTTCGCAAAGACCTTTCCGATGGAGTCGAGGAAAGCAATCAGACGATAATTACTGGGGCTATCCCTAGTTCCCTTCTTAAAAATAGGGACCAAGATACTTCCCCTCCAGGAGGCAGGTACCGTGTTAAACAGAAAACAGGCTTTATACAGAGGATACAGGATTTTACTCCACCTTGCAGGATCCTGTTTCAGGACCGTCATGGGGAGTTCGTCAGGGCCCATTGCCCCAGAGACACGCATGTTTTTTATAGCCATCTCAATTTCTTCTTCTGTGGGGTAATTAATGAGACCTTCGGGAGTAGCATCTAAGACAGTGACATCACCTGTGGTCCCGTTCCCTGCATAAAGATCCCGAATATAAGTAATCCATACCTCTTCCGCTATAGGGATGGGAGAGGGACTTAGTCTAGAACCGCACCCCTTACCGATTATTGCCCAAAATTCTCTGGTCCTACCATGAACAACAGATTCCCTCAAGTTGATCCAAACATTGTCCTCTCTTACCTTTTTTATTTTTAGCTTGAGTCTACATCTCTTTCTTTTTAGCCTGGAAATTTATTTTTCACGTTCTATGACTCTATCTAGATATTGTTCACGGACTAGCTTATTTATTTCCCTGTTCAGGATACGCAGTATACTGGGGACCACTACCCCTTTTCTGGGTCGAGAAGTTTTTTTAACATAAAGAATGATGTTTCGCATAAATTCTTCAAAATATTCTATTTCGTTCCCACGCCACTCATTTAATACCAATAGGGTATCAGATAGAAAATCCTGTACCCCATTAATGGCGGAAGGATTCCAGAAGCACCTTCCCGAAGAAGCGTGGAAGGCAGCATCACTGCCGTTGAGAGACCAAGGCGCAGTGGTCATGGGATTTAAAGAAATAGTTATAAACAGTATACTATGGTCACTCAGAGGAGTAGGTATGATCTTAAGGTCCTTAATAAAAGGAAACAAACCATAGTCTGCGATTGCATAGTCCAAGATAGAAGACCCAAAAGGAGATTTGTGAGTAAATTTTGCAGGCACGTCAGACGGGAATCTCCCGTTTAATATAAGACCGTCGACGGCCGCTAATTCTTTTAGGAGAATCTTCCCTCTTTTATTTGTCACTAACTTATCAGGGAAGAGTGATTGAGGAACAAAGTGCGCCTCTTCTTTAGATTTATTCCTAAAGAGTTTCAAACTAACATTGGAGATTTTGCAGTTCAAGTCTCCCACAAGCATAATTTCCGGAGAGGATGGGACATTTTTGATTTGGTCAATATATCGGAATACCTGCTTCAATATCACGTTGAAACACTCTTCTGGAGGGATATACACATTTATGATTACGATAGGTGACTTTATGCCATTATTAAACAGATTTTCAATGGTTATAGCATGGAAAAGTTTACTGGGGTCGATATAATGGGAGAATCTCCATTGCAATTTATTTGATAGTAAACAAGCGATTCCCCCTTTAGCATGACCTTTCTTGGAGGGAGCGGCAGGCACTTCCAAGGCATAAAAATCCTTAGAAACATCCAGCATATTAATACACCAAGTTTCCTGTATACAAATCACGTTAGCTCCTAGAGAAAATAGGATATCAAATTTCTCTGGGCTACTGTGAATCCCTGCCGCATTCCACGAGATAATTTTTAATGAGGTGTTAAAGATGATGAAACAATCTGGGATTATCTTTTGTTTTTGTAGCTAAGGCACTATGCAGCCAATTCCACCGATTGTTATCCTCTGTAAAGGAGGAATTCTGAGTGAGCGGAAGTGGCTTCACTTGCGAAACCGAGCGTTTTCCCTTAGAGACCCAAATCTTCAGGTCTCTAAGAGGAGAGGCAACCCCATTTTGCTCATCCCTTCTAGATACCTTCCTAAGAGAAGGGTTTGTGTTACCAAGGTTAAAAATTGGGAGAATATCAATACCTGTACGTTGAAAATTCTCAGCTTTCTGCAATATCAAATTTACAATAATAGGAGAATAAAATTTAACCCTTATACTCGATACCCTGACTTCACCCAACAGGGAAACTAACTCAATGTCCCTAGTTTGAATATGGTGAAGACTTTCAATCTCACTAAAACACTTAAGAAGCCAGGCTCTGTTTAAGGGTAAGTCAACATCGAATAGAGGTAAAAAGTCTAACACAAGAGTGTCCACTGGAGCTTTTAGAGTTGTTAGAAGGCGATCAGGAAGGGAGCGATCTCCAATCCCTACGGCTGCGGAGAAAGGGGGGGCCAAGGGGTTAAGGGCCCCAGATGGATATTGGATTGGAGCTCCAGTCGCAGTCGGTGGAGAAAGACTTGGGGGGGGACCCCCCATTTGTGGCATCACTTCCAAAGACGTTGGCGGACACAGTTCACTTTCAACCTTTAGAGATGTAGAGATGGGTGCGTTCAATTCAGTTTCCGCCTTTAAGGATGTAGAGGTGGGATCCAAGTCTATTTCTTCGTTCTCCAGTGCAGCCAGAGAATTTTGAAAGATTATCCGACGCTGCCTTTTCTTCCTGTATTTTCGAATTGGTTTCCTTTTATTCCCTTTATTATTTCTGTGTTTACCGTTGTTTACCTTTACCTCATGTTTATTGTCCATAGGTTCTTTTTTGTTTTCAGACATGAAGATAGGGAATAGGTCTTGCACCACTTTAGGGCCAATAGTGGATTTGTTTTCTTCCTCGATCTCTAGAACTGAGTTCTTAATGCAATTAGGCACTGCGGATAAGGGGATAACTACGGTGTGTGTTTCCAAAACCGCTGTTACAGCCTTCACGTCAGAATCCGCTAAAGGCACATTTATTTTCCCCTTTGGCAAGCTATGTTCGGTCATGGGGGGGGGGACACTCCTCATATCTGGCGACTTTTGTAACAATGTCTTCAGTATTTGGGTGACTGAATCCAAGATACAATCCGAACTGCCTACAAATTTCCCCAGAAGAGATAGAATGGAGGCTAATAATTGTTCCAGAGCAATCATGGATTCAGAGATTGGTTTTTCACACGCTTCCACTGGACGGCAGATACCAGATAGGTTGAGACCCGGACTCCCGGAAACATCTAATAAATCAGACATGTCCTGACCGTTTAACGAAGGGGTACTACTATACAACATTAGCCCAGATGGAGTAGCACCCCCCGAAGGCTTCATAGGCTCCTGCGACTCCAATTTAGCTGTATTTACATATCGGCCACAGAGTTCGAGGTCAATGGATAGTGATGACAAATCACCACCAAACCTATCCTTCAGAAGGGTTTGAGGCAAAGATGGTAGATTCGCAAGTTCACTTTTAGGTACCGGAAGATCGGGATTACTCTCTCCCTTCCCTTCAGAGTGAACAAGGGAAGAGGACACCACTACCACAGATTGTGGTAATGCGGGCTGCACAGGAGGAGGCGGAGGGACTGTGATACCTTGAGTGTGGACCTCCTGGACCATGGCACAAGGAGCTTCATTAGCATCAAAATTAGCTTTCTTAGGGGGAGGCAAGTCCCAAAGCTCAAAAAGTTGGCATTGACCCTTCAACGGGGGATTGTTTACAGATTTGTTTCTTGTGCGGATAATATCTGTTTTTGCACCAGGTGTACCTCCCACTTCCCTTCCTGAGCGTAATTTTTTAGACATCTTCTGTAGGGTTATTCCACGAAATTATGTTGTAGATGTGATTTACTTCCAGAAAAATTATTACGATAAATAAAAAAAATAAAATTAAAAGAGTATGCAATATTCATAAGATGATAAATATAGTCCTGGAGATGCGACAATAACTGACCGATAGTAGCGTTTCAGGAAGCAACGAATAAGTTTCAATAGGTAGTTCTTCCTCAGACAGTCAGGCGTATTAGAATTGGCAAGAAAAAGAAAAAACAATGTCAATGAAAATAACCGGGCCCAGCCCGGCCTACCTCGGCCACTGAGGGCCACAGAGGGCCCGCCCTTTGCCCGGGCTTCGCTCCGGGCGTCCCGCGAGACGGGGTTGATGTGATTTTAAAGCGCCGCTTGGCGCTCTGTGGTGACGCTGGACCCCAGTGAGGGCTGCTGGGTGATGTGGTTCTCTGCCCCTCGCCGGTCTCCTCCAGGCGGCCCCGCTCTTCGTTGGATTACAGGCGGACGGCGGCTGGAGACAGGCGGGCGGGTCCAGGCTGCAAAAAAACAATTTCCTCAGTCTCTGTCAGTGCCTCGTAGTAAGTAGAGGTGCTTCTTTACTCAGCAAAAACGGGTCGCCCACTCGACCGGGTTGATGTGATTTTAAAGCGCCGCTTGGCGCTCTGTGGTGACGCTGGACCCCAGTGAGGGCTGCTGGGTGATGTGGTTCTCTGCCCCTCGCCGGTCTCCTCCAGGCGGCCCGCTCTTCGTTGGATTACAGGCGGACGGCGGCTGGAGACAGGCGGGCGGGTCCAGGCTGCAAAAAAACAATTTCCTCAGTCTCTGTCAGTGCCTCGTAGTAAGTAGAGGTGCTTCTTTACTCAGCAAAAACGGGTCGCCCACTCGACCGGGTTGATGTGATTTTAAAGCGCCGCTTGGCGCTCTGTGGTAACGCTGGACCCCAGTGAGGGCTGCTGGGTGATGTGGTTCTCTGCCCCTCGCCGGTCTCCTCAAGGCGGCCCCGCTCTTCGTTGGATTACAGGCGGACGGCGGCTGGAGACAGGCGGGCGGGTCCAGGCTGCAAAAAAACAATTTCCTCAGTCTCTGTCAGTGCCTCGTAGTAAGTAGAGGTGCTTCTTTACTCAGCAAAAACGGGTCCCCGTACAACGGAACCACCGGTCCGATAGTTACTGGGATCGTTAAGGCTTCAGGACTTGCATTTAGCTGTGACATTTTCCGTATTATTTCAGCTCTCTGATTTCCTAGCGCTTCTCGCTCTTTCTCTTCTAATAACCTAAGGATTTGTCATGTAACACCTGCGGGGTTAGAATGGGAGCATAACTCGGGGCAGTGGGATGTGTCTCACTCGGCCCTCCACCATAATTAGGTTTCTGAAACAAACTTCCTGTGCCTAGGATTCTTGGATCTTCCTCATCCCGGGGCTGTAATAACGGCATTCCTGAACCTAAGGACCTCACCTCACCTCCGTAGGAGGGACGAGGGCAAAAATCTCCTTCACGTGAATATCCCGTCTCCCCACCCACGGGTCTCCTTGGGTAAATACTTCAGGTTTCTACGGGTCCTAGATTCTCAGTATAAGGAGGAATTAGATAATCCCCTCCTACACTTGCGGACCTGACCTCTTCCCTTTGTAGGGGTCTCCGGGGAATATCCCCTGCACTCGAAGGTCGGTGTCCCTCATTATAAGGAGGCGGACTTCTCATGCATATGTCATCTAACAACTCGTCATCTGATTCTCCCAGGGGCCCCCAGTGTTTGGACTTCTCCGTCCTTTTCCCCCCCCCAGGAGGATCTTCTGCTGGCATCATGGGAAACAGACCCTCAACAATCATGCTCTGTCTCCACTGTTTCATCTTTTTGTCTCGTGATTCTTGTTTCAGTTTTGGGTAATACTTTGTCAGCCCTTTGTCCATTCGGGGCTTTTCTCTTTGGAAAGCCTCAATCTCCCATTCCTCTAATGCCTCATACTGCGTTAGTCTCGGTCTGGGATGTAATTCATTCATTCGGGTTCTTAAATTGAACAAGATCCTACCATTAAAGGTACCTTCTAACGGAAAGGCCATTATTCCGTCATCTTGTGTGTATTTCGCCCAATTTTCTAACCACACACATGTATTGTACCCTCTGTCGAACATCATGAAAGGGGCGGGAGTATTTGGTGGTGGAATAACAACGCCCTCTCTAGTTTGAATCGGCTTGTCCTTTTTGAAGTAATTCTTTACCTTATTTACAAGGGCCATTTTTCGCTTATTTCCGTACATAATGCCGTATCTATTAGCCTTCCACTGATACCTTTCAAACCCTAGGTTTCTTGGATCGGGTCTAGTCTCTGGAGTATACGAGTGCCACATACGATTTCTACGCTTAACTTTGTTTACAAAATTACCTCCAATCAGAATGCGCCTTGCAATTCCGTGCGACCAATGGGGTGCACGAGTTCAAATATTTTCGGCCAATGGGTGCGCGGCCTTTTCGCGAGACAGTTCTCACGCTTCGGCGCTCACCCCTCCTTCACAATTCCAGCCCCGCTACCCGCCCGCTGTTTCTACCAATCTCAGCGCGGCACGGAGTGACGTCAGAGACGCTTCGCGACTGACTCCCTCCCTTCACAAGGTAACGGAAACTTTCTTTCTTTCTAAAGTGCTTAGTACTTGGTTATTTTACGACGAATACACATTCGCCACAGTGCTCAAGTGTCTAGACAGGAAAGAGTTGTTTTACTGCAAGTAAACTACTTCCATTTACTTTTCACACACTACGGGTAGATCTCTTCCTCCCACCCTTCACTCTAGCATCAGTGAACCTGTTACTTCCTTAGACCCATCCACTCTTTCCGGGATATATCCGAGTCTAAGGTTTCCCAGCGGACCCCTTTGCTTTCACCCAAGCTCCGATGAACCTGCTACTCTTCCGATGTGACCCTTATTAGGTTACGCCACTATGGAAATTTTGCCAATGAACCTCGTTACTAACATTTATTCACACATGTATTCAGAAAAAACCCTAGTTAGTGCTTCTGGTTCTACCTAACCTGCACCTAACTTTCCTTGAGCCTGCGACCTCAAGGCAATGGATTCTATTCACCACTTGCCATTCAATTTCCCCGGGGAGTTCCGACAACACTTAACAAAACGTTTTACATACGCATGGATTAATACATATAACAATATAAGAACAAGAATAACAATTTTCAAACAATTCATATATTTTAAAAGCAGCGCATTCTCAAGAGAGTGATCAAGTCCCCCGAAATGGCCGCTCTTATAGCAGCAATAATGTTTAGCAGCTACCGACTTGGCTAGCCTAACTAGTCCTACCTAACCTTTAACTATTCCCTAACCATACCTCTGCTACCAGAAAATACTGATAGAGCGCGCGGGTCACCCGACCAATAATTTCGCCACTTCCGGCTTCGGGCCCATATATTTCAAATCACCATATACATTGATCGGATGACCTCACGGTCTGCTATCAGATATTTGTGAGTTCCTTTCGTTATTCCTCAGAGTACCCGACTTACCATCCACCGATGCGGGTACCTATGACCACAATGGATCAGGGAGCTAGCTGTAAAAGGAAAGGCAGCAAAATACAAACCCAGCAAATAACATTCAATACCCCTTGTAAAATGACCACGGACAACTGGAAGTTTTAAAGTCTTTATCTAATTTAGTAAAATTCAGAAATCATCAAATTCACAGTAATTAAGCAATCGATAATCAGAATAACAGAAAGTACATAGCTGAATAGCAAATAAGTCAGTGCAACCATTTATAAACTAATGGAACCAGGACACGTTTAAAATGACGGATCAGGAATTAGAACGTTTAGGATGAATCACTAAAGATGGGATAGGCTTTGATTAGGACTAGTATTCTAGAATTATCTCAAAATATGAGACAGGAATTCGGGACATTTATATAACTATAGGAGAGTCTATGGAGAGAGAGACACGCTATGCTTTAAGGCAAAAGTTCTTTAGACAATTTAAGTAGGGAGGTTCTCGACCATATCAGGAAATGACAAACTGCAATGCAAAATATAATTTCTAACAGGTAGGGTGACATAGGAACACGTTATGAAATAAATGCAAATGACTTTATAATTCAATGGTTGCAAAAAAGCATGGAAAATTAACGTATGCAAAGGTATGTCTTTATTAAAGCAAAAGACAGAAAAAATAGAAAGGTGCAGTTTCAGGAGATTCAGAGCAATATTTACCTAGACTGGTGTGGAAACCAAACCCTGGCCACGGGTCAGTTAAGAACAGGAAACCCTCAAGGAAGGATACCCCTCAATGGACAGCAGGTGCAGAATGGACACCCAGGACAGGACAGGAAGACCAGATAAGGATCAGGACAGGACCCTCAGGACAGGACCCTCAGGACAGGACCGGCACCCGCAGTTCGGAAGCAACGCCTGCGCTCCACCCTCTCTGCAGCTATCGATCAGGACCCCGATTGGGTCAGCGAATTCCCCAGCAAAGTGCTTCGCCAGCACTTAAGGTTCAGTAAAACCTTCAGAGTCTATGGTCAAATTTCGGACAGAGAGCTCCGCAGCGCTCTGTATCTTCAGTCACCTATTGAGTGCGTTGGGTCAGTGACAGGTCAGCTAAACCAGACAAGTCGGACAGTTTCCCTAGGTGAACCCAGGGTAGATATACTGTTTTGGGACGGTGTACCACCCCCCAATGTTGCAAAGTGTCAGAATCCCTCAATTTTGATTGGTCCTAAGGTAGGGTCTGGGTAACACACCAACCAGAATAGACTATTTGGAGGCCTACTTTGCATCTCTGGGTACCGCCTAGCGAGATTGGGGTTCCCATGGGAAAGCCGCACAGAATACAATGAGAAGAACACATTTCGATACAATAGAACATAATCATGATGCTTCTGCTGGGTGAAGGTGCTCTTTCCCAGGGTGGCTCTGGCATCAACCTTCTTTGGCCTGAGTTCAATGCCATGGCAACTTCTAGATTCTGCGCAGAAATACCCTCCAAGATGGACTCCCCAGCCCAGCACCCCTCCGAGTCGAGGATACATGAAAAGTAAGCGAAAACAAATTAAAACATAGAAGTGACGGTATGAAAAACACATCATGGGTTGTGTACTTTAAACTTATCATTATAAAATTATACTATGCAGTTTAAATGTTAGCAACATATACACACTCACAAGAGCATCACCACGTTATTCACGAGAGCTGCGCAACCTTTCCCACCAAACTTATAACTACGTCAGGTCACGTGAGTGTGACTGACGCATGCGCAGAAGCCATTTACCAAGCGGCGGCCATGTTTAGGAACACGGATTAGTTGTATTAGAAATACACATACGCAAGCTTCCTCTACTTCGTTCGAATATAAAAATAAAAGATTAGTAAGACGTACAAATTTTATTAATTGATTACACACGGACGAGGTTCATGACTCGAGCAAGTCGCAAATGCGAAGCTTGCTCTATCAATACCATCCTGCTCTAACAACGACCTCCTCCTTTGCAATGTCACCACACCATCCCGCCAGAGGGTATACCTCTCCACAAATGTGGCTGTTATTCCCCTCCATCTGTACATCCCAGATCCTCTAGGAAGCGTCAGACTAAGGCTAGGTCCACCGAACCTCCGGCAAACTTTACTGGCTTTCTCATCAATGCCAGATCGCTGATTAAAAACAAGACAGCGTTCAATGATTTTGTCACACAGAGGCAGCCTTCCTGGGTTTTTATAATAGAGACCTTGGGCTCGGCTTCATCTGGCCCCGATCTGGTCGAGGCTATCCCTGATGGATATGCCCTGACCAGAATGGACCGTACTAGGTGCAGGGGCGGAGGACTTGGAATTTTGTGTAGGGATGGCTTCACTTGCCGTATCGACCCCCTCTTATACTCCACGGAGAACTATGAGGCACTGCCCTTTACCATACAGTTAGATCCCTCTGCCTCCTTCGTTGGTATTCTCTGTTATAGGCCCCCTGGCCCTAGGACTAACTTTTGTTATAACCTACTCATACTGTTAGAACCGTTCATAAGTAGGTCCAATTTCACTCTCCTCGATGACTTCAACTTTTATCTGGAATCACTCGAGGATAATAATACCAAAGCTCTTCTCGAGGGACTTGCCTCCTGTGGGCTAAACCAACTCGTCGGAGGCCCTACCCATACTGCTGGACATACCTTGGATGGTATCTTTTCAAATGACTTTAGACTGACGATCGGATCCCCCATCCCCCTTTCCTGGTCTGACCATAGAGCCATTCCTCTCTTTCTCAAGTCGACCTCCTCTGGCCCTGACCAAGCCAATAGGAAAGGATGCGAGAATAGACGAAAGTACAATAAAATCTCTAACACTACACTCTCCCCCTTCCCGACTGACTTTCACCCTCTCTCTCTACCTGATGCAAATGAAGCTGCCCTAGGCCTGTCGGCCACTCTCTCTAAAGCTGTGGACCTGCTAGCACCCTCTAAAAAACATTATTATGCTCGGAAACGCCCCTCGTCACCTTGGTTTTCGGAACATCTTAGATCACTACGGCAGAAATGTAGACAGAGGGAGAGAGCCTGGTATGCCTGTCCTGACCTTCCGGGGACAAATCTACATAAATCTGCCCTGAGAGAATATAAAAAGGCCATAGCTGAAGAAAAAAAGAACTACTTCAGCAAGATTACCACCTCGCTTAAATCATCCAGAGAGCTTTTTAAAGTCATTGATTCTCTTTCAGTACCCAAAGCCATTGAATCAGTGAATGAGTCCCAGGAGCTTTGCAACAACATCGCAAGCTTCTTCCTCACCAAAATGTCTGATATTCATGTCTCTTTAACTTCCCTTAATAATGAACTGGATGCCAATAGTGCACTCCTGTCCCTTCCCTCTCCTTCCTCACAGAATGAAACCCCTGAATTGGGCCTCCTGTCTAATTTTTCTAAATTTCCACGTCTGACATGCGACGATCTAAATCGCCTCCTTGATTCTACCAAATCATCTTCGCCTCTTGATCCATGTCCTCTACAGATAATGAAGTCCTGCAGAGAGACGGTTCTTCCCTCTCTCCTGCAAGTTATGAACATGGCCATAGATGAGTGGTCCTTTCCATCCCCCTGAAAATCAGCGGTTGTTAAGCCCCTTTTAAAGAAACCTTCCCTAAAACCTGAAATCCTAAAAAATTTCCGGCCAATATCCTTGCTTCCCGACCCAGCAAAGATACTTGAGGCCCACCTCAATTCTCATCTCACTACCTATCTGGAGACGATGGGGCTTCTTGACATCTCCCAGCACGGGTTTCGTGCTGCCCATAGCATGGAGTCCGCCCTCATTGTCGTAGCTAACAACATCCGCTCCGAAGTGGACAGAGGGCAGACCGCACTACTGGTGCTACTTGACCTCACAGCAACATTTGATACCCTATCCCTTCCATCCCTGTAGACCGTCTGAAGGGGATAGGAGTAGGGGGAACTGCCCTGAGCCTTCTATCTTCCTTTCTCTCTCAGAGACAACAAAGGGTCCAGCTTGGTAGCTTCCTCTCCCCCTCTCAGGCCGTGCAATGTGGGGTTCCTCAGGGTTCTTCCCTGAGTCCCCTGTTATTCAACATCTACCTAACCCCACTTGCTGAGGTAATAAGATCTTTTGGGTATCAAATACTGTCTTATGCAGATGACACCCAGATTATCATCTCCACCACTTTACCGGCCTCAGCGGCTGCCTCCAAATTTCGATCTTGTATGGAGGCAGTGTCACAATGGATGGTGCGCAACTACCTAAAGCTCAACGGGGACAAAACGGAGGTCCTAGTCTTTGGAGGAAATCACGACATTTGGTCTGAAGACTGGTGGCCCCCATCTCTGGGAGACTGCCCTAAACCTTCCAACTCGGCCAGAAACCTTGGTGTCCTCATAGACTCGGCCCTCTCCTTCGACCTTCAGGTCAACAGAACAGTATCCACCTGCTGCAATACCATCCGCATGCTTAAAAAGATTGCCCCCTATCTATCATTTGACGCCCGTAAGCAGGCAACAGTCGCCCTGGTATCTTCCAGGCTCAACTACTGTAATGCGTTATATGGAGGCATAAACAAGAAATCCCTACACCGTCTTCAGATGGTTCAAAACTCTGCTGCTAGGATGGCCCTAATGCTGCCTAGGCTTACATCTGCAACACAAGCCAGGAAATACCTCCATTGCTTCCCATGCTTGCCAGGATTTCCTTCAAACTCATCTGTCTAACCCACAGGGCTGTGTTTGGATCTGCCCCCGAAGGTATAAAGACTCTTGTTAGTCTTTACTCTCCTAATAGATCCTACGGTCATCCTCGCGAAATCTGCTCGTCGTCCCCAGATTTAAAAAGACTAGATGGGGTGGACGAGCCTTTTCCACCCTAGCTCCCAAATTGTGGAACAATCTCCCTCCTGAACTCTCCAACCAACCCTCTCTGGCCATTTTTCGGAAACTTTTAAAGACTTGGCTCTTCTCTCAGGCCTATCACTAAAGTATCTTGTTTTGTATGAATGTTTACTTGTGCACTGCGCCTTGATGCCCGTTGGGCTAAGTTCGCGCAATACAAATTAATTTTCATTCATTCATTCACTTATAAAAAAAAATATTACACAAATTGTGTTGAAACATTAGAAATACAGTGTACAATACTATATTTCACTAATATTGTGCACTACAGTGTACTTTCAATTTTTTATAAAGATATTCTTTATTTTTCTTGTAGCTAACGCAGCACTTTGTATGCACTAGTGCAGTTGTCCATACTTTTTTTTTTAAATACATTAAAAAAATGAATACATTTCACAGCCTATTACCAGTTTAATAAAGCGGTAATTAGTAGGGAACAACAATAAAACCTACTACTTACTTATACCTAAGGCACTAACTCACAACGCAGCAAAAATGTGCTAAAGACGACACAGCTGCATTTTTTGTTTTGTAAAGACAGCCATTTGCCAATCATATACTCTCTTATCATTTGCTTGTATCGCGATATACCACAAAGTTACCTTGGTATACCGTGGCAGAATATATAACTAACCATTTTGACACTTATAACTTAAAAACTGCTTCACTATTTTGATCTACTGCAAAAAACATCATTTAACCCCTATAGTCTATATTCTTGACACATTACATTTACAACCTTTCACCCACTTTCAAGCTATGTCTGTTTAAAGTATAGAGTATAGTACTTTTACACTCCACACCACTCTATTCTATTCCACACTGTGCCACTCAACTGATTGCCATTCCACACTACACCAGTCTACGCTATGCTATTCCACTCCACGCCATGACACTGTACACTATTCCACCCTGTGGCACTCCACTCGATGCCACACCATTCCACGCGAGGCCTCAAACACCACTTCTTTCTATGCTACTTCTCTCTGGGCAACTCCTCTCTTTGGTATTTGGCTCTATGCCATGCCAAGCTAAGCCACTCCAACCTACACCACTGCATTTTACACCACTCAAGTTTCCACTGTTCCACTTTACGCCACTCCACTCTATGGCACTCCACTCTACACCACTACACTTTATGCCACACCTCTTTATGCCACTACCATGTACAGTATTCCACTCTATGCCACTCCATTCTATGCCACTCTTTGCCATGCCACTCTATGCCATTCGTCTCTATGCCACCCCACTCTGCTTTATTCTACTCTACGCCATTCCACCTCAATTCCACTCCACTCTGTTCTCTGCTATTCCACTGTACCTCACCACACTCTATGCCACTCCCCTATGCATCTCCATGCTATACTGTTCCACTCTACACCATTTCACTTTACCATAAACAGTGTTCCCACAAAGGATCTCCTCTGAGATGCCATAAGTGTTGTTATGAAAGCTATATTTTCGCAACGTATAAGTGATGTAATATGAAAGGGCATTAGCAGTGCATTATAAAGGTATAGGTTATAGTTAATGTTGTGTGGCTAGCGAGTTAACAGCACTGTGTTCTGAGGTGCACGATTTGAAGGTGGTGCGTAAATGATACATTTAGGGTATAATTATAACTTTAGAATTTGATGAATAAATAAAGTTTTCCTCACTAGAACTACATTTTAATCCTTGGCATGGCTTTACCTCCATTTTTTGCATTCAGACCTCCTGTTTTTTCTGACTTTGTTTTTATGGCCTTAGGACTCAGCGCACGTTCCCACTGCTAACCAGTGCTAACGTGCTTGTTCTTCCCCTTAAAACATGTTAGATTGGCTTCTACCCAATTGGCATACTTAATTTACTTATATATCCTTAGTGAAGTGCACTACGTGTGCCCAAGACCGGTATATTAAATGCTACTAGTGAGCCTGCAGCACTGATTGCAACCCCCACTTAAGTAGCCTTGAAATCATGCCTGTGTGTCAGGCTTAGGTGTCGTAGCACAGCTGAGTAGCATTCGAGTAGCATTCGGCTACTCAGCTGGGACCCGATGATGAAGCATGACACCAACCAGGTTGGTGTGTGAGGGTTTTTTTAAAAAACCTTAGAGGTGCCAGACATTCCCATTATACACACTCTTCTGTATACAGCCGTCTAAGTTGGTTCATTATTAAGGCCTCACTATGTCAGCCAATATCAGCTCCATGGCTTCCCAAGATATTAGGGATGAAAGATGCTAGTGCAAAATGCTTGAAAAAAATCTGGAGGAAAAACTATATCCTGTCTGATAAATTAATTTAGAAAGTGGCAGCCAAAGCAAACTTCTCCTACTGCATGAGAAATGTTGCTGCAACTCTACCCACCTCAAGACAGACAAAACCGAAGACCTAATTTCTGGCAAAAATCACCCCCTCTTGGATGCCTCTTGGTGGCCTCCGAACTCACCCCCGTCCAGACCGTGCCAAGAACTTCTGGATCATCAAGAACACCAACCTCTCCATGAGCAGACAGATCAATGCATTCTCCTCATCATGCTTCCACATCCTGCGAATCGTATGCAATATTTTCAAGTGGCTCCCACTGAACATCAGAAGAACAGTTACCCAGGCTCTTATTGCAAGTAGACTTCATTACAGAAACGCCCTCTATATCAGAATCACAGGCCATGCCCTACGCCGACTCCAAACCACCAAGAATGCCACTGATTGACTCATACTGAACATTCAGCCAAATACTCAAATCTATCCACACCTCAACAACCTCCACTGGCTCCGAGTCCAGAACAGATGTAAGTTCACGTTACTCATCCATGCCTACAATGATCTTCACAACAGTGGTCCAGCTTACCTCAACCACAACTTCAGTTTATACAAACCCTCCAGACACCTTCAATCTGTGTACCAGGTATGAGCACACCTCCCTCACATCAAGAAGACCAGAAGGGGAGGCCACTCCTTCTCAAATCTTGCAGCCAATACCTGGAATGACCTCCCAAAACACCTTTGAACCCACCCACCTATAGACTTCTGAAGAAACCTCAAAACATGGATCTTGCATAAGAAACTGGCAGGACCTCCTCTTTGAACCCCTGGGCCTGCCCTACTCAATGCCTGAATACCCTCAATGGTGATTAGCCACGCTCTGCAAATTTGCATAACATTACAAGCAGCTATAAAAGGATTCCAGTTGAACTACAGCACTGAATCAACATTCCTTGAACATGAGGGTTTATGAAAATAAGCTTGAACCAGGAGAATTCTTCAGCTTTGGTTCTTGCGGTCGTTTGACTTCTGCTTGACCTGTCACAACATTTGGCACCATGGCACACACCATCTTGCTAGAACATATAGAAAACTCCAGTGTCTATTGTCTGGCATTAAGGTAGCTAAAGTCCTATTTAACAAATGCCACTTGGTTACTCCTTCAGCATTCCCATCCACACCTAAAGAACGAAAATATGGAGTGCTATAGGGCTTTTCATTGAGCCCAACTTAGTTTATTGTTTATATAGCAGCAATTATGGTCTTAGTATGGTTTATTATGCTGGGAGACACATCTGATGTTTTCAATTGATAACTGTTCCAACATCACTCAAGACTCTTTCAAGCGTGTGATATATTCATGTTGCTCACTGGATGACAACCAGTCACCTGAAGCTGAACTCTGATACTAATCCAAGAGTCTGATTTTTGGTGGTGTCAACCCAATTTGGTTGTCTGTCTGGTGTCCAATAAATTGGGAGATTTTCTCAGCTCCACCTGCACACCGAGTAATCTTGGAGTCAAGTTGGATGCAGGTATTTTTTTTCAACCACTTTTTTTGGCAGTTGCGGGCACTTGCTTCTCTTTGATATGTTCTCTAAAAACATTCTCAATATCTTGCCTGTCTCTATCTGCAAGAAAGTGGCTCATGCTCTTATTACTGCAAGACTGAATAGTGATAATTCGCTCTTTTGTGGCCTCCCTCAGTATCTTCTCAGGCTTCTTGAAGTGGGTCAGAATGCCACAGCCCGGCTAATTTTAAACATTCCGCATCAGCAGCTCATTTCAATGCACCTTAAATCTCTTCACTGGCTCCTGGTGCACAAAATAATCCAAATTAAATGTTTTATTCTGACACATTGTGCATTTTACAGAAGAAACTCTAGTACCTGATGGACCGATTTACTCATTATTATCCAACAGAAATCTGATATCTTCTAATGCGCATCTGTTAAAACATTATATGTTTAAGTGTGTCAGGAGAGGGGAATACTCTTGCTTTTTTTCTCTGCTACATTGTGGAATGATCTCCCTACTACCTTATGCTTCATCTCTAAAGAAGACCATCTTAACAACAACTGAAAATATTGACATTCTTTTCAGGTATTGCTATCTGCTAATGCAGCACTGGGGTGCCCTTTTTGGGTAGCTGTGGCACTGTACAAGAATCTCCATTCAGTTATTGCTCAGGTAGTTTTTGTGAACACTTCATCCTCACACCCTGCAAAGCCTACAGCTGCCCCATTCAGAATCATGGCTGATATGCCCCCTGTATATTTAAATAGCCTTCCTCTGGTATGGTATGTGACTTCTGGTGCAGTTCCTTTCCTTGAACAACTTGTTCCAATCTGAAGATGTTTGCAATGCTATACTTTCTAAGTCTTGCTTTCATGAACCACTATCTTTGATATTGGCATGCTCATGGTTTGGATGATTTGCTCAGATAGTAACAGCACACCACTGCAATGTCCCTACTATATCTGATCAGTACAATTCATTTTCTGCTTACCTTACCTTTGGTCCTGGCTGTTTATTTCTATATTCCTGATCCATTCACATACTCTTCAAACCATCCTGTACTCTTTTGGACATATGACCATTCATCAGTGAACGGTTTTATACTTCCCATGGTTAAATTACATGAAGAATTATAATCATTATTTCTTTCTTTTGTCACTGTTCCCTAATCAAACTTCTTACTTCCCTACTGTGTGGCAAACACTTGCTTCTAATGCCAGGTAAATGTACTCATAAGTATATCTTTTAATATCCACTGAGGTGATTCTCACCCAACACTCTACATGCTGTACCCACATCCTGCCCATGTGTGTTATTGTTGCCCTTGATAACCTTTAACCCATTAGGATTTTGGGGAATTTTTCCATAGATTTCCTGACACACAACTTCTAATCCCTTACCCCTAAACTCTGGAGATGTCCCCCTGGTAATATTTCGTCCTGATGAGACCATGAGATTCTATGTGGGATCTAAACATCGTTGACACGAGACAAACTGATTTCCTTCCTGTGAACTACACGTATACATGTGGCTGCGGGTCTGTGTTAATGGACTGAAAATACTGTAGCAGTGTTTCTAAACCAAAAACACCACCTTGTAATGTTTACACTACTGTGTCACCATGTTTTGGAAGCTGGGTCTTACACAAGGGTCACTTTACCTAACATGTATGCATGCCTAGGAAAGTGCAATGTGAGTTATGCTGTAATAAACTACCATGATGTACTAGTACCTGTGAAATGCTACACATGTATCATGCCATTTACTGTAGTGTGTTTATCTAGGTACCTATATTGATACTCCTATTTCTGACCCTTGTCCGGTTATTAATTCACTAATGTCCATACGCCGGCACAGAAACCCGTTTTCAGATTAGGTCATAGCGCATGCTGTCACATTAAGCAAGCACTATCCCTTCAGCCCCCTAGAAAGCACACCGAGTTCTCAAAACAAATCAAACCTCCAACAGACCTGGGAAATCCCCCGCAGCTATTGTTTTGATTTCGCTCGAGAACTCCTGCAAAGAATGTAAGAGCGACCAGTCCTTATGACATTCTTGCTGACGTCTTATGTCCATCCTTACGTCAAACACGGCACCTTTCAGGTATAAATATACCGACGCTGCCCTAAGCTAAGACACGGTGGTGACGAGCTTGGAGCAGCGCTACTTGCCGGAGAGCCCAGCTGATGCAGAAAAGCTCACGGACGCTGCCCCTCCCTTTTGACGCGCTGAGAGAGACGCTGCCTTTTCTCCTGCCGAGAAATCCAGCCTCCGGCGTTTCCAGCCGCCCTCGCGGGTAACTGGGACATCGAGTCCTGAGACAGAGATACCAACCCTCCAGCCTTCTAAATCCCAGGTACTGAACTGACTAACCCCTTACAGAGAATTCTTGAGTCAGATTCTTGGCAAAACAAACTTAACTTAAACTGCTACTTACTTACTCCCTCCCAAGTATTAGGCTTAGGTCAGGTACACCGGGGTAGGCGTAGTTAGAAGCACCAGTTGAGAACGGTTAGTCAATGTATATATGTATGTATATCTTTTATCCATTTTAAGTATCATATGGCTAAGAAACCATATAAATGCTTTTACAGTATTATTTTATAATTCTGTTTTTACTGTATGCACTTTACTTAACTATAAGTATTGCAATAATAGCGATTCATTTCTCTTGTATGAGAAAAGAGACTGATCAATAAATAACATCTTTTTATTGAAGCACGCCCATCTCTTATTTCTCTACAAACTGATGAAACTAAGAATGCACGTACTGACTGAGTAAAATAGTTGTCTTTTGTTTTCACACGACTCTAGAGATATACTCTTGATTAGGGGAGAGCAAAGTTGTCATGTTCTATGGTTGTCAGAAACTAAATCCCTTCTTGTCTATCCAGGGAGGTTAAACTCCTCCTTGCCTATTCGAGAAAGTTTCTGGTGAACTCTGAGCTAGCTGTCACACATGACTTTAAGTCTAATATCGTCAGTAGAAGACCTAGTTAACCACAGTCCTACGTTTATACTATTGAAGATATTATTCCAATGCGCAGAGCCTATTGGGATAATAGGAACTACACTACATGGCGCCCAACGGTTTGGATAGGCGATAAATCTAACGCAAGACATTAGAGTAACTCAGTCGTGCTTTTTCACACAGACCCTTTTTCCCATAAAACTCCAAAGACGTCTGGAGTGGGTGAAAGGTTAAATCCGCCAAACTTAGTAAGAGGAGACTCCTATGTATGGTTTTGGTTTATTCAACGTTGAAGGATACACTGTTCCAAAATATTGTGCATCTAATCTTTGTTTCCGTGGAAACCTGATCTGCAACAAAAACCCTTCTTGACAGTAAAAAGTCAGACAATGAAGAAGAAAGGGAGGCAGCTAGAGTAGCAGCTCAACTTCTAGCGGATGACACAAGTCTCCTGCAAACTGACCCGGGTGCAATACTCATCCCGGTCAGCATAAGAAAAACTATAACTTTAAAACTTATAGAAAATGGACTAACACCGAGAGGTGGTACAGTCATATTCGTAATTGAGGCACATGAATATCGACAGACAGAAGAATTCTATTCATGGGTAAATTTTCCAGCAGCAAACGTAGTAACAAAGGAGTTCCATTATTACAAGATAGAGGAACCTCCGGATGAGTACACCCCTTTCGAGGAGGTGGAAATACCACTCAAATACCAAGAGCATCTGCTCTGGTTTAAAGGTGCCCTAAAACATAATGATCACATCACCAGGCTCGGTCCACTAGGTAGACCAGGAGCAACGTGGCCGGTTCTAGCCAGCAACACACCACATCCAGACATTGAAAAAATGTCAATACCAGAACTTTTAACACAGTTAAAACAACTGATTAAAATACACAGACAACTAGTCCAATATGTAATGCGGACCTCAACAGTCCAACCAGCTATTAAAATTCCACAGCTGACCCCTCATCAGGGGAACACAAATAAAATCACACTACAGAACATACAGTCCTGTCTAGGTAAAGTACCCATTAAAAGGGAACAAATTCCATTCTGGTTAGCACAGAAAATAACTCAAATAGAGGCGGTATTTCCAGATACCACCCCTGTGGAGAAACACAGAATTCTGACTATCTGTCTCCCAATGGGGATCGCACCACATGTGGAGGACTGTGACACTTGGGGTACAGTCTTTGCTTCCATTTACACAAAAACACATGGTGTTCCGTCCATGGCGGTAATACCAGAAGTGCTAAAACAGATTCAAAATGAATACGGTCCAGAACCTGCTTTAACTCTGGGTATGAAATTACTGAAAGACTTCAAGCAGGTCTCGGCAATATTACTAGCAAGCATAAAAGGGGAAGCAGCAAATGTGGCAATCCGCCAAAGATTGAAGGAAACAGATATAGTAGACCAACCATTTGAACTTGCCAGAATCATAGAAAAATCCTATGAAGAACTAGGAAGAGATAGTTTGGGTGGGAAACCAGTGAAACCCCAACTAATTGAAAATCCTGAAAAAGTATTTATTAAAAATAATCTAAACACTTCAAAAAAGAACTGGGATGGAAATAAACAATCCACTCCCAAAGAAAAAAGATTCCAGTCCAGAGGAAGGTCTCCTCGGCGGAGAGAAAGATCTCCGGACCAAGGACACAAGTCTCCCCAGAGGGAGCCCTCTGAGAAAAAATACAACCTTAGAAATAGGGATAATTTGAAGAAACCTGATAGATATCAAGATATTGATACACGTCCCTCTCGATCTTTTCAGACTTCCTCGCAGAAATCGGAAAGAAGAGGACGGTCAGAACACAGGGAAGAGCACGTCAAGTCCAAAGACAAAGAACCTGCTCATCAAAGTAAAAAGTTACAATTTCCAAAGAAGAAGGTAGCCAGCATTAAAATAATCAAACATGCAGAGGATCCTGAGGACTCAGCTGAAAAACGGAGAGTGGGCTCAGACAATGTTAGACAGCGCAGCAGAAGTGAGCATAGCTCGCAAGATCCTGATGAATCATCTGGAGACAGTGGACACGAATGAGTACATTCAGGTGGAAACTGCAGATACCAGAGTTAGCAAACCTTATAAAATATATGAAATAACCTTACGTATAGAGGGAGATAAGACTAGGAAAATAAGGGGTCTATTTTGGGATAATCTCTCCAAGGGCTATGACATCCTTCTAGCTGAAAAAGACTGGCCACCAGAGAGTGCCCTCATGGCGAAGAAATGATTATGCCTGCCTTCTCAAATCATATTCCAATTCATAAAAAATATACACTTGCAAGAAAGTGGGCAGTAGCCCAGGCTCCTGCATTATATAAAAATCATGTGGGATGGGATGAGGACTCTCCTCCTCACAAAATCCAGTTAAAATCTCAACCGACTGCACAGAGGCAGTACCCAATTAAGCAAGAAGCTAAAAAACAGGTCAGGGAGATCTTATATCAACTTGAATACCAGGGGGTGATTGAAACATGCACCTCACAAATGAACAATCCTTTGTTTCCTGTCTCCAAACCAGACAATTCATATCGTCTAGTTTTGGACTACAGACACCTTAACTCATGCTGCAAAACGTTTGCAGTGCAAAACTCACACAGTGCCGCACTAATGAATAGCATAGTGCGCAAAAAATACAAAACAACATTAGACATCTCTAATGGATTCTTTTGTCAAAATATAGCACCTGAAAGCAGATATTTGACCGCTTTCTCAATAAATGGCTGGCAGAAAAATTTCTGTCGTTTGCCCCAAGGGTTCAAGAACAGCCCAGGATTATTCTCAGCAAGAGTAACAGAGTTACTAGAAATATATGATGATGAGGCATTATCTTATGTCGACGACATCTATCTAACAGACGATGACTTGGATACTCACTTGAAAAGAGTGAACAGCATAATACTTGGGTTCGCAGTAGAGGGTTACAAATTCAACTTCAAGAAGTCAAGAATTGCCCATCTGACTGTCCTATTTTTAGGATATGAATTATCAAGTGAAGGCAAAAGCCTGGTTAAAGATTTCCTAGAGAAATGTGCTGTAATCCAAGCACCTAGAACGCTAAAAAACTTGCAATCAATTCTAGGTTTCCTGAATTTCGGAAGAACTTACATTATAAACTATGCAGAGAGGGTTAAACCTCTCTATGATCTAATAAAACCAGATTTTAAAAGAATCAATTGGACTCAAAAACACACAGAAATTTTGAGATCTTTACAAACAGACATGTTAGTTAAAACAAAACTACAAACACGCGACAACACACGCAACCTTGTGATTCGAGTCATCCCAGGAAGAAGCGGATTCACTTACATAACCTATAATGAGGGAGAAAAGGTACCAATAGCATACAAAACACATTTGTACACAGAAGCTGAAAAAACATTCAGCATTAAGGAAAACATTGTTCATGCGGTTCAAACAGCTGTAGCAAGAGAAAGATACCAAGCTGACGGCAGACAGATTACAGTCAGAACTGCAGAATCAGCCTTTGAGGCATTAACAACCCCATGTAATTTACCTACTATGGCACTAAATCCAAGATGGATACAATGGGAAGATTCTCTTGCTACAGACAGAGTGAAATACAATTTTCTTACTTCCCTACTGTGTGGCAAACACTTGCTTCTAATGCCAGGTAAATGTACTCATAAGTATATCTTTTAATATCCACTGAGGTGATTCTCACCCAACACTCTACATGCTGTACCCACATCCTGCCCATGTGTGTTATTGTTGCCCTTGAAAACCTTTGACCCATTAGGATTTTGGGGAATTTTTCCATAGATTTCCTGACACACAACTTCTAATCCCTTACCCCTAAACTCTGGAGATGTCCCCCTGGTAATATTTTGTCCTGATGAGACCATGAGATTCTATGTGGGATCTAAACATCGTTGACACGAGACAAACTGATTTCCTTCCTGTGAACTACACGTATACATGTGGCTGCGGGTCTGTGTTAATGGACTGAAAATACTGTAGCAGTGTTTCTAAACCAAAAACACCATCTTGTAATGTTTACACTACTGTGTCACCATGTTTTGGAAGCTGGGTCTTACACAAGGGTCACTTTACCTAACATGTATGCATGCCTAGGAAAGTGCAATGTGAGTTATGCTGTAATAAACTACCATGATGTACTAGTACCTGTGAAATGCTACACATGTATCATGCCATTTACAGTACCTTGTAATGTTTACACTACTGTGTCACCATGTTTTGGAAGCTGGGTCTTACACAAGAGTCACTTTACCTAACATTTATGCAATCTTAGGAAAGTGTAATGTGAGTTATGATGTAATAAACGACGATGTTGGACTAGTACCTGTGAAATGCTACACATGTATCATGCCATTTACAGTAACTTTGCTGTTCTATTTACGTATCGTTCTTTTGAATTAACCACTTTTCTCTATATAATTATTACCCAGGATTATGCAGACATTTGGGTTGCTCTTGTTTCTTGATATACAGTCTGAACTGTACATCAAGTCTGAGCAGACTTGAAAAAGATAACAGAAGACCAGTAGAACAACACCCTCTGCTCCCACCTCCCAGACTCATTATCCAACCCAGAGCTGGCAGCAAAAAACCTCTCCCAGTGGATCACAGAATGTGCCAACAGAATCACCCCACCAAGCAAAATACAGAGCACCCACCAAAAGAGCCAGCTGGTACACCCAGGAGCTGAAATCCACCAAGTGCTGTTGGCAGCAAATCAAGAGGAAGTGGCACACCAGAAAGAAGACAGAAGATCACACTGCCTTCAAGACAGCAGTCCACCAGTACCACTGCCTCCTGAAAGAAACAAAGAAGAATGCCTTAGCAGATTGCATTGAAGCCACCTCAAACCACAGCAAGGAAATGTTTGCCATTGTAAAGGAATTCTCCAAGGCGGAAATCACAGAGAGCAACAGCCCCATCACAGGAACTATATAACATCCTGGGCGACTTCTTCCACAACAAGATCCCAGCCCTCTATGAGAACTTCGAATCCCAACCCTCTGCCACTGACAGTATCAACCGTTGCACACCCTGAACTCATACACCGAACTTCAGCTCACCAACTGGACCTTCTCACCATTGAAGCCACAATATCCACCATGAATTCAGTACACTCAGGAGCACCCATGGACCCCTGTCCCCACCACGTCTTAAACCTCAGAAACAAGACAAGATGCGAGGAGCTCTAGAAAGTCTTGAACACCTCCATCACCTTATCCACCTTCCCAGAGGACTGCAAACATGCTGAAGTGAGACCCCTCCTGAAGAAAGTGTCTGCCAACCCAGCAGAACTGAAGGACTACTGACCCATCTTGCTGCTTTCGTTTCCAGAAAAAGTTCTTGAGAAAGCAATCAACCAGCAACTTACAGAACACCTGGAGCACAACAACCTCCTGGACCCCTCCCAGTCCAGTTTTGGAGCCAACCACAGTACTGAGACATCCCTGATTGTAGTCATTGACGACACCAGAGCCCTCCTGGACCATGGCAAAACTGTAGCCCTCATCCTCCTGGACCTATCAGCTGCCTTTTACACCTTCTCCTATCACATCCTGATCAAGAGACTCCACCACATCAGAATCTAGGAAGATGCCCTGAAATGGACAGCCTTGTACCTCACCGGAAGAACTCAGAGAATCTGACTCCTACTGTTCACCTCAGAGCCCAAGAAGATCATCTGCGGTGTATCCCAAGGATCATCCTTCAGCCCCACCCTCTTCAACACCTACATGAACACCTTGGCCAGCATCATCAGATCCCATGGACTCAACATTATCTCCTACGCTTAAGACACTGACCTCATCCTCTCGCTGTCAGAAGACCCCTTGACCACCAGAGCCAACTCAACAGATGTTTGAGAAAAGTCACTGGATGAAGAACAACTGTCTTAAACTCAACACAGACAAGATGGAAGTCCTCATCTTTGGGAACAGCACCTCACCATGGGACGATGCATGGTGGCCCTCCAAACTCAGCCCAACCCCCACTTCGACAGACCATGACCTCCTCCTCTGCATCATCCCAGACAGCAAGCTGTCAATGGAGAAACAGGTCAACGTAGTCTTGTCCACCTGCTTCCACACCCTATGCATGGTCTGCAAGATCTTCTGGTGGCTCCAACAACTTCCCCTTGCACTTCAGAGCGGCACCATCGATCCAGCAAGTGAAGTATACCAAGCGCCAAAACAATAATAATAATATCTACACCCACGATTTTCCATATTTCTCTTGCCTTCCAGATCGAATCAGTAAATCTTCCCAGCACAGCAGTATGCATAATTGTGGTAATGAGGTGTTCACCCATGTGTATATCTCTGTCAGTAGTCTGCTGGTTGCATTTGGGGTGGATTCCTCATAACTCCAAAAGTTGAGCCATCATGAAGTGGCAGCTCTTTTAGGGTGAATCTTAAAGTCTAATTGTCAGAGTCTAACCAAACAGGTTTGGAAGATAAAATTAATGTATAAATAAGTGTATATTATGATTCTTACATCTCCATTTTCCACTTCAGAGATTGGAAGCAATCCTTATTGAAGTCTTTTGGAACACATACCGCATTACGATCATCTGGAAACTGTTTTTGTCACGGATATAACTACAACTTATTCACAACTCATTAGTTAATACACCACTCACCTCCCTGGAAACTAGACTTGGATATTGGCTGTAGATATATTGTTAGCAGAGACCTAACAAGACAATCTTATCTAGAACTGAGGTCGAATCCTCTTCCCCCCAAGGCACAGCTAATTTCAATGCCGCCCAACACAGCTAATTTCAAAGGGTTTACTTACCTGCTGACCAGTAATTATCTATTAATTCTTTCATGCTCATACACTCACAAACCTTTATTTAAGGTGTACTTTTTTTTTCTTAACTCACACATTCCAATCCCTTGTGGTACCTTCAGTTTCCATAGATTAAAATAGAGACCTCTGCTATTGGCATCTAATAAGCTCCCACATTGTCTCACAAGAAGAATGCCCTTAGTTTCAGGGCTTCCTGACTCCTGTACTTGGAAGACAAAGGAGTCAGGTATAGCATATCAGGATTTGGCATCCAGATGTATGCACCAGCTATTACTGCTACAAAATGATGAATCACAAATTTTTACCATACAATTCCCATGATAAAAATATATGGATTGGTCTAACTAGCTTGCTGTTTGGTTACAACTATTAGGGTGAATTGTCTGTCTCCTGCATCATCCTTAATCATCCCGATGATAAAAACACAATTTAAAAAGTCAAACAAGCGTGACTCAAAAAGACCAGTGCTTCTTAGAACCAGACCATGTAACACCTGCACCTGCCCATCAAGTGGCAGCTCTGTGCAATGGCTTTTTGTTAGATCTGGCCCGGTCTTTAACAAAACAAACAACAACAAAACTGAAAAAACACATTTGTACATATTTCATGACTTCAAATATCATATTTGCAAAACATTGTTAAGCTGGTGGATGGTGTAAACATTGGGTGTCAACATGTGGATATGCAATGTGCATTTAAGAGGTGGTACGTTGTGATTCATGCCATCTCTAAAAAAAATATTATTTCACTCCTCATACATGCTTACCATTACTATTTGCAAAATAACGTCATCTCACTGTCCTGGGAAGCTTGTTTCCGGTCCAGGGAAGGCATGGCTTGGCAGTTCGGGCTGGACTGTTCCCATGAGGCACAGGGTCAGACTGATTTGCATATGGCCATGTCTGAACTGGGGTGGCAGAGTGAGCTAAAGAATGGTGATGGATTAAACCCAGATCAGTTGACTGGGGGTGAGTGCTTGTATTGTCAACGCTCCGTCCATCATTTCCTTTGGTTTTGCGTAGATATATTGTTAGCAGAGACCTAACAAGACAATCTTATCTAGAACTGAGGTCGAATCCTCTTCCCCCCAAGGCAAAGCTAATTTCAAAGCCGCCCAAAACAGCTAATTTCAAAGGGTTTACTTACCTGCTGACCAGTAATTATCTATTAATTCTTTCATGCTCACACACTCAGAAACTTTAATTTAAGGTGTACTTTTTTCTTCTTAACTCACACCTTTCAATCCCTTGTGGTACCTACAGTTTCCATGGATTAAAATAGAGACCTCTGCTATTGGCATCTAATAAGCTCCCACATTGTCTCACAAGAAGAATGCCCTTAGTTTCTGGGCTTCCTGACTCCTGTACTTGGAAGACAAAGGAGTCAGGTATAGCATATCAGGATTTGGCATCCAGATGGATGTCCCAGCTATTACCGCTACAAAATGATGAATCATATATTTTTACCATACAATTCCCATGATAAAAATATATGGATTGGTCCAACTAGCTTGCTGTTTGGTTAAAACTATTAGGGTGAATTGTCTGCCTCCTGCATCATCCTTAATCATCCCGATGATAAAAACACAATTTAAAAAGTCAAACAAGCGTGACTCAAAAAGACCAGTGCTTCTTAGAACAAGACCATGTGACACCTGCACCTGCCCATCAAGTGGCAGCTCTGTGCAATGGCTTTTTGTTAGATCTGGCCCGGTCTTTAACAAAACAAACAACAACAAAACTGAAAAAACACATTTGTACCTATTTCATGACTCAAATATCATATTTGCAAAACATTGTTAAGCTGGTGGATGGTGTAAACATTGGGTGTCATCATGTGGATATGCAATGTGCATTTAAGAGGTGGTACGTTGTGATTCATGCCATCTCTAAAAAAAATATTATTTCACTCCTCATACATGCTTACCATTCCTATTTGCAAAATAACGTCATCTCACTGTATCAAATACCATCTTTCCTTAGAAGGCAACTACTTAAAGCTAATTTTTCTTATTATTAATCCCGCCCCTCTTCCCCAGTTGCATTGCATCCACCAATGCTTTTTTGGGAGCCCAAGGACTAACCAAGATAGTTCAATCTTAAAAATCACCCACTTACAAATCTCGCAGTTAAGCATTCTAGTGGCTCCAAAGAAGTTGACAGACCTTTTCCACCCTGGGCAAATGAGAGTTTTTTCAGATCAATTCAAAACATCAATTACATTTAGGTTTAGCGAACAGTCAAAGATGAGCTGTTGGTGAAGGTTTAAAAACGTTTATTTGTCATTAAGTTAGAATCTCTAAATATCTTTATTCAGTTTATTAAGTTAACGGAAATATAAAATAGATTTGGTTAGGAGTCAACATTATAAAATGTACAAAGTATACCATAAAGAAACCTGTAAACTAACTTCATAAAGAGTAGTTCTGGAAACTTAACCGAGCTCCCCACAGCTTCAGTATCAACTGTAAATAAAAGTGTGATTCTGGAAGTAGCACAGATCACCAGCAATCCAAAATTATCCAAAATGAAAAATAGTCAGTGATCCTAGGGAAATAGCTAAAGAGATCAACATTTTATAAAGATTAGTCTCAGGACAGGGAAATTCTAGTAGAAAGAGCACTAAGAATGATCGAAAAGATTCAGTGGCCAGGAGGTGTAGAAATAGTTGAGTGAGTCTAACTAGCTAGGAACACTCATTAAAAGAGATTCATACTTTCAGAACAATTCTGTAGGCGTTCTCTGTCGATATCCAATAAGAATAGATCATAAGGTAGTGTCATTGGTTGTAAGATTCCCACAGTCTATACTCTCATAACCATTTGTCAATACAGTTGTTTCAATATTTATTCAATGAAGGAAAATTCTCATGAGAACTCTCTACCCTAAGCTAAAGCATGCACTATGAGCTCGATATGTGAACAATGCTTAGTCAGGAGTATGAAAGCATCTATCAATGTAATTCGGAAAGAGTCATCATTTAACATAGCGGTTTTAATACGCTCCTTGTATTCTAACATATGGTCTAACATGGGGTGAGGAGCTGGATGAACACAATGCTCTAGTCAGCATTTCTTAAGGACGTCACTAATGCAAAGCAGTTTTACTAAATGTCTTATTTATGTAGCTGTGAACAAGAGTCAAAGTGGTAAGACTTTTGGGCTTAGTTAATACACACATTAAGAAATGACTGCTTGGTACAAAAATACTGTGAAACATGCATTAACTTACAAATATTCTCAGAACATTCTTAATCCTACATGTGATAACTAATGCATTTCAATAATGTATTTCTACTAGGATTCTAAGCATTATGTGCTGACACTTTCCCCTAGGTCTCATTTTCTAATGTAAACATTTCTACACCATTTAAAGCATTGTTAAAGTGCAACATTATCACAGTGAGTTAGTCGGTTTTTAAATTCATGCTCATTTCTCCCACTTTCTAGCTCATTTATTATATATAAAATACTTGAAAAGTGTAATATAACTATGCAGAACATTCCATTACCGAGAGCTAGGAGGAGGATTTATACGCTACAGATGATATACAGACGATAAGTTTACAAAATACCATATTTTTAACATTACAATTCTCTTACTTTATTTTTGCTTAAATTCATCTTTCCACTTAATTCCATCATAGAATTTAATAAATCTCTGCTCAGCCTCCCTGTTTACTTCCTTTGTTAGACCTAACATCTTAGGAGTGGTATTCCCCTAGACTTCAACCCCTGTTTTCGCTGCTCATTTTTGTTGGTATTCGGACTCTCTGCACTCTACCCCGGCTAACGAGAGGCAAAGTGTTCCTGCTCTGTACCTAAAACATTATACAATTGGCCTACACCTTATTGGTACATTTAATTTACTTGTAAGTCCCTAGTATATGGTACTACCTGTACCTAAGGACTGTAAATCAAATTCTACTAATGGGCTACAGAACTCATTGTGCCACCCACTAAAATAGCCATGTAAAACACATTTCAGGCCTGCCAGTGCAGCAATAGGGCAGTTTTAAACTGCTATTTCGACCTGGCAAAATAAACCTTTTGTCAGGCTTGAATCTTCCTTGGTAATACTTATATATCACCCTTAATGTAGGCCATAGAGGCTCATAGGGTACACCCTAAAGGCTCATAGGGCTGGCTGCATGGTATTTAACAAGTAGGGCTTGCGTATTTAAGTTTTAATGTCCTGACAGTGAAATACGTCTAAAGTTGTTTTTCACACTTGTAAGCCTGTTTTTTCCAGAGACTAACACTTGTGTAGCGTCTTTCAGCCTGGGAACCCTCTTATGACCACGCCATACAAGGATATAAGTATTACACGTGTTTATTCTGCTGCGTGCAACTGCAAACTCAACATTCTGAAACAAGCTTTCATGGCTTTGCAGCCTGATACCTACTTCACAGCTCTACAGAGTCAGTCATGAGCCAAAAGGGTTCAGTTATAAAATATCATAAAACAGTACATCTCCCCCTCTGTTAAATAAATATTTAAATTATTTTTTACAAACCAACAAATATATATCTATATATATATACATATATCTAGATAGATAGACAGACAGACAGACAGACAGACAGACAGATAGATAGATAGATAGATAGATAGATAGATAGATAGATAGATAGATAGATAGATAGATAGATAGATAGATAGATAGATAGATAGATAGATAGATAGATAGATAGATAGATAGATAGATAGATAGATAGATAGATAGATAGATAGATAGATAGATAGATAGATAGATAGATAGATAGATAGATAGATAGATAGATAGATAGATAGACAGACAGATAGACAGACAGATAGACAGACAAGCACATTTCAGCAATAAACCTTCTTGGCGATTTAATTACTCTGGCTGATTTAGTTAGTGGAAGTTGTGATCTTTACAGTCAGAGATCGTTGAAGACAGTGAAGAAGTAACACTAGTCACTGGGTTCTCAGATTCAGTCTTTCTTTCACCATCTGAATCAGAAGGCCGATGAATCAAATGCCAAAAGTGACATGAGACTCTGGTAACAGACTTTCCAGGATGCTTGACTGTCACCATATGTCCCCTGGTGGACACAAAGAGGAAAGTGTAGCATCATATGGAGCATCATATCCTCTCTTTTCCAGTTGGCGGGTGAATACTCGATCTCATGTCTTAAACTCAATGTTATTTGCATGTCATCTCTTGTCAGCATAGGCTTTCATCTGCTCTTTATTAATCAAATCTTTCATTCAAGTTGCATTATCACATCCTACACTGTTGTTGGTCCATTGAGGTAACTTGGCTGTCATTGCTCTACCAAACATCAAAGCCACAGGAATTTCACAGTATGTTTTGTAATGTTTGTATAGAGGCAGTTATATAGATGACAGGTCTTGAGGTCCTTTTCAACCTTCTCATGTAAATATGGAAACCAGACTCGATCTCAGACAGCTCTCTTGGTGGCAACAATATCATGATGTCCTTCATGAGCCACTTCAATTATCTTCTGTCTTACACTGAGAGGATCAAGAATCTTATATCCAGAGAGTTTAACTCCTTCCTTTTTTTTGGAATATTTTTATTATTGCAGGAAGAACAAAACAACAAAATTCACATGCAATATATATCTCAAAAGAAATTACAGTACATAGTGAAAAAAACAATTTGACGTTAAAAAATGTAAGAAGCAGAGGTCTAACAAGTACAACTATTAACAAGAAAAGAAATAAAAAATATGTTCTTACATGTAGTATACAATTATTTATATTTGTATTTAAGCTGGCCTCATTCACTTCTGATTCGAATATTTCATAATTCAAAAAAGTTTAACCAAATTCTTTCCTTCTTTAACAAAGCCTTATGACCTCTATATCTTGCTAACGAAAGTTCCATAGTGTTTATTTCGTTGATCAAAAGCCACCACTCGAAAACATCTGGAACATCTTTTGATATCCATAATCTTGCTATAACCAGCCTAGCAATGCATAAATGATAGTTATTAAGTCTTTGTGGGGGCAATTCGTTTCCTGGATGTCTAGTAGAACTAGATGTGCTATCAATGGTGGGGTAGCGATTTGTTTGCTATTTAAAACATCGGTCAGCCCTTTCCAAAAAGGTAAAAGCGCCGGGCACGAAAAGAGCATATGCTCTATACCTGCAGCTACTAGATCACATTTCGGACACATTGTTTTCTTGTTTGGCTGAGTACCCTGTGCCCAGCTAGCTATTCTTTGCGGACTGTAATATAGTTGTGTGATGGTTCTGTACGACTGTAGCCTCAAGCTAGAAGATTGGACAATCAGGTTTATATGACCTAGAGAATATGAGATCTGTGTTGGGTTGATGTTCATACCCAGTCTAGAAGACCATTTAGCTGCTATTTTCGTGCTATCTTCAGTTTTACCTTGTATTAGGTATCCATACCCCACACTTATTAATGATTTTACTTTGTTCGAGTATATACATGTTAGTATGTCTGACTCTGCTACTTCCATAATTTTCATCTTAAAGAGCAGGTAGTCCCTTATTTGAATGTGTATTTAAAGTACATATTGTCCCTTAAATTAAATAGAGTTTTAAGTGCGTCAAAATCCATAAAACCATTTTGGCCGTATAAATCCCCCAATTAGTTAATACCATGTCTCTCCCAAAGAATACCTGCTCCGTCGGAGAAAATACCAGGTAGTCCTGGATTGCCCCATATTCTAAGCTCAGCATTATAGAAGGAGATCTTGCCAATAGTCATATTTTGGTCCCAATTTTTTTTTAATGTGCCTAGCTGACTTAAATTTCACTCGTTTGAAGTAGTTAGGGTCATTTAGGCGGTGTAAAAATTTATTACAGTCAGATCCCAGCCTAAGCTGGTGGTAAAATAGTGAGCTTTCGTTTTTAATCAAACTTCGTATGCAGCGAAAGAAAGTGGCTAAAAAATAGAACCTGAAATCAGGAAATGCTAGTCACCCCTTTTCTAATGGGAGTTCTAATAGTTTCAATGCCCTACGCGCTTTTTAGTAACCCCATAGAAAGCTGCTACAAACACCCTCTAGTATTTTGAAGAAAAATGTGTTGGGTTGAAGAGGAATAGATCTAAATAAGTATATTACCTTTGGTAGAATCTTCATTTTTACTAAGTTTATACGACCCACTAAACTAATCAGAATTTTGTGCCATTTTTTAAGGATCGTTTCTGTTTCCTTTAAAAAAGAGTCATAATTCAACGTAATGATTTTATCGAGACTTGACGCTAGTCTAATGCCTAGGTATATCGCACTTTGACAAGTGCCAGGGATCGGTTCCGAAGGTTTATAATTGGCAATAACCTGCGTCTTTCCTACATTAAGTTTGCACCCTGAGACATTGCCAAAGTGAGTTTTAATCCTTCCTAAGTTATAGACAGTTCATCTTTAAAGTTTTTGTAATTTTTGTATACACCATCACTGGTAAGATGGCGAGCATGTTGGTTCCACGACTGATGTGTAATTATATCTTTCAGCTTCCGCATGTCACTATCATGGATCGTGGCAGTGATGATCTGGACTAATGATATGACAGCTGGCATATTTGACCTTACCATGAAATTAATGTAGGCTTCAGCCATCTTTAATGGAGTACATAGACCTGGTATAGACACTCTGGAAAAGTAGTCAGCAGGGTTTTAATCCTTCCCTGGACAATGTACAATGGTGTAATCATCTTGGCTTTTGGATTGCCAAAGATAGTCAATCAACCTTAATGATCAGTTATCAGCGTAAAAGACTTTCTATTCAGGAATACATGGAAATGTTCATGAGCCCATACCATGGCCAAACTTTCTTTTTCAAATTGGAAGTAAGCATGTTCTATTTGGGACAAACTTCTAATGGCTTATACCTTCAAGCATGGAGGTGTCTGCTGTGCCAGGATAGTGTCTAACCCAATGGGGCTAGTGTCAACAACAACCTCAGTATGAATCTTTGGATTGAAATGGGCCATTTCCGTAGCAGTTTCAATGGTTTGTTTGATTTTCTTGTAACTTCTCTCACATTCTTATGACCACTCAAATAAAAACAATTTCTTTGTTAACTCTCGTAAGGGAGCAATTATGGTCACAATGTCTTGTATGTATTTCAAACAGTTAGTGGCCATTCCAGGAAATGAACATGTCATAGAAAGATATTCTGGGGGATCAGCATTTGACAGCGCTTGTACTTTCGCAGGATCAGGTGTCATACCTCCATCAGAACAGATATCACCAAAGAATTTTAAGTTGGTCTTCTGGAACTCACACTTGCCTGCATTCAAAGTCAGGCCAGCATCAGACATTAGCGGTACAAAAGGGGGGTGGTGATGGACGGAGCATCTGAATCAATCAAACACTCACACCCAGTCAAAAGATCTGGGTTTAATACATCACCGTTCTTTAGCCCACTCTGCCACCCCAGTTCAGACATGGCTATATGCAAATCGGTCTGACCCTGTGCCTCATGGGAACAGTCCAGCCCGAACTGCCAAGCCATGCCTTCCCTGGACCGGAAACAAGCTTCCGGGGACCGGTTTCTGGCATTCCAGCTGTCTTCAGCCCGGCTTGCTTGAATCCAGTGGCAAAGTGAGCAAGGGACTCACGTCTGAGCATACCCTGCCACACTTACGGCGGCCAATAGCGGTACAAAAGGGGGTGGTGATGGACGGAGCATCTCAATCAATCAAACACTCACACCCAGTCAAAAGATCTGGGTTTAATCCATCACCGTTCTTTAGCCCACTCTGCCACCCCAGTTCAGACATGGCTATATGCAAATCGGTCTGACCCTGTGCCTCATGGGAACAGTCCGGCCCGTACTGCAAAACCATGCCTTCCCTGGACTGGAAACAAGCTTCCGAGGACCGGTTTCTGGCATTCCAGCCGTCTTCAGCCCGGCTTGCTTGAATCCAGTGGCAAAGTGAGCAAGGGACTCACGTCTGAGCATACCCTGCCACACTTATGGCAGCCAAAAGCAGTACAAAAGGGGGTGGTGATGGACGGAGCATCTGAATCAATCAAACACTCACACCCAGTCAAAAGATCTGGGTTTAATCCATCACCGTTCTTTAGCCCACTCTGCCACCCCAGTTTAGACATGGCTATATGAAAATCGGTCTGACCCTGTGCCTCATGGGAACAGTCCAGCCCGAACTGCCAAGCCATGCCTTCCCTGGACCGGAAACAAGCTTCCGGGGACCGGTTTCTAGCATTCCAGCTGTCTTCAGCCCGGCTTGCCTCAATCCAGTGGCAAAGTGAGCAAGGGACTAACGTCTGAGCATACCCTGCCACACTTATGGCGGCCAAAAGCGGTACAAAAGGGGGTGGTGATGGACGGAGCATCTGAATCAATCAAACACTCACACCCAGTCAAAATATCTGGGTTTAATCCATCACCGTTCTTTAGCCCACTCAGCCACCCCAGTTCAGACATGGCTATATGCAAATCTGTCTGACCCTGTGCCTCATGGGAACAGTCCGGCCCGAACTGCAAAACCAT
The DNA here is from genome assembly GCF_964261635.1 of Lissotriton helveticus. Lineage (NCBI taxonomy): Eukaryota > Metazoa > Chordata > Amphibia > Caudata > Salamandridae > Lissotriton > Lissotriton helveticus. The sequence continues at coordinate 664,109,916 of NC_136057.1, forward strand.
GCCTTCCCTGGACTGGAAACAAGCTTCCGAGGACCGTTTTCTGGCATTCCAGCCGTCTTCAGCCCGGCTTGCTTGAATCCAGTGGCAAAGTGAGCAAGGGACTCACGTCTGAGCATACCCTGCCACACTTATGGCGGCCAAAAGCGGTACAAAAGGGGGTGGTGATGGACGGAGCATCTGAATCAATCAAACACTCACACCCAGTCAATAGATTTGGGTTTAATCCATCACCGTTCTTTAGCCCACTTTGCCACCCCAGTTCAGACATGGCTATATGCAAATCGGTCTGACCCTGTGCCTCATGGGAACAGTCCAGCCCGAACTGCCAAGCCATGCCTTCCGTGGACCGGAAACAAGCTTCCGAGGACCGGTTTCTGGCATTCCAGCCGTCTTCAGCCCGGCTTGCTTGAATCCAGTGGCAAAGTGAGCAAGGGACTCACGTCTGAGCATACCCTGCCACACTTATGGCGGCCAAAAGCAGTACAAAAGGGTGTGGTGATGGACGGAGCATCTGAATCAATCAAACACTCACACCCAGTCAAAAGATTTGGGTTTAATCCATCACCGTTCTTTAGCCCACTCTGCCACCCCAGTTCAGACATGGCTATATGAAAATCGGTCTGACCCTGTGCCTCATGGGAACAGTCCAGCCCGAACTGCCAAGCCATGCCTTCCCTGGACCGGAAACAAGCTTCCGAGGACCGGTTTCTGGCATTCCAGCCGTCTTCAGCCCGGCTTGCTTGAATCCAGTGGCAAAGTGAGCAAGGGACTCACGTCTGAGCATACCCTGCCACACTTATGGCGGCCAAAAGCGGTACAAAAGGGGGTGGTGATGGACTGAGCATCTGAATCAATCAAACACTCACACCCAGTCAAAAGATCTGGGTTTAATCCATCAGCGTTCTTTAGCCCACTCTGCCACCCCAGTTCAGATATGGCTATATGCAAATCGGTCTGACCCTGTGCCTCATGGGAACAGTCCAGCCCGAGTTGTCAAGCCATGCCTTCCCTGGACCGGAAACAAGCTTCCGAGGACCGGTTTCTGGCATTCCAGCCGTCTTCAGCCCGGCTTGCTTGAATCCAGTGGCAAAGTGAGCAAGGGACTCACGTCTGAGCATACCCTGCCACACTTATGGCGGCCAAAAGCGGTACAAAAGGGGGTGGTGATGGACGGAGCATCTGAATAAATCAAACACTCACACCCAGTCAAAAGATCTGGGTTTAATCCATCAGCGTTCTTTAGCCCACTCTGCCACCCCAGTTCAGATATGGCTATATGCAAATCGGTCTGACCCTGTGCCTCATGGGAACAGTCCAGCCCGAGTTGTCAAGCCATGCCTTCCCTGGACCGGAAACAAGCTTCCGAGGACCGGTTTCTGGCATTCCAGCCGTCTTCAGCCCGGCTTGCTTGAATCCAGTGGCAAAGTGAGCAAGGGACTCATGTCTGAGCATACCCTGCCACACTTATGGCGGCCAAAAGCGGTACAAAAGGGGGTGGTGATGGACGGAGCATCTGAATCAATCAAACACTCACACTCAGTCAAAAGATCTGGATTTAATCCATCACAGTTCTTTAGCCTACTCTGCCACCCCAGTTCAGACATGGCTATATGCAAATCGGTCTGACCCTGTGCCTCATGGGAACAGTCCAGCCCGAACTGCCAAGCCATGCCTTTCCTGGACCGTAAACAAGCTTCTGAGGACAGGTTTCTGGCATTCCAGCCGTCTTCAGCCCGGCTTGCTTGAATCCAGTGGCAAAGTGAGCAAGGGACTCACGTCTGAGCATACCCTGCCACACTTATGGTGGCCAAAAGCGGTACAAAAGGTGGTGGTGATGGACGGAGCATCTGAATCAATCAAACACTCACACCCAGTCAAAAGATCTGGGTTTAATCCATCACCGTTCTTTAGCTCACTCGGCCACCCCAGTTCAGACATGGCCATATGCAAATCAGCCTGACCCTGTGCCTCATGGGAACAGTCCAGCCCGAACTGCCAAGCCATGTCTTCCCTGGACCGGAAACAAGCATCCTGGGACCGGTTTGCTGCTGATGAGGGCGTGTGTGACTGTTTTTCTGGTTTCAGGAGGGATCAATCTGAACATTTTTCAGAGTATGCGGAGGGTGTTGATGCATGCCATGGATACGGTGTTGATCTGGCAGCTCATCGTGAGCACTAAGTCTAGTATGATACTGAGGATTACCGCATAGTCCGTCAGGGTGGAGGGGTTTCCGAGGGCGGGGGCCACCAGGTGTCGCCCCAGGTGGATGGGGTGGGGCCAAAGATAAGGATTTCTGTTTTCTAGGAGATGAGGTTCAGGCAGCTCCTCTTTATACAGATGGTAATAGCTTTGATCACTTCTTGGAAGTGGTGCCTGATGATGTTGGGTTCTTTATTGAGGGAGGGGATGCGCTAGGTGTCGTTGGTGTAGGAAACAATATTGAGCCCATGGTTTCTGATGATGCTTGCGAGGGTAGCCATGCAGATGTTGAAGAGGGTGGGACTGAGGGAGAATCCCTGGGGTACTCCACATCTGGTTTATGTTGGTTCTGAGAGGAAAAGCGGGAGTCTGACTCACTGAGTTCTGCCTGTGAGAAATTAACATATCCATTCAAGGGCCTTTCCGCAGATGCCAGCTTTGTGTAGTCTTTTGGCTAGTGTGCAGTGGGAGATGGTGTTGAAGGCAGATGAGAGTTCCAGAAGGATGATGGCTGCCATGTGGCCCTGGTCAAGGAGGGAGCGGATGTCATTGGTGACGGCAAGAAGGGCAGTCTTTGTGCTGTGGTTGCTGCAGAATCCGGATTGGAAGATGTCTAGGATGTTGTTGGCTTCCATGAAGTTTGCTTGCTGGGTGTTGATGGCCTTTTTGATGGCTTTGGCTGCGAATGGGAGCAAGGAGATGGGCCTGAAGTTCTTGAGGTCTGTCCGTTCTGCATAGGGTTTCTTCAGGAGGGGGTTGACTTTGGTATTTTTCCAGTCGTCGGGAAATTTGGCAGTTTTGAGGGAGCGGAGTGGTTGACCGTCTGGCGTAGCTCGGGTGCAAAAGCTGAGGTGGCTTAGTGGAAGATATGGGGTGGGCAGGGGTCTGAGGGTGCTCCAGAATGGAAGCTCTTCATGGTCTTTAAGATGTCTTCTGTCATGAGCGGGGTACAAATGAGCGGGGTCTGTTGGGTGGCATCATTGGGGTGGGAGCTGGGGCTGGGTAGAGGTCTTGTTCATCGAAGTTGTCGCAGACCGTCTTAATCTTGAGTGGAAAGAGGTACTGAGTCGGTTGCAGACGTCTTGGGAAGGTGGTATGTCTGTTGTTTCGCTGCCGGTTTGGCAAATTCCTTGATGATGGAGAAGAGTTCTTTGGAGTTGTGGGCGTTAGTGAGGATTCTGTCTTGGAGGAAGTTCTTTTTTGGGGCTTCGATGAGGTGGTGATGTGCTTTGGTGGGTGCTCTGTAGGCGGTGTGTGTTTCTGGGGTGTTGTTGATCCTCCATGTCTTTTTGAGTCGGTGGCAGGAGCGCATGGATTCTTGGAGTGCAGGTGTGAACCAGCTTACTTTCTTGATGTGTTGCCCTACGGGTTTCTTGAGGGGGGCGAAGTTGTCGGCGCAGTTGTGATCTAGCAGTGAAGGTTGTATGCCACGGTGTTGGCGCTGGACATCATCAGTGGTGGGGTGCTGGTGAGGGCAGAGGTGAGCTGGTATTCAGTGACTTTGTTCCAACTCCTACAGGGGCAGCGGTGGGTGTGCTTGTGTATGGTTGGTTTTCTGAAGGAGAAGTAGATGCAGCGGTGATCTGTCCAGAGAAGTTCTGTGATGTTCAAAAGGGGCAACCTCTGAAAATATTTTTCCCTACTGATGAAGGTATTAAACCAGAAACACATGTCTAGGGATATGATTTAAGAACATACTGGCACTGGCCATGAACTCTTTGAACATTTGGTGATCCTCGAACTAAACGAAGAATAATGAACTGCAATGACCATGAGGCAATGGGGTCATCCGGCAGTGACATGTTCGCGGCTCTCCCTACCCCCTTTTGAATTGTATGAAATGGCTCCCGTGAGCCAAACGCTGACGAGCACTGGGAGATGCCTGCACACCGGGAGCGGTAATTGACCTGAGGAGATGACGGTGGCATGTCGAGCAACCTCTGAATATATTTTTCCCTACTGATGAAGGTATTAAACCAGAAACACGTGTCTAGGGATATGATTTAAGAACATACTGGCACTGGCCATGAACTCTTTGAACATTTGGTGATCCTCGAACTAAACGAAGAATAATGAACTGCAATGACCATGAGGCAATGGGGTAATCCGGCAGTGACATGTTCGTGGCTCTCCCAACCCCCTTTTGAATTGTATGAAATGGCTCCCGTGAGCCAAATGCTGACGAGCACTGGGAGATGCCTGCAAACCGGGAGCGGTAATTGACCTGAGGAGATGACGGTGGCATCTCGCGCAACCTCTGAAAATATTTTTCCATACTGATGAAGGTATTAAACCAGAAACACGTGTCTAGGGATATGATTTAAGAACATACTGGCACTGGCCATGAACTCTTTGAACATTTGGTGGTCCTCGAACTAAATGAAGAATAATGAACTGCAATGACCATGAGGCAATGGGGTAATCCGGCAGTGACATGTTCGCGGCTCTCCCAACCCCCTTTTGAATTGTATGAAATGGCTCCCGTGAGCCAAACGCTGACGAGCACTGGGAGATGCCTGCTCACCGGGAGCGGTAATTGACCTGAGGAGATGACGGTGGCATGTCGAGCAACCTCTGAAAATATTTTTCCCTACTGATGAAGGTATTAAACCAGAAACACGTGTCTAGGGATATGATTTAAGAACATACTGGCACTGGCCATGAACTCTTTGAACATTTGGTGATCCTCGAACTAAACGAAGAATAATGAACTGCAATGACCATGAGGCAATGGGGTAATCCGGCAGTGACATGTTCGCGGCTCTCCCAACCCCCTTTTGAATTGTATGAAATGGCTCCCGTGAGCCAAACGCTGACGAGCACTGGGAGATGCCTGCAAAGCGGGAGCGATAATTGACCTGATGAGATGACGGTGGCATGTCGAGCAACCTCTGAAAATATTTGTCCCTACTGATGAAGGTATTAAACCAGAAACACGTGTCTAGGGATATGATTTAAGAACATACTGGCACTGGCCATGAACTCTTTGAACATTTGGTGATCCTCGAACTAAACAAAGAATAATGAACTGCAATGACCATGAGGCAATGGGGTAATTCGGCAGTGACATTTTCGCGGCTCTCCCAACCCCCTTTTGAGTTCTGTGATGTGGCTGTAGGAGATGCTGTTTCCTTTTGAGAAGATAGGGTCAAGTGTGTGTCCCGCTGTGTGTGGGGGGAGTTGCTGCAGTCTTATATTGGTGAGGTCTCTAGGAGGGTGGTGGTGTTCGGGTCATCGTGATTGTCCAGATGGAAGTTTAGGTCCCTGAGTAGTATGTAGTCTGTGGAAGCGAGGGCGTGAGTGCGATGAGGTCAGCGATGGTACCGGTGAAAGGAGTGCAGGGCCAGGTAGTCTGTAGATGAGGGTTCAGCGGAGAGTTGTTTTTGGGTTGGTTTGGATCTGGAAGTTGAGATGTTACATGAGAGTCATAGTGTCGTCCGGGTCGGTGGTCATCATGAGGAGGGAGCTTTTGTGGATGACAACAATGCCTCCTCCTGGGCGGGTGGGGTGGTCTTTTCTCCGGATCTTGTATCCATCGTGAATGTTGGTTGCGATGTCAGGCGCAGAGTTGGCATTGGTCCAGATTTCTGTGAGGAAGGTGACGTCGGGTGTGTGGGTTTTAGGGAGGTTCCAGATTTCTATGTCGTGCTTGTGTAGGGAGTGCATGTTAAGGAGGATTCAGTTCTGTCATTTGTATGCGGTGATGTCCGGTAGGCTGGGGGCTGCTTCTAGGGTCCGGAGGCGGGTGAAGGTGGAGCTGCAGTGTCGGCAGGAGATTGGGACTTGGGTGTTGCTCGGCGTCAAAAGGTAGCAGTTGGTAAGAGTGCAGAGGGTGCTGTCGTCATTGCGGAGGCGGGTCAGAGGACCAGGATCCCTGACGCCGGTAGTGGTCAGGTTGTGGATGGGCGCATAAGGGCTTGCCCTTGGTGCGCTAGAGGCACCCTCGCTGTGCACAGCCTTCATTAATTAAGGGTCGGGGAGGGCAGGCGGGAAGAACACGCTGGAGGGGCCGTGTGGCAGCAAGGCAGGGAGCACGAAAAAGGAAAAGAGAGAGCAAGAAGTGAAGGAGGGAGCAAAAAGTGAAAAGTAAAAGCAAAAGAAAGGAAAGAGGGCACAAAAGGCACAGAAAAAAGCGGAACAGCAGAAGATAAAAAAAAGTGTTCTCCCAAAGGACCACCAGGGATTAGGTGCAGTCAGGAGCCTGCAGGTGGATGAGGGCCTTGTACCTACAGGAGAACGGAGAGCACAGTGCTCTCTAGGCAGCAATTATTGATGGAGTTGTGCAGGGGGAGAGCAGTCACACTTGTTTGTATGACTTTGGTGCTTTGCCATATCGACTTTTCTTTGACTGACATTGTTCCATGCATGCAGCCAGTCCAAGATGTGCATGTTTCTCGGAGGTAAACATTGACGCTGCCTCTGGAATGTTCTGGAGGCCATTCTGTCTTTGCACCGTAACACACTTTCTTTTTCCTTCGCTTTATAAACCATCACAAAATGGTTCTCTTTCCCAGAGCCTTTGCATATCTGTCCAATGGCGGGCATTTACCTTTGGTGGAAACCAAAATCCAAATCTAAACATAACTTCTTTTTACTTGTAGATAGCAATTTGTGTCCTTCAGGCTTTTGTTTTGTCTTACTTTTTATACTAATGACTGATTCACTTTGGGCAGCCCTCTCCTCCATGTAAGAGGCTTGTCTTTCAGCAGGCTCCTCAAGTCTGCCAGCCATCAGCACATGCTCCAGACTAAGTGTTTCTCTCAGCATTCATCATTTGAATTAATCTGACAAGCATCTATCAATAACTCTAAGTTGCATAGCTTCGTCATCATTACATTAATTGAACTTACAGTGTTTGATGAGCATATCAAGTCTCTCCACAAATTTATCAATGGTTCCACCAACTTTTTGGCATTCTGGACTGAAAATGTATCTTTTATAATAAATGTTTTATACTGGATTGAACTTTAGATTCAGCGTTTCTTTAATATGACAATATGTAATTTCTTCGTCAGTTAGCAGCCTTTTCTCTATGACTTCTTTCTCACCCTCATCAGCAAGATTTTCGAGATACATGATAATCATTTTGTTATCAGTCTCTTCAAGGTCATCAATACTGTTGAACTCTGGAACCTACTCGACACAACATCTCCAGACGTCGCCTTCCTCACAGAAACCTGGATGAATGCCTTCTCAGCCCCCGACATCGCCATAGCCATCCCAGATGGCTACAAGATCCCCCGGAGGGACCGCATCAACCAAACAAAACACCATCCGAATCACGACCAACTCCAACGACACCCTCACCGCCGCCGAGCACCTTCACTTCCAGATACACACCGACCCCAAGACCACCCTCAGAGGCACTCTCATCTACAGACCCCCGGGACCACGCACACAATTCAGCGAAGCCATCGCAGACTTCGTCAGCCAACATGCCCTAACCTCCTCAGACTACATCCTCCTAGGGGACCTCAACTTCCACCTGGAGAACAACAATGACAGCAACACCGCCGCCCTGCTGGACAACCTCGCCAACCTCGGACTCAAGCAACTGGTGAACACCCCCACCCACTATGCCGGCCACACGCTAGACCCCATCTTCTCCTCCAGCAAGCACATCACCTTCAGCCACTCCACCGGACTGCACTGGACAGATCACAGCTGCGTCCACTTCAACTTCAGGAGAACCACGACCCACCACCACCCGCAACAGGTTCCCCACAGAAACTGGAGCAAGATCACCGCCAACCGACTCACCACCTCCCTCAGCCAGACCCTCCCACCAACACGAGGGACCCCAACGAAGCAGCCGCAACCTCACACAGTGTCTCACCAACTGCGCCGATGACCTCGCGCCACTGAAGAACCCTCCCAGCAGACCCGGCAGCAAGAAAGCCTCGTGGTTCACCAACGACCTCAAAAACTCCAAGAAAACCTGCCGCACCCTCGAGAAAGCCTGGCGCCATGACCAGACAACAGAAAACATGACAGCCCTCAAGAACGTCACCCGCAAACACCACCACCTGACCCGCACCACCAAAAGTACAACATTCAAAGAACGAATTATATCGCAGTTATTTGGACATTGGAGGAAGATGGCGGCCGGCTAACACGCTCGGTCGGGAGCTCCGACCTTCACGCAATGAAACTCGGAAGATAAATCTTTCCTTAAACTATTTACGGACCCTTGAAAGTGAGGAATCAAGCGACCAGAAAACGCTATACAGCCTCTTAACTGAAGGACACAGGAAGTTATGTTAAATAATTACCAGCAAAACACGAACACCCCAGTGAAGCTGGAACCTCCGCTGAGATCACCGCTGCAGTTTTTGCCGAGCGCCGGTGCTTGGGTGAGTGCGCGAAAAGCGACGTGGTGCTGCCGGAGGGCGTTTCAGAGAATCCCCTTCCAGTTCCGGGGCATAAGCGGCAGGGACAGCGGGGGAGAAAGAGACAAACTGATTCACACTCTTAATAGCGAGCTGAATGCACCGAGTGAGTTATCGGAACAGATTAAGAGCTGGTCACAAAGAACAAGTGGGCTGAAGGGGGAAACTAGAAAACACATTACTAGTAGCAGCCAGCAAATTGTAAAATTAGAATATCTGTGGCTGATGAACTTCAAGAAGGTAACTGAGCTACCAATTGTCGAGGGAAAAACATTGTCCTCGCCCTCACAGGTCAGCAGAAACCAAGGAAATTTAGAAAACCTGACGGAATCAGAGGAATTTACAAATAAGAATTTACCTTAGAGTGGGACGGACAAACTGCAGAAAATGGCGCCAGATTTAGCACATCCAAGTACAGCCTAAAACGAGGTTGTATAATACAAGATCTAGGAATATAGAAAGTGCCCTCGAAACAAGCAAAATAACTGAGATAAGTGAAGATAAAGAGCTGGAAAAAGGAGGGAAGTCTTCTTATTGCCTAAGGAACCGCAACATAGCGCCGCAGTTTGAACCACAAAAAAAAGGTGTATCTCCAAAAACAACTAAACGAAAACAGAGAGTGCTACCTAAAGCGGCAGAACTATCTGAAAATGTCAAATTAAGATCTGCGAAACCTAAGCTCTTCACGAACCAAAAAGTTAAAGTTACTCCTTCATTGCGATCTTATTTTAAGGTTCAACAATCAGTGCAAGTAAGAGGCGGCCATTTCTCTATACTGAGTGAGCCTATTGTATCCTCATTAAGTTCCGGAGATCACCTAAACAGATCGCCTACACACAAGAAGGAATTAGGTAATGTGAGCGGTGAGGAGTTTTCAAAGACTACTGGAAGGGAAAGACCAACTACCGCAGATAATGCAATCTCAACAACTGCACATTTAATGGAGGAAATATCACTATCATCACAAACTGAACCCATAGAGAAACCAATAGAGAGACCTGTTGACCAAGAGCAAGAGCAAGAAACCACAGTAACAGAAAGAATGCAAGAAGCAGCCACAGCATTTACAGCAGAAAAAATCATGGAGGTGTTTGCTGATAAAATAATGACAGCAATGACAGAAAAATTCTCTGTCTCTGAGGAGAACCAAAACAGAATACGGGAAGCATGTGAAGGTCTGGACCAAAAATTAAATGTTTTGGGAGATAGAGTGACCGCAGTAGAAACAGCAGTGGAAACACTTAGTAAAAAGGTCAGCACAAATCAAAAAGAAATTCGAAAACTCAGAGACAGCGAGAGAACAATTAAAGATAAGCTGGAATCATTGGAAAACCAAGGGAGGAAAAATAACCTTAGGTTTCTAAATGTACCAGAAAATATGGAAGGATCGGATATAAAACAATTTATTGTCGCTCTTCTCGAAGAATTTTTCCCGTGGGCTAAAAGCTGCAACCTGATGGAGGACATTCAGAGGGTCCATAGGGATCCTTTCAGGAAAAATAAAGAAAAGAAAAATCCAAGAAAAAATCTGGTCAATTTTATGACCTACACCTTAAAAGAAAAAATACTGAGTGAGGGTCTAAAAAGTGGTACATTAAACAAAGACAATTGGTCTTTCAAAATTCGTTCAGATATATGTAAAGCCACGCAAGACAGGCAGTGGGAATTAGGACAACATATGCAGAAGTTGAAAACCCTGGGGGCCACTGTCCAGATGAAATTTCCAGCAGCTTTAAGAATAATGTGGCGAAATAAAATGCACAACATTAGAGAGCCTCAAGAAGTAGAAGACCTCATAAATCAAATAAAAATTCAGATTCAAAGGGAAAAAACAAACTAAAAAGAATCCTCCAAAAAGTAATCGGAAAAGGAAAGAAAATCTTTCAAAAAAGCTTTAACAAATAAAATGGTGAATCTGAGCTCGAATCAGGTGGACAATTCCATCCAAAAGAAGAAGGGAGGCTTCCTCAGGGGGGGAGAAACAAACTTTGCAGAAACACTATAATGTAAAAAGAATTACATGGGTGGGGAGCAAACTAGGGAAAAAAATTAGAAAAAATATCCTCATAAATCAAAAAATTGGAGGTCGAAGGATGTACATAAAAGATTGCCTTAACACAGTCCTCTCTATAAAACTTTTTAAAAAGAAATGACGAAAGAAAAAATAATAAACGTTCTTTCATGGAATGTTAATGGTCTAAGGACCCCCAATAGAAGGAGGAAAATCTTGTAATACTTAAAGGAGACGGAGAGCGAGATTATTATACTCCAAGACACTCATCTTGTTAGTGCTGAGTGGGAACAGATTATAAAAAGATTAAACTGGGTGGAGACTTGTATATATACTACTCAAGACTGTAATGTGAAGGGGGTAGCAATTATCTTTAAAAAATCTTTAAAGGCAAAACTCATAAGTAAGACAGTAGACAATAAAGGAAGGTGGGCCGTAGCAAAAATAAGAATACAAGGCAATCTTTTCAACATAGCAGGATACTATGGCCCAAATATAGATGACCCTACACCTCTCCAAAACCTATATTCGGAACTCCTTTCAACATCTGGTCCCATAATAATAGGAGGAGACTACAATATACTACTGGACCCAAAAAAAGATAGATCACCCCCAAACAAACACCTAAACCTACCCAAGATGAGGGAATGGCTAAATATATACAAAAAAGACTTAGATTTGGAAGACATGTGGTCACAAACAGGAGACAAAGTATATCCTTTTACTTTCTATAATAAAAAATTAGGACACAAATCAAGGATAGACTTTTTTCTTTTAAACAGATCTATACAAAATATAGTTAAGAGTATAGAACATCTTCCGGCACACTTATCTGACCACTCAGCGGTAAAACTAACATTACTTCCACCTAAGGATATAACTCCTCCTAGATGGACAGTAGATCGATCTTTACTAAAGAACCAACAATACATCAACCAGCTAGAAATTACTTCATCACACTACTTTGAAGATAATGCAATAGGCACCTCATTACAAACAACTTGGGACGCTTATAAAGCCGTGATAAGAGGTAAATTGCTTAGCTTAGGAGCACATAAACTAAAATCTAAGAAATTAGAGATTGAAAAGATGGAATTAAACATCAAAAACGCAGAGTTACAATTAAAGAACGAGACCTCCGCAGGTAAAATAGAAGAATTAGAGAAACAACATCGAGAATTAAAAGAAAAGCTGGCAAATTTCCTAGAAAACATCGTGAGAGAAAAATGGGAAAACAGTAAACTAGCAAATTTTGAATATGGGGAAGGGTGCGGGAAACTATTGGCATGGAAAACAAAATGTGAACAATCCAGGAATAATATACCATGCATCCAGACATCGGAACAATCAATGGAAACCTTTGAAGATGATATAATAAGAAAGGAGTTCTCAAAATTTTACTCTGGCATATATAAAGAAGATATAAACCCATCCAAAGAGAAAATCGGTAAATTCTTAGAAACTGCTAACCTCCCAAAACTAACAAACGAAGAAAAATAGAGTTAAATCAAAGGATTAAACCGGAAGAAGTCAGAAAAGTGATAAACAATCTAAAAAGAGGAAAAGCCGCTGGGCGAGATGCTCTTCCAAACGAATTTTATATAACACTAAAAGAGCACCTAATCAATAAACTAACAGACCTAATGAACAACATATACGTAGATCATGAAAAAATCCCAGATACTTGGAATGATGCGATAATAAGTATCATGTTAAAGCCTGGGAAAAACCCAAAAACATGTGAGTCATATAGACCAATATCGCTACTTAACTGTGATTATAAAATCTTTACACAAGTTGTAGCAAAGCGACTCGCAAAGGTTATGCCTGGCCTGATTAACTTAGATCAGAAGGGATTCATAAAAGGGCGGCAAATCCATGAAATCACTCATGAGTTATTTGCAGCAATTGATATCGCCACTTCTAAAAAACTCCCCCTTACTATAATTACCTCCGACGCCGCCAAAGCGTTCGATAGAGTAAACTGGACTTTTTTAAACGAAGCTGCAGGATACTATGATCTGGGGGAAAGTGTCGCCCACGCGATGAAAGAAATATACAAGAATCCAAGGGCTAGAATAATAGTTAACGGTAACCTGAGTGACAATATCAAAATACAACACGGCACAAGGCAAGGTTGCCCATTGTCACCGTTACTTTTTAATCTTTATATCGAACCACTGGCCTGTCTGATAAGGAACCATACACAGATCTCTGCTTTTAAATATCAAAATTGGTCAAAGAAACTAGCATTATATGCTGATGACTTAATGGTATTTACAACAAGCTATGAAAGTGCCTATCAAGCATTGGACAAGATCATGAGTGACTTTGGTAAAGTATCAGGTTACTTAACAAACAAAGAAAAAAACGAAGCAATGAGCTGGAACTGTAATCCTCTTACACCGTATAACAGAGATAAACTAAAATATCTAGGAATCACTCTGGTAAAAGAAATGGAGAAAGTCCCGCAACTAAACTTAACGATAATTGCTAAAGAAATGAGAAGACTACTTAGAACTTGGTCAAGTCTACCTTTAACTTTTTTGGAAAGATCCAACGTAATAAAAATGTCTATTATTCCAAAATTCACATACATCTTCAATACCATACCATTGGATTTTAAAAAAGAACTTATGAAAAAGATTCAGGGCGAAATCGCAAGTTTTATTTGGGCCTCCAAGAGCACGAGAATAGCCTGGAGTAAACTCAAGAGGAAGAAAGACCAAGGAGGGATAGCTAGTCCTGACTTATTTGAGGATTACAGGTCTTTCCAATTCAAGAATTTTAGATCACTATTGAGGAAGTATCAAGATTACCCAAGTTTCCTGCAAAACATTACTGGAAAAACAGACTATTTTTTATTTAAATTCGGACACCCAAAATTCTTCAAGAAAATACAACTGAAGATTTTATATAATGCCGCTAAACTGTGGTTCCAAATAAGAAGCTCTGTAAAGATACCATATTACAGTAAAAAAGCACCAATATGGGTCACCAGAATGCATAAAAGACTCGTTAGCAATACCACTTAAAACAGCCGGAATAGTATATTGGGGCCAAATACTAAAAGGAAATGAGATAATCCCATGGAATACGTTATATGAACTTACAGATGGTAAGATATCAAAATTTAAATATTACCAACTATCAAATTGGGCAAAGTCACTACAAGAGAAATACATTGGAAATGAAACACTTGAAAGTGAAATGATAGGAACCACAGAAATAAGAAAAGAAATATCAAAGTGGTATGGGGCACTTATTGAATCAGGAGAGGAAGTTTTTACAATCCCGGAAAAAATGTGGAGAAAAGACATACCGGATCAAAAGATAGATTTACAACAGATGTGGCAAGAATCTATGGGGAAATGTTGGTCCTGTATAAAATCAGCACCGCTAAGGAGGAATCATTTGTTCACAGTTCATCGGGCGTACTGGACCCCAAAGAAATTATCTAAATTTAAAGGATCAAACGTTAAGCTATGCCCAAAATGTGGAGAAGCAAGAGTAGATGACGTACATATGTTCCAAAAATGTCCCGCAATAACCAACTATTGGGAAGAGATTGGTAAGACAGTGAATACGATACTAGAAACCAACATAACTGTAAGTACCTCTTTGATATTTTTTGGGATACACAGAAACACAGGTGCTGATGAAATTATTTAAATAAAAAACAGGAAAGTTTACTCTTTGTATTAATGCTATTGGCTCGGAGAGAAATCTGCATTAACTGGGTTAAACCGGTCGCCCCAAGTTACATAAACTGGCTTAATTATACCTTTAAAATAAATAACCTCGATAGAAGCAGGGGACACACAAAGAAAACAAATTTTTGGGAAATTTGGGAACAGTATTTTGAAAGTAATACCACTTACTGGGTTAGGAACAGCAAGTCCAATGATTAATGCGATAAACCATAATACCAGGGAGAAATGATTTTCTTCCGAGTAGCCAAATTGGCTAGCTCCCCCCCCTATCAACCAATGGTTTTATTGGAAACGATAAAGGATAAATGGAGGAAATCTGATGGATCAGTCAACAAAAGGGATACACCCCTCAGAAGGCAATCTCGGAAAGTGAAGGGACTGTGAAGGCAAGAACCTAAATAAAGATCATCAGACTCCAGAAACCTCCTTATCTACACTTTCGCAAAATGAGGATTAAAAAAAACAAAAAAAAAACAAACAAAAAAAACATTCAAAGAACGTCTGGACAACAACACCCACAACAGCAAGGAACTCTTCAGCATCGTTAAAGAGCTCTCCAACCCCAGCGCCTGCAACAACGACATCACACCCTCGCAAGACCTCTGCGACTTACTCGCCTCGTTCTTTCACCGCAAGATCGCCGACATACACAACAGCTTCGGCGCACAGACCATGCACCCAACCACCGAACCAGCGCCCCTCACCACCACCCTCTGCACCTGGACCCCGGTCAGCACCGAAGACACCACCCGCACGATGAACACCATCCACTCCAGCTCCTGAACCGACCCCTGCCCACACCACATCTTCAACAAAGCCGACTCCATCATCACACCCCAACTCCAGGACATCATTAACAACTCCTTCGCATCCGCCACCTTCCCGGAGAGCTGGAAACAAGCCGAGCTCAGCGCCCTCCTGAAGAAACCCACCGAGGACTCCACGGACCTCAAGTACTTCCGCCCCATCTCGCTCCTCCCTTTTCCTGCCAAAGTCATGGAGAAGATCATCAACAAACAACTCTCCGCCTTCCTCAAGACAAACGGATCCCTCGACCCCTCGCAGTCTGGTTTCCGAGCAAACCACAGCACCGAGACCGCCCTCATCGCAGCTACCGATGACATCAGGTCCCTGCTCGACAACGGGGAAACAGCTGCCCTCATCCTCCTGGACCTCTCAGCAGCCTTCGACACCGTATGTCACCGCACCCTGATACAGCGCCTCAGCAACACCGGAATCCAAGGAACGACCTTGGAGTGAATCATCTCGTTCCTCGCCGGAAGAACCCAGAGAGTCCGCCTCCCCCCGTTCCAATCCGCGGCCACCGAAGTCATCTGCGGCGTTCCGCAAGGTTCCTGGCTCAGCCCCACCCTCTTCAACGTCTACATGAGCCCCCTTGCAGCCGTCGCACGCCAACACAACCTAAACATCATCTCCTACGCCGACGACATGCAGCTGATCCTCTCCCTCTCCAACGACCCCGCCACCACCAGAACCAGCCTCTAGGAAGGAATGAAAGACGTCGCGGAATGGATGAAGCTCAGCCGTTTGAAACTGAACTCAGACAAGACAGAAGTCCTCATCCTGGGACCATCCCCCTCTGCCTGGGACGACTTCTGGCGGCCCCCTGCCCTGGGCACCGCCCCCAAGCCAACGGACCATGCCCGCAACCTGGGCTTCATCCGGGACTCCTCCCTCACAATGACCAAGCAAGTCAACGCCGTCGCGTCATCCTGTTTCAACACCCTGCGCATGCTCCGATAGATCTTCCGGTGGATCCCCACCGAAACCAGGAAGACGGTCACCCAGGCCCTCGTCACCATCCGACTGGACTACGGGAACCACAGCCAAACTCCAGAAAAGACTCCAGCGCATACAGAACATTTCTGCATGACTCATCCTGGACTTCCCCCTTCACGGCCATATCTCTGCCCATCTGAGAGACCTGCACTGGCTCCCCGTCAGCAAGAGTATCACGTTCAGACTCCTCACCCAGGCATACAAGGCTTTCCACGACATGGGACCGAAACACCTCAACAGCCGCCTCACATTCTACACACCCACCCGCCAGATCTGATCCGCCAGCCTCGCCCTTGCCACTGTCCTACGAATTCGCAGAACCACCGCCGGAGGAAGATCCTTCTCCTACCTGGCGTCCAAGACATGGAACTCCCTCCCCACCCACCTATGGCTGACCCAGGACCATCTCTCCTTCAGGAAACAACTCAAGACCTGGCTGTTCGAGCAGTAGCGACTCCCCCTCCCCCCAGCGCCTTGAGACCCTTGCGGGTGAGTAGCGCGCTTTACAAATATGCTGATTGATTGATTGATTGATAAAATCATTAAATGTCTCTATCCAGGCAGGCCACCAATCACCAATATTTTGTTTTTTCGCAGTATCGATAGGTGGCATTGGTTTAAAAAAGGCAGCAGCATGGTAACTAATCATGGGAGTGGCTGAGGTTGAGGGTGAAGATCTTTCTGCTCCTGTCTCCCTGCTATCCATCAGAGCCCTTCATTTCCGTGAGACCTCTGGAGTTGTTCTTAGCCGTCACTGGGCAGCATTGGTGATGGGCGACTTCAGGTATCGAACAGCTAAGTAAGAACAACCCTTGTGCTCCTTCTTGGGTTTCCTCCCCAGTACCTAGGTTCTAAAGCTTCACTTATCAAGGCTCTGGTAAGTGGAATGACAATATACCTCTTCCTTGCTTATTCTGTAAGCCTGCACTTCTTCCTGTGTCACTACGTAGCCAGCTTTTGCAGTGTTGCTCCATATAATGTACAAATGTATCCTGTATAGTAACACAGTACCTTTATATATGACTAGACCAACAGGTTCTCAGCCATCAATGTGTAAATTCTTTGTAATGGTTCCATTGTCTTCATTTGCTTTACAGCAGCTAGAGTTGTACTTTGACTCCAAGTGCATGAAGCATCGATTCTGTTCTTTGACACACTTGGCAGGAGAGCAGTTTGCTTGGACTACAGCAAACTCTCTGGGAGAGCACGATCATTCTTTGGGTTACTTATCTCCTATCTCGTTGCCATTTGTAGCTCCTTCCAGCCTGAGTACCGTCCAATGACCATGCGATACACGCAGTTTAGGATTACACATCTTTATTCTGCATCGTTCTAAAACAAAATTATTGGCATTGTGCTATGAGACCTACGTCACTGCTCTATGGACTCTGTTAGGAGTCAATAGGGTTCTGTGATAAAATATCACAAGATATTACAACTGACTTATTACACTTAATAAGTGATAACTTTACCTTGGGATCAAATAGAGAAATACTTCCTTCCCTCATTTGAATTATAATTTAAAATCTTCTATAAAGCTAAAGTCGGATTTTAATTTACTATTTTGAAATTTCCACTTTTAGAATCTTGGCATTTTTCTGCCTAAACCAAATGTGCCTTTCCGATAGTGCCCCAGTACTAATATAGGCTCACCTGTAGTGGGATATGTATTCCTTCCAGAAAGGAAACAAAAGTGCCTTGGGTGTGGAGAATGATGTTCCTCTCTGGAGCAGGATTGCCTGGGGGTTGGACTCCTTGGGCTTCAGAGGGTTGCCTGAGGACTGTGCTCACTGCTTTCCTGACTTCTGAAGCTGCTTTCTCTGTCACTGGAAAATTAGCTAATAATCGGTCATGCCTGTCTCTTATTTACCCTAGAGAGTTTGGGGTTAAACCTAGGGGAAGGGGAACAATTGATCAGACCCAGTTTAGGGGTAAGCACAGAGAGGGACACTCCCCAACACACACAAAGACTGGCACGGGTATAAAAGTGCCATCCTGAGAAGCTCTGATCAGAACACTCATGCACCTGTGGATAACTCAGAAGATGTTCTGTCCTATTGTCTGAAAATGGAAGGACCTACTTGTCTTGAATCTAGAATCTCTAGAAGTGACTCCAAGCGTCAGTCAATTGGCGCTTTGTGCTTTTTGGTGTGATTTTCACCTGAAACATAACAAATTCATAACTCTGGTTCTACTTACTAGATTTTGGTTTTTTTGGTGTCATTTTTCTTGTATTGTGTTGTTACTTTTCTGCTGTTTACATTACCTCTCAGCTAAGCCTGACTGCTTTTGTGTCAAGCTACCAGAGTTCTAAGCACAATTTTATTAAGTGACTTTTGTGGTTTGTGTTTATTATTTCAGTGGAATTCCTGTCCCTCTCAGCTAATAACTGATTTCTTACAAAACATTTTGTATGCCTTTTGCTTTAATTTTCCCCCACAGAGAACACATTTTTCAAAGTGAATAGCTTTCCTGGCCCATCACTTTTTGTTGCTGTTCTGCTCCCCTTCCCGCCTAAAAAAAGTGATATTTACTGCTATCCTTGATAGGAGCAAGTGTACAGATTTATCAAAAACGAGAAGAAACTTGAGAAGAGTTAGTGAATGCCCAAAAAGGTATACATTTGAGAGAGTACATAAGCATTTTCATCTTGTAAAGTGCACTGCCTGCCCACATTGTACGGCTATTTGTAAATGTGTCCACACAAAACATTTTGTGTGAGCGAATCGGTTTAATAGCGCAAAATCAACTTTTGAGAGCAGAAAGACCGACTCGTTACATCTACACACGCAAAGTTTTAAGAATCGCACCCACGTTTCATAAGCATGTTTTAACCAATGCATTGTTCGGTGTGACTGATCTTTTAAAAAAATGATTTGCTAACAGGTGCAGGAAGGTGTGCTAGTTTAGCCTAAAGATCGGATCCTCGGATTACTTTCGTCTACTATTTGTAAGACACTTAGCCGTACTTTAATTTAAACGCCATTCCATAGAGTGTGAATTATTCCGTGTCATTCTAGGGTGATGCACTACAAATAGTTCTAAAGCAGTGATTGCTTCTCACAGATAGTGTTAGATGCTTCACTCTTTACTTGTGAAACATAATATACATTATTTAGCAATGCAGTCACGAAGTTTTTTAAACGACGAACCCGATATTTCAAAGTACTTGAAACTGTCTGTTAAGCAGTGCAATAGGAATGTTATCTAGGTCTTCCAGTTACGCTTGAAAGGAGTTAATTTGCAACTGCCAGCCTGCGGGGAACATGTCGACACCTTTGCAGTCAAAGGTTTTACTTTACCGTCATCTATCTCTAGTACCCAGAGGGGATTAAGCTACTAGAGGGGAATTCCAGGTAATAATTGATCTGATCTTTTGTTAAACATGTTTATAACGTATGCATCCACGCATCACACTTTGCGGCAACTAGGAATGGCACCTGTTCGGATTAAAAAAATTGGGAGGAATCCCTGGTCTTCTGGAAATACGCAGATCGCGCGGCAGTGTGCTAATTAATAAGCAACTTGCAAAAGTCGCAGCCTCACCTTCCTGTGTGGTCCTCTTTATACGTCAGTGACTCTACCTTCCAAGAGTGGACGGTAGCCTTGATGATCTGGGGCAGGGTGGTCTCGTATCTCCCAGTAAACATTACTAGTATGTATCGGCAACAGTGAGAAGAGCACAAACAGCAACTGATTTCAAAGTGAGAAACAAAAATATATAGGGAAGATACATTTAACAAGGATGACGGAGGGGAAGAAACGAGTGTGAGAGGAAAAGAGGGAGATGAAAAAGAATAAAAAATAAAAGGTGCAGGACAAAGAAAGAAATTGAATCAGGTGTTAAGAAATGGAATTATAAAGAATGTAATTAAAAAATGAAGAAAGACAATAAGGTAAGAAGGGGAAGATATTAGGAGAGTACACATTCAAAGGTCGGATAGAAGATGAAATGATGGATTCAGACAACTGCTGGAGTAGAGAGATGGGGTGATGAAGAGATTTGAACTCGATAATTGGGGTTCAATGCACTATAAGTGAACCTCAGCATTCCCAGCAGGACTTCTGGTATGAGGCACTGTGAATCCAACGTGCAAATCCGGTGGTATATGGCATGTCCCTAAAGCTACCACATCAACTGCTGCACAAATGCAATTGTTTGATTTAAAATTCACTTCCATCAGGATGCTAATGTCTCCTCCTCCAGCTTTTCCTATCGGTCGCTGTCCCGTTTGTCCATCAGAGCCATTGCATTCACTATTCTTCCTGCTAGGAAAGCTGTGCCACATTCACATTTTCCTTCCCCCGATCTCTGTCATTATGACGTATGATGTAGCTCAAGTCACACAAGAAAAGGAGCACGTGGCCTTTAGAGGTGGCTAGGCTAACCTGGGGAGATGCACAGCCCAGATAATGCGCAGAAGTTATAAAATGTGAAGACAATAAGACTAAAATTAGATCTGACAATAAACTACAATGGTAGTATTTGTTCAAACGAGAGTGTCGTATTGGAACTCTACTGAAATTCAATCTAAAAGCATTTTAAAACAATGGCAGCCTCTATTACTTTAGCTTGTCACAACCCCACACAAAGTATGTGCACACCTTCTCTCTTATATCCTGAAGAAGGTGGAGTTGTTTATTCCGTACCTGGAAAAAACATTGTTATTTGTGCATTTTGATTTTGTTTTTTTCTTTGTTTATATTTCTTTACAACCAATTTCATACTGTTCTACAAGATTAAATTTGCATGATTAAGTAGTAATTTGCAAAAGTTATACTTGTCAATTTTTGGGGGAATATTATTTTTGCATGTATGAAGGTCTCACGTGTGCTATGGAAGAAATATCAACAACCACACAGGAGATCAAAGTGCACTTTAATTCAGCCTATCTTTGCATTACTAACTGCACCTTTCCATGTAATGCACTTCGGTCTCAATGTTCAATATCATATTGCAGCTTTCTTAAGGAAACATCCCGACAAAGTGCTAAGCTTCAAACAGGTGGTTTGCTGTCGCTAAATATTTTCAAGACATTCTCCAGTTATACAATGTGAAGACAATAAGACTAAAATTAGATCTGACAATAAACTACAATGGTAGTATTTGTTCAAACGAGAGTGTCGTATTGGAACTCTACTGAAATTCAATCTAAAAGCATTTTAAAACAATGGCAGCCTCTATTACTTTAGCTTGTCACAACCCCACACAAAGTATGTGCACACCTTCTCTCTTATATCCTGAAGAAGGTGGAGTTGTTTATTCCGTACCTGGAAAAAACATTGTTATTTGTGCATTTTGATTTTGTTTTTTTCTTTGTTTATATTTCTTTACAACCAATTTCATACTGTTCTACAAGATTAAATTTGCATGATTAAGTAGTAATTTGCAAAAGTTATACTTGTCAATTTTTGGGGGAATATTATTTTTGCATGTATGAAGGTCTCACGTGTGCTATGGAAGAAATATCAACAACCACACAGGAGATCAAAGTGCACTTTAATTCAGCCTATCTTTGCATTACTAACTGCACCTTTCCATGTAATGCACTTCGGTCTCAATGTTCAATATCATATTGCAGCTTTCTTAAGGAAACATCCCGACAAAGTGCTAAGCTTCAAACAGGTGGTTTGCTGTCGCTAAATATTTTCAAGACATTCTCCAGTGCTGAGATTGAGAACCTTAAAACGTGCGACAGTGAGCCACATTTAGAAACTGATTCGAAGTGAAACACTACTCCCAGGAACAGTTATGGAAAGCCAACCATCTTATGTGACAGCCATTAAGATACTTCAGTGGAAACTGAGCATATACACAATTACTCATCCTGTGTTGAAAGAGAAATTCTGGAATAGATCTAAGTAGTATGACTCCTTGCCCTTGTGCAATTACATGTCAGTCGCATGGTGTGGATTTGAGAGAGATTCTTCAAAGACATGCACGATTTGGAGAAATTAAAATCTCAATATATTTAATCGGTTAAGTGAAGCTTGAACTCAACTCATTCTTAGGCCACATTAAACTGAAACATTGTTTCTCGATGCATGATCAGCTTTGAGCCAACCATCAATAACTTTGGAATGCTGAGAGCTCCATAGAAGACAATAAAGTGGTGTTGTGCTAACACCACCATTGTCCTACAGGCATTGACATTACAATTCGGCATCTGTACCTTGTCTCTACTTTACTGTCTCTCCTCAAAATATGTGAGTAATGATGTGGAGTGAGACAGAGGGGCAGTGGCTGAAGGAAATAATGGGGTATTCGCCCTTCTTCCCTCCATGGCTCACATGGTCACTGTTATGCACATGTCATGACAGTCAGAGTTGGTGTAGGCTCCCACTTCTTCATTTCCGACTGAAGCAAAGCATTTTGGCAGAGCCTAGGCAGAGGTATAAGATGCTGAGAGAAACTTCTCAGGCGCAGGGGTTCTTTAACCCATGTCTGTTATGGCAGCTTTGCTTTTTCATTAGGACATTCCATACTCAGTTGATAGAATTTTTAACCCCTTCGACGCTCATGAGTTACGCCTCTCGTACGCTCATGACGAGCTGAGCTCGTCATGAACCGCGGGTTTTTTAAAAGTGCCAGGCACAGCGGGAAACGCTTAGCGCGCATGCGGTTAAAAAGCTGTACAGTCCGCTGCAACGGCCTATAGTAGGTATGAATGTCCTACTCCTAGCCTAGCTCTAGCCTTCAGGTCTGGCCAATAAACCAGAAATGGTCCAGTAATGGGCAATACAGTCCACTTTTTGCGGGTTATATGTCTACAATAAACATTCCTGGTTCTTAATATCATAGACAGAATACACTTTTTTCTCTAGAACATTCTGAATCAGCTCATGTTTAATCCAGGTCTTAAAAAGATTTGTGTTTTAGACTTGGTGGGAGACCAGTGATTTGGAAGTGCTTCCACCAGAGCTTTATTCTTGCAGTTGAATCACGTTTTGTTCCTCCCTTGACATTATACATATTTTTTTTAAGTTCCCTAATTTGCTAGTAGGTTTTGCTTGGTTTTCTCTCTCGAAGTGTACTCCGACTTATACATCTCTTTTGTGTCATAAGAGAGTTACAATAACAAATACACGGGGCCTATTTTATATAAATATTATCAATTTCCCTTTTATTTAAAAACATTTCCTATGTTTCATCTGAGTACCCACTCACAAAAACAGTTATTAATGTTTGGAAGCGTCCTAGGAGCATTGATGTAGGGCCATACATAATCATAGCTTTTAGGCAATCACTCAAGACCTTCGGGGGCAGATTTACAAGCCCCTTGTGCAGCCGGTGCATCACGTTGCGTGACGCACCAGTGGCTCAGCCTGCTGAGTGATATTAACAAGCACAGGTAAAGTCACCCTGCATTACTTAACCTGTACTTGTAAATATCGCCCCTGTCACGCAACACTTTGCGTGTTAGGGGGCGTGACATGGGTGTTGCAGTGGGTGTTCCCACACAACACCTATGTCCACTGATGTATTTCTAGATTTACGAGAAATCATAACTCTGGAAATGTGTCAGAATGCGCGTAGCGAGGCGCAACGAGAAGAAATGTTTTAATTTCTCCTCTTTTGTTTAGTGTTTCAATGCATGCGGCATTCTCCAGCACACATTGGAAGAGGAAATCACCTCAATTGATTATTTTTTGTGCAGGAAGGTGCCCCTTCCAGCACAAAAACAATCTCCCCACGACGCAGGCATCCTTGCACCATGATGCAAGGGTGCCTGTGCCGGCGCATGGCAGCAGTTTGTACACCAGCGCAGGGGGAGGCACAGAGATGTGACGTATTGTTGTAAATATGTTGCATCCTTGTGCTTCGAAACAAACGCAGTGCAGCGCAGCGAAATGACTTGCGAAACCGTGCTTCAGTCGTTTCTTGTAGATCTGCCCCCCAGTTTTTTACTTACCTGGTCTCTTTCTCAAAACAGGACCATAAAGCAACTGTTCATAATGATGTATGTTAAAGGTCCACAGATTGCTGCCCAGACCCTCACTAAGCATTGGCTCAAGAAGTGGTATCCATGCCCCTGATTGGCATTAAAAGCCTGAGACCCAGGCCCTGCCACCATTGCTGATCTGATCACAGTTAGGCATGGCCCTAAACCTCAAAGAGGAGTTCACCCCTCTGGAACCTGAGCCCGGCATCTCCATCTGGAGCCCCCTTAAAGGAATGGGATCCAGAGCCTGATTGCCATTAAATTCTGCATCCTATAAACCGATAAGGGGGATTTAGGTTGGCCACACATACCATTCAACCTGTTTTGCTACTATACTCATTTGGCAACACCTGTTCAACCTCATATTCTCTTCCTATCAAAAAGCAACGGTCTATACTCGAGGGCAACATGAAATGGAAAGTTCTAAGATTTTAGTCAGCAAAATAACTTGGAAATGTTACCTATTTATATTGATAAGAAACCTATTAGAATTAGAATGACTTTTTAAAGACCTTGACTACCCAATAACAATTACTTTAACCCTCACATCTTCTTTCCATAGCTTCAATTGTGTAGATTTACAATTTTAAATCCAGTTCTAAGGAATTTGTGCAACATAGCTAAAATATTGTAATGATAAGTTATGGTGCTAGTCCTTTATCAATACAAAAGGGGATGATGGACGGAGCGTTTGAGCAAATCAAACACTCACCCCCAGTCAACTGATCTGGGTTTAATCCATCACCATTTTTTAGCTCACTCGGCCACCCCAGTTCAGACATGGCAATATGCAAATCAGTCTGACCCTGTGCCTCATGGGAACAGTCCAGCCCGAACTGCCATGCCATGTCTTCCCTGGACCGGAAACAAGCATCCTGGGACCGGTTTCGGATTCATAATCCTCATCAGCCAGGCTATCTTGAATCCAGTGACCAAGTGAGCAAGGGACTCACGTCTGAGCATACCCTGCCACACTTAGGGCGAACAAAGCGATACAAAAGGGGATGATGGACGGAGCGTTTGAGCAAATCAAACACTCACCCCCAGTCAACTGATCTGGGTTGAGGATTATGAATCCGAAACCGGTCCCAGGATGCTTGTTTCCGGTCGAAGGAAGACATGGCTTGGCAGTTCGGGCTGGACTGTTCCCATTAGGCACAGGGTCAGACTAATTTGCATATAGCCATGTCTGAACTGGGGTGGCTGAGTGAACTAAAGAATGGTGATGGATTAAACCCAGATCAGTTGACTGGGGATGAGTGTTTGATTTGTTCAAACGCTCCGTCCATCATCCCCTTTTGTATCGCTTTGTTCGCCCTAAGTGTGGCAGGCTATGCTCAGACGTGAGTCCCTTGTTCACTTGGCCACTGGATTCAAGATAGCCTGGCTGTTGAGGATTATGAACACGAAACCGGTCGCAGGATGCTTGTTTCCGGTCCAAGGAAGACATGGCTTGGCAGTTCGGGCTGGACTGTTCCCAATAGGCACAGGGTCAGACTGATTTGCATATAGCCATGTCTGAACTGGGGTGGCTGAGTGTACTAAAGAATGGTGATGGATTAAACCCAGATCAGTTGACTGGGGGTGAGTGTTTGATTTGTTCAAACGCTCCGTCCATCATTCCCTTTTCTATAGCTAGTCCTTTATCAGCCAACTAACCACACAGGAGGTGAAATGAGACACATTCACCACAGCCTATATATTCATGTTCATAAATATAGCACGCCGTTTACAGGTAAACACCTTCAACTGTTTAACATTTTAACTGTAATTATGTAATATGTTTGAGTGACATATAACACGAAATGAATGCACATGTTCTAAAATAATTGTCACCCGGAACCGTGCAACCAAAATTATACATCAGTTATGGCAAACAGGTTGACACAATCCTCCCTTTTGAGTGACAGTGGATTTTTAGCCTGAAATTAATGTCAAAGTCTCACCCACTACAGTGATAGTGAGTGACCAGCTATGTTCTGTTGTCATCACTACTGAGCCAGAGGATTAAGCCTCAAACCTAGGTTAATATCAGGAAGAGATTTGTTTAAGGTATGTATTGATGAGAATAGGTGACAAGCTGTTACTGCCCAGCTCTCATTCTTGCTTCAAATCAACACTGCTAAGTCAGATGCTCTTCTAGTGGGATGATGGTAGGTTACAGAACACACCAAATCTACCTATGCTACTGGAATACCAACATCTCTATTCAGAATCAACTAAGGGGAAGACTGACATGCATTATGAAATGTCAATTCATGGTACATCTGTAAACCAATGCTGTCATTTTGGTAAGGGCAATGGGTAGTGGGAGTAATCTCATCAAGTGTTGCCTTTCCACTTATTCAATGACTCCCTGGGCTACAGCTTGTAGCGATAACACAATTTTGTTTAATTTTATTTTTTTATTTTATTTTCTCCATACATTTTCCAAATCTATATCTAACACAATTTCAGTGAGGTGAAAATAATTCGATACTAAAGAGGTACACCTCTATGTCCCAGTGAGTAGCATAACCCTCGTTTTTCAGTGCTTACATTCTAGCTGTAATAGCAGTTGTTAAAGTGATAGTTGAAAGTAATTAAAGAAATTCAGGCATTAGGACCTCACAGAGACACAAATAAATAAACATTTACCCCCATCCAAATAATTTGTACATTAGAAAAACAGCAAACACTAATATCAGTGTTCCCTGAACTGCCTCGCATAATAAGTACAGTCACTTCAATTCACAGAAAAGATAACTCCAATACCTAAAAACAAAGCTAAACCAACTTTACATATTTAGCAAAACAAATTAAAGATAAACCGTAGGGCTATATTTGACTTACATCACATCAATGCAAAAGGCTTTGAAGGAAACAATTCCTCTACTTAAAGGTGGGTTTGGCTGGTAGGTGGGCACAATGGCTTAACTCTTCTAGTAGTCTAGATTCCCAGAGGCACCTATGAGCTCAATGCCTTCAGGCTTTGAGGAAGCACACTGAGAAGATGCTCCTAGATTAGTGTATGATGATTTCCTATCTGTGCTTAAATGAGCACATAATGTTGCAGTACCTGAGAATATAAAAAATACCACACTTACACACAATCAATTGGCAACATTTAGAACTGAGAATTCTCTTTATATGGAAGTTTGTTCTCTGGTACAAAGATGTGTTGTTGTCAAGCAGAGGACGTGAAAAGCAAGTGCTTTGACTTGGTTTATATTGCTATCTCTAGGTTTCCACACAGCATGATTCTTATCATGGACCCCTGAGAAACATTCATCAGATAGGAATCGTATAACATTGAATCAGATCTTTTTACATCCTTCTCGAATTGGGTGAATGAAACCACATATATCAACTTGGACACTATCTTCATTACACAAACAACTTCTTTGGTCTCCACCTGAATGAATGAATGAAGGCATATATATATATAGCGGCCAGCTACTCAACAAGAGTTTCCTCGACTTCCGAAGGCCTTCTCTGCAACCCCACTGACATCCTCAAGTGCTGATGTGACAAGATGCTGGTAAGACATGCTGCTAAGGAGAGATCGTTCATTGACTGAATAGCCAGGATTGAAGGGTTTCTTAAAGGTGGCTAAATCCATCACTGATCTCAGTGGCACAGGGAGCGCATTCCAGGCCTGTGCCCCTAGAAACCTGAAAGAGACGCCGCCCGTCCAGGCATGCAATATTCACGCGACCAAAGCCAGGTTCAGGTAAAAAAATCTCAGAGTTCTAGGTGGTGTGTAATGGGTAACTCTCCTACTGAGGTACCTCACGCCGCTCCCGTAGAAGGCCTTAAAATATAGCACCATGGCATTGAACCTGATCCTCGTTTTTACTGGCAGCCAGTAAAGAGCTCTGAGATGGGTGGACATATGAGTCTTGGGTTTCAGCATGAGAATTCCTCTGGCCACTGCATTTTGGGCCACCTGCAAGCGTTTGAGTAGATATTCTGGGAGGCCCACGTACAGAACATTGACATAGTCCAATCTGGAGGTAATCAATGCTTGGACCATGATTTTCCTACAATCCAAGGACAGGAGTGGAAGGTATTTCCTCAGCATCTGAAGGAGACAAAGCAGGTTCCTACTACTGATTGGACTTGGGTTCTCAAGGATAGGGAGTCATCTATCATAACGCCCAGGTTTTCTACCGTTTGTTATGCGTAGAGATGGGGTAACATATCTTCCGGCCACCAAAGTCTCCATTCCTCCGTAGGAGGGGGTCAAAGAAAACGATTTCTGACTTTTCTGGGTTAGATTTCAACTGGTTGATCCTTAAACATGTAAACACTTTTGAGATGCAGGTTTTAATATTTCCTCCCACAAAGCCCTTTCCCTGGTCAAGGGTAAACAGGAGCTGCGTGTCGGCGGCATATGAGATGATTTTCACTCCATACACTTCCGCCAGAGATGCCAGAGGGGACATATATAGATTGAATAGCGTGGGGCTTGAAATGGAACCCTGCGGAACCCCAACATTCATATTAGGGATTCCAGCCACAAAGGGAGGAGTCCAGACCTCCTGGCCTCTCTCTTCCAGGAAGGTAGAGAGACATTTTAGAACAGAGCCACCGATACCGAGAGTCTGTATCCTGTCCAAGAGGAGATCAGATTCAAAGGCCACTGACAGATCTAATAGGATCAAGATGGCTTTTCCTCCCACATCAAGACTCTATTTAATGTGTTCAGAGACCTCTAACAGTGCTGACTCAGTACTGTAGATGGCTCTGAAGTCAGACTAACTGATATGTAAATGGTTATTTATTTCCACGTATTCAGTGATGACCGTATTTACATATTTCTCCAGGACCTTTAAAAATGACAGTAGCAGGGAAATGGACCTATAATTTGCCGACACCTTTGGGTCAGCAGAAGTCTTTTTAAGCAGAGGCAGAATTTTAACCTGCTTCCACATAGAAGGCCTATTACTGGTGGCTAATGAGGAGTTGAGTATTTTGTTACCCCCTGGATTTACCGTCCGGGCAACAGAGGCTAACAATTTTGCTGGACCCATCAGGGACGTATGATGGAGAACCATGCCTCCGTTTAGCCGTTTGTGACCACACCTCCCTCATCGGCAATGGCGATGCAAGACGGCAGTTTTGGCGTCTTCGGTGCGGTTAAATATATCGCTGCATAAATGGCTTTACGTGGTAAAAAAGACAGAAAGAATCAGGATATTGAATCTCCGTGGTAGGATCAAGAGCAGGACAAACGCGGGCGAAAATACCCCCCAGGTATAGGTTGATTTGTGGTAAAACCGCGGTATACGGCAGCGAAGGGCTTCCCAGACGGGCTCACCAGATTCTGAACTGGCTCTGGATGTGGAGCATTTTTGGGGGCTGCGGTGAGTCAGGAGGAGGCACATGTTGATACATTCCATCAGTGGCAATCTACAGGGATAAGTGCTCTGCAAAAGGAGCTTGGTAAGACCTGGCCTGGACCTTTGACCAGACTAGAGAAGAAGACGGCGGACAGAAGAAAAAGAGAGGTGAGAAGGCTGGGAAGAGAGGAGGCAAGGGGTCAGGGACCAGGTTGAAAAGCTACACAATTAGATTGTAAAAGATTTAAAAGGAGACTTTTTTTAAAACTGTGCTAGCCGACATTCAAATCAGAGAAGGAAGTAGGAGTTAAACTCTGCCCCCAAAGATCATCAAACAACAAAAAGAGGGCGAGAAGCTCTAAGTGGCCCAAGTGGTGCTACTGTGCTACTGTGACACCGCCTTTCACTTCTCGGCACGTATTAAATGAATATGGAGAGACACAACAAGCAGAATGTTATAATCTACTGCTGCATTTCCCTTCTCTATGGTTCCCTTATCTACTGCTCAGCCAGTGTGAGTGAGGATATGCCTGAAGATATCTAGAATGCTGGAAGTATGATGTGCTCATGGAATGTTGAGTACTTGAGGAGCTGTGGAGTGTCAGTTGGTGGCAGGCTGAGCAGGACAGAGGTTGCTCCTGGTGGGGCGTTATGTGGATTTACCATCTTCCTGTAATTAATTAATGTAACTATCTTAACAATAAATCTACCTTATTTATCTACATCACATCTGGCTACAAAGGACTACCTTATTTACAATACTGGCGACGAGGTCAAAGGAACTACCTACGTGTTGGTGAAGGATAACCTACATTACTCTGGATACCCTGGATTACCATAAAACAAAGGACTTGAGAAACTAAAGGAATTTCAAAGGAAAAGAATAAAGAAACGTGAAACAGACGCTCTGGTAAGCCCCACCAGTGTTCTTAGTTAACAGAACAGCCTGCAGCCAGAGCGTTTAAAATTGTTCGTTTTCCTAAGAAATAAGGATTTGGACTTATCAGCCTTGGATTTGGACTAATCAGCCTTACATTTGAATTTATCAACCTTGCATTTGGATTTACCAGCCCTGCACTTTACTATTTATGGCTTTCACATGCTAACTTTCCCGCTGCCCATTGAATTTGACTTGGGACCTGAGGCAGCAAGTGGTGAGTTTCACTTCATGGTGTTCACGAGTGAAACAGACTAGCTGCAGGAATGAGTATTGACCTGTGACCAGTGGCGGCAGCTTGTGTAATTTCACTTCGCATTGTACAAGTGAAACGGTCTGACTGCAAGTGTGGAAGTAAGTCGGGGACACGAAGAGGGACTTTGCTGTTATTGTGAAGAAATACTAATGAAGAGCACAACCCTTATCTACCGGTGAGGAAACAGGATCTGCACTCTTGTAACGTGTTGTGGCAGTAACTGTGAATAATTACATTTCCTAACGCCTGCAATCTTTGTCAACTCACCGTATGCTGCGCTGTGACAGTTGTGACGGTTGGTCAGCGGAGCTCTTCTCTGTTCCTCTGCTGGCGTCCTATTGATGACGTGTTGAAATTCATCGGCGTGTTGGTGAGAAGGATTCCTGAGACGTCAGATGACAAGGGTGTTTACCAGTGTCACGCTTAAGGTGAAAACGTGACCCACCTCCTTAGGAAAATGACGTAAACGACGCTGTGGCGGCCATCTTAACACTTTGGGATAGATTTCTTTGTTTTAATTTTAAACACGACGTTGGAGATTAGTTTGCGATGGACTTTAACTTTGACTAGTTTGATGTTCCAAGTTCTTTTATGATGTCCAGACACTTCATCATTCGCTCTTTTCAACAGATGCAGCGTTTTTCTTTTCTAATCCAAGATGGGTTTGCTGTATCTTTGTTGGTACTGAACCCTCGCATGTGGTCATTTCGAACTGGATTGTCATTACTGCGACTGTGGTAATGATGCTGTGGATACTCTTAATCTAGCAGGTACTTTATGGACTTTGTGGTGAAGCTACAAGGACATGGACTTTCGGGAGAGGCATCACTCATTTATGGATTGAACTTTCGGGTGAGGTATCGCTCATCTACCTAGACTACGGTGACCACGTTTATTGTTTTAATTTGTTATGTTACTGTTGAATTGTTCCAATTTACAACAGGGTGTTTACAATATTGTAGAGGGGCATATTGCAACTGATGCAACATTTTCTGTTTGCTTTTTATTTATATGGAAGAGAGGAGGAGAGTGTGTGTTATTGTCTTTGCTTGCATACTTGATTTGGTGTGATTAGGTGTATACTTGGTTTAGCGCAGTTTTCCGTTATGGGTTGCCCTGAGTTTGGGGTGTAGTGCTTATCACTGGTTTTTACTGGATTCACATTTAGTGTGTTCCTTTGATTTTTCATCCACTTATTGTGGATATGGCTTCACATTTTACTATGATACTTGAATGACTCTTAGTTTACTAATCTACTTCACTTTTAGTTTGGGTGAAAAAATGTTAATGTAATTTGGACTGCGTAAGGGATACCACTCCCACTTGGAGATTCTCTACGTGTACACTCACTGTTTGGTTGGTGAGTGGAAGGTTTTTCCTACACTTTCTTTAAGTGTTGCTCACTGTAAGGTTGGTGAGTGAATGGTTTTTCATACACTTTCTTTAAGTGTTACTCACTGTTAGGTTAGTGAGTGAAAGGTTTTTCCTACACTTTCTTTAAGTGTTACTCACTGTTAAGTTGGTGAGTGAATGATTTTTCCTGCACTTTCTTTAAGTGTTACTCACTGTTTGGTTGATGAGTGAATGGTTTTTCATGCACTTTCTTTAAGTGTTGCTCACTGTTTGGTTAGTGAGTG
Organism: Lissotriton helveticus; assembly: GCF_964261635.1. Classification (NCBI taxonomy): domain Eukaryota; kingdom Metazoa; phylum Chordata; class Amphibia; order Caudata; family Salamandridae; genus Lissotriton; species Lissotriton helveticus. The sequence continues at coordinate 664,142,126 of NC_136057.1, forward strand.
AATAGTTTTTCCTGCACTTTCTTTAAGTGTTGTTCTAGTTAGATTGTGTTACAGATGACACATTCTTGTGAGATTTCACTGCTTCTTACCTGTTAAATGTTTGAATTGAAGCAATCTTGGGTTTTACCTGGTTATGAATCTCTTTGAAGTTTTCTTGTTTTACCTACGTTGTATTGGATTGATTTCTTTAATATGTCTGAATTTAATGTTTTCCGGGAACTCTTTTATTGTGATTCAAGGTGTGTGATTTCATTGGCATTTGAATTGGCTTACATTTTCATCTTTGTCATATGTACTTGATTCATTTGTTCAGTGTATTTTCATACATCTTTATTTATCCTTCATTGTGTTTGGTTTCCTTAGGGAGGGGGATGTGTTATAATCTACTGCTGCATTTCCCTTCTCTATGGTTCCCTTATCTACTGCTCAGCCAGTGTGAGTGAGGATATGCCTGAAGATATCTAGAATGCTGGAAGTATGATGTGCTCATGGAATGTTGAGTACTTGAGGAGCTGTGGAGTGTCAGTTGGTGGCAGGCTGAGCAGGACAGAGGTTGCTCCTGGTGGGGCGTTATATGGATTTACCATCTTCCTGTAATTAATTAATGTAACTATCTTAACAATAAATCTACCTTATTTATCACATCTGGCTACAAAGGACTACCTTATTTACAATACAGAACATCCGGTTGCTAAAGGGTATGCTCAGACATGAGTCCCTTGCTCACTGCACCATCAGGATTCAAGCAAGCCGGGCCGAAGACGGCTGTAATGCCAGAAACCGGTCCCCGGAAGCTTGTTTCCTTTCCGGTAAAGAATTGGCTTGGTAGTTTGGTCTGCCCTGTTCCCATGATGCACTGGGCCAGGGACAGACTAATTTGCATATAGCCAGGTTCTGAACTGGGATGGTGCAGTGAGCTAAAAAATGGTGATGGATCAAGCCCTGATCTGTTGACTGGGTAGGAGTGTTCTGCTTAATTCAGATACTCTGTCCATCACCACGCCCCTTTTTGAATCGTTTTGGCCACCACAAGTGTGGAAGGGTATGCTTAGACATGAGTCCCTTGCTCACTGCACCATCAGGATTCAAGCAAGCCGGGCCGAAGACGGCTGTAATGCCAGAAACCGGTCCCCGGAAGCTTGTTTCCTTTCCGGTAAAGAATTAGCTTGGTAGTTTGGTCTGCCCTGTTCCCATGATGCACTGGGCCAGGGACAGACTAATTTGCATATAGCCAGGTTCTGAACTGGGATGGTGCAGTGAGCTAAAAAACGGTGATGGATCAAGCCCTGATCTGTTGACTGGGTAGGAGTGTTCTGCTTAATTCAGATACTCTGTCCATCACCACCCCCATTTTTGAATCATAAAGTGAAAACACAACAGCAGAAAAGTCTCACATCAATTCAGAGAAATGGAACACATTTTAATAAACAAATCAAGACCAAAATGACAATATTCTATCAGTAGAATCGGAGCTAAGCAAATATAAAGAATTCAGCGAAAACTGTGGTTATCTGGTTGCTCTAGACCGGGACAAAGTCACAAGTTCAGGTTGACTGCAATGGAGTGTGAGCAGGCAACAGGGTAATCACTTAGGTCAATTGAACACTTTGCCTTAACTCTGGTTACGAAGAGATGTGGCAATCCATGGTGAGAATGCGTCGCACATCAGATGTGATCTACTCGACCCTCTATGTTAACAAAAATATGGATTGTAGGAAGGACATGAAAATCACGCTGGTCAGCTCATCTAAACTGAATCTTAGGATGAAAGGATATTTTGCTGTGCAGTACATATTTTGGGGGTTTAATGACTCAGGAAAAGAGAGGCAAAATGTGATTGACTTTCTTAAAATCTTCCCTGCTTTGGTAGCAATATTTAGCATTTTGATTGTTTGTTTTAGTCAGCATTCAGGAAATGATAGTTATAGCAGACAGGGTGATAAAGCTTGTCATGTGGTTTCTCCTTCCACTACAACAGTCTCTTCTTCCTACAAATAATGTTCCTGAGTTAACACCTATCTTTGCACTTAGGGAAATCATAAGAAATGTGGTTACTAGTTGAGGGAGGTGAAACACTACTCAAGCAGAAACTACAATCCCTGTTATGAAGTCAGAAGCAAACCTCAAATTAACCTGTGCTTCATCCTTTGGTAGCTTGGCACAGAGCAGGCACCCTTAAGTTAGAGGCAATGTGTAAAGTATTTTTGCAGCTATTCAAACAGTAATAAAGTGAAAACACAACAGCAGAAAAGTCTCACATCAATTTAGAGAAATGGAACACATTTTAATAAACAAATCAAGACCAAAATGACAATATTTTATCAGTAGAATCGGAGATAAGCAAATATAAAGATTTCAGTGAAAACTGTGGTTATCTGGTTGCTCTAGACCGGGACAAAGTCACAAGTTCAGGTTGACTGCAATGGAGTGTGAGCAGGCAACAGGGTAATCACTTAGGTCAATTGAACACTTTGCCTTAACCCTGGTTACGAAGAAATGTGGCAATCCATGGTGAGAATGTGTCGCACAGCCGATGTGATCTACTCGACTCTCTATGTTCACAAAAATATGGATTGTAGGGAGGACATGAAAAGCACGCTGGTCAGCTCATCTAAACTGAATCCTAGGATGAAAGGATATTTTGCTGTGCAGTACATATTTTGGGGGTCTATTGACTCAGGAAAAGAGAGGCAAAATGTGATTGACTTTCTTAAAATCTTCCCTGCTTTGGCAGCAATAGTTATCATTTTGATTGTTTGTTTTACTCAGCATTCAGGAAATGATAGTTATAGCAGACAGGGTGATAAAGCTTGTCATGTGGTTTCTCCCTCCACTACAACAGTCTCTTCTTCCTACAAAAAATGTTCCTGAGTTAACACCTATCTTTGCACTTAGGGAAATCATAAGAAATGTGGTTACTAGTTGAGGGGGGTGAAACACTACTCAAGCAGAAACTACAATCCTTGTTATGAAGTCAAAAGCAAACCTCAAATTAACCTGTGCTTCATCCTTTGGTAGCTTGGCACAGAGCAGGCATGCTTAAGTTAGAGGCAATGTGTAAAGTATATTTGCAGCTATTCAAACAGTAATAAAGTGAAAACACAACAGCAGAAAAGTCTCACATCAATTTAGAGAAATTGAACACATTTTAATAAACAAATCAAGACCAAAATGACAATATTCTATCAGTAGAATCGGAGATAAGCAAATATAAAGATTTCAGTGAAAACTGTGGTTATCTGGTTGCTCTAGACCGGGACAAAGTCTCAAGTTCAGGTTGACTGCAATGGAGTGTGAGCAGGCAACAGGGTAATCACTTAGGTCAATTAAACACTTTGCCTTAATCCTGGTTACGAAGAGATGTGGCAATCCATGGTGAGAATGTGTCGCACAGCAGATGTGATGAGAGGTCCGGACTGGGGGATGCATCATGCAGTAGCAGTTCCAGGGAGCTGCAATGTGTGATGTCCTTGCATGGACGTGCATTGTGCTGCGGTGGCTCTGATGGACTGCGTTGGGTGAGGCGATATCCTTGCATGGGGATGTGTCACTCATAAGCGGTTGCGATGAGCGATGTGAGGTCCTTGCGCCAGGGAGTCCACGCAGTACAGGTGATGCGTCGGTTCTGAGGGAATACATTGTTCAGCAGAGGGGATGCCCAATTCTGTGGGAGATGCACCACGCCGAGGAGGAGATGCTTCATTTCTGATTAATCCACAGATGGGCTGGCAGAGCACCCTCAGGAACACTTACAAGGGTCCAGGACAGGGATGGCACCATTTGGGAGGGCAGGAATCGTAGATGGCAGAGTCCAGGTGCTGTGTTCAAGGTTGTTGGAAGTTTGTTTTGTCCTTGAGTCTTATGACCAGGAGGCCAGCCAACCAGCCCTTGGAGTCACTCTGGGGTACTGGGTTTAGAGAGGCAGGCCCTGACCTTCTTACCCAGGCGGAGGGCAGCTGGTCAGCGCCGCAGGGCAGTAGTCCTTCCGGGCAGCGCTCCAGCAGACTGGCAGTCTTTTCAGCAGCATAGCAGTCCTTCCTGACAGAGTCCACCTGTCCAAAAGTCTACTGAAGAGTTGAGTCTAAGGGTCCAAAATGTATACCTGATACCCACTTTGAAGTAGAGGAGGCTTCTAGAGGTTTCTACCCCCATGAGATGTCAGCCATCCCCTTCCTCCCTATACTGGCCCACGTTTTTCTGGGATCACAAAAGACTAGTGACAAATGATTGGTGAGAGTGCTCAAGCAGAGCATTTGTAATATGCAAGTATGGTAGGCGACAGCTCCTCTGCCTCCTTAACTCAAAGTGGCCCATCCTGCCAACACCTCCCTTCCTTTTGTCTCATTATCTGGGACGAATACCAATAAGTTCTTTATATTCTAAAATGGGTGCAATACTGCAATTCTCATGGTCTTAGTCCAGTCACATGGCTAGGGCATACAGAACTACAATTTCCATCTTTTTGTAGTCCTGTTGACACGACCGGTCTGGATGTCCATGACGTCATGCGCTACATGCTCCACCTGTCGGATCTATTTCTTCTGGTTCACTCCGGGACCGGTGATTAATCCTCACCGTGGTGTACATTACACCTCCTGATATCGGGCACAAAAGCTATGTGTTGGGCCTTTTAGAAAGGTTTTCGTAATGATTCAATCGTGTTGGTCATTTGATATGGGGACACCTGACCAATTGTTCTCTCCATCGAGTTTAGTTAACTACGGAGGTATTGAACGCAGACCACATAAATTGTGTTATTTATCTACTGCATAAGTTTGAAGGTGACACGCCCGTGTATTGACCTCATGTCCAGTAGACTCATTCAATGAAAGTTTGGGGATCGGTATTGATTTTTGAAGAGGTTTTTGAGGATTTTTTTGTAGAGCTCTCTCTGAGTATGTTGTCACATTTCTGAAATATATTATCAGTGAACATGATGATAATTTTTTTTTTTTCATTATTTGTGCCTCCAGCTCAGATGATAGTAACGGCACATCAGTGGCCTTCAAAAAATGAACTGATAGCCATTAATCCTTGCCATCAGTCCCAAGACTTTGGCATCTTTTTGGATACACACATCCATCTAGACTACTACTATATTAGTGTAGCCAAACCATTTTACACTCAGAACATAAAGATTTGCATGTAACTCCACCACACCACTTTAGTGATCATAATGTAAACCTAACCGTATTTCTTTTTATTCTGCAATGAGTCAAGCATTTCAATTGTAAATTTCTCCTAACCTTTGGAAATTGCAAAGACTCAGTGTTCTTATGAGCTTTGCGCTAAGGTTTAGATGAGGTTAGTTGCCTGGCTACTGCAGGTAAGCTAATACATCATTGTTTGACAACACTGCACTGTTTTTTTATGCATTGGTCCCCTTAAGTTCTTTTACTCATTAGGAGTCCCAGGAATCCCCTGTGGAGAGCACTCCCCCTTTTTGGAATGATTGCTGTGCCGTGTTTTACCAATTTCTATGTCGGACCTCTGTTATATATTTCTTGTAGGATCACTGAATGAGTGGTACACCAGTCCAAACACTGGTTTGGTATATGACCATTCATTTACGTTTTCTTTATGACATTGGTTACCTACAATTGCAGTAACTTTCATGAGGTCCCGAAGAAGGCTGCCATTCCTCCTATCCTCCTATGAGAGTATTAAGCTGAAACGTGATGCCCTATGACCAGTTATGACCTCTATGACAGATTTATTCCACTCTGTTATAGTTTATTTTTATTTTTAATCCTGATTGGGGACTCTTGAATAAACAAAGTGCATACCTCTGAATTAGTTTTAATTCACATCACTCTTCTTTGCCACCTTCACTACACCGATTTTACATATGGTATTTAGTATATATTTTCCAAACAAATAAAACATACCTAAGCTCCTCCCTCTCAGTGATGGTGTTGTAGCCTACACTGTGACTAGGTTCATAGCATGAGGAGGTTACCCTATGATGAAGCATGATATCTTTGGGTGTGTGAGGGAAACAGTCCTATAAAAGGGACACCAGATTAACATTAGCTTTCTTCCTTTCTTGTAGACCCAGGATTTCTATTGTATTGTGAAAAATACACAATGACCAACTGCCAACTACACCTAGTCATGTGACCCAGGATCAGGCTGCCGGCCCTAAATGGTTGGGACAAGTCATGCCAACCTTCTAAATGTGGCATTTTCAGAATTGTGACTAAGAATCTGACTTTACCATTAAAGACTTCTTGCAATTATAATTCTTTAGACAACAAACATGTACTATGTACCTGCTACCAATTAGAAGTTATACCTCATTAAATGTAATAAGGTACCCTAATGTTATCCTATGGGTATTGTAGGCCTTGCAGTAGCAAAAAATAAATGTAGGAGTTTTTCTCTAGTAGGACACATAAAACTTAAAATGTCCTACTTTTGAAATACAGTGCATCCTGCACTGTTTGCTGTTTAGGGCCACCCTAGGGGTGACTTGTGGGTATTAAAAAGGAAGGTTTAGGCCTGGCAAGAGATTTAATTTGGGATCCCGTTCTTTTAAAAGAAATTCCGTACGCACATCATGGTGAGAGGAGGGAAATATGGAGAGAGAATGAGGCTGATTAGTACAATGGTGGGATAACAAAATGAGAATAGGTTACGTTATGAAGGGTTTCAGGTTAGTTGGTTGAACCTAATTTCAGGAGAGGGGTGAACAGAGTGGGTAAAACAGCAATGGGGTTGTAGATTTGGGGTTAAGGCACGTATAAATTAGTAATGTCTACTAACAACTGCTAGAAGTTTGTAAATTTGTAGAAAGTATGGATTACAATGTACTTTTTAAATGTAACTTTTGAATGTAGTGAGCAAAAATACAGTACACGGATGGTAGTGTTTGAATACTCTTTTTGCCTTGTAGAAACCCCTGACGAAGGGAATTTTCATTCCCGAAATGCATTGGGTGACGCCAATAAAATTGTGATTTGTGGAAACGCACGCTCCATTTGTGTTTGAGTCATCAGTCACAGCATGAGAGAAGCATGAGTAAAATTAATTGATTAGGCAAAACGTGAAAAAAGGATTAAAAATGATGAAAATAAGGAGTACATAAAGAAGCATGGGAACATTTGATTTATTGGATTCATACAGACAAGGTTTTGGCTGTGCAGTCGGAATGGTTCTAGGATGTGGTTCCTTCGTGTTTTGTTGTTAAAGAGATTTAATTTGCCATGTTGAAATGGCAGTCTAAAACTGCACACAGAAACAGCAATGTCAGGTTTGCCATGCTGAAATGGCAGTCTAAACTTCACACAGACACAGCAATGTCAGGCCTGACACAGGTTTAATGAACTACCTAAGTGGGTGGCACAATGTGTGCTGCAGGCCCACTAGTAGCATTTTATTTGCAGGCCCTCGGTGCATGTAGTACCACTTTAATAGGGATTTACAAGTAAAAAAAATGTGGTAATTTGGTGTAAGCCAATTTTACCATGTATTAAGGAGAGAGCACAAGCACTTTAGCACTGGTTAGCAGTGGTAAAGGGCACAGAGACCTAAAACAGAGGCAGTTAAACTGGAGGGTTAAAGGCAAAAAGTTAGTGGAGAACTATGCCAAAGAGGCCACGTCTATCAGAAATAATTCAAAATATATGCTAATCGTATTGGAAATACCTACTGAGCTAAATTCAGCAAAACAGTGAAATAACTTGGTCATAATTTGGTCTGAGGTGAAGCATTTACAGCAATTTATAATGCAACATTGACTTAATAATATAAAAGCGAGAAGAGAGATGGATGTTTAAATTGGTCAAGAAATCTTATGCCTTATTCACGTTTACAGAGGAATAGTCCACTACTATAATCCATTTTGTCTTAATTGCTCTATGTGAAACAAACTACTAAAATAAAATAAAGGGAGGTCTGTAACAAGAAAAACTAGATAAACCACCTACCTACAAGGGATCACTACCACAAACACACCTCGTCAAAAAGCAACCTCTTCTTTGCAAAAAGATTTATAGGTGTGAAAACAAGCAAGATCTGATTAAAGTATATTTTTGTATTACAGTTAATGTGATTAGGAACTGATTTTTCTGCAACCCGACATTCATATTTTAATCAACATTTTGTACAAATATAATATTAGCGTTTCTCTATTGAATAAAAAAGATAAACATTTAATATCTCAGAAGCTAATACATTCTGATAAGGATTCACTAACCCAAGCAGTGTGCCTACTCGGTGGATTTACTCGCTGTAGTCCTTTTTTCATTTCAACTAAGAATCGCCTTACTAATGATGCTAAAATAATCACTAATGCCTGGGGCCTGCATAGCAGCAATTACTGGATGACATGGCAGCTTCATTTTAAGCTGACATCTCAATAACTTGACATAGGCATTACATCTCTATTACACTGGAATCTAAATGGCATTTTATAAAGCGCAGCTTGTATATTCAGTTCAAGAGTATATCAAGCGCAGTGACATAATCCCTACTAATGCGCTGCACCTTGGTTTTGCTTTATCCGTCGTATGCGTTCATGTAAGGCAGTTCATGCACAAAAAAACACGGTGCAGCGCATACTAGGGAGCCCGTCACTAGTCTTGATTGTGTGAATGTACACACACGATAATAGTCTCCTTTTTAATGCAAAATGTGACTAAATTCGTGATCCATTAGATGTTTTATTTTTTTTAGCATCCATCGGTAAAGTTACTGCTGCACAATCATATCAACTCATTCACGCCTACAGTTTAACTTCAGGTGACTGACATAGCATTGATAATGCAAATCCAGGAACTATGGGAGTGACCACTTTGAACTTCCTTTTTTTCTCAGGGAACTGGACACCTGCATCCTGGAAAAATCCGGCCAAGTTCTTTGTGATGATAGTTTGGCAGGAAACAGGAAGTACATCACTGCAAATGGAACGCCTTTGTTTACGCAGATAAACTAAAAAGAGAAAAAAACTCCATTGCATAATTTCCATTGCATCAAAAATCGCTGATGTTTTCAATTGAATCACATGAAGAACTTAATTTTTCAAAAATTAATTGACCTTATACTGGGCCAAAACCTTACTATTAATGTACGGTAAATTGTCTATGCTGAAACTGCAAAGAGCGCGTCTGTCATTCCCAAGGATTTGTAACAGAACACTGTTACTGATATATACGCATTGTGGAGTCTGATTTCGAGCTCAGATTACTTTGCTTCACATGCTTGAGCACAGAAGTCCTTAGAAGGATGGAAAAACGCCGAGCCACATTAACAGCGCAGAATTTCTTAGGCTGTAAATGAGCCAGAGAAGTCAGGAAGAAAGATGGGTAGGGGGACATAAGACTGTCCGAGGGTCGCAGGCTTACTTTAGGATGCACGAGCCTAGTAATTGCTGGAGGCAGACAGGATGCACCGCATTTGTCTGTGCCCAGCGCTGTAATTGAACAGAAACATGGCCACAGATCTCGTTATGAGGATTTCCAGGTAAATGTGTGCCAAGCAGTGTGTGCCGAGATAAGAGGTTCTCATATTTTCTACAATTTTTTCAGCTTTTAGCTTAAAAAAATTGCATGCTGGTTATTAGATTAATGCTACGTCTGTTTATAGCGTGCTGTTTCATTCTTGTTTTTTTTAGAACCACTAAAACGCTGGTAAACAAATTGCTGACATGATTTTTGTGTGGATTAACTAAAGCAATTACAATGAATACAAACGATATTCAGAGACCGAATAATATTAGGCAATGAATTGCGGCTGTCCTACAGCAACAGAAACTTAAATTGTTAGTGAAGTTTACACAATAAGAACCTTTGTAGATTAAAACCGATTAGCCCTTCAAGACATATTATAATATCTGTGAGAAAGTGGATTATTAGTTGAAGTGGGGGTATTCCACCACAAATAATCACTACATTACCTCCTCATCCATGCCTTGTCCCATTCCTTATTATATGAACTACGTGAGGCGAGTCCTCACCACTACCACACCTACCAAGCACACTCTAAAGTAAAAAATAAATAAATAACAGCCTGCTCCCCTTTACTACTAAGGGGAGACAAGGGCAAAGCACATCCTGACAGACACTCTTTAAAAGAGAAAGAGGGAGGGATTGAGCGAAAATAAACAAATGGGATGAGAAATGTATGTAAATGTAAATTAGTAAATTTCTAATATTTTTTAAATGCTTATTTCTAACTATAACGTCCCTGAAACCTATGGTTTCTTCAGTGAATTTCAATGTTTTTTTAAATGGTAATTTCTAACTATAAATTGCCTGAAACCTATGTTTTTTTCAGTGCATTTCAATGGTTTTTTAAAAGCTAATGACTGGATGATTAGAGTGCTGCAAGGAGAGTGGATGGTGAATTTATAAGTGATTGGGTTTTGGTGGTTTGATTGCATAAGCACACACATGTCCCATCAGGCCCCGCCCCCTCCCTACACCACTGTGCAAATGCGCCCCATGGCGGGTTTTAATTTGGGGTATTAATTCCCCTTGAATTCTGAAGGTCCCTGGGGGCCAAGTAGCACACCATGTACCTCCAGTAAGCACCACACAGCTGCGATGCAGAGAAGTGGTCCGAGGCCACGCCCCTTTTTACACCTCTCGGCAACGCAACTCTGTGGCGCTTACTGGATGTACCTGGTGGGCTAGTTAGCCCCCAAGGACTCTCTGGATCCAAGGGGACTTAATTACCCAACTTAAAACCCGCCACAGGGTGCGTTTGTACACTTGTCACAGTAGGCCACGGCCCCTACCTGCACCACTATGCAGGCACACCCCCTGGTGCTTTGTAAATTGGGGGGTTAAGTCCCCTTGAGTGCTGGGGGTCCCCGGGGGCCAACTTGCTCACCAGCTACCTCCAGTAAGCACCACCGAGCTGCGTTGGAGAGTGGTGTAAAAAGGGGTCATGGCCTTGGACCACCAAGGCAGCTCCCTGGTGCTTACTAGAGGTACCTGCTGGGCTAGTTGGCCCCCAGGGATTCTCATGATTGAAGGTGACTTAATCCCCCAACATGAAACGGGCCATGGGGCGCGTTTGCACAGTGGTGCAGGGAGGGGGCAGGGCCTTATGTGACAAGTGTGCAAATGCACCCTGTGGTGCATTTTAAGTTAGGGGATTAAGTCCCCTTGAATCCTGAGGCTCCCTGGGGGGCAAATAGCCCACCAGGTATCTCCAGTATGCACCAGGGAGCTGCATTGCAGAGAGGTGTTCAGAGCCATGCCCCTTTTTACACCTCTCTGCAACGCACATCTTGGTGTATGTGATATGCGGCGGCCTCGGCGGATGAACCACCCGTTTGGAAATGTGATTACGGGACTGCTTGGCAGTTATTTTTCAGCCTGTAAGCAGCACGTAGGTATGGATATTTGGAAGCTGTGCATGAATCTTGAGACCCACTGGAGGGTTGTAAATTGACATTTTAAATCAAAGAACATTCATTAGCAATTGTAAGGACCCCACCTGCGGGGATAATAAGTACTACAACTACCAGAATGCTATTCACTGGAGAGAGCACTTAAATAATGGGAAATGAAGTTGTGTGCTTCCGCCATTTTGTTGAACTTTTCCCTATGAGAAAGGAGCAACTTGCTCTGAAAAGCGTCGGGGACTTCAAAGTAATCAGACTCGATGCACAGCTTTCTAATAAATGGTTCTGTGAACTAACCTTCCATGGAGTCGTGTCCTTGAGACCTCAGGCACATCTTGGTATATGTGATGCACGGCGGCCTCGGCTATGGAGGATGAACCACCCGTTTGGAAATGTGATGACGGGACTGCTTGGCTGTTACTTTTCAGCCTGTCAGCAGCACGGAGGTATGGATATTTGGAAGCTGTGCATGAATCTTGAGAACCACTGGAGGGTTGTAAATTGACATTTTAAAGCAAAGAACATTCATTAGCAATCGTACGGACCCCACCTACGGGGATCATTGGTACCATAACTACCAGAATGCTATTCACTAGAGAGAGCATTTAAATAATGGGAAATGAAGTTGTGTGTTTACTCCATTTTGCTGAACTTTGCCCCATGAGGATGGAGCAAGTTGCTCTGAAACGCGTCGGGGACTTCAAAGTAATCAGATTCGATGCCCAGCTTTCTAATAAATGGTTCTGTGAACTTACCTTCGGTAGACCTGGGGTACATCTTGGTATATATATATATATATATATATATATATATATATATATATATATATATATATATGTATATATATATATATATATATATATATATATATATATGTATATATATATATATATATATATATATATATATATACATATATATATATATATATATATATATATATATATATATATATATATATATATATATATATATATATATTACCTACTGGCGGTCGCCAGTAGGTAGATATAGTTAGGACCTAGTTTCCATAGGAAATCCGCAACATTCTATTGGGAATAACTTTGGCGCTGGTGGACGAATCTTCGCGAATTTCTCAAAGAAGATGGCCTGCTCCTTCCCTGAAAGCCACTGATGATCTCGTTGTTAATGACCTCCAGGGCACAGAAGCATTGGAGAATTTAAGAACTGAAGTAATGGGGGATGATGTAATGAGCCAGGATGTGGTACAACGTGCGATAAATGTGGGAATAGAGCAAGACCGGGAAGAGAGTCCATTCAAGCCATGCTCTAATTTTAACCCACAAATGCCTTTTGATGCTTTAGATACATTTTCAGAGGCAATGACTAAGGATCTCCTACAGTTTCGCAAGAAACAGAGGACATATATCAGTGGTAGGAATCTTTCACAAGATGAGAAAAACGCGTTAGACACACTGGCAAAGGACAAGTCCATTATTATAAAACCCTCGGACAAAGGGGGGAATGTGGTGGTGCAAACAAGGGAACAATATCATAATGAGGCCATCAGGCAATTATCGGATGACAGTTGCTATCAGAAAACCACTTCCAAAGTATACCAAGAAAGTATCCAAGCATATGATGAACTTATAAATAAGTGGTACAACAAAGGAATGCTTGGAAATGAAGAACATTTATATTTACGCAACTCTAACCCTACCTGCCCAACATTCTATCATATTCCCAAAATACATAAAGACAGCTTGCACCCTCCTGGGAGACCCATTGTCTCTTCGGTTCAGGGACTGACGAAACACATCTCAAAGTTCCTTGATCATTTTCTGGCAACATTGGTGACCAAGTTATCTTCCCATGTGAAAGACACCAAGGACTTTTTGAATAAAATCCAAAATGTACAATGGCAATCTGACTACCTACTTGTAGTGCTTGATATTACGAGTCTTTACACCTGTATTGCACATTCAAAGGGAATAGAGGCGGTTACTGTCTACCTAAAGAAAAGACAGTTAAGATATGCGCAACACAATTGTATGTTGATTGAGTTTTTGCAATTTTGCTTAACAAACAACATTTTACTTTTTGAAGAGGAATATTACAAACAGGTGTCTGGTACGGCGATGGGCACCTGCTTTGCTCCCAGCTACGCAAACTTGTTAGTTGGCTGGTGGGAGGAGCAGGTGCCCAGAACCTACAGGGATGACATATCGGTGATAAAATGGCATCGATATATCGATGATTTATTTATCATCTGGCAAGGGATAGAGGAGACTGCACGTCACTACATCGCTAATTTAAACGACAACGATCACAACTTGCACTTCTCGGAGACAATTAGTCCAGTGGCAGTGGGCTACTTTGACCTGAGAGTGCAAGTTGTGGGGGAGAAGATTGAGACTTCTTTATATCGAAAAGCCACGGCTGGCAATTCGATATTGTATGCAACAAGCAGTCACCCCCCCCAAACTAGTGCAAAGTATCCCCTATGGGGAGTTACTTAGACTCAAGAGGAATTGCACACGTGAATGTGACTTTGAAATAGCAGCATCCGAAAGTGTAGCTAGATTCATTGTAAGGGGCTATAATCCTGTTACCCTGAACAAAACACTGTGTAAAGTAAGAGCAATCACAAGAGATACCTTATTGGGCCAAAGTAAGAACAAGGAAACAGAAGGAGGCAAATTCCGACGTATTACCCCATATTCAGCAGAGGCTAATCATCTAAAACATATGCTGAAAAAAACGGGCATATCCTTAAAACGGAAAGTGTCATAGGTGGGGATGTTCCTGATTCCCCGTTAGTCACATTCAAAAAGGCCAGATCCATTCGAGATCAATTAGTACAAAGTCACCTAGAAAAGATACCACCAAAGACTAATACCCTTAAAGACATGAAGGTTTTTTTCCCCTGTAATAAATGTAAAGCGTGTTGTAACAGCAAAAGAGCGCTTTCATATACTATTCAAGACACTGGCATGGTCAAGAAAATCAATAAGTTCATCACTTGCAGTACACCATATGTTGTGTACTGTCTTATTTGCCCCTGTGGGTTGCGCTACATAGGTAGTACAGTGCACTCATTCAAAATACGAATACTCGAACATATGAGGGCAATTGACAAGGTGGACCAGGCATATCCAGTCGCAAGACATTTTGCGGAGAAACACAAAAGCGATCGGAATCAGTTAATCTGTTTATGACTTGACCAAGTTCCCGACACGTGTCAGAGGTGGGGATCGATTAAAGAAACTTCGAAGATTGGAATCGAGGTACATTATTGACCTCCATACCAAAACCCCATGGGGTATGAACAGTGGCGAAGATCTCATGGTACACACTGGAATATAAGCACTGGAATATAAGTACTTGATAATGACAAAACAGTGATACTGCTAGGTACGCAATGATTGTGACAGCTCTATAGATATAAATAACAGTGTTTTGATACGATTTTTATGAAATAATGTTATCTTTTTGGATTTGATATTGTTCTTTGATTTTGAATTTTAATTTCAAGTCAAGAGGTGTACCTTGATGGGCTCCAAGAGTTTGATAAGAGGAAGAAAGAAAGATAAAAAAGAAAAAATAGGCAATATAATATGAATATTGGTAAAATTCTGCTTGCTATGTTGAACATGTAATGAAAAGAGAGTAATGTATAGAAAAGTTTATATAAAAAGGATGGTAAGCAAATGATTGAATCGCTTAAACACAGACTTGAATAACATAAAAGGGAGGATAATAGCCGATACACGGCGTAATTTGTTAAAAAACCAAGTATTTTGAAACTTAAAACAATGTGATGTTTGAAAAGGTGGGACGGTGATAAATTGCTCATGTCTCATGTAGTCGACTGTACCTGGGTAATGGAGTATACAAAAATGTATGTAAAAACAAATAACATACATAAGATCGATCATATTTATGATAATAAGTACCACTCCAAGATGGCGCTGGTTAATGTCAGTATGCTACAGTCCTTCCTTTATTGCGAGGATAATGTTTTAAATACATGCCGAAGTCTAGTGGCCACTGACATCGAGAAAGGCTTTGTGCCGAAACGCGAACGCGTCTGTCTGTTGTTTGAAAAATAAAACAACCTCTGGAATCAGCCCCGTGAGTGTGGATAATTCTTTGCAAGTTGGGAGGAATTTGGAGCACAATATAGATATATATATATTACCTACTGGCGGTCGCCAGTAGGTAGATATAGTTAGGACCTAGTTTCCATAGGAAATCCGCAACATTCTATTGGGAATAACTTTGGCGCCGGTGGACGAATCTTCGCGAATTTCTCAAAGAAGATGGCCTGCTCCTTCCCTGAAAGTTTTTGGGGGATTCGTCAAGTGGGGGCTGAGAAAAAAGGGGGGTGCCAAAACGTGTTTCCCCATGTTATTTCCCATAGGACCTTTAGACACGGCTACAGCCCGAACGGCTGAACGGAATTACAAGAAATTTGGCAAAATGGTAGAGTCTGATTCATAGATCACACTTTTGCTTAAATGGTGTAAATCCCTCCAGTAGTTCCTGAAAAAATCAAAAGAGAAAAAAAATATATATCTATAAGCGCGCACCGCGCGCGCACCGTACGCGTACCGTACGCGTACGGTACTCGTACCTTCGCGTGCGCGAGCTGCATGCTGATTGGCCTCCACTGTCTGTCAACACTCCAAAACAGAAATTGTTGGCAGCCATCTTGTGCCTCGGTAGACTGAGGCCCAAGAAAGCAGAAAAAAAAACCGTGTAGAACTCAAAAAGGGGGCAGGGTAGAAGCACCCTGACCCCCTAGGCCTGCTCAGGGGGTCCCACAAGGACCCCCAAGGCCCCCCAAAACATTTTTGTTGAAAAATCGCGGGGTATGCGCACCCCGCGATTTAAAAACAAAATAAAATGTGGCAGGGTTTCGGGGTAGAAACCCCCTGACCCCCTAGGCCTGCCCAGCTGGTCCCACAAGGAACCCCAAGGCCCCAAAAATGTTTTTTTTTTAAAACGGTCTCTTTTTTTCAAATTACCCCCCGGGGGGACCAAATCGTGGGGGCATAGTGATAAAGAAGTGTGGGGGGGCACCAATCCCCCCACACTGCCCCAGGGACCGCCGTCCCCCGGGGCAAAGCAGCGCAGCCCCCTGGCACATACTGGAGGCTCCTGGTGGGCTAGTTGGCCCCAGGGACCTCCAGTATGCAAGGGGAATTAGTTCCCCCTCTGTTCACGTGCCAGGGGGCTGCGTTGCAGCGAGGTGTAAAAAGGGGCAAAGCCTGATTACACCTCTCTGTAATGCAGCCCCCTGGTGCATACTTGAGGTTCCAGGTGGGCTAGTTGGCCCCC
The DNA here is from genome assembly GCF_964261635.1 of Lissotriton helveticus. Classification (NCBI taxonomy): domain Eukaryota; kingdom Metazoa; phylum Chordata; class Amphibia; order Caudata; family Salamandridae; genus Lissotriton; species Lissotriton helveticus. The sequence goes on from NC_136057.1 coordinate 664,158,783, forward strand.
AGGGTCCCCCAGTATGCAAGGGGAATTAGTTCCCCCTCTGCAAACGCGCCTGGGAACTGTGTTGCAGAGAGGTGTAAAAAAGGGTGTGGCCTCATTAAACCTCTCTGCAATGCAGCCCCCTGGCGCATACTGGAGGTTCCAGGTGGGCTAGTTGGCCCCCAGGGACACCTAGTATGCAAGGGAAATTAGTTTCCCTTCTGCAAACGCGCCAGGGGGCTTCGTTGCAGAGAGGTGTAAAAAGGGGCATAGCCTCATTACACCTCTCTGCAATGCAGCCCCATGGCACATACTGGAGGTTCCAGGTGGGCTAGTTGGCCCCCAGGGACCCCCAGTATGCAAGGGGAATTAGTTCCCCCTCTGCAAACGCGCCCAGGGGCTGCGTTGCAGAGAGGTGTAAAAAAGGGAGTGGCCTCATTACACCTCTCTGCAATGCAGCTCCCTGGCGCATACTGGAGGTTCCAGGTGGGCTAGTTGGCCCCCAGGGACCCCTAGTATGCAAGGGAATTAGTTTCCCTTCTGCAAACGCACCAGGGGGCTGCGTTGCAGAGAGGTGTAAAAAGGGGCATAGCCTCATTACACCTCTCTGCAATACAGCCCCCTGGCACATACTGGAGGTTCCAGGTGGGCTAGTTGGCCCCCAGGGACCCCCAGTATGCAAGCGGAATTGGTTCCCCCTCTGCAAACGCGCCAGGGGGCTGCGTTGCAGAGAGGTGTAAAAAGGGGGCATAGCCTCATTACACCTCTCTGCAATGCAGCCCCCTGGCGCATACTGGAGGTTCCAGGTGGGCTAGTAGGCCCCCAGGGACCCCTAGTATGCAAGGGGAATTAGTTCCCCCTCTGCAAACGCATTTACTAGGTATATGACGTTAAGACTACATGTTATAACAGTTTTTTGGGTGAGTGAATATCTTTATGGGTGTGGTGATGAGCAAATATCTCTCTTAATGGTATATGTCCAACAAAGTAGAAAAATAAAAGGCAATGTTTGTGTCAGTTGTTGTTTATAAATAAGTATACATAAGACTCAGTGATTGTATGCGTGACTGTATAGATAACTGTATACTTGTAATAGTGATTTTATAACACACTAAGTATAATTTACTATACTATACTATATGAATAGATAAAGTGGTGTTTGTATAAGTGTATAGCTAAGTAAATGTAAGTATGATCCATTGTTTGCATAAGTGAATAGGATGACTTTATAAGTGAACAGGATGTGTGCTGGTGTGTAATGTCGATATAGGTGTATAAGTATATTTGATAGTGTTCTATTGATCATTGACTGCATGTATGAGTGAATATGTAGGTAAATGATTAGATGTGTGTATAGATCTAGGGATCACTGAGTGGATTTTTAGAAACTTGTATTGGTGTGTCAATGGATTTAAATATGGTACTCTGTATTTTACAGGAGTGACGAAAGGTTATACTAGTATATGATGAGGTCTATCGTCATGTGGATGATGTCATCAGTGATGTCACTGACCATGTCATGAATGATGTAATATGTGACATCATCAGTAGTGGATCGTGGGCGCGTGAGATATAGTTAGTACAACTAACTATATCGGAGGAATTTCAATGGTGTTGTAGGACTGAAATGTCCAGCTAACTATAACACCCCTAAAATCTACAGTTCGTTCAGTGAATTTATAAGGTTTTTTAAATGCTAATTCCTAACTATATCAGGCCTGAAACCTATGGTTTTTTCAGTGACAAAAAAAAGAAATATATATATATATATATATATATATATATATATATATATACATATATATATTACCTACTTGCGGTCGCCAGTAGGTAGTTATAGTTAGGACCTAGTTTCCATAGGAAATCTGCAACATTCTATTTGGAATAACTTTGTTTTGGTGCCGGGGGACGAATCTTCGTGAAATTCTCCAAGAAAATGGCCTGCTCCACTCCGCTTCTTCCCTAAAAGTTTGGGGGTGATTCGTCAAGCGGGGCTGAGAAAAAAGGGGGGTCCCATGCAATTTTCCATAGGAATTTTAGCCAGGGCTACAGCCCGAACGGCTGAACAGAATTATACCAAATTTGTAAAATCATAGATATATCTATAGATGAAGTACCGTACGCGTACAGTTTGCGTACGTTCCCGAGCACAAGCTTTATACTAATTGGCTGTCAACACTCCAAACAAGGAAGTGTTGGCAGCCATCTTGTGCCTCGGTAGAACCGAGGCACAAGAAAGCAGCAAAAGAAATGCGACAAACACGCAAAGGGGGCAGGGTATAAACCCCTTGACCCCCTAGGCCTGCTCAGGGGGTCCCACAAGGACCCCACTTTTTTTTAAATGACGGGATATGTGTAGGTACGCTTACCCCATGAAAAAAAAAGACCCGGTCTGCTTTTTTTTCAAATTAGCCCCCGGGGGACCAAATCCTGGGGACTTGGGAAAAAAAAGAGGTGGGGGGGCCCAATCCCCCCCCACACTGCCCCGGGGACCACCACCCCCCAGGGAAAAGTAAGTATAATAGGCGGGGAGGCACATGGCCCCCCCGCAGCCATAGGGACCCCCACCCCCCGGGGCTTGCATATGTATGATGAAAAAAACTTCAAAAATCAAAGCCGATTGCTTTTCTGCATGAGGAGCAGCATGTTGGCTGCTCCCCATGCAGAAAAGCAATGCCAGCTCCCGCAGGTTGCGGGGAGCCGGCAGGGACCGTGGAGGGCTTAGGGACCCCCCACGGTCCCCAATGGAGAGGGCAGGCCCAAGGGGATGGGGTCCCCGGGGCCATAAGTTGCCCAGGAGGGGGGCCACACGGACCCCCTCCACTATTAAAAATTGAAAAAAAGAAAAAATGATTGACAGGCCCCGGGGGATGGGGGCCCGGGGCCTTAAGGTGGCATAGGAGGGGGGAATTTGAGATGTCATCAGTGATGTCATGAGTGATATCACTGACCATGTATTAAGTGATGTAATATGTGATGTCATCAGCAGTGCATTGCGGGCGAGCGAGTTATAGTTAGCTGAACTAACTATAACAGGGGAATTTCAATGGTTTTGTATGAGTGAAATGTCCAGCTAACTATAACATGTGTGAAACCCATGTTTTTTCAGTGAATCCATACTAATATTGTAAACAGAGAGACCAGACCTTTGAGGCGGGTAAGCTCCGGAAACCGCATACAGCATTGGAAAGGTGAGGCAAAGCAGATGGACATAGGCTATACACCAATGCAAAATGTAGTTTGGAAGGGACAAAGCACGTTGTGGGACAAAGTAGTCCATTGGATGTAGCACCACCTCTCAGGTGGGCGTGTTCGTACAGCATAAGCGTGAGAATAGCGTTCTGTCACATTGAAAATGTGTGGCGCTGAGTATGCCGTCGGATGACGTTGAAGCGGTGTGTGGCGTCTCAGGGAACCACGCCGTGTTGGTGACGTGCTTGAAAGTACCAGGCCAAACAGAAGACACCCAGGCACGATGTACACGGCAGGACGGCTGTGACGCTTTTGCAGACTGTGAGGCCAGCGAAATTGGGAGCGGTCACACAAATTCAACCGTAGCGTCGTACATAGCAGATGCGTGCCGAATCACAGACGCATAGGAGCGGGTAATCGCTGTGCCGTATATGCAGACTGTGAGGCCACAGAAGTTGGGAGCGGGCACACATGATCAACTTCAGCGCCAATGTGAGTTGTCAAACAACAAGATTACTGCAAGTGATTAAATACCCATTTCAACTACAGTGCTAAATCATTTTTGTCATACCCGGACAACGTCGGGATGGGCCGCTAGTATATATATATATATATATATATATATATTACCTACTGGCGGTCGCCAGTAGGTATATATATTTAGGATTTTTTCTCTATGGGATTTTTGAAAATTCTATGTCTAATAACTTTGGCGTTTGTGGACGGAATTGGCTGAAATTTTCAGGAAAATGGAACAGTTTGTTGCTGAGCAGCCACTAAAAATTTGGGGGGGGTTCGTCAAGGGGGGGCCGAGAAAAAAGGGGGGTCCCAAAACGCGTTTTTCCCATGTTAATTTCCATAGGCCGGTTGGCCTCACTTTTAGCCCGAATGGCTGGATGGATTTGCACGAAACTTGGCAAAATTGTAGGGACTGTTAGCCCGATGTGCCTTTGCTAGGTCTCAAGATATGTGCTCCAGTGGATTTTGAGAAATTAACGTTCCAAAAAATATATATATCTGTAAGCGCGCTCCGGGCAGCGCCCCGGTTCGCGTACTTGACGCGTAACGGAACTTCGCGAAGCGAAGCTGATTGGCTCTCCGGTGTTTTATTTTTCTGATTCTTTTTCAAAATTTAATAGAACGTCTAACATTTGACTGTCCGATATGTCCTCTTGTTGAGTGAACATAACTTCCCACATTTGACCGTCATCATAATGAAGTAAATAATCCACAGATTCTACACATTGTAGAAGTTCATGGTCTCGTGATTCATCCATGAATTCCAAGTCAATGGGTTCAATTATTTCCTCATTATTCATGTCTAGGACAATTTCAAAGGAAACGTTCTGTTCTCCTTGCATTTTTGTGCTGAAATTTGAATAAAAAATAAATATATCAGTAGAGATAGGGCACTGTTGGGTTTAAGTTCAGACAGGTACTTTTGAGGCATGAAGTAGTACTATTAAAAAGTGCCTGTGAGAAAGCCTATGTAAATTCATAATAATACCACAGAAACCTAAATCAATCCATAATTATAATAAACAAGCCTTTCTCAATGTCTAACTCTTACAGAGGGATAGTATATAACTATCTGAAAATGTTTTCAAATTTATAAAATAATATCTTACCTTTTAAAAACAAGTTTAAGTTGTGAGTGAAAATGATCTTGCAATGTAGTTCAGGAAGTAGTAGTCAAAATGGCTGTGTTTCTCTCTCTTTTTTATATATATTCAGGTACATAACCAATCAAATGTCAGGTAAAAAAAAGTAGAAAATGAAAGTAACATTTTAATTGGTTGTCAATTCCAACACTTCAGATGTGTTTTGTGAAGTAATTTACCTCAGGGTATTTAGAGAGGTCTACAGGCTAAATGGCTAAATGGAATTCCAACCAAATTTGTGAAAATGGTAGGGATTGGTATGTAGTATGAGCTAATCTATATTTGGTGAAAGTGTCTCCAGGGTTTCTTCTGTAAATTACTTTCCCACCTTTTTTAATGGAGCGCTTCCCGGTGAGCGCCCCGGTACGCGAACCGGCAGCGTTACGGGAGTCCACCATTTTGTGTTTCGGTCGAATTAAGATACAAGATGGAGGGCAAATAATGTTCAGAATGGGTAGAAGGGGGCACGGTAGACGTATTTTGACCCCCTAGGTTTTCTGAGGGTGGCTGAGGAGGCCCATATGTGCGAAAAAAAAACATTTTTTAAAAAAAATTCGCGCGGTTAGCTTCCGGTTCGCGTACCGGGTAGCGCTCCGGGGAGCGTACTTTGTTGAAAATTAGTGAAAAAAGTTAGAGTAAAATAATAATTGTGAGTGATCAGATGTAGGGTAGCTATGAGAAGAGCTTTTGGGTTTATGGTACATTTAGGTACTTATAAGTAGGTACCAATGCACAGTTTTAAATTCAGAATGAAAATTCTGTTCCCTTCATCTGAGAAGTGAACTCCATCTCCTCTGTAGATATCTTGCATGTAGTAACGTAAGTTATTGTTGTAGATGGAGCCCATTCCATGGTCTCTCATGTAAGCTGAAACAGATTTGTTTACATGCTTCCTCGATTTCTCAATTTGTGGACAAAATTGGTTCGACCACCTCCATTTCTGTCTTTGGCATATATTTGAATATACCAAGGCAGTTTGAGGAAAAAGTGCCATCAATTGCTCAAAGGTGTCCTTTAAAAGCATTTCCAGACCTACCCCAGTCAAAGTGCCCAAGTCATTTCCTCCACAGTGCACAATTAACAGGTCAGGTTTAGGCAAATGCATAAAGGTTTTCACCAATTGTATCAATTGGTGACATTTTAATCCTCTGTGGCCAAACCACTTAATTTCCACATCTTGTAAATTGAGGTTAGGTAAATTTCTGTTATCAGCATACCTCTGAGCCCAGTAGATGTAACTATGTCCAACAATCCAGACAGAAAACATGGTGAGAGAAGGTTCTGCTGCAGTCAGATGAAGTGTGGCAATGAAATGGCAGTTGAAAAAAGAAGAGTTTAAAATGAAAAAAACTGTGGAGTTTCTGTGTTAATGAAGCAGTAGCAGTGATTGGTGGATTTTGATTGCTGAAAACATAAAGTTAGGGTGCATGGATGAGTTCTTTGAAAGATGTAATTTGAATGGTCAAGAAAAAATCATTTTATGAAAGATTGCACTGGATACGCAGGTGTACTGAGAGTTCAGAGTTCAATTGAAACATTGTTGTGTGAACTTGCAAACATGAGAGGTCTTTCAGGAGGTGGTTGCTATGCAAAAAAGGCAGAAAGGGCAGAGGGGGGAAGGGTGTTGATTTGAAAAAAGTGAGGGAAGAGTTTTGATTGGGTTACATGAGAGATATGTGTGATGAATTACAGCTTTTCTGTGCTTTTTATAGCTGCAGACTCTGGAGAGCATACCTTTTGCTCTGCTAAAGACAATTTGGTGTGTTTCTGAGACTGTTTTGAAACTCATAAAGTATTTGCTAAGGTGAGAAAAGATTCATTTAATTTAGATAGAGAATAGTATGGTTTAAAGAGAACATTAAGAAGAAAGTTGTCTATTTAAAATGTTGCTTTGTGTCAAGTGTTTTACAAATAGATTTTGTTTCTTTGTGTTACATAGCCATGTTAAAAGTGACGCAAAAATAGTGCAAGGGTCTTACAAAAATGCTTTCATGTGTCTTAGGGTATTTTAACTCACTTCCTCATGAATGTAGGTATATAATTGATTTAGATGTTGTGTTTAAAAACGATTTATGAAAACAATTAGGTTTCTGGATATGTACTGCTAGAGATTCATAGGTTGCTTGGGGCATATTTATAAGGCCTTTGAGTCTCTCTGATGTTATTTTTCCCATTTTAATTTAAGACCTTTCTCTGTGGTGCAAGGTCCTTGTAAATATGCCCCCATCTGTGCTTGGCAAATTTAGATTTTAATTCTTTGACTAACATAGCCATGTTAAAAGTGACCCAAAAATGTTGCAAGGGCCTTAAAAAAACGCTTTCATGTGTCTTAGGCCACTTTAAGTCATTTCCCCTTGAATGTAGGTATATAATTGATTTAGATGATGTGTTTAAAAACGATTTATGAAAACAATTAGGTTTCTTGATATGTACTGCTAGAGCTTCGTAGGTTGCTTGGGGCATATTTATAAGGCCTTTGTGTCTCTCTGATGTTATTTTTCCCATTTTAATTTAAGACCTTTCCCTGTGGTGCAAGGTCCTTGTAAATACGCCCCCATCTGTGCTTGGCAAATTTAGATCTTGATTATTTGACTTACATAGCCATGTTAAAAGTGATCTAAAAATGTAGCAAGGGCTTAAAAAAAACGCTTTCATGTGTCTTAGGGCATTTTAAGTCACTTCCCGATGAATGTAGGTATATAATTGATTTAGATGATGTGTTTAAAAACGATTTTTGAAATCAATTAGGTTTCTTGATATGTAATGCTAGAGCTTCATAGGTTGCTTGGGGCATATTTATAAGGCCTTTGAGTCTCTCTGATGTTATTTTTTCCATTTTAATTTAAGACCTTTCCCTGTGGTGCAAGGTCCTTGTAAATACGCCCCCATGTGTGCTTGGCAAATTTAGATTTTGATTATTTGACTTACATAGCCATGTTCCATACAGTTCTCACCTTCTGTGTAGTCTTTGATATGCTAGACTCCATCTGCACTATGAGATACCTAAGCAAAGGAAACACAGGTGATGTGATTGTGAAATGAGGAAAAGAAACTCCACATTTTTCTATTACATCACCTGTGTTTTCTAAGTTTACGAATGACATTGTGCAGATGAGGTTTAGGTTTGTCCACGGACACAGAAGAGGTCTGGCCTTTGTTCAAGAGTGAAGTGGACATGACTTATTTCGTTGGTAGGCTTTCACATGTATTATCTCCTCTGTACTCTTCAACAAGCGTAAATTTCATCTGCAACCCTGAGTAGGCCTCACCTCAAACAAACCTCTGGATAGGCCACACCTTATCGTCATCCTGAATCAATCATTTAAAATGTTAGGGACAGATTTATGATAGGTGTATGACTCTTTTGCGTCACTGTGCGTCACTTTTGTGACGCAGCGGCAGTGCAAAAGATTTGCTATGTGGCGACATATTTACAACTTGATGCATCTAGGCAGATGTGTCATGCTGTAAAGTCCCATGCCACATGAAACCGATGCAGCAGTGATGCAAAAGATGCACCATGTTGCAAGACAGGCCTCATTTCATCTCCAACAAGATAAGAAGCTGAATCTTCTGTAAATGTCAAAATTTTTGTATACACTGCTCAACTTCTGTGTACTCTTTGATATGCTAGAGTCCATCTGCACTATGAGATACCTAAGCAAAGGAAACACAGGTGATGTGATTGTGAAATGAGGAAAAGAAACTCCACATTTTTCAATTACATCACCTGTGTTTCCTAAGTTTACGAATGACATTGTGCAGATGAGGTTTAGGTCTGTCCACGAACACAAAAGAGGTCTGGCCTTTGTTCAAGAGTGAAGTGGATATGACTTACTTCATTGGTAGGCCTTCACATGTATTATCTCCTCTGTACTCTTCAACAAGCGTAAATTTCATCTGCAACCCTGAGTAGGCCTCACCTCAAACAAACCTCTGGATAGGCCACACCTTATCGTCATCCTGAATCAATCACTTAAAATGTTAGGGACAGATTTATGATAGGTGTATGACTCTTTTGCGTCACTGTGCGTCACTTTTGTGACGCAGCGGCGGTGCAAAAGATTTGCTATGTGGCGACATATTTACAACTTGATGCATCTAGGCAGATGTGTCATGCTGTAAAGTCCCGTGCCACATGAAACCGATGCAGCAGTGATGCAAAAGATGCACCATGTTGCAAGACAGGCCTCATTTCATCTCCAACAAGATAAGAAGCTGAATCTTCTGTAAATGTCAAAATTGTTGTATACACTGCTCAACTTCTGTGTACTCTTTGATATGCTAGAGTCCATCTGCACTATGAGATACCTAAGCAAAGGAAACACAGGTGATGTGATTGTGAAATGAGGAAAAGAAACTCCACATTTTTCAATTACATCACCTGTGTTTCCTAAGTTTACGAATGACATTGTGCAGATGAGGTTTAGGTCTGTCCACGGACACAGAAGAGGTCTGGCCTTTGTTCAAGAGTGAAGCGGATATGACTTACTTCATTGGTAGGCCTTCACATATATTATCTCCTCTGTACTCTTCAACAAGCGTAAATTTCATCTGCAACCCTGAGTAGGCCTCACCTCAAACAAACCTCTGGATAGGCCACACCTTATCATCATCCTGAATCAATCATTTAAAATGTTAGGGACAGATTTATGATAGGTGTATGCCTCTTTTGCGTCACTGTGCGTCATTTTTGTGACGCAGCGGCGGTGGAAAAGATTTGCTATGTGGCGACATATTTACAACTTGATGCATCTAGGCAGATGTGTCATGCTGTAAAGTCCCGTGCCACATGAAACCGATGCAGCAGTGATACAAAACATGCACCATGTTGCAAGACAGGCCTCATTTCATCTCCAACAAGATAAGAAGCTGAATCTTCTGTAAATGTCAAAATTGTTGTATACACTGCTGAACTTCTGTGTACTCTTTGATATGCTAGAGTCCATATGCACTATGAGATACCTAAGCAAAGGAAACACAGGTGATGTGATTGTGAAATGAGGAAAAGAAACTCCACATTTTTCAATTACATCACCTGTGTTTCCTAAGTTTACGAATGACATTGTGCAGATGAGGTTTAGGTCTGTCCACGGACACAGAAGAGGTCTGGCCTTTGTTCAAGAGTGAAGTGGATATGACTTACTTCATTGGTAGGCCTTCACATATATTATCTCCTCTGTACTCTTCAACAAGCGTAAATTTCATCTGCAACCCTGAGTAGGCCTCACCTCAAACAAACCTCTGGATAGGCCACACTTTATCGTCATCCTGAATCAACCATTTAAAATGTTAGGGACAGATTTATGATAGGTGTATGCCTCTTTTGCGTCACTGTGCGTGACTTTTGTGACGCAGTGGCGGTGCAAAAGATTTGCTATGTGGAGACATATTTACAACTTGATGCATCTAGGCAGATGTGTCATGCTGTAAAGTCCCGTGCCACATGAAACCGATGCAGCAGTGATGCAAAAGATGCACCATGTTGCAAGACAGGCCTCATTTCATCTCCAACAAGATAAGAAGCTGAATCTTCTGTAAATGTCAAAATTGTTGTATACACTGCTCAACTTCTGTGTACTCTTTGATATGCTAGAGTCCATCTGCACTATGAGATACCTAAGCAAAGGAAACACAGGTGATGTGATTGTGAAATGAGGAAAAGAAACTCCACATTTTTCAATTACATCACCTGTGTTTCCTAAGTTTACGAATGACATTGTGCAGATGAGGTTTAGGTCTGTCCACGGACACAGAAGAGGTCTGGCCTTTGTTCAAGAGTGAAGTGGATATGACTTACTTCATTGGTAGGCCTTCACATATATTATCTCCTCTGTACTCTTCAACAAGCGTAAATTTCATCTGCAACCCTGAGTAGGCCTCACCTCAAACAAACCTCTGGATAGGCCACACTTTATCGTCATCCTGAATCGATCATTTAAAATGTTAGGGACAGATTTATGATAGGTGTATGCCTCTTTTGCGTCACTGTGCGTCACTTTTGTGACGCAGCGGCGGTGCAAAAGATTTGCTATGTGGCGACATATTTACAACTTGATGCATCTAGGCAGATGTGTCATGCTGTAAAGTCCCGTGCCACATGAAACCGATGCAGCAGTGATGCAAAACATGCACCATGTTGCAAGACAGGCCTCATTTCATCTCCAACAAGATAAGAAGCTGAATCTTCTCTAAATGTCAAAATTGTTGTATACACTGCTCAACTTCTGTGTACTCTTTGATATGCTAGAGTCCATCTGCACTATGAGATACCTAAGCAAAGGAAACACAGGTGATGTGATTGTGAAATGAGGAAAAGAAACTCCACATTTTTCAATTACATCACCTGTGTTTCCTAAGTTTACGAATGACATTGTGCAGATGAGGTTTATGTCTGTCCAAGGTCACAGAAAAGGTCTGGCCTTTGTTCAAGAGTGAAGTGGATATGACTTACTTCATTGGTAGGCCTTCACATGTATTATCTCCTCTGTACTCTTCAACAAGCGTAAATTTCATCTGCAACTCTGAGTAGGCCTCACCTCAAACAAACCTCTGGATAGGCCACACTTTATCGTCATCCTGAATCAATCATTTAAAATGTTAGGGACAGATTTATGATAGGTGTATGCCTCTTTTGCGTCACTGTGCGTCACTTTTGTGACGCAGCGGCGGTGCAAAAGATTTGCTATGTGGCGACATATTTACAACTTGATGCATCTAGGCAGATGTGTCATGCTGTAAAGTCCTGTGCCACATGAAACCTGCGTCAGGTTTCATATAGGTGTTTTGTTGCAGGGTGGGCATTCATTTGCATGAAAGCCCTGTAAAACTAACACAGTGAAATTTAGAAGATTTCACTGAGTCAGCTTTATAGCATTGCTGAATCAAATCCTTATGGCTGTTTGAAACAGGCATAAGGAGTGAAGCACCATGCAATGTGTGGCTTCCTCCTGTGCATTGCAGTAGACATCTCGTGTTTACGATGTGATTCGTGCAATGTGCTGCTTTTGCGGCACAGATGCGTGACGCATCTGTGCTGTTTTTACTCAATGGTGCTCCACATTGTAAATGCGGCACACCATGGGTGGCAGAGCAGCGGTGCACGTTAACTGGTGCATCCCTGGGGATGTGCCAGTTAACATAAATCTGCCCCTTTACATTTAAGTATGTGCAGGGGACACAGAGTCGGTGAGGTTTATCCAAGGTTAAGAAGAGATGAGTCCTGTTTACTAAAAACTTGGACATAGGCCTCACCTCTTCAGCATCGCTGGACATGGCTAAATAATAGCTGCAAAATGTTACTCTTGTTAAACAATGTTACTATTATAGTCTCTGAGATTTGTGCCTTACTCTGCAACATCTCATTGTTGTTCTCTTTTTTTAAAGATAACGACAACATCAAGCATGAGTGATAATGAGCAATCAGTTGATCTCGATCTTATCATTGAACTTGTCATTGAAACGTCAGTGGAAGTAGATCCCTTGGATGATTTAAATCCTGAGGATGATGAAGAACATGATGAGGATGCCGATTTGTCAGAATTGTATGACATAGGGTGGGAAGCTGACCTGCTTGAGCCTATGGAACTATAAACATTTATTTTTAAAATTTACAATAAATGAAAAGTAAAAATGTAAACCGTTTCATTTAAAATTAAACACACCTTCAAAAACAGGTTATGTGTAGTGTCTTCAATAAAATATTAAAATATGCTCATAAAATTAGATCAGATTCACATATAAAACAGCACAGGTAAAATGTAGAAGCATTCCATTTCTTTTCTGCTATTTGTGTATTCTAAATTTGCCAAAGCACAAAAAATTATTCTATGTAAAAATGTCAAGTAGTGTGTTAAGTTTTTGATGACTGTTATTGATTTACTGTTTGGTAATAGTGGTTAATAACATTTTTTATTATATTTTACCACAGATTCAACTGCAGATCATTTCAAATTTTGAGAATGCTGTCTAAGGATAGAATCAGAAAGGCTACAAAACGTCAAAGACAGCAGGTCATCAATTATTGCAGCAGTCCTCTACAATAAAAAATCGTCAAGTCACCAAGAAAGCACCGGGTAAGACCACGAAATCATTCATAAGAAACATTTGTAAAAAAAAAAGTAGTACTACAGAAAATGTTTTAGTCCAGAAAAAGAGAAGCAATTTAAACGGAAAGGAAAGGCCAATCAAAAATTTTACTGCTAGAGCAAGAGATAACTCTGTGCATGATAGTAGAAGGAAACAACAGTTTAGGGACATTCGTAAACGAATGTTCCGCAACAGGATAATTGGCAATTTGTTAAAAAATATTAAGAAAGGTCAACAGAAAGTGGTTTTTTATAAGAGAAAAAAAAAAGTTGAGAAAGTTATTGATCAGGCATTTGAAATTAAACGAAAGTTATTTCTTTTGATAATCAATAGAATTAGGAAGCTAAACAAGGCAATTTATGATTTCAAAAGAAATAGTAGATGGAAGAGAATAGTTAATCGTAGTCATTTTTGTGAAGTTTTTTCCGGAGAATGGATGCATAGTTCAAGTTGTGAGGCATTTTTTAATGAGGAGAGTTATTTCCAGGATAATGACTTGGTGCATGCAGTTGACACCAGTGGTCGAGCTTATGAGGTGAAAGATGGTTGTCCAGTTGAAAAAGAAAAACTTGTGACAACAGAGACAGAAGAGGTGTTAGGTAATGAGGTTTTAGGAAGACGTCCTAAGGGTCCTGTGTACACCTGGAAGTGTAGTAGTATTTGCAGTGTACGACAGGATTCCATCAATTTGCTTTGTGATTTTGTACGGACATTTAATAAGAAAAGTTTGAAGCAGAAAATGATGTTGTTGCAAGAATTAGATCCTTGCAGAGTGAGAGAAGTGACAGGTTTGCATGGTCATTCACTGGCTGTCTTTCCAGGAGAGTATGCCAGAGTGTTTTTCATCATTTCAGGATGCTAGCAGTGCATCATAATAAAGTGAGGAAATTAGTTAGAATGTTGTATTATGCTAAGAGTCCAGCAATTATGCTTAAACAATTATGCGCTGCTCTTTTGCATGGTTCTGAAATAGATGTGAAAAATATTTGTGAAGAAATTGAGTTTTGTTACTTTGGAAGTAAAGAGGAGAATGTTGAAATTGACCCAGAAGAAGAGGGTAATGTGGAAGATAGTGTACAGGTTTCCAGTACAGATAATTTTCAGAAGGAAATTGCCACGTTTCAGGTGAAATCAAGTGAGAGGCCTAATTTCACTTGTGTGTGTTGTCGATGCACTTATTATAAGAATCAGACTAAGTTAGTGGATTTATATGCAAAAAGTGAAAGGGAAAATAATAGTGAATGGAAGGATTTCGCAACATACTTGATGGTAGAAAATTGTTTTGATTTGGGATCGGATCAACGTGTATGCACTTATTGTTGTAACAAATTAAATCAAAACCAGATGCCTGCTAGAGCGGTTCATAATAATCTGGAATTGGTTGAGATTCCTTTTGAATTGAAGGATTGAAATACTTATGAATCTATTTTGATTCAAAGTATCCATCCCTTTCAGGCTATTGTAAGAATGGAGCCAAAGACAGGGAAATTGCCTCCATCAGATTTACAGAGAGGATTAAAGGGAAGAGTTGTTTATTTGCCTCTAGATTTGAAGAAAAACATTAACACAATTGGAGTAGAAAAAGTGGAAGAGGAACCTCTGGTTATCTTAGTTAATGGGGTTCCGACAAAGAATAAGAAAATATGGCAAGATTTAGTGGATGTTAGGAAAGTCAAAAAGGCAACATTGTATTTGAAAAAAAATAAGTACTATAAGAATGTATATGTTGCAGAAGAGGAAGTAAGTGAGGAAGAGGATAGCGATTTGTGTGCTGGTCAAATTGAGAAAGTAGAACCCTCTAAAAGTGAAGAAATATATGAACATTATAGTGTTCATCCTTTGCATTCCAAGGAAGTCATGGGGAATGCTATTGAGTTGTTTCAAATGAAACAAGCCAAAGGGAGTCCCATTATTGTTTGGGAGGAAAGTTTGGAAGCTCGGTGTTTCCCACAGCTATTTCCAACAGGTCAAGGAGGAAGATATGATGAGCGACCTCATCAAATTCCTGCTTCTGAATATTGGACTTTACGATTGTATGCAGAAGATGCTAGGTTTCGACAATGCATTCCCTATTTGTTTCATCTACTGTTTGAAAGCGATCTGTCTGGACTGTCATATGCAGTGAACCACATCTTGAAAAGTGGTATACAGATGCAAAACATCTCGGCAAGTGACTTTATGGATAAAGTCAATGTCCAAGACAGTATTTTGGATTGTCACCTGATTAATCTCATGGCGTGTCAGCGTGGTACTAATTAGTACTGGTACCGTCGTCATGGTGATTTAAAATGTATGCTGAGGAACTTAGGAACTCCCACATGGTTCCTCACTCTGAGCTGTGCCGAGTATGGCTGGGAAGACTTACTTGAATTTCTACGAGAGGCAAATGGAAACATTGAAAATATCGAATTCAAGACACCCGGAGAACTGTGCTCTTTGGATCCAGTGAATGTATGCAGGTACTTCAATCATAGATTTGAAGCTATGATGTCTTTCATCATGAATAAGAAGAATCCACCTCTTGGAGAGGTGTTGGATTTCTTCTGGAGAAAGGAGTACCAAGCAAGAGGTGCTCCTCATATACATATGCTACTGTGGATCAAGGAAGCACCTAAATTTGGAACAGATCCAGAAGACTTAGTGATGAGTTTCATACAACAGTATTCTACGTGTGCTGTTCCAAACGCAAAGGAGAAGAAAAGCCTAAGAGAACAAGTTCTACGTTTCCAAAGCCATCGTTGTGGAAAGTACTGTCGTCGTAAATTCAGAAACAAGGACAAGTTCTACACCAAATGTCGTTTCGGCTTTCCACGACCGGTGATTTCTAAAGGAAGAGTAAACAGTTTGATGTCTTCGCTGCGACATAATGTGATGAAGAAATCACCTAAAAACACATACAATTTGAAAAGGAACGAAGAGTCCAAGTACATCAACGACTACAACCCAGTGATTTTGTCCATGTGGAATGCTAACATGGATATACAGTTTGTGGCTGATAACTGTATGGCTGTGGCTCGGTATGTGACATCTTACATCACCAAAAAAAAAAAGACAGAATTGAAGGATATGTGGGAGGACATTACCCATGAAAAGAGCCTCAGTAAGAAGTTGTACAGTTTCAGTCTGAAGATGTTGTCGCATCGAGAAATCGGAGCGTACGAATGTTCTGACCGGTTGTCTTCAGCAAGTCTCTATGCCAAATCTAGGAGTATCGTTTGGGCGAGTCTTGGTCTTGCTGCAACGCGTAATCGAGTTCTGAAACCTGTGCGGGAAATTGAGTATTTGGCGGAAAAGGAGCCAAACAGTACCGATATTTTGAAGACCAACATGTTGGATACATATTATCCAAATCGAAGCAGTCACCTCGAGAATGTTTGTCTGTATGAGGTTCTACAAAATTACATATTCAAGAGGAACATCAAAGAAGATATTGATAAAGGAGTGTATGCTGTAATTGGAAGTGAGGGATGTCTGGTCAAGCAAAGAAAATGCCACTTGGTAAACCATCGAAAATTGAGTGGCGAATCTCCTGAAAAAAAGAAGTTTTTTTATTTAGCACTTTTGCAACTTTTCAAGCCTTGGCGTGCAGAAGAGGAACTGCTTGGAGATTTCCTCTGTTACGAAGACTCTTTCACTGCCACCAAGGAGACCATAGAATGTCCTGCTTTTCCCAAATATCTAGAAATGTTGAATGCGGAAATCGAGCAGGAAGCAACGATTGCAGCCGAGATTGCCAGAGACAGTTCTCAGGACTGTCAGAGTTCTGTTTCATTGAGTCAGGATCCACTAGGAGGACCTGTTATCGAAAATGAAGCTGCCACTGCCATGAATGAAGTGGAAAGAGCCATGGCACATGCTCAGGAGGATGTGGTTAACTTAGAAGACTTGGAAAGACAACTCAACGTTGAGCAGAGGAAAATATATGACGAAGTTACCAAGCAAATTGATCATGGATTAAGTCATGAGAAGAAAGAGTGCTCATGTACGTCGTTGAAGCCTGTCCGACTGTACGTGAGTGGAGAAGCGGGAACTGGAAAAAGTTTCCTCATTAAAGCAATTTCATGTTATTTGCAGGAAAGGACTGAGTCATCGCTGTCTTGTGTTGTCACCGCTCCAACTGGACTGGCAGCACATAACATTAAAGGTATTACTTTGCATCGTCTACTGATGCTGCCAGTGGAGCATGATAACAAATTACAATACCACAAGTTATCTGGAGATGCTTGTTGTGAAGGTTCAAGAGTCTTGAGGAAAATGAAACTTCTTATCATTGACGAAGTAAGCATGGTTTCTAATGTCATGCTTGCCTTTGTGCATTTGAGAATGCAAGAAGTTCTTAAAACAGAGTATGATGTGTTATTTGGTGGCAAACACATCATTGTTTTCGGAGATCTTCTGCAGCTGACACCAGTGAAAGGACAACCTGTGTTCAAAATGGTCACGCATGAAGATACCAGGAAGTGCCTAGGGAGCATTGGCAACGTCAATACATGGTTAAACTTCAATTATGCTGAACTGCATGAAAATATGCGTCAGGCGAAGGATGAAGATTACAAGAATATTCTACAAGATGTTAGAATTGGAAAAGTGACCGAGCATGGGAAAGAAGCTTTACATGCACGATTACTGTCAAATTTATATCCAGAACAAGACGTTGTGCCTGAGAATATTTTTCAGAAAATTACTGAGAAGAAATCTGGAATATGTTTGATGCCAACTCTTGCAGAATGTGCCATCTTCAACAACAAAATGTTGCATTTAGAAAACCAAGAGATTGTGAAACTGGAAGCTATTGACAGAGTAGAGCATATGGGATCAACAATTATGTTGTCTGAGAATTTGAAAACCAAATTGGATTCATTAGAGAAGACTATATCTAAAACTGCAGGTTTTGAAAAGACTCTAAATGTGTGCTTAAACTGCCGTATAATTTTAAGAAGGAATTTACATGTTGAAAGAGGTCTGGTAAATGGATCAATGGGTAATGTTGTTGATTTTGTGAAATACAGAAATAGAGATGGAATTGAATTTTTAAAAATTAAATTTGATGGCATTGAGGAAGTACAGCTAATTGGTCGTTGTTCTGTTAGATTTTTGCTTGTAAAAGACTTATATGTTCGCCGTAAGCAGTTTCCTGTTTGCTTGGCATATGCGGTGACAATCCATAAATCGCAAGGTTTAAGTGTAGACAGTGCATTGGTGAATATTGGCAGTTCTGTGTTCAAGGAGGGTATGGCATATGTGGCATTGTCACGAGTTAGAACTTTATCGGGATTGTACTTGATTGAGTGTGATGTCACAAACATTTGTGCGGATCTAGATTGTGTTAAGGAATACAATAGGTTAAGAAGAGAGTACGCGCCACATTTGCCTCAATATCCTTTGTTTGAGAAACGTGTGGTAGGCCGGAAATGAAGAAATGTGACCAATAGTAGGGAGGTTGTAGCAAAAAGACGAAAAGTCGATGAACCTGAAATTATAAGCAGAAAGAAAAAGGATTCTGTTGAAGATGTTGTTGGTTTTCAATTTGAAAACAGTTCTGGTGTCAACTGCTATGCTAATGTAGTGGTTAATATTTTGTTTTCTCTAGAAAATGTAAAAGAAGAGATTGTGGTCAATTCTGATCAAAGATTTTGCAGTTTGTTAAATTCTGTGTTAGAGAAATGTAGCACTGATAGAACAAAAATAGAAAGTGTGTCTGAAATTCGAAATCTGTTAGACAGATGTTCAGGTCAAACACAATTCTCTCAAAATATTCAGCAAGATTGTCAGGAGTTTTTAATGTATATGCTTGATATATTGCATGCTGAAGGTGTAGATGTAGATCACCTGTTTGGGCTTTCTTATCAATGGCAGCATGACTGCGAGAACTGTAGGGTATCAAGTACTACTAGTGTAGACTCAGAAAGATTTATATATTTAACTTTGCCAGACAGTAAATCAGTGTCCTTTAATAAGCTAGTAAAAGCAGCTGATCACAACATGGAGTGTAGCCAATGTAAGTCTGAAATGTTGTCAACATTATTTATACGAACATATGGCCAGTATGTCATTTTAATGTTCCAACGATGTAGGCCTGATGGAACAAAATTGACAACTTTAATTAAAAATGTTGTGGCTTCACAGTTGTCAATATCAGGAAGGACTTTTGTAACTGCAGCAATTATATATCATGACGGTCCTTCAATAACATCAGGACATTACACAGCTTATTTAAAGTCTAGAAATGGCTGGTCATTCTGCAATGATTCTGTTTTAACTTAAAAAAAAAAATTGCCTTTTGACCTTAAAAATTCTTACCTGGTGTTTTTAAAACCAAAATTTTAGGGAAGGAATCTCAGGATTTGCTCTGAGGAATTTCAAGAGGTTCTAATGGCTCCTACACGATTTGGCCTTGAGGATAAGTGTAGTACAGAGTCAAAAGTTATTTTTGAGTTTTAAATAGTTCCTGGAAAAAAAGAAGATTTTCTTACAGAAAGTGGTGGGCAGAGATTAGTTGAAGGACAACAGAGTATTTCCCAAAGCAAACGGTGTTCTTACCATAACACTTGACGTCATGGAAAAATAACTGCACTTTGTATGAGTTCAGAAAAACTGTTTCTTTTTATAAGCTAATTCAAGCAGCCAATCAAAACATGGAGTAGAGGGAATGTAAGTCTGCAATGCTGTCTAGATTATTGGTCCAAACATTTGATTATAATGTCATTTTAAAAATCCAACTATATAAACCTGATGAAAGTAAGTCTTCAACTTTAATTACAAATGTTGTGGCTTCACAGTCGTTGATTTTAGGAAGAACATTTGTAACTGCAGCTATTATATGGCATGATGGTCATTTGACAAGATCCGCTTATTACACAGCTTATTGAAAATGTAAAAAAAATTGCTGTTTCGGAAATTATTCCCATTTGACTACGATACAATGTTGCCTTTTTATTTAAAAATATTCTTACTTTCTGTTTTCAGAAAAGAGAATTTAGGGTAGGTAACTGGCGTATAATGATTCTAGGGGTTGATATAATTTTATCTACTGTTTTATATTGCTTTGTGATTAAAAGTGATGTAGAGAATTAAATAATTGTAGTAGTCATAGAGGTAGTGTAAGTCTGCTTCATAGTAAGCAGTATCAGTGTCATAGGAAATGTAGAACATGAGTGAGCAAGAAGGGTAAGATATTACTAGTCCAGGATTGTGAAAGTGATCTTGAACGTTTTCTTTCTGAAAGTTGCGGAAATACAAAATGACGGGATTTACTTACAAGAATTCCAAGAGTTATAAATGGCTCTTACATGATTTGGCCTTGTGGAAACGTGTGGTAGAGAGCGAGAAGTCATTTATTGTATGTAACATATTTTTCAAAACTATGGAGGTTTTCTTTCAGAAAGTGGCGGGCTGAAAATAAAAACAGCACAACCGAGTGTAAGCTGTTCATAGGACATCCTTCGACGTCATGGAAAGTAAGTTACTTTTGAGGAGTTCTGATTTCTGATTGGTTATGTTATATGGGTTTTTTAAACACAATCATTTTGATTGTGTTTTTTTTTCCCCGCTGTTATATGATGAATACCTTCAAGTCACTGTTTTTAGTGAAATTTGATAAATTCTGAGAACAGCAAAAATAAACCATTTAACATGTATAATTAATTCTGTACTTTTTGTACTTATGATCTACATTTAGAAATGTGTAGTAGACATGGAGAAGCTGAGGCTTCTGTAAGTGTCAAAGTTGTTGCATACAGTGCTCACATTCTACATAGTCTTTCATATGATAGACTACATTTCCACAATGAGATACCTAAGCAAAGGAAACACAGGTGATGTGATTGTGGAATGAGCAAAAAAAATTGCACGTTTTTCAATTATATTACCTGTGTTTCCTAACATTACACATCACATTGTGTAGATGAGGTTTAGGCCTGTTCCAGGAGACAGAGGAGGTCTGACATTTGTTCAAGAGTGCAGTGGACATGACTCACTTCGTTATTAGGCCTGCACATGTATTATCTCCTCTATACTCTTCAACAAGCCTAAATTTCATCTGCAACCCTGAGTAGGACTTACCTGAAACAAATCTGTGGATAGGTTACACCTTATCAGCATCTAGAAACAATCATTTAAAATGTTAAGGGCAGTTTTATGAAGGCTGTGTGCCTCTTTTACGCCGCTGTTCCGTCACTTTTGTGTAAAAGATGCACCATGTTGCAAGATAGGCCTCAGTTCATTTCCAGCAAGATACCGTCAGTTTAAAATGTATATAATTAGGACTGTGTACCGGGCATGGAGAAGCTGAGGCTTCAGTAAGTGTCAAAGTTGTTGCATGCAGTGCGTACTCTTTCATATGCTGGACTACATCTACACAATGAGATACCTAATCAAAGGAAACACAAGTGATGTGATTGTGAAATGAGAAAATGAAATTGCACGTTTTTCAAATACATTACCTGTGTTTCCTAACATTACGAATCACATTGTGCAGATGAAGTTTAGGCCTGTCCAGGGAAACAGAGGAGGTCTGAACTTTATTGGTTGGCCTGCACATGTATTATCTCCTCTGTACTCTTCAACCAGCCTAAATTTCATCTGCAACCCTGAGTAGGCCTCACCTGAAACAAACGTCTGGATAGGACACACTTTATTGCCATCCTGAAACAATCATTTAAAATGTGAGGAACAGTTTTATGATGATTGTGCACCTCTTTTGCGCTGCCATTGCGTCACTTTTGTGAGACAACAGCAGTGCAAAAGATGTACCATGTTCCAAGATAGGCCTCACTACATCTGCATCAAGATACTGTTAGTTTAAAATGTATATCTTTAGAACTGTGTAGGGGGCCTGGAGAAGCAGAAGCTTCTGTAAGTGTCAAAGTTTTAGAAAAACTGTTTGTCCTTCAATCTTTTCCCTTGTCTTTTCTAATTTTTAAATACATGTTTTAATATTTTTCAAATGTTTGTTCTCTCTTTCACAGATTGAAAGTATAAAAATAACAAGTGACTAAGTTAACGACAATTATAAGGTAAATGTTTTGTACTCTTTTCATTACATTTCTATCACATTTAACTACTATTAGTTCCACTGCTTCATTTCTTTAACCCTCACTTTCCTGCCTTTGCTACTTCCCTCATTCCTTTCTCTATTACTTACTTACTCTACTACTTCCACTCCTTTTCTCAGTCCCTCTTTTCTCATAGTTCCTCACTCTTGTTCACTCACTCCGTCTCTATTACTCTTAGTGTCTCTGACTGATCACTCTTTCACTACTTGTTCATTATGCTTTCTCTGTGTAGTTAAAGAACAATAAGGGGCATATTATGAACACAGCCAATAAAATTATTGCTGTTTTTATCGGCAGAAAACTGCTGCAAAAGCGGCTTTAGCAGCAGTTTTCTGCCGCAAAAGCGGCTTTAGCGACACATTTCTGCCGATAAAAGCGGCAAAACTTTTATTGCCTATGTTGATAATATGCCCCTATGTTATTTAGATTTCTTTGCTGTTTCAATTATTCTTTTTCTGTTACTTCTTCTTTTCTGCTTTCTGTTTTTTCTCTCTGTTATTCCACATGTTTTAATCTTATTTTGAACATTCACTCATATTCTCTAAGAAACTCTTCTTTGTTATTCTTCTACTCTCCTTTTTTTCTTTCACTTCCTTATCTATTTTGTTTTTCACAATTATATCCTCTTCCATCTTTTCTTCGGTAAATAAATCTATTAAACAGTATCTCTGGTTTAGTCCCTATAGCTGTCTTTCTTTTAACATTACTCTCTGTTTACTTCCCTTATACTTACTCTTCTTTTTTTTTGTTTAAATTTTTTTGGTTCGCTCCCGGTTCGCGTACCGGGGAGCGAACCGGGAAGCGAACCAAAAGAAATAGAGGTTGCCAGAGTGCTAAACATTCTAGCAATTTTTTTATAAAGGGGAGGTAGTTCTGAAAAGAACTTTTTTTTTTTAATGTTTTTGTTGTTTTATAAAAAAAAAATTATTTTTCTGAACATTTTTTGTTTTTTTTGTATTTTTTGAACAATTTTATGTTTTTTTTGTTTTTTTGGGGGGGAAACAACGAAAAACAGGCATTAGAAAGGGCTCAACAGGAGCAAAAAAAAAAGTTATTTTTTGGGGCATTTAGAGCACTTGTGGTTTTCATATGCTCTGTTTATCAAATTAATACTCATATTGCCACATGAGAGTAGGTTACCGCAATATATACACACTATCTTCATGTGCACAACATTTTCTTGAATGTTTGGCACTGTTTCCCGTGCCTCTGGCCCCGACAGAGTTACCTGTGCCGATGTCCTGGCCACAGGAGTTGGTGGGTTGTCTTGCAGGTCACGCATCTCTGCCCTGCTGTAATTCAGTGGATGCCACCTCTGCATGTGACGGTGCATAGTATAGTTGCCGAAATTATACTTTTTATCTGTGCCTCTAGATAAATCTTCTTTGCATATGAAGCATGTCACATAGCGAGCATTTACTTTTTTTTTGTCCTTGAGGAAAAGAAAAAAACTGCCAAATAAAACTATTTTTGTGGTGAGATATCCGGGGCTCCTCACGTAAAAACTGTGTTGGCTGTATTTCCTCTTCCTCTTCTTCATCCTCTTCCTCCTCTGTGTTGGGAAGGAACTGTGGAGGTGGTCCTCTCTTCCTTGATGGTGGTGGTGGTGGTGGTGGGGGTGCACCAGCTGCAGCTACTACTGAAGCCATTTTCTACTCAGCAAAATAGGTCTTCCTTTCACAAAGTTGAAAGTCAGAGTGAGAAAAAAGGTGGGGGCTTTCCTCATTTTGGAAAAAAAATAGTTCTAAACCAATGAAAAGTATTATTTTTAGGTCACATGACCTAGCCTTACATCATTAGGAAACCAAAAGTGAAATGAACCAATGAAAAGTTTTATTAACAAGTCACATGACCTGTTACGCTTATGTTACGCGCTGCGGGACGCGCCCCGGATCGCTTCCGGGGAGCTGCGCTTCGCGCCTCGGTTCGCGCCTTGGAGCACTTCCGGGTGCGCTAACGCGGCGCGTCATAAGACGCATTACGCGGCAACACGATATGTCGTGCTTTCGCGACGTGCCCCGGATCGCTTCCGGGGAGCTGCGCTTCGCGCCGCGGTTCGCGTACCGGAGCACTTCCGGGTGCGCTAACGCGGCGCATCATAAGACGCATTACGCGACAACGCGATACGTCACGCTTCCGCGACGCGTCACGATGTTGATTTCTAACGCGGCAGTTGCGCAAACGGAACGTTTACCGGTTCGCGTACCGAGTCGCGGCACCAAATTGAGCTAACGGTAAGCTACCCGGTTCGCGAACCGGGAGCGAACCAAAACATAATAATAAAAAAAATTATTAATAAACATATAAAATATATTTTTTGATTTAAAGAAGAATACATTTTACAGCTATAGATATTAGCTTTTAAAAAACCAATGAAATTCACTGAAAAAACCATAGGTTATAGACCATATATAGTTAGGAATTAGCATTTACAAAACCTTGAAAATTCACTGAAAAAACCATAGGTTATAGACCATATATAGTTAGGAATTAGCATTTAAAAAACCTTTTTTTACTCACACAAAACCATTGAAATTCCATATATAGTTAGTTGTACTAACTATATATCGCGCACCCGCAATCCACTGCTGATCATGTCACATATTACATCATTCATGACATGGTCAGTGACATCACTGATGACATCACTGATGACATCTCAAATGACATCACTGATGACATCACTGATGACATCTCAAATGACATCACTGATGACATCACTGATGACAACATCCAGTGACTGTATGTTTCTGTAAAGTTAAAATATGTCTTACATATTGAAGAATGAGTGGATGTATAAGTGTCTGAATGAAGGATTTAGTAGGTGCATGACTGACTGTATGAGTGAGTGAATAAATGTGTGTCACTGAGTGCATGGGTTAGTGACTAAACTGTCTTAATTTGTGCATCATTATGTCTGTTGTTCTGTAAACTGCTGCATGTGTTGATCAGTAGCTATATGAGTAAGTATATGGGTTATTGATTGGTTGCCCAAGTATTTGTATGGGAGACTGAGTGTGTGTGTGTGGGTGGCTGGGAGGTGTATGACTCTGTGCATAGATGTGTGAGCAGTTGATTCACTAGATGTATGGGTTCAAAAGTGCATGTAGAAACACCTGTATGGGCGGTTGACTGAGTGCATTGGTGAGTGAATGGATATCTCAGTGCTACATGTCAAAGTAAGTACATATGTAAAACACAGTACATGTGACAGTTGACATATATAAATAACTGTGCATAAGAGCCAGTGAATGTGTGAGTGGCTGTATTGATCATTGTGAACTTGTATCAGGCATTGTAAAAGAGAGTAAATATGTGTTAGTATATGTTTGAATAAGTAAGGTGTGTATAACTGTATAGTTGAGGAAATGCAGGTGTGATTGATTCTTTGCATGACTGACTAGGTGTGTGAGTAACTCCATGGATGAGTGACAGTCTGTGAGTGTCTGTTTACACTGAGTGTATCTAAGGTTATATTAGAGTCTGAAGAGGTTCATCGTATTATCACATGAATGATGTCATCAGTGATGTGATCAGTAATGTCAAATGAGATGTCATCAGTGATGTGATCAGTAATGTCAAATGAGATGTCATCAGTGATGTCATCAATGATGTCATTTGAGATGTTATCAGTGATGTCATTTGAGATGTCATCAGTGATGTCATCAGTGATGTCATTTGAGATGTCATCAGTGATGTCATCAGTGATGTCATTTGAGATGTCATCAGTGATGTCATCAGTGATGTCACTGACCATGTCATGAATGATGTAATATGTGACATGATCAGCAGTGGATTGCGGGTGCGCGATATATAGTTAGTACAACTAACTATATATGGAATTTCAATGGTTTTGTGTGAGTAAAAAAAGGTTTTTTAAATGCTGATTCCTAACTATATATGGTCTATAACCTATGGTTTTTTCAGTGAATATATATATTACCTACTGGCGGTCGCCAGTAGGTATATATAGTTAGGATTTTTTCTCTATGGGTTTTTTGAAAATTCTATGTCTAATAACTTTGGCGTTTGTGGACGGAATTGGCTGAAATTTTCTGGACAATGGCACATTTTGTTTCTGAGCAGCCCCTGAAAATTGGGGGGGGGTTCGTCCAGGGGGGGTCGAGAAAAAAGGGGGGTCCCAAAACGTGTTTTTAACATTGAGTTTTCCATAGGGCGGTTGGCCTCACTTTTAGCCCGAACGGCTGAATGGATTTGCACGAAACTTGGCAAAATTGTAGGGACTGGTAGCCCGATGTGCCTTTTGTAGGTCTCAATATATGTGCTACAGTGGATTTTGAGAAATTAACGTTTAAAAAAAGATATATATCTGTAACAGCGGACCGGGCAGCGCTCCAGGACGCGTACTTTTAGCGCAACGGAGCTTTGTGAAGCGAAGCTGATTGGTTCTCCGGCGTCTGTCAACATTCCAAACAGTCCGTAGCGGCCGCCATCTTGTCTCTCAGTAGGATCGAGAGACAAGAGGAGGCCAAAGCGAAGGGGCAAATGACCATAAGGGGGAATAGTAGATCCTCGCTGACCCCCTAGGTTTGATGTGGAGGTTTTAAAAGGGCCCCGCGGGGCAAAAAAAAAAATAATAATAATAATCGAACGGCTGAATTGATTTGCACGAAACTTGGCAAAATTGTAGGGACTGGTAGCCCGATGTGCCTTTGCTAGGTCTCAATATATGTGCTTCAGTGGATTTTGAGAAATTAACGTTCAAAAAAAGATATATATCTGTAACAGCGCACCGCTTCGCGTACTTTTCGCGTTACGGAGCTTTGCGAAGCGAAGCTGATTGGCTCTCCGGTGTCTGTAAACATTCCAAACAGTACGTAGCGGCCGCCATCTTGTCTCTCGGTAGGATCGAGAGACATGAGGAGGCCAAAGCGAAGGGGCAAATGACCATAAGGGGGCATAGTAGATCCTCGCTGACCCCCTAGGTTTGATGTGGAGGTTTTAAAAGGGCCCCGCGGGGCAAAAAAAATAATAATAATAATAATCGAACGGCTGAATGGATTTGCATGAAACTTGGTAAAATATTAGGGACTGGTAGCCCGATGTGCCTTTGCTAGGTCTCAATATATGTGCTTCAGTGCATTTTGAGAAATTAACGTTCAAAAACAAGATATATATCTGTAACAGCGCTCCGCTTCGCGGAGATAAAATTATATCTGTATTACCTAGCTGTTGCTAACACCAGTTAGCGACGGCTAGTAGGAGATAGCGACCATCTTGGGCCCCACTTTGCATGTGAGTGATATTTATCACTAATGACATGCAAAGTGGGCATGCCAAGATGTTAGCGACTGGAAACAGTCGCTAACATCGCTATCTCCTATTATCAACTTTTGGAAATATTTGAGATAAGCGCGAATATCTCCAAAATGTAACAGCTGCCCTGAGCAGTTCTTAGCCATGTTATCCAATGGGAGGTGGATAACATGGCTAAGAGCATTAGCTCGGTAATGCATGAATATCGCTGAGTTTTCAGCGATATTAATGCATTGCGGACGTTTTTTATCGTATTTGCGATAAACCTTGATAATAGCAAGGTTTATCTGCGATAATTTCTGACGGTAAAAAAATCTTTGCAATGCATCGTTAGGGATAAATATCGCTTAACTTTGGTAATATGCCCCAACGTCTGTTAACGTTCGATTCGAAGGAAATCAGGAAGTGTTGAAAAACATTGTCTGCGCCATCTTGTCTTTTTTCAAATGCCACACTTTTGTCGTGCACGGCAGCCATTTTAGATGCCTTGACCAGACCCACTCTGTGCACGCTGTCGATCCTTAGCATGGCTCCCCACCCTCGCAAGCATCTCACCCAGGCAGTGGTCACCCCCGCTCTCTGTCTTATGCATGGGTAATAAACCTCCCCCCATCTGCGCTGCTCTTCCCTGAGAATCACACCTTGTGCCCGCCCGACACCTCCCTTTCGCCCTATTCACTACCGCACCCTCTGACACTTCTTTTCCTCTGTGTCCGATTGTCCAGGCCGGTCCTAGGCTATCAGCTAGCCCTGCAGATGTAGTTTATGGCCACAGCTGTAAAGAATCACCCCTCTTCAAAGGAGTTATAGTAGATCAAGGCCCACACTCGATGAGATCCGTCACAGCAGAAGCGTTGCTATTATCTGAAAACCATCCTGTATTGTGATTGGGGAGGGGACCGAGCGTGAAGCGGAAGATTCCAGGGATGACTCTTTGTACATCAAAGTTTTTACAATTATGTGTCACATTAAAAATATATAGCACTCCGACAAAGTAGTAAGATTATAAAACTTTAATAATTTATAAATATATACAAGAAAACAAAAATAGTAATAACATATAAACATTTTTAGGGAAAAACAACGAAGTAGCGGTCGGCTGTGCGAATAGTCCCAACGCAGCACAACGTCCAGATTTCCGGCGTGGGGCGTCGCGGGGGGTGGGTCATCAGTAGCAAACTGTTGTGCGAATAGTTCCAAGGCAGCAGAACGCGCCGAAATCTAGATGACACGAAAGTGATGTCTAGTAAGTTGCCACCCAGCAAATAACGGCGTGGGGCGTCGCGGGGGGTGGGTCATCAGTAGCAAACTGTTGTGCGAATAGTTCCAAGGCAGCAGAACGATGGCACCAAGGTGATGTCCAGTAAGTTGCCGCACTGGTTTTGGTATCCTACAATGCTGCTCCGAATAACGGCGTGGGGCGCCCCGGGGGAGGCGGCGTGAACGGGCCTCTCCAGGTGGAGTGTCATCTGTTGTAGTGGGGTGCCCCTTTACCGTTTCAGTTGCCATTCCGTCCGTTTTTGGTCCACTGTGTCAAAAGCCGCAATTCAGCTGAGTTGCGCCCACTCTTGCGGTGCAGCGATAGGCGGCTGTCACAGGACTCTCAAAATGGCGGCAGGCTCTTTCCTTTTTGGGCCTGGTCCACTGAAATGGCCCTGGGACACCTTGGAAATCGGACGCTTGTCTGCTAGGTCTTGGACCCCATTCTCGAAAGCGTCCCCTCCGCCTTGAGAATTCATCAAAAGTTTTGGGGGCCCCGACTCCTGCAGGCTTCTGGTGGGGAGCGGCTGCCATGATTGCTCGCGGAATGACCACGACGGAGCTACGAGATGGTGGTGCTCTCATGCTGACGCCAGTTTAGTCTGAAACATCCAGAAACAAGGTGGGGCTTTCATCGTTTGGGAAAAAAAAAAAGTTTTCATCCAATGAAAAGTGTTGTTTTTAGGTCATATGATCAAGCCTTCCATCATTAGGAAACCAAAAGTAAAATGAACCAATGAAAAGTTTTATAAACAAGTCACATGACCTGTTATGCGGCATAGGGTATAAAATGCGTAGAAAATACGTTGGCACGTGAGGCGGCGTCAGTAGCGGACCGATGTGCGAATAGGCCGAAGGCAATACAACGCGCCAAGATCCGGATGGCACCGAGGTGGTGTCCAGCAAGTTGCAGCACTGGTGTGGCCATCCTACAATGCTGAAAGTCGGCGTGGGGCGCCCCGTTGGCCTGTGAGTTTGCGTCAGTAGCGGACCGATGTGCGAATAGGCCGAAGGCAGCACAACGCGCCAAGATCCAAATGGCACCGAGGTGGTGTCTAGTAAGTTGCCGCACTGGTGTGGCCATCCAACAATGCTGAAAGTCGGCGTGGGGCGCCCCGTTGGCCTGTGAGATGGCGTCAGTAGCGGACCGATGTGCGAATAGGCCGAAGGCAGCACAACGCGCCAAGATCCGGATGGCACCGAGGTGGTGTCTAGTAAGTTGTCGCACTTCTGTGGCCATCCTACAATGTTGAAAGTCGGCGTGGGGCGCCCCGTTGGCCTGTGAGATGGCGTTAGTAGCGGACCGATGTGCGAATGGGGCCAAAGGCAGCACAACAATAATTTCTGACTGACACCACAAGGCGCTGAGATGCCAAGATCCGGATGGCACCGAGGTGATGTCTAAGTTGCGGACTGATGTGCGAATGGGGCCAAAGGCAGCGTAACAATATTTTTTGTATGGAAGATACCACTAGGCGTTGAGATGCCAAGATTCGGATGGCACCGAGGTGATGTCTAGCAAGTTGCTGTACTGGTGTGGTCATCCTACAATGCTGAAACTCGGCGTGGGTCGCCCCATTAGCCTGTGAGATGGCGTCAGTAGCGGACCGATGTGCGAATAGGCCGAAGGCAGCACAACGCGCCAAGATCCGGATGTCACCGTGGTGGTTTCATAGTTGAGAGGCACTTCATCTGCAGTGGGGCGCCGAGATCCGGATGGCACCGAGGTGATGTCTAGCAAGTTGCTGTACTGGTGTGGTCATTCTACAATGCTGAAAGTCGGCGTGGGGCGCCCCATTAGCCTGTGAGATGGCGTCAGTAGCGGACTGATGTGCGAATGGGGCCAAAGGCAGCGCAACAATATTTTCTGAAGAGAAGACACCAAAAGGTGCTGACATTCCAAGATCCGGATGGCACCGAGGTGGTGTCTAGCAAGCTATGCAGTTGAGTTGTGTGCGCACTTGCGGTGAATAGGTCGAAGGCAGCATAACAATGTTTTTTGAATAGAAGACACCACAAGGCGTTGAGATTCGGTTACCACCGAGGTGATGTCTAGCAAGTTGCCGCACTGGTGTGGCCATCCTACAATACTGCTCCGAATAACGGCGTGGGGTGCCCGAAGGGGGGGGGGAGCCGGCGTGAATGGGCCTTCCTAGGTGGAGGCTCGTCTGCTGTAGTGGGGCGCCCCTTTACCGTTTCAGTTGCCATTCAGCTGAGTTTCGGCTGCTCTTGATGCTACAGCGACAGGCGGCTGCAAGAGGACTCTCAAAATGGCGGCCTGTTCTTTGGATTTGGGCCTGGTCCACTAAAATGGCCCTGGGACACCTTAGAACTCGGACGCTCGATTTTTTTTTCCTTTCCTGTACATGCAAAAAAAGGTAAATGCCCGGTACGTTACACGCTTCATCTGCCACGATGAACTCTCCAGAGGAACCGAAAAAAAATATAGTTGTGGTAACTATACCATGCATCGTCATATGGAGAGGTGGCACCAATTAATTATAGTGCTGCATAAAAGAGAGATTTGGAGGAGAACCCCTGACCTGCTAGTACATTCATCAAAGAAGTGGCACTGAGAGCTTCAGAGGCAAGGGAAACGGTCCCAAATATTTAGAAGAACTTTGGAAAGATTAAAATGACATGTTTAGATTGTGGCAAATTAATTTCATGTGGACAGATGAGTGTTACTCTAATAAATACAGCATATGAACATCATCATAGTCGATGGTTGGTAGAGACATTTTGACTATATCCTGGACCTGCCCGTCCTCGCCCAAAATGGCGCCGGAATAAATGGGACTCGTAACTCCTTGTTGTGTACTGGTTGCAGAACCTTGAAATCACGAGATACGTATGCAGTTTTGAAGTACATGGCGGGCGGGGACGAGAATTGATTGACTATTTTGACATCCCTATTGATATTAAGTTCTGATGTGTTATTGATTACTGTACTGTTGAAAGTTCGAATTAACGTCACCCATGGTACTTGCCCGCAAATGTATATCTAGATAATTTTATTGTAACTGGCCCTGTCGTATTTTAATTATAAAATGTACGTCCACCGATTCCGTAACTGTTAGACACCTTAGTTCTTGCAACCTAATGGCCCGCCCGTTACGTTCCTCTACAGTGTAAATGTCTATTCATCATATACGATTACAGTTTGCTGTGTGGCAGGCCCACGTGGTTATAGGCTCGTATTTGTATAATGACATTTTCACAATAAAGGTTTTTAAAAGAAAACATGGTAGTAGTATATACATTGGTAAAGTTTTTAATAATAGTGACTGTTTTAGAATCATTAAAAGGCAAGTGAAATAAAGCAGACCAATTACATGAAGGGTAAAAGGTATAATACGAAGGAACGCAGTAAAGATAAATGGTCAAGGGCTGTTGTGTTTTCTATTCCTGCAACATAAAGTGATCGATAAGAATCTCATATTCAGGCGTATCGGCGACTAAGACAGCAGGTCGACCCTCTTTTGCTCAACGGCTCCGTCATGGGACGAAGAAACGCTCTTTTTCTCGAAAAAAGAATATATTTTACTTGCAGGACAGTTGTAAAATTTCCGGGAAAGTACATTAGCCTGGAACATTATAACATATATTTAAGAAAAAATAATGTTCGGAAGTAATGAAAAGCGTAATTTTTAGGTCATATGACCAAGCCTTTCATCATTACAATAAGAAAAGTAAAATGAACCAATGAAAAGTTTTATTAACAAGTCACATGACTTGTTATGCTTACGTTACGCGCTGCGCGCCCCGGATGACTTCCGGATGCGCTAACGCGGCGCGTCATATGACGCATTATGCGACAACGCAGGTACAGAATATAGTCAAAATGTCTCCACCAACCAGCGGTCGGAACACAACCCCTTTCAGCAGGCTAAATAGTTCTGTTAAATGGCAACAGAAGGGACAGGCAACAAGAACCATCAGTCAAAGAGGGGAGGGCTAGTTCTTCTCTACCGGGTTACATTGGGGCGCTACCGGAACTGATCGAATTGTAGTCTACAGTGTTTCTGGATGTTTCAGACTGAAGCTGGGGTTAGCATGAGAGCAGCACCATTTCGTAGCTCCGTCGTGGTCATTCCGGAACCAATCATGGCAGCCGTTCTTTATCGTTATTTTGGGCGGGGTGGGTGGCGGAGCCGAGCTGTTTTGCAGCCATCATTGTGTGGAGTTCAGTTCATCTCACTAGTTTTGTATTTGTCATGAGGGGTTGTTCCTAATGTTTCTATTTTAGCGAGGTCAAAAAGAGATCCCATTAGTGGCCTACTGATTTTGCTCGATTCCTTTTCTTTTTTTTTACACGATTTTTCGTTATCTGCAAAGACTAAACAGAGTATTGCGACTCTGTGTTTGTTTGTAAATAGAGAATGAACCAAAGAGAACTAATTCTAAAACAGTAAATACTTGGATAACAATCAATCAAATGGAGAGAGAAGCAGGCACGACGGATTACAACGGGGGCAAACGCCTGCGTTAACTACCTTTCACTATCTGCAAAGAGAGAGTACTCCTAATAGAAATGAGGGGGGGGGGGCACCATTCAAAGCAGATCAGTGTGCATAAACACGAAAATGTTTTCACTTACCACGTACTTGACATTCGACAGCTTATGATATTTGCTATTAAAAAACCATTGAAATTCACTGAAAAAACCATAGGTTATAGACCATATATAGTTAGGAATTAGCATTTACAAAACCTTGAAAATTCACTGAAAAAACCATAGGTTATAGACCATATATAGTTAGGAATTAGCATTTAAAAAACCTTATTTTACTCACACAAAACCATTGAAATTCCATATATAGTTAGTTGCACTAACTATATATCGCGCACCCGCAATCCACTGCTGATCATGTCACATATTACATCATTCATGACATGGTCAGTGACATCACTGATGACATCACTGATGACATCTCAAATGACATCACTGATGACATCAATGATGACATCTCATTTGACATCATTCTTGTGCTAATACGATAAACCTCTTCAGACTCTAATATAACCTTAGATACACTCAGTGTATACAGACACTCACACACTGCCACTCATCCATGGAGTTACTCACACACCCAGTCAGTCATGCAAAGAAACAATCTCACCTCCATTTCTTCAACTATACAGTTAAACACACCTTACTTATTGAAACATATACTAACACATATTTACTCTCTTATACAATCCCTGATACAAGTTCACAATGATCGATACAACCACTCACTCATTCAGTGGCTCTCATGCACAGTTATTTATATATGCCAACTCTCACATGTACTGTGTTTTACATATGTACTTACTATGACATGTAGCATTGAGATATCCATTCACTCATCAATACACTCATGCACACAGTCAACTGCCCATGTAGCTGTTTCCACATGCACTCTTGAACTCATATACCTAGTGAATAAACTGCTCACACATCTATGCATAGAGTCACACACCTTCCAGCCACCCCCACACAAACTCAATCTCCCATAGAAATACTTGGGCAACCAATTAATAACACATATAGCCTCTCGTATAGCTAATGATCAACACATGCAGCAGTTTACAGAACAACAGACATAATGATGCACAAATTAAGACAGTTTAGTCACTAACCCATGCATTCAGTGAGACACATTTAATCACTCACTCATACAGTCAGTCATGCACCTACTAAATCCTTCATCCAGACACTTATACATCCACTCAAGACATATTTTAACTTTACAAAAAAATACAGTCACTGGATGTTGTCATCAGTGATGTCATCAGTGATGTCATTTGAGATGTCATCAGTGATGTCATCAGTGATGTCACTGACCATGTCATGAATGATGTAATATGTGACATGATCAGCAGTGGATTGCGGGTGCGCGATATATAGTTAGTGCAACTAACTATATATGGAATTTCAATGGTTTTGTGTGAGTAAAATAAGGTTTTTTAAATGCTAATTGCTAACTATATATGGTCTATAACCTATGGTTTTTTCAGTGAATTTTCAAGGTTTTGTAAATGCTAATTCCTAACTATATATGGTCTATAACCTATGGTTTTTTCAGTGAATATATATATATATATATATATAGATATACATAAAGAAAACTAAGGTTGCCCCAGTGAAGCCTTTGTACCCAAAGGGGTTAACCCAGATATGCCCCAGGCGGCAGTAGGTACGGCACTCCTCTCGCTCTGTCAATTAAAAGCCAAACACGCTTCAGGTCTCCCAATACCTTTGTTCACTGGTAACATACTGATTTGCAATTGTGCAAAGACTTCACAAAACTGCTTCCAGATATTCTTTTATTGATTACACAAGCTCCGCCCCAGTGAGCGTCCCAGTGGCTTCTGGATACAGTAGTCAGTATGTTATTCGCCATGCTTGTAGTCTAGTTAAGCCACAGTGGGTGTTTTGTTAGTTCCGTTAAAATGTTCAAAGCACAATTGCACGGAAGGTTATTCAATCTTCCTCCATAGGTGAAAACGCTGATCAGGCTTACCAAAGTGCATGACAATATATACCTAGTGCTCCTGCCCCCTTCATTCCTGACCCAAGTTCGAGATTGCGAGCATTGAGGATCCGCCACCGGTGGCGGGAAGGGTTTGCGGCTGGACAGGTCGCAAGACATCAAAAAACAATGGTTGCCCCAGTGAAGCCTTCGCACCCAAAGGGGTTATCACACATATGCCCCAGGCGGCAGATGGTACGGCACTCCTCTTGCGCTGTCAATTAAAAGCCAAACGCGTTTCGGGTCTCCCAGTACCCTTGTTCACTGGCAACATACTGACTTGTAATTGTGCACATACTTCACAAAACCTCTTCCAGACATTCTTTTATTGATTACACAAGCTCCGCCCCAGTAAGCATCCCAGTGGCTTATGGATACAGTAGTCCTTATATTACGTGCCATGCTTGTAGTCTGTTTAAACCCCAGTGGGTGTTTCGTTAGTTCCGTTAAAATGTTCAAAGCGCAATTGCACGGAAGATTATTCAATCTTCCTCCATAGGTGAAAGCACTGATCAGGCTTACCCTAGTGCATGCCAATATATACCTAGTGCTCCAGCCTCCTTTGTTCCTGTACCAAACTTGAGGTTGCGAGCATTAAGGATCCACCACCGGTGGCGGGAAGGCTTTGCGGCTGGACAGGCCGCATGACATCAAAAAACAAAGGTTGTCCCAGTGAAGCCTTCACACCCAAAGGGGTTAACACACATGTGCCCCAGATGGCAGTTGGTACGGCACTCCTCTCTCGCTGTCAATTAAAAGCCAAAAGCGTTTCCAAGAATATGACTCTCTCGGGTGTTGAAATGAGTGTTTTAGAATTGGGTATTACATTCTGTCCAGACAAAGGGCTTGACTACACACAGGCTAGAGTTGATTTATACAAGTTTGAGTGCATACTTAAATTGTGTAAAATGCATTCCTGTAAAAAAGCTAGTAATAAGTCGCATACCAACCATACCAAGGACAGCAACGTAGGCATAACAATTGGCGACGTTCCAGCATTACAAACCATGACGAACTTAGCACAACAAACACCACTCGAACTCACTCACATGACCCTTGACCCTTTTGATCCCTCACACACATCTGTTATAACTAATCTTTTGGCCACAGACACAGACGTGAAACACTAACTGGCTTTAGAGCCAAATCCAAGTTTGTCCCTATACTCCTGAAGGATAGCATTGATGTATTCAGCAATCTAGTGGCCCAAGACTTACTATCCCTGTTAGGGAGGAACCAGGCAAAAGCAATTTATCAAAAGGTCAGTGGGAGGCGGTGAATAATCTACAAAAAGATCAAAACCTTATCATAAAACCTTCAGACAAAGGGGGAAATGTTGTCATTATGACACGTGAAATGTACCTCAAAGAGGCACATCGCCAACTGCAAGACAAAACGTGCTATGACAAAGTAGACAAAAAATACCTTACCACCCTCAAAAGTCTATATCATGACAAACTGACTACATGGCACGAGCAAAGGATCCTATCATGGGATGAGAGACAATTCCTTAAAAACGATACACCGACCACACCGACCCTGTATCTTCTACCCAAGATACATAAGAGCAATATTGACCCACCTGGGAGGCCCATAGTATCCTCCAAAAACAGTTTTATGGAGAATGCAAGTACAAATGTAGACTACTTTTTGTTCCCCTTTGTTAAGGACATGAAATCCTACATATGGGATACCACTGACTTTTGCATAAAATACAAGACATCAGAATGGGCGACAGGGAAAGGTTGGTATGTCTGGATGTAGAGGCACTCTACACGAGTATACGACATGAAGACGGGCTCAAAGCTTGTTGTTTCTTCCTAAAAAAACGCAAAGCAGAATACCTGCAACATACCAATATGTTACTTGTTATAATCTCTATGTGCCTCAAAGAAAATATATTTATGTTTGAGAATGTCCATTTTAAACAACTACAAGGCACTTCTATGGGCACTTGCTTCGCCCCCAGCTACGCCAACCTCATGGTTGGCTGGTGGGAGAAGCAGGTGCTCTGGAACGACCAAACTGATAAATGGGCCTACAATGTTTCAAAGTGGCTAAGATACAAGGATATAGACTTTCAAGATAGGTCGTGCACTGCGTAACTTCCTTACGATTTATAATTTTCTGTTGTGCTCCTGGGAATCACTCCCCACCAGGAGTGTGGATGCGAATGCTTAGGTTGCAGTTCTACTACATGTAGAGCTGTCTCCCTGGGTACTAGTCAGTTGCTGCTTTGAACCAGCTCAATTTCAAACAACCAAAAAAAGTTTCTTCACTTGGGTTTCTTGAATTCAATTATGTCTTTATTTGCTTATTTTATCCTTGATGTTGTATTCACATCTGATTTGAATTCAATCATTTGAATTTCTTATTAATTTAATCATCAATATTCGTCTTGCACATCACAATTATACCCAATGCATTTCGGCTTGCAACGCCTTCATCAGGGGATTATCTAAAAAACAAGCAATGCATATTGTTTACTTCGTGGGGTAATCCATGTTTGCATACCTATACCAATGCTATCGTTTTTCACAATGATATTAAAGTGTCTGTCTTTGTGTATGCGTCTATGTTGTATCTGGATGTATCTCTAACCTATGCAGTAGTCTTAGTACTCCTTTCAAATTACCTCTTTAGATGGTCAACTAATACGATTTCTCTCTTAGTGGTTCATATCCTTAAATTACTACATTAGCCTGTGATGTTAACATGGCTCATTGCGCTATCCCTTTTCTTTCAGCTGGATTGTATGCGTGGTTTGTTTCTGATTCGATGAATTGCTCCTGACCTATGTGCAATGTGGTTATCTTTCGCCCTGTAAACGTTGTTATGTGAAAAAGTTTGGCACTTTAACACTCCTTCATGTTTCGACGTTCGAGACATTAATGAACCACGCTCGTGAGTAAACGCTGTTTTGCACATTCTCAAATGTCCCCCTTTAA
Source organism: Lissotriton helveticus (assembly GCF_964261635.1). NCBI lineage: Eukaryota > Metazoa > Chordata > Amphibia > Caudata > Salamandridae > Lissotriton > Lissotriton helveticus. The sequence goes on from NC_136057.1 coordinate 664,196,756, forward strand.
TACCTGTTGCGCTGTTAGCTAAACTTGAATACTCGCTATTCCGAGTTACTTCAGTGCGAGTTTTACTCACCTATACACGGTTTTCCGTGGTTATTATTTCTCGTCCTTCCTCGCTCGGCGTTCGCGTGTGGGTTAAACGACTGAATCTTTGAAAGATATCATAAGGGTGAGACTAGTCTGTGATGCAATGAGGTTACCTTGTCTCATGACTACATACATTTAATACACTGCCTAGCATGACCATGATCTTAGAGGCTTTTACACAGGTCAAATTCATACTTATGAAAGGAACGCAAAAAGTTCATTACAGGTAATATGTAAATTCCACTCTTTCATTTAACCCATGCGGCTTTAATGAGTTCAAATAATATATCCAATGATTCTCTCTTTTGAGGAGGTTTTTTTTATTATCAGATCCTTATTTTTTCTGTACCACTTCCAATATGCATGCTCTCAATTGGCTTATGCGTAATGTGATTGCCCCTGATAATATTATGGCAATTGCTACAAACCCACTTCGCGTAAAACCGGTAATCGGATAACATGTGTCAGCAAATATTCCAACACTCAGTTTAAAACCATCATAAAAAGACATTGGGCCATATTGAAAGTGGAATCAGATTTCAACAATATATTGATTGCCGAACCCCTGTTTGCGTACACCAGAGCTAAGAATCTAGGTGAAATTCTGAAACAACCGATCGATAAAACACCGTCTGCAACATACAAAGGCACAGTACCATGTACAAATTGTAGCAATTGCCATAATATTATCAGGGGCAATCACATTACGCACCCGATGAAAGGCCATAAAATTCATTTGAAAGTAAACGCAACATGTGATACGACTAACATTATTTACATGTTAAAGTGCCCGTGTGGCTCAGTATATGTGGGACAAACAGAAAGGAAGTTGAAAACAAGATTGAATGAGCACAAAAGCAACATAAGGACAAAGATGCTGAAATCTACCATTACAGCCCACTTTTTAGATGCCAAAAATCATACAAGCAAATTGAGAGCATGTATATTGGAAGTGGTACAGAAAAAAGAAGGATCTGATAATAGAAAAAACCTCCTCAAAAGAGAGAATAATTGGATATATTATTTGAACTCATTAAAGCCGCATGGGTTAAATGAAAGAGTGGAATTTACATGTTACTTATAAAGAACTTTTTGCGTTCCTCTCATAAGTATGAATTTGACCTGTGTAAAAGCCTCTCAGATCATGGTCATGCTAGGCAGTGTATTAAATGTATGTAGTCATGAGACAAGGTAACCTCATTGCATCACAGACTAGTCTCACCCTTATGATATCTTTAGATGTATGCACATTTTCTCGTACATCCCAACACATTAGCCCGATAACAGGAGAATAATAAAGTTTTCTCTTTGCATTGAAGCGCGTAATAGAACACTATTCCTTTAACATTGAGAGAACAGCATCGCGCATGCGCGCAATCTAGAGTCAGAAGCAGTAGCGCGAGACGCGATTCAAAGATTCAGTCGTTTAACCCACACGCGAACGCCGAGCGAGGAAGGACGAGAAATAATAACCTCGGAGAACCGTGTATAGGTGAGTGAAACTAGCATTGAAGTAACTCGGAATAGCGAGTATTCAAGTTTAGCTAACAGCGCAACAGGTATTAAAGGGGGACATTTGAGAATGTGCAAAACAGCGTTTACTCACGAGAGTGGGTCATTAATGTCGTGAACCTCGAAACATGAAAGAGTGTTAAAGTGCCAAACTTTTTCACATAACGAAGTTTACAGCGCGAAAGGTAACAACATTGCACATAGGTCAGGAGCGATTCATCGAATCAGAAACAGACCACGCATACAATCCAGCTGAAAGAAAAGGGATAGTGCAATGAGCCATGTTAACATCACGGGCTAATGTAGTAATTTAAGGATATGAACTACTAAGAGAGAAATCTTATTAGTTGACCATCTAAAGAGGTAATTTGAAAGGAGTATTAAGACTACTCCATAGGTCAGAGATACAACAGATACAACATAGACGCATACACAAAGACAGACACTGTAATATCATTGTGAAAAACGATAGCATTGGTATAGGTATGCAAACATGGATTACCCCACGAAGTAAACAATATGCATTGCTTGTTTTTTAGGTAAACCCCTGATGAAGGTGTTGCACGCCGAAATGCATTGGGTATAATTGTGATGTGCAAGACGAATATTGATGATTAAATTAATAAGAAATTCGAATGATTGAATTCAAATCAGATGTGAATACATCAAGGATAAAATAAGCAAACAAAGACATAATTGAATTCAAGAAACCCAAGTGAAGAAACCTTTTTTGGTTGTTTGAAATTGAGCTGGTTCAAAGCAGCAACTGACTAGTACCCAGGGAGACAGCTCTACATGTAGTAGAACTGCAACCTAAGATACATGGCTGACATTTTCTCTGTGTGGAGGGAAACTGAGAAAGACCTAAATGATTTCATGATTTCATTGACTGTTTGAATTGTAATGATGTCAACCTCAGGTTTACAAGACACTATACCAAAGTTCTGTTGAATTTCTGGATCTGAAACTAACAGTAGAAAAAGGGAGGATTAGTACGAACATCTTCAGGAAAAGCACTGCAGGGAATTACATCCTTCATTTCACCAGTTCCCACCCCCCTAGCTTCAGGTGGGGCTTCCCCTACAGTGAATTCTTCAGAGCTAAACGTAACTGTAGCTCTGAGGAAACTTATACACTGGCTAAACAAGAAATGAAAATGAGGTTCAAAAATAGAGGGTACTCCAAGAAAGCTCTCCAGCAAGCTGAAAAGAGAGTTGAGACTCAGTGCAGAGAGGAAATACTAGAAGCAAGTAGAACCAAGGTTTCCAAAGAGTCGAGTGAGAAGCAGCCCACAAGATTTATCACTAAATTCTGCAGCCAATCAAACCAGATTCGTAACATCCTTAAAAACAGATGGGACATTCTTAGGCAAGACCCCATATTGCGCAATGAGATAGGATTAAGACCATCTGTCACATACGAAAGGAACACATCATTGAGGGACATATTGGTACAGAGCCATCTCCAGACTAAAGAAAATAATTGGCTCAAGCAAACCAATGGGTTCCGTAAATGGGGTAAATTGTAAGGCCTGTAGAAATAGTATCAATGTCACTGAGACCACCCTAGAAGAGACCAAAACGAAATGGAAGATACCGCAAGTTATAACATGCAACACTGAGTATGTAGTATATGCCATTGTCTGCCCCTGTGGCCTTTGGTATATAGGATCCACCACATTTGCAGTAAAAAAGTGGATCCTTGAGCACTGGCGCGCGATCACCAATGGTCATCTGAGCTACAGTACCCCGAGGCACTTTGCTAAGGAACATGGGCAAGACTGGAACAAAGCCAGATTTGTTGGACTGGACACAGTCAACCTCAATCCTAGAGGAGGCAATCGCATTGCCTACCTTCGCAAACATGAATCACGCTTTATCCTCTTAGCGGGCACCAAATTTCCGTATGGCCTAAACCAGGACGAGGAACTGTACAGTCATTTGTAAATACCTCAAGAACTACTGTAATGTTCTAGAATTTTGCCTAGCAGATGTCCCTTCCCTTACCCTCCACCATCACACCCCTTCCCTTGTTTCTAAGCGTCAACACTGCAGACCTTATGATCAGATGTAGATGTTCCGTTTAGTCACTGTCATTTCAAAGATGTTACGTGTGTAAATATTTGCCACGAATCGTGTATACTGTACATGTACTAATCGGTGTGTTTCTCCTTGTAGGAATGTGGTGACAAAACATTGCATATGAAATCACGTCTGAGTTACAGATATGAGCACCAGAGTCCTGGGCAGCAACCCTTCTCGCTCCAAGTCACTCCTAGCACAATAGGGTACTATACCCTCTCTACAAACGAGTTTCATTAGAAACACATGCACCTTGTCACTTGCGTAGTATGGCACACCAAGGGCACTAGACCCTTTAATAACACGGTTACGATCACTCATGCATAGTAATTCTGAAACGCATGGACACACAGCATTTAGACACATTGTGACAAAATTCAATGTACTATGTTGACATTTCACTCAACATCTACTAACCTACAACATGCCCCAAAACTGCAGTTATGATGTACCTATATGCACTAATTATTTGTATGCACTTATTCATTTTTTAGAAATGTGACGTATAAACATGTATCTATTATTTTTCTATGTCTATGACATTACAATCACATTGTACCTTTAAATACCATGTACTGTGGAGGCATGGGTCATGTGACCAAGACTACGGCTGTAGTCGTAACGCGTCGTCCCTAGCTGCCAGGAATAAACTTCACCTGCTAAATCAATCTGTGGCCTCGTTTGATATCTGTTCCATCGGATTTCTCTTTCTGGAATATATTTATATATATCTACATACATACGTATACATGTATATATAATATATAGACCATCAGAGACCTTTGGTGAAGAAATAGATAAGTGATTTTACAAACATGCAAAATAAGTTTATAAGATATACGTACTGCGAAGAAATAAAGTGTAAAGAATGAATAGATTTTAAAGTCTTTTTAAACCTAAAAAATCAATCACAGGAAAGGTGCTGGACACTGAAGGGGGCGCATTTACTATTATAACTCCATTTAGAACCGCCTCAGGAAAGGGGCTGGAAAGTGAAGGGGGGCAATTTACTATTAGAGCTAAAAACAAAGCCAACATAGTAAAGATGCAGCACAATAAAGAGATCACATTAATAATTTCAATTCTAAAACAGGCTAATTTGAAGAAGGTGTACGACACTATAGAGGACAAAAATGTAGTTACCAAAAACATGTTTTTACTGTGTTACTTCCAAACACAATTCTAAAATACCATATTTTCTATTTTTTTAAACTAGGAACACTACAATTGAAACAAATTTGACCCAAAGAGCCAAACATTAAAACTTAGGGGCTGATTACGAGTTTGGTGGGGACATCGCCAGGACCGCAGCGCCTGGGAGAACTACGCCAAGCTGGGCCTCCCGCATTAAAATATTACTGCAGGCCTGGTCGTGTTGCAGTGCCGCTGCCCCGGCAGCAGCATGTTTTGGCTCTAGGAGAGAAGCCAATGCTGACTGCACTGCTGCACTTCCAGCAAGTCGAGTGCACTGTTGCCACGCACATTGTTGTGCATTTTTAAACAGTGCGCGCATCCACATGGGTGGCATAGAGTGGCACAACTTGTGTCCCGGTCACGAGCCACATGGGATTGTTGGCCCTGGGGCCCTTTTCTGTGGCCCTTTATCTGCCTTTCCGCTGACCTTTGCCATGTAAAGGTCTGCAGAAAGGCAGGTTGTAATAATCACAGCAAACAGGATGCTGACACCGCCACTATTGATGGCCGCTGTCCACAATGCTGCTGCCGTGGGACCAGAGATCTTGGCGGTGGTGGCTTTGTAAATCCGGGGCTGAGACTGCCAGGGTAGCGGTGTCAGACCACTAAATGACAACAGCGGTCTCTGGACCGCCAAAGTCGTAATAAGGCCTTGAGCCCTTTAATCAAGGCTAATCTAGTCGATTTTCATTACAGAGTTTTCTAAATATTACAATTTCTTATTCTTTATCCTGCATGCATTAACGTATTATTTCTCAAAAGGTTTATTAAAGTAGTATGGGGCAAAACATACCTTTATTTATTTCCGCCTATAACTTTCAAAACTTGCTAAAGGTGAATAGCTGCACTCTAATAGCAGAGTAATTCATCATTCAGACCCTGGCACAAAGGTAAATATCTGTAAAACTGTATTTTCACCTACCATTAGAAAAAGAAAATCTTCTTTAGACAAGGTATAGCTACATCAAATCCTTTGTTGAAGCAGGTTTTAAAAAAAGAAAAGAGTGGAAACAAAATAGAATTAACAAAGGTCAATTACTTTATCATCTCAAAAAGAACCACAGGTCAACTAAAAAATATTCCTTAAGTCTATTTTTTTCCTATCGTCTAGATCAAAACCACCACATCAATAAATCTGAAAAGAAACCCAACTGATCAAGCAGAACAAAATTCTCAATACACCACAATAGTCAAAGCCACAAACGTAAGTAAATTAAGATTCAGTCTACTAATAACCAATTCTAATTTTTAAAACAGAAAAAAGCAGCCTTTTAATTCAGTTTCTCTAATTATAAATCAAAATATTAACTTTTGTAACATTTCTTTATGACGCTTTTAAGAAAATCAACATTTCTAATCTCTTTCTACAGGATGAAAGAGAACAAAGCAAAACAATGTATAAACATTTTTCCAAGAACATCGCAAATTATTTTTTTACCTTTCAGATAATCAAGACATAGAAAAAGTACAGCAGGTAGAATATTTCAAATCTAAAAGAAGAAAAAGACAGCTTTACTATAAAGATGGATTTACTGATCCCACAGGTCACTGGAGGTGTGTGGACTACTTCTCAGCCCATTGCAAAGGCAGAGCTATTACTCTTTGGGATATTGATGTGAGAACAAGAAAGCATAACCATTCTGCCTCTGTAACCGAGTTGAAGGTAAGAGAAAAAGTACAGCACATAAAGTCACTTGCTGCCACCTCAAAGGAACCCTGTTGGTCTGTATTTTTATTTTATTTTTATTTATTTATTTTGTATAACGCAAACAGCTACCCAACAAAGGGTTTCCCGGCGCTTATGATTCAGTGAAGGGTAATTGGACAGCTGACCTAGACGTTGAACAGCCAGGTTTTTATGGCTTTTCTAAATCTGATGTAATTAACCTCTGAGCGCAGAGCTTGTGGCATGGAGTTCCACAGGGAGGGACCAAGGTATGCGAAGGATCTGCCTCCCATGCGTGATAGTCTTATTTTGGGCACAACAAATTTATTCGCTGTTGCAGATCTTAGAGTCCTAGATGGAAGGTAACATTGTTACAGACTTCGTAGGTATTTTGGAGCTTTATTTGTTGAGATTTTATGCATGAAGCATAATGATTTGAATTTGATTCTGTTCTCAATTTTTAACCAGTGCAATTCACGTATGAGTTTGGTAGTGGGTGCATGGATAGGAATTTTACCTAACAGTCTTGCAGCTGCATTCTGCACAGTTTGTAGTTTGCGGACTGTGGCCTTGTTGGATCCTAAGTATAACACATTGGCGTAGTCTAATCTTGATGTTATTAGGGCGTTAATGACAGTTCTTTTAGTATGATCCGGTAGCATCCAGCAGATTTTCTTTAGCCACTTCAGGATGACGAAGCAGGTGGCTGATGTTTTGATGGCCTGCTGGTGCATACTAAGTGTGTCATCAACAACAAAGCCTAGGTTACGAGCCTGGTTAGTTGGAATTGGAGGAGAGCCCATTTCCGGTGGCCAGTGTTGGGGTCCCCAAAGTTCTTTATTTTTTCCCAGGATTATAAGTTCGGTTTTTTCACCGTTTAATTTCAAGAAGTTTTTTTTCATCCATTCAGCGATTTTCGTAAGTCCTGCTCTTAAAGTAGAAGGATCATTATTGCCTGTTGGTGGAAGGGAAAAGAGAAGCTGAGAATCATCAGCATAGGAGAACATTATCAGTCCAGTTTCCTTAGCTATTTTAGCAAGAGGGCTCATGTATAAATTAAAAAGTAGTGGACTTAAAATTGAGCCTTGTGGGACTCCATGTTTGAAGGTATGGATATCAGAGCACACAGAATTAGAGAAGATTTGAAATGTTCTGTTTTCGAGTAAGGATGTGATCCAATTTAGAGCAGGGCCACAGATGCCTATTGAGCGAAGAGTTTTTATTAGTACCGCATGTGAAACAGTGTCAAATGCGGCACTGAGGTCTAACAGCACCAGTGCCACTGTTTCACCTTTATCTATCATTGAACGAATGTTTTCTGTTACACCTAGGAGGGTGGTTTCTGTTGAAAAACCTGCTTGGAAGCCGGATTGATGGGGAGGTAACAGATCATGTGTCATTATATAATTTGAAAGACAACGGTGGACATGCTTTTCTAGAATTTTGGCAAAAATGGGTAGGAGAGATATTGGTCGGAAGTTTGCGGGTACCTTCGGGTCAGCATCAGCTTTTTTTAGAAGGGGATGGATCATCGCATGTTTCCACTCCTGAGGAACACATTCTTCTTGCAAGGAGTTATTTAAAAGATCTGTAATGGTGGATAAAGCTTTCCTACTAAGTAATTTTAAGATGTTTTTTAATTTTAAGAAAGAGCCGGCCTTGGTGAGGTTGTCCTCAAATGGTTCTCCTCCTTCCTCCACAACCGCACACAAAAAATAAAAAATAAAAACTTTACCTCCGACCTCCAACAAGTCAACAGGGGAGTCCCTCAAGGCTCGGTGCTTTCACCGCAACTCTTTAATATCTACATGGAACCTCTTTCCAAACTACTCAGAAAAGCCAACATTCACTTCCATCTTCCATCTGTATGCAGATGATACCCAGATCTATCTGGAAACAACCTCTCTCAAAGACATACAAAGACTCAATGATGTCTTGAAAGATGTCCAACGTTGGCTCACAAGCAATCACTTAAAACTTAACCCTGACAAGACAGAGACACTCCTCATCTCAAATAAGGAAGACAACCCACAAATTGCCGAGTGGTTAAAAGCCATTGATGCACTTAATGGAAATCTGATTCTAGGCATTACTCTCGATCCAAAACTGAATATGACGAGACACATCAAGAATTCGGCCAAAAACGCGTTCCTTAGCCTAGGACTACTGAACAAATTAAAACCCTACATTCCGCCCAATGACCTCAAACAGGCCACCCAATCTCTGGTTCTGTCAAGACTGGACTATGGGAACGCAGTCCTCTCAGGAATTCCAAAATCACACCTGGCTCCCATCAAAACAACGCTACATGCGGCTGCTAGAATGATCACCGGTATCAAGAAATATGATCATATCTCCCCCGCACTCAAGGAACTGAAATGGCTCCCAGCAGAAATGCGGATTAGCTTCAGAACAGCTTGCCTCACCCATAAAGCCCTTCACACCGGCAAACCAGATTACCTGGCAAAAAAACTCATAAAAGCAGGTCAGTCCAGGAACCTAAGAAGCTCTAACTCCCTTCTACTCATCCCAGCTAAGACCAGAAAGAAAAAAACTGCTGACCGATCTTTCACTGGAAGCGCTCCCAGAATCTGGAATGCCATCCCCCCGCATATCAGAATCATTCCCTCTTATGTAGAATTCAAACGCCAACTCAAAGACCTGTTCCTCAACCGCTCCTTTGGAAATGGATAGTGGGGAGCAATTAACAATGATCGAGCTCCGCTCCAGCTCTAAGACTCTGAAGATCCTTGAAAATGTCATTTACTTCAATGTGTTGCTCTTTCATTATTTTTTTTTTTTTCGCTCCTCTGTGGATATGTCTCCCCTCTATTCTTTATCTGTTGATTATCTGTGCTGTACCTACTGTAAAGCGCTCTGATACCCTGGGGTCTGGCTAGCGCTATAGAAAACTTCTTAAAATAAAATAAATAAAGATGGGGCAAGGTAGAGGGTCATTTGGTGATCCAGATTTTATTGTGCTTAGAAGTTCGGTGACAGTCTCAACATTGAGTGTTGGCCAAGCACTCAGTGTGGGGGTGGAAGTTTTATCCAAAAGGGTAGCAAAAATGGTCTCTTCAGTGCATAATCTGTTAGGATCATTACCGTCATAATGATCTTCTTCATGATTGTTCTGATTAAGTTGGATGGCCTGATAAATTTTATCAACTTTGTCGACAAAGAATGTGGCAAGTTGATTGCATTGAGTTTTATTTAAATCAGGTGGAATTGGTGAGGTATTTGAGCCGGCTAGCTCTTTAACTGTTTTAAAAAGCGTTTTAGCTTGATTTAAGGCTGCAGTGATTTTAGTGCAAACAAAATTAGCTTTTGCTCTGCTGCACAACTTTTGGTATTGAGTTAATTGATTTTTGTAATCATTTTTAGCTTCAATGGAGTAGGACTTCCTCCATTGACGTTCAGCGTTCTTACATTTTGTTTTTTCATGCTTTAGAGAATCATTGAACCACGGTGCGGGTGGGCATTGGTTTATGCCTTTTAGCTTGGTCTTAGGGAGGCAAGAGTCAATGGCTGTTAAGAGCCATGATTGGATAGAAACTGATAGATTTTGTACTCCTGAATTGGTGCATGGAGTTGTGTCTTCTAGCAGGGTATTGAGAATATTAATATCGAGTTTTTTCCATTTTCTCACCGTGGAGGGTTGAGCCGTAAGAGCGTTATTGGAAGTTGGCATTTGAAAAGAGAATTTGATAGGAAAATGGTCTGACCAAGGAATAGGTAGAGCTGGAAATGTGTTTAAATTATGAATATTTGAAAAGATTGGGTCCAGTAAATGACCTGCAGTATGAGTAGGGCCCGAGTTTTTGAGACTTAAATTGAGGGACATAAAGTCATCAATAAGTTCAGTAGCCTTAGTACAGTGCTCATTGTCCAGATGAAGATTCAGATCACCAATGACTGTAAAATTAGTAGTATTCATAATAAAAGGGCCTAAAAGCTCTGAAATGTTATTTAGCCAATTTGATGCAGCACCCTGGACATGGAAGGTTTATAAACTCACAGGTATAGATTTTTTTAAAAATAATTGCTATGCCTCCTCCGGTTTTGTTTATCCTGTCAAGGCGTATAATCGCATATGAGTCTGGGAGAGCCGTGGCCATATCCGGTCCAGAGCTTGCATGAAGCCATGTTTCAGTAATGAACAATGCGTCAGGTGCTTCGTCCAGCAAGAAATTAAAAATTTCAGTTTTATGTCTGGGCAAAGAACGACGGTTCAAACTGAAAAAGGTGAATAATTTAGAGTTAGAATTAGCGCATGCAGCATTAGTTTGGGTCTCAAGCTGTTTAATGCTAACACCATTCGTTTCCAGTGAACAACCGTGACAGATGTTATGATTTCTGTTTAAGTCTAAAAGACAACAGCCTGGTTGTTTGGATGTTCTTAAAGCTAAAAGCTGGTCTGCACTATATTGTATATAAGGGGAAGCAGTAGTGTCGCAAGTTGTCTGGTTGCTGACACATACCGGTGAATTTAGCTGGGGAGTAGGAGTCATGGCCACTGGGCGCGTCCTAGGCGCGGACGGGCGCAGACGGGCTGACTCAGGCGTGTCTCCGGCGCTGATGTAGGTGCGTCCACTATTCGCGTCCGCTATCGCGGAGATTTTCCGTTTCCTTAAGTAGTGGTGGCTAGAGCGCTGTTAGGCTCACGCCCCTACCCAAGATGTCTGCCGTTTTCTGAGACCTTACAGGCGAATAGAACGGTATTCAGCCCGAAAATCGGCTGTCACCGACTATGTGCAGGCTCACGTTGTGTCAAATGCAATAATTATGCTAGTGCAAACAAGGTAGGTAATTTAAAACACGCCATCTAAAAAGTGCTTGTTTTCAGCAATTATCACAGATGAACGTGCAGTACAACTACCTCTCGGCTATTTCGCCTCAAGAGGGGTCCAAATGTTTTAAACACACAAAGAATCGAAGGTGGCTGAGAACAGGCCCTTGCATTTTGCATATAGTAAGCCCACAATACCACATTTGAGAAGAATAGAGCAATGACAAAACCAGATGAGTGATCCGCAACTAAGAACCACTCAAAAATATTCCGATATTAAAATGCCCCTTGAACTTACAGAATCCTTTAACTATGAACCTCTCCTTCTTTCTGATAATAAACACCATCAGAAATGAGTAGTAATCTTTACAACCATATGTTCACTGTAGATTTTGATGATGGATGGTGCATTTAAGTCCACCCTCCATCCTTTTGCCAGAATCTACAGTTTATATGCTCACATAAATAACACTACTGTACCATTAAGTTATGGTTTACTACCAAGCAATCTTCATCATAAGCAACATTTTTATCAATAAAATAAAATCTAAAACTTTACGCAAAATTCCTAGGATAATACCAATTGACCTTGAGCTGCTAATGATAAATTCTATTACTAAGATTTATTTTTCCTAGGCATACTGGAAACAAATCGAAAAAAACCTTCTTAGCTGTGAACTACATATCTAGGGGCTGATTACGATGTCGTTCAGAAAGGCTCTGGATGTGATTCATTATTCCCTTGTTTCCAAACAAATCATACACATTTCCCAACAACTGATTACTATTCCCGGAAACTGTTCGGGCAGTCCGAATCAAATCCGAAAGGCGTTCGAACAGTCTGAGTCTTTGGAGCCGAAACGTACAGCTCTATGAGCAAAGTTTCTGAACAAGCGATTATGATGACCGGTTCAGACAGCCGTTCTGATTTGGTCTGCCCGTCACTAAACGGATGTCGTAATTTGCATTTGTGGGCCCATTGTAGGCCCCCTTCACCTGGAGGCAAAGGGGAACCCAAGGGACCCTTCTTCCCAACCGTGTAAAAGATGGCAGGCATCATGGGGTGCCTGCCACAGGCTGCGAGGTTTTCCTCAACCACCCCTTTTTTCAATGGGAGCCTGTGTTCTCGTTAGGAGCACAGGCTTCCATTGAAGTCAATGAGAGTACGACCGAACGATACTGGGAAGCATCATAATCGGTCGTAGAACTCGATTTGTATGGAAACGATTCAGAGAACGATTCGTTCAGAACAGTTTCTAAACAACATCGTTATCGGCCCTCTTGTAGTAAACTACAATTTGAGCTAAGGAAATTAACAGCTTTAAACTTTGTACCTCCTGAATATTTGGATCACTTCTAATGGGTGGGAATATTTTCCTCAAAATATGGAGATATTGGCACAACTTTTAAATTACTTTGAAGGCAGGTCAGGTCCCAGGAAGAAAGTACGATTGCCAGTTGAATGGTAGAACTGCTGCTTGACCTGCTTAGAGGGAGTCCAAAGACAAATAATGCCATTGAGAGTTGGATTAATTATTTTAACTGTTCCTTCTGTAGATCTCACCCCAACCATTTCCTGGACATTTTGTAAAAAGGAAAAATGTTTTCAGGAAATGGGACATGTGCAATCATTGACAGGTAGTCTGAATCTTCAGAGTTCCAAAAGAAGTACAAAAATGTCTGAAATCATTGACAGGCAGTCTGAATCCTCAGAGTTCCAAAAGAAGCAAAAAAGTGTCTGAAAGACTATTGGGCAAAATAAAACAGTTTTTAATGTTGGGAGCTTCAGACTATCTTGACACTATTGTGTACATCTTGTTTTTTATTAACACTAATAAGCAAAAAGCACTACATTCCTGTTTTGAAAAAATTCTAGAAATTGATTGGAATTTTAAAATTGTTTTCAATGTAATACATTTATCACATCTTACGTGGTGCTGTCTTCTTTCTTCAACTCTTGGTTGTCCACTCACAAAGTGTCTCTGGCAATTCAACAATCCATAAAGGTCTGAAAACGTGGCTAAAGTTGATTTTTTTTAAAAATCGGAATTGAAATGGAATGATTTAAAAATCCATTTCCTCTACAGTATTCCATTTGCCATTTGCTCCCCTTCCTCATCTGCACCATTTTTAACAAAAGAAAAACATGTAAGAAAAAAAATGTCATAATGCAATCTACTTTGTTCAAAGACATCTCTATAAAATAGTGTTATCAACGTCCAAACATGCCTAAAAATTATGAATGTTTTTAAAAAACATAATCTTAAAATACAACTAATATAATACAGTGATTCTGTCTTCTTTCTTCTTAATCTCTGTCATCTTCTTTAAAATATATAAATCCTATAAAAACCTAACCAAAAGAAAAATAAGATTTCATTGTTTGTGTTTAAAAAAGACATACTTTTCAGAATATTTTCTATTTGTTTAAAAAATGATGACTGGCTCATTATGTACACATGAACACAATCTGTATGGGGATTTAAAACTTGTTGAAACAAACAATCTATACAATAGCATTTTACTTAACATCCAGCTGCCTCCTTACCCCTTTCCTTAGAATAAAATTACAAATCTATATGCTGTTTTAAATAAACTATATTGTTTGTACTTGACCACAGCTTCTACCTGAGTCCATTCTTGACTGTGAGACCAACTGTAGTAACTGAAGCACAACTAAGAACGTCAACCTGAAGTAAAAGCAAATAAAGCACAATGTCTCCATTATAAATCAATTGGAAATTGTTTTAGTATTGTTGTTTACATATTAATTAGTGTTCAAATAAATGCTTATATATTTTCTAAATATAAGATGTTATTTTTGTAAAAGTTTTTATTTAACTTTTAAAATACTTTATTGTATTAAATAAAACATTTATTAAGCAATCAATTGTATTTATTTCTATATTTTTAAATGTCTATTACTAATTATTTGTATTTTATATTTTAAATGTATCAACTAATAATTTTTTTAATTAATGAAATCACTTACCATTTTTGCTGTATATTTATAACTTAATTTATAATTTTTTGATATATTAAAAGTATTAGTACTCAGGTATACCCACTAATACCTGAATACTTATACGTTTTCCCACCCATTACCCCTATATCCATTATATCCCATTCAGAAATTATTATTATTTTTCTGTCTACCGAATAGCTCCTGAGGCGGAAGCCGGGAGGATCGCTTAGCGCATCTTTTAAAATCCTGTATATTGTGTTTCAATTGTTTTTACCTGTTTGCTGCACTTCGCTCTGGGCACTCCCCCTCCCTTGAAGCGCCAGTAACCACTCCACGCAGCCGACGTGATCGCTGCCGCGGACACTTCCTCATTCCCGCCGCCATTATCCTGCTAACGAGGCCACGCCCACTAGCCTGAGGCCACGCCCACCGGTAACATATAAGTCACACTTTTCTCAAAGCTTGCATTCTGTCTACCGAATAGCTCCTGAGGCGGAAGCCGGGAGGATCGCTTAGCGCATCTTTTAAAATTCTGTATATTGTGTTTCAATTGTTTTTACCTGTTTGCTGCACTTTGCTCTGGGCACTCCCCCTCCCTTGAAGCGCCAGTAACCACTCCACGCAGCCGACGTGAACGCTGCCGCGGACACTTCCTCATTCCCGCCGCCATTAGCCTGCTAACGAGGCCACAATGATTCAGAAAAGGGGGTGGTGATGAACAGAGTGCCTGAATTAAGCAGACCACTCTTACCCAGTCCAAAGATCAGGGCTTGATCCATCACCGTTTTTTTGCTCACTGCACCATCCCAGCTCAGAACTTGGCTATATGCAAATTAGTCTGTTCCTGTCCCAGTGCATGATGGGAACAGGGCAAACCAAACTACCAAGCCAATTCTTATACTGGGAAGGAAACAAGCTTCCGGGGACCGGTTTCTGCCATTTCAGGCGTCGTCGGCCCGGCTTGCTTCAATCCTGATGGTGCAATGAGCAAGGGACTCACATCTGAGTATACCCTTCCACGCTTATGGTGGACAAAATGATTCAGAAAAGGGGGTGGTGATGAACAGAGTGCCTGAATTAAGCAGACCACTCTTACCCAGTCCAAAGATCAGGGCTTGATCCATCACCGTTTTTTAGCTCACTGCACCATCCCAGCTCAGAACTTGGCTATATGCAAATTAGTCTGTTCCTGTCCCAGTGCATGATGGGAACAGGGCAAACCAAACTACCAAGCCAATTCTTATACTGGGAAGGAAACAAGCTTCCGGGGACCGGTTTCTGCCATTTCAGGCGTCGTCGGCCCGGCTTGCTTGAATCCTGATGGTGCAATGAGCAAGGGACTCACATCTGAGTATACCCTTCCACGCTTATGGTGGACAAAATGATTCAGATCAGATTCAGATTTGCATATAGCCAGGTTCTGAACTGGGATGGTGCAGTGAGCTAAAAAACGGTGGTGGATCAAGCCCTGATCTGTTGACTGGGTAGGAGTGTTCTGATTAACTCAGATACTCTGTCCATCACCACCCCCTTTTTGAAATTATTTTGGCCACCATGAGTGTGGAAGGGTATGCTCAGACATGAGTCCCTTGCTCACTGAAGCATCAGGATTCAAGCCAGCAGGGCTGAAGACGGCTGTAATGCCAGAAACCGGTCCCCGGAAGCTTGTTTCCTTTCCAGTGAAGAATTGGCTTGGTAGTTTGGTCTGCCCTGTTCCCATGATGCACTGGGCCAGGGACAGACTAATTTGCATATAGCCAGGTTCTGAACTGGGATGGTGCAGTGAGCTAAAAAACGGTGGTGGATCAAGCCCTGATCTGTTGACTGGGTAGGAGTGTTCTGATTAACTCAGATACTCTGTCCATCACCACCCCCTTTTTGAAATTATTTTGGCCACCATGAGTGTGGAAGGGTATGCTCAGACATGAGTCCCTTGCTCACTGCACCATCAGGATTCAAGCAAGCCGGGCCGAAGACGGCTGTAATGCCAGAAACCGGTCCCCGGAAGCTTGTTTCCTTTCCAGTGAAGAATTGGCTTGGTAGTTTGGTCTGCCCTGTTCCCATGATGCACTGGGCTAGGGACAGACTAATTTGCATATAGCCAGGTTCTGAACTGGGATGGTGCAGTGAGCTAAAAAACGGTGGTGGATCAAGCCCTGATCTGTTGACTGGGTAGGAGTGTTCTGATTAACTCAGATACTCTGTCCATCACCACCCCCTTTTTGAAATTATTTTGGCCACCATGAGTGTGGAAGGGTATGCTCAGACATGAGTCCCTTGCTCACTGCACCATCAGGATTCAAGCAAGCCGGGCCGAAGACGGCTGTAATGCCAGAAACCGGTCCCCGGAAGCTTGTTTCCTTTCCAGTGAAGAATTGGCTTGGTAGTTTGGTCTGCCCTGTTCCCATGATGCACTGGGCCAGGGACAGACTAATTTGCATATAGCCAGGTTCTGAACTGGGATGGTGCAGTGAGCTAAAAAACGGTGGTGGATCAAGCCCTGATCTGTTGACTGGGTAGGAGTGTTCTGATTAACTCAGATACTCTGTCCATCACCACCCCCTTTTTGAAATTATTTTGGCCACCATGAGTGTGGAAGGGTATGCTCAGACATGAGTCCCTTGCTCACTGCACCATCAGGATTCAAGCAAGCCGGGCCGAAGACGGCTGTAATGCCAGAAACCGGTCCCCGGAAGCTTGTTTCCTTTCCAGTGAAGAATTGGCTTGCTAGTTTGGTCTGCCCTGTTCCCATGATGCACTGGGCCAGGGACAGACTAATTTGCATATAGCCAGGTTCTGAACTGGGATGGTGCAGTGAGCTAAAAAACGGTGGTGGATCAAGCCCTGATCTGTTGACTGGGTAGGAGTGTTCTGGTTAACTCAGATACTCTGTCCATCACCACCCCCTTTTTGAAATTATTTTGACCACCATGAGTGTGGAAGGGTATGCTCAGACATGAGTCCCTTGCTCACTGCACCATCAGGATTCAAGCAAACCGGGCCGAAGACGGCTGTAATGCCAGAAACCGGTCCCCGGAAGCTTGTTTCCGTTCCAGTGAAGAATTGGCTTGGTAGTTTGGTCTGCCCTGTTCCCATGATGCACTGGGCCAGGGACAGACTAATTTGCATATAGCCAGGTTCTGAACTGGGATGGTGCAGTGAGCTAAAAAACGGTGGTGGATCAAGCCCTGAGCTGTTGACTGGGTAGGAGTGTTCTGATTAACTCAGATACTCTGTCCATCACCACCCCCTTTTTGAAATTGCTAACGAGGCCACGCCCACTAGCCTGAGGCCACGCCCACCGGTAACATATAAGTCAAACTTTTCTCAAAGTTTGCATTCTGTCTACAGAATAGCTCCTGAGGCGGAAGCCGGGAGGATCGCTTAGCGCATCTTTTATAATCCTGTATATTGTGTTTCAATTGTTTTTACCTGTTTGCTGCACTTCGCTCTGGGCACTCCCCCTCCCTTGAAGCGCCAGTAACCACTCCACGCAGCTGACGTGAACGCTGCCGCGGACACTTCCTCATTCCCGCCGCCATTAGCCTCCTAACGTGGCCACGCCCACTAGCCTGAGGCCACGCCCACCGGTAACATATAAGTCGCACTTTTCTCAAAGCTCGCATTCTGTCTACCGAATAGCTCCTGAGGCGGAAGCCGGGAGGATCGCTTAGCGCATCTTTTAAAATCCTGTATATTGTGTTTCAATTGTTTTTACCTGTTTGCTGCACTTCGCTCTGGGCACTCCCCCTCCCTTGAAGCGCCAGTAACCACTCCACGCAGCCGACGTGAACGCTGCCGCGGACACTTCCTCATTCCCGCCGCCATTAGCCTGCTAACGAGGCCACGCCCACTAGCCTGAGGCCACGCACACTGGTAACATATAAGTCGCACTTTTCTCAAAGCTTGCATTCTGTCTACCGAATAGCTCCTGAGGCGGAAGCCGGGAGGATCGCTTAGCGCATCTTTTAAAATCCTGTATATTGTGTTCCAATTGTTTTTACCTGTTTGCTGCACTTCGCTCTGGGCACTCCCCCTCCCTTGAAGCGCCAGTAACCACTCCACGCAGCCGACTTGAACACTGCCGCAGACACTTCCTCATTCCCGCCGCCATTAGCCTGCTAACGAGGCCACGCCCACTAGCCTAAGGCCACGCCCACCGGTAACATATAAGTCGCACTTTTCTCAAAGCTCGCATTCTGTCTACCGAATAGCTCCTGAGGCGGAAGCCGGGAGGATCGCTTAGCGCATCTTTTAAAATCCTGTATATTGTGTTTCAATTGTTTTTACCTGTTTGCTGCACTTCGCTCTGGGCACTTCCCCTCCCTTGAAGCGCCAGTAACCACTCCACGCAGCCGACGTGAACGCTGCCGCGGACACTTCCTCATTCCCGCCGCCATTAGCCTGCTAACGAGGCCACGCCCAGGTGACCACAGAACTGTTTCTGACCACCCTACATTCAGTGAAGAGTGGGGCCCCCTCAGATCCAGCTCCTATGAGCAAACTAAAATTGGTCGCCTCCACTGTAGCCCCCCCCTTCACTAACCTTATTAATTCGTCTTTTACCCTTGGCATCATGCCAATGCACTGGAAAAAAGCCCTAGTCCGGGCACTTCTCAAAAAACCCACCTCGATCCCACTGACTTGTCTAACTTTAGACCTATCTCTCTCCTCCCGGCCATTAGCAAAGTGGCCGAGAAAATCGTCAACCACCAACTATCCCTTTTCCTGGAATCCAACAACCTCCTGCGACATTCCCAGACAGGGTTTAGACCAGGACAGGGAACAGACACCGCACTTCTAGCCGTGGTCGAGGAGGCAAGAACCATCATCGACGCGGGAGGATCAGTGGCAGTGATCCTCCTAGATCTGAGTGCCGCCTTCGACACGGTGGACCATGCCATCCTTATACACCGTCTCAGCTCCGGCACCGCCCTGTCCTGGAACAAATCCTTCCTGGAAGGCAGAACCTTTCAGGTGGCTGACGGCACAGTTAACTCGTGTGCTCTTCCTCTCCAGTGTGGGGTCCCCCAGGGCTCCTCCCTGAGCCCCACACTTTTCAACGTATACATGTCTCCCCTGGAAGACATCGTAACTCCATTCGGCATAAAAACAGTTATGTACGCCGACGATACCCAGCTGGTAGTCTCCATAAACCAGTCGACCAAAAGTCTGGACAACTTGTCAGCATGCCTCCAGGACATCTTTCAATGGATGTGCGAATCGCGCCTGAAACTAAACGGAGAGAAATCCGAGATGCTTCTTCTAGGAAACCCTCGCAGACTCCCCCATCCCTCTCCTGGCCACCCTGCATGGGATCACCCCCCACCCCCAAGTCCGAAGTCAAAAGCCTAGGTATCTGGTTGGACCAAGACCTTAATTTTAAAGTCCAGGCCAGAAAAACCGCTGGCACATGCTTCGGTCTTATTAAGACAGCACGAAAAATCCTTCACTTGATCCCCTTTCAATCCAGGAAACTACTCATGCAGGGGCTAGTTAATTCTAGACTGGACTACGGAAATGCCCTTTATCTAAGGGCGCCCGCATCAGTCATCAACAGACTGCAATGCGCCCAAAACGCCGCCGCCAGACTCCTGACCGGGACCAAACCTAGATGCTCTGCCAAACCAGCCCTCAGATCCCTACACTGGCTCCCGATTGTGGAAAGGATCACCTTTAAGACCCTCTGCATCTCACACAAAATACTACAAGGCAGAGGCCCGCCTATTCTGAGATCTCTTGTCAAACCTCATCACTCGAACAGACAACTCAGATCAGACTCCCTCTCCCTGGTCAGCGTCCCCAAAATAAGAAAGGACCGCTCTGGGGGGGGCGACTGTTTTCTTATAATGCTCCTAAGTTGTGGAACTCCCTCCCTCTCTCCATCCGAAGTGAACACAACCTACTAGCCTTTCGCAGGCAACTAAAAACATGGCTCTTCCCATAACTCCTCTCTATGACTTCCCCTTCTGAAAGCTTCAGGTTGACTCCCAGCGCTGGGACGCCCCAGGGTAGCTACGCGCTTTACAAATCTGCATTCAAATTCAAATTCAAAAATTCAAATTATTTTTCTTATTGTAGACAAATATAAATTGTATTTATTTATATACATTTATTTAAATTAATTTCAAGCTATTTAAATTAATACCTGTTTATTAATGCACTTCCTCACCCATTACCGCAGATCCCTCAATTCCTGCTCCTAAAAAATATTTAGCAAGTTTAAAACAGATATACTTTGTAAGGATACCAATTAACATTTAATTTAAAATCACTTAAATTCCAATAAATTGAATCAAAAATTAATTCACTCTAAAAAACTATTTGATAACACAATTGTCTATACTTATCATAATGTGTCGTAAAGGATGTGTGGTAATGACCGATAAGTGGTAAAGGATAAATTGACTTGAAAATATTTTCCTTGATGACTTAATCTCAATACTTCCAGTAGTCCAACCTCACAGAAAATGAAGAAAAAGTGCTACCCTTCTCATGTTTTGCTCAGTGTCCCCACTCCCAAATCATCTATAGTCAGTGAGCTTAACATGCATTTTTGAAAAGCTACCATATCCATTAACTTGCATCATGGTAATAATTTACATTAATAAAAATCCATCTATATTTTTCTGGTTTAAACTATGGCAGAGATTTATGGCAGGACTGTGTCTCCATCAAGGTATTTTAGATGACCAACTAGAACTCCACCAACAATGGAAGATGCTGACCAAATGATCAAACATGAACCAATTTTGGGAGATACAACGTCTGAAACAGAATGGATGGTTAGCACCAAGGGGTGACAACATACGATGCAATATGCAGTCTGCAATAGTTTAATTTATTTAATGGTTTTATCTTGTTGACTACATTTAAACTAACTTAATACCTCCCACCTTACAGGCCTACTGCATGCATTGTGAAATAATAAATGAAAACATTATTTGCCACGATTACCTTGCAAAAGCTAATTCCCATTTTTCTTTAATCTTCTAAATGAACAAAAAATAATTTTCTCCTGGAGAAACCCTTTCCCTGCAGAGCACATCTGTTAGTATCTCACAGGACTTCCTTTATAGGTATTGCATTCAACATAACTATTTATGACTGTTTTGATATTGTTAGGTCAATTAAAAGTATTGTAAATTGATAACATTGTATGAATTACAAAAAGTGGCACTGAATGAAAATAGTAATGCTCACCCGATTACCTTTGTTTGGAAAGGAGATGTGACTCTAATATTGTTTGGTCAAGAAAAAACATATAACTCTGCTAAGGAGGCTTTAGAAGGTGATGAGTATTGTTGAGCATATAATTAAACTCTGAATTGTGGTAGTGAAATAAGCTAAACTGAAAAAAGCCTCATATTTTCTTTTCTTCTGGAGCACACTTAATTGACCTGGAAGTGATCCCAATTAGAGTGTCACTGGAGAGTGTGGGTGTCAACAGCAGAAAATAGATTATCGGCTGTCATTACTTGATGACAGGCATACTATCTGATTTTTTTGTATTTGGTATTGAAAAATGGACAAGCAGTTCCCTGTCCCTTATGTTTGGACAGCAATCTATGGTTGGACACATGTGGATGCATATGGATGTGCATCCACATATCTTTTCAATATATTTAATGGGCTGTACCATATCTTTTCTCTTCCCATACTATTGATCTGGACTTGATAGGTGTTTTAGTGCTGTGTGCGCCTTACCAACACCAACCATGCTTTTCAAACAATGCTACTATTGTTTATGAACTACCGGGGAATTAAAAAGCTGTGCCCACAAAAGTTCTGATTCTAGGTCATCCTTGTATCACAAAAACATAATTATAACAGTATTAAATTGGACTCGATGTGGACAATATAGGGCTTGATTATGAGGTCAGTCTGAGTTGACTCCGCCAGACACGGTCGCTGTCTCTGGACTGACCGACCTCCAGTCAGCGGTTCCGTCATTGCAATTACAATGCGACTGCACATGGTGTGGTTGCATACTCGCTTATCTCTATGGGAGCTTTTGATGCGGCCAGACACCGGCCGTAGCACAAGCTCCCATAGAGAAATGGGAGTTTGTGCACATCCCTATACCCTGTGGCAGGCATATCACCTGAGACTGGAGGCTTTCCGAATTACAGAATGTTTATTTGACAATTTTATTTATTTAAAATGTGCTTTTTTTATATGACACAAAGTAGACTCCATTCAGTGATCTGGTGTTCGGCGGTAATGGTTGACTGTTGGCAGAGGGGGCTGGTGGGTTGGGAGTCAAAGTTTTTGTAGGTTACTGCTATCTTGTGGAAATAGTCAGCCTGTCCCAGAGTTCTTGTAATGTTGGGATAGTGTTTTCTGTGGCTAATGGGCAGAAGAATTCTCTGACGATGATGAAGAGTTCCTTGGTTGGAGCTGGTGTCTTTTCTGCAAGTGAGGGCCTCTTTTTCTGCTGCGTTGAGATGTCAGTGATAATTGTTGAGTGCTGCTTTGAAGGAGGCACTGTTGACAAGGTTATATCTTAGGCATGAAATTCTTTCCAGCTGTTTGCATCTGCATTCTGATATCTGTAGTTCTGGGGTACACCAGCTGTTTTTTAGGGAGGGTCTGTGAGTTTTGGCTGGTTGGGTGAGGCAACTTGGTCTGTGGTGTTGGTGATCCTCTTGTTGAAGTTGTGAACAACCTGGTTCAGGTTGGTGGTGTCTTTGGGCTGTGTGGTGCTGAGGCAGTCAGTGGATTGCTGCTGTGTGACCTGGGACCAGCTGAAGAAGGTGCCATTGTGTCCTTTTGGTGGGGTGGCGGGTGGGGCGGGTCCGGGAATGGTGAAGTGTACAATGGAAAGGTCTGACCAGGTGAGTTCCGAGGTGTGGCTCTATATGCTTCTGTTGCTGGACACAAAGATAGTGGGCCTTCAGAACAATGCAACTATCTGGTCGCGAATTACATATTGTGGACTTACCAAGAATATAGTAGGGCTTAAAGTTTGCTAATTTTGTACCATTTTTTGGTTTTGTCACTGCCGCCATTTGCATGCTTCTTATACAATGGCTTTCCTTGTTCCACCTCGCCCATCTTGTGTTTGTTCCTCACCTGGTACGTAGCCTCTTTTCCATCATTTTGGTTAAATGAAGGGTAACCTTTTACTGCTCAGTAAAGGAAACTCCATTTTTCTTTGTGCCTCTCAACTCCATAAAAGTGTATGTTTTTTTTCCACTCTCCCTCTTGCATGCTTACTTTTAATACATTTTTCCCTCTTTTTTGTTGCTGTTTTTGTTAATTGTTTTGTATGCAACTTCTCTGTTGCTTCCCACCGCTTTATGACTACTTCTAAGTGAAAGTAACTTTTTTCCTACAAAGCAATCCTAGTCACTGTGTTCTGTGTTTATTATATACAATCCTTATGTTGTTTCCCCTCACCCTCTTCAGTTTAGCTCTACAGTTTGCCTGTTAATCCCACCTACCTGCTCCGACTGTTCTTACTGGCCGAAAAAGGATCAGAACGCAAGGCGTGTTGAGCAGGTTAGCTGCCATTGTACATAAAAATAAATCACATTTGGTTTGTTCAAGGATTGTCAGCCTCAGTTAACTGATTTGCAAGTGTAATTTCACCAAGCACTAAAAACGCAGGGAGATTAACTGATCACTCTCAGCCTTATCAGGGATCAAGAGGAAAGACCCCCCAAAAAATAACACTCTGAGGGAATGAAAGAAATCCGATGCCTCCTAAAGACTCATCTCTGGTTGGCCACTGTGCTCAGGGCACCTCCAACCCCCGAGTTGGGAGGGTGGGGGGGGGTGGCTGAGCACTTTGCCAGGGCCGGTTTTGGTTCCCAGTCCGGCCCTGACTGTGCTTTCTTCACAGCACGTGCGACTTCTGGCAAAATGGCTTTGACATTTAAAAAAATATATAATCACAGAATATATTATTAATGTTCGAAAGAT
The DNA here is from genome assembly GCF_964261635.1 of Lissotriton helveticus. Classification (NCBI taxonomy): domain Eukaryota; kingdom Metazoa; phylum Chordata; class Amphibia; order Caudata; family Salamandridae; genus Lissotriton; species Lissotriton helveticus. Next base: position 664,220,974 of record NC_136057.1, read on the forward strand.
TGCAGTTTATCAATTCTGATTGTGTAACATATTCAGATTATTTGTATACACATTTATTCGCTGCACTTAAGTCATCTTAAAACTCCAAAGCAAATACGAAGTGAACGGATAAAAAGCATCATGAGCTGCTCACTACCCACCGGTTCATAAGTATTTCAATGCACTTGTCAGTGTGCCCTGCCTCAATATGTAGGGCTGTCATTTGTGTGCAAAATATATGCTTCAACAAGGAGTTAAAGGAAATGCACACCAAGGGCTGAGACTTTCAGATTTGGAAAATATGGTGACATATAAGAGGAAGGTCCAGAAAGTAAGTTGTACCTTTCTCCTTTACAAGAGCCGGTAGGCCAATTTCTATAAAGCAGGACCAGATTCCACCTCACAAGTTACTTTTCTGTGGTGAACAGTGGCAGCTATTTTTTTGCGGATAGCATGAACCATGCCTATTTTGCAATTTCTGTATGTCACAACCTGTGCCAGTCATGACAGTGGCACTTATGGCAGTCACAGAATGGGTCTGTTTTGTGAAAAAAAAGTTTCAGGGTGGCAGCCCATGCATCCTCATACATCGGGATGCACCAGTGATAATCTTGCAGGTTTTGTCAAACAAAAAGCATTCCAAAAGGGACTCTGGTGCATTCAAAATGCGTCTTCATGCAGCGGAGGCCGTTTGGAAACTTAAAAAAAAAAATCACTGACAAAGCCAACAACATGTCATTCACATTATAAAGTCGAGCCTTATTGGCTTTGCAATGCTTTTTGTTACAGATAATGTTATAAACTTAAAGCATCGTGGCAATAGGGTTCCTTGCCTTATGTACAAGGCAGCATTAAGCCACTTAATGTGGCTTAACACTGCCTTGTACATAAGGCACCCTTTGACAATATGTTTAGCGGGAAAGAGACGTGCAGTGGGTGTTGTGGTGGGAGCTCCACTGCATCACACATTGCACCCATTGCATTTGTCGCTGCCCGCTATGCACCAGGGTGCTGTATATAGGAGGTAGCACCAAAATTAAGACCATGAAAACCCTGGTCTTAAGGTGGCAAAACGAGGAGAAATGCATTTTTTCTCCTCGTTTTTGCTATTTCCTTGAGTGCTTCCTTGTGCAGTACACATGGAAAAAGCTAAATGCCATGGTTTATTTATGTACAGGAAATTGTCCCTTCCTAAATAAAACTTTTTTCAAAATGACATTTTGTAATTTACATGTGTGCTGCATGAATCAGCACATATGAAAGTTACAAAATTGCATTTTAGGATTGTTTATGTGCAGGAAGGGACACCTTCCTATATATCCAATCCTCCCCTGCACATACACACCCTTGCACTCTGGTACTTAGCGCTAAGTAGTGAAACTTCTAGAAACAAGGAGGGAGTTGAGCCCATGGGACAGAAGGGTTAGCTGGGCCAATTGAAATTGAAACAAAAGATTTGCCTACCCTTCATGTACTATCAAAGTTTTGCAGTTACTGAAGCAACAATGGTAAACACGTTTCTTCTGTTTATCATAGACATTTATTTGTCATTCCATTCATGCTTTTCATTTTTTTAAAACATATATGCATGTGGAAAAAGAGAGAGTTGCCTTTTCACCTTCCACTCACATACCACAAATAATAAATTGTGTCCATAAAAAACAGGTGATTTTGTACAGTGAAAATATTTTTGTTAAACAATATGTGACTTATATACAGTGACAAAAAAAGTGTTGATACTTGTCAAAACAAATATGCAAGATGATGATTCCAATCGTGCATATAGCGCTTTTATAACATTAATACATTGTGAACAATAAAGTTTTTTTTAAACAAAATGAAAAGACCAGTTTGTCTATTTGAAACAAGCATAAATCTGTGCGCCTTGTTTTACTACTAGGCTTGTGCCGACGCGTTTCGAGTCCGGACAATGAATCGTCAAACTCTCATCAGGGCTTTATTGTTCTGATCTAAAAAATGAAATGTTTTGACAACATTAGAAATGGACCTATCTCTATTTGTGAATAATGCACTGTCTACCGTGATGTCAGAAGGGGGTACCTGAATGAGTGGTTTCGTCTTTCAATGTATCTCATAGATTTTTAGGAGCGTTGTGGCCATCCAACAAGAACCTGCAGGAGGACATATTTAAAACATTCTCAGTGTCTCGCTTTATTTTTGGGGACTGGTACTTGTCATGCATACAAGGGAGGAGTACATACCTACAGAGTGTGGGAGTCAGTTAATGCTCCTGAACCTTCGTGAAATCACGATGTAGGTCAAAAAATTGGGGACTTTCTTGAGTGTTTCTGAAATTCAAAACATTTAGGTTTTCAGGTAACATGCCCATTCCTTAGTCATTGTTGTGAATGCGCCACAAAATGGGAGTAAGACGTAATGGTATCTGAATGAGTCTTTAGTGCCTCATAGTATCGCTGGGGGTCGCATAAATACACCCTGCTGTGCAGATAGATTGTGCTTCAATTGCTGTCTGCAATAAAGTAAGCACGATATTTTGAGTAAAAGGTTCCATTGCTCATTTCCTAATTGTGTGTGTTATGTTTGAAAAACTCACCGCAATTATGCGCTCGTTTTCCTGATAATCAGTCTCTCCTACCAAACGCCATTTCTCCTTCACCCATTGTTTGCTCAAGTTGGTGTTTCTATACTGTCATGTGATCAATCATGTGACCTAGTGTCTTCCCTAAGGATTGTGGGATATGTAGTCCCTCCGCTTTATCTCTGATGCGTTTTCTTTGGATATGAGCATTCAAAACCTGTTTATTTCACTCATGCTGTTCAATCCACTAAGTGCGCTGTTAAATTTCATTATTAGATAGGCCTCCCTACGTAATAATGTGGTTTCAATCTCAGAAGAACTCAGAGCGTTTATGACTGACAACACAGTCCACTGAAAATCGTTTTCTCCATGTTTTTCCTCCATAAAGTGTTCCACCATGGGTGCAGTGGACACCTTATTTTTTATGCGTGATCTATGCTGTGTGATTCTCGCATTTACTTGCTTATTAGTCTTGCCTACGTATATTCGCCTGCAGGGGCAGCGGATGGCATAAACCACGTTTTTGGTTCTGCAATTAGTAAATTGCTCATGTTTCCACCTTATTCCATTATGGGCAAATTCTATAACTTCAATCGTGTTACTGCAAGCCACGCAATTCCCACATTTGCGATGGCCTTGTATGGGTTTTAGATTCCATTGGGAAAGCAAATCACTTTTTTGTTTTGGAATAGAGACATCTGCTCTCACTATTTGCTGTCCAATGCTGGTGTTTTTCTTCATGGCGAATATTGTTTTTTTTAGGGGGACCTCTAGGTTCTCCAATAGGTGCCAATTTCTCAGCACGATCTTCTTAAATTGATTCGTTTGGGGGCCAAAAGTGGTTACACATACCAATTTTTCAAGTTCTGATTTTTCTTTGACTTGCAACAATGTTTCTCTGGGCGTAAATCTGGCCCGCTTTTTCGAGTGGTTCAACAATTTCTTCGGATAACCCCTTTTGATCATTGCTTCACAAAAGACCGAGGCATAACTTTCGAAGTCAGTCAGTTCAGTGCAATTTCTCCGAATACGGAGAAGCTGTCCATATGGGAGATTTTCTTTTAAACTCTTTGGGTGCGAACTCCTGAAATGTAAAGTAGTGTTTTTATCAGTGTCCTTTCTAAACAATGATGTTTTGAGTTTCTGGTCATGTGCACTCACCTCCACGTCTAAGAAGGTCATTTTTATTTTGCTGGACTGGATGCAAAACTTTATGTCACTATGTCTGGTGTTGAGCCAGTCATGGAATTCATTGAGCTCAATCTGGCTCCCCTGCCACAAGAGCCAGATATCGTCAATGTACCTCAACCAATGTAGGATCTGCGTCTTATAGGGATTATTGTGTTGGATAAACCTTTTCTCATATTGCGCCATATAGAGCACCGCCATCTCCGGCGCATAGGGACAACCCATAGCTGTGCCCTTAATTTGAACATAAAAGTTATCTTCGAATTTAAAATAGTTGTTTTTAAGGGTCACCTCCGCCAGCTGAATAATGAATTGGGTTGGAACACGATGAGGGCGTTCTCTTTGATCAAGGTAAAGTTCCATAACCTCGAGTGCCTCCTCTTGGGGGATTTGTGTATAAAGTGATGCGACATCTAATGTTGCCATCACTTGGGTCTCCTCATCGAACACTGTACCCTCAATCTTTATGATAAAGTCGGTGGTGTCCCTTAAGTAAGAGTCCACCCCCTGTAGGAAAGGCTTAAGAAAAAAGTCAATGTACTTCGACACCGGTTTCAATGCCGAGTCACACCCCGAAACAATCGGGCGTCCTGGTGGTCTAGAGCTATTTTTGTGTATCTTAGGTAAAAAGTAAAGAATAGGGGACCTTGGCGATTTTTTATTTAAAAATTCGAACTCTTTTGGACCCAAGTATCCTTCATCTAGCCCATCTTGAGTGATTTTTAAAATCTTTCCTTGGACTTCCTTTACTGGATCTGCCTTGACTTGTCTGTACCATTCTTTATTATTGACGTGTGATCTCCCTTCCTCAAGATACATCTCGCGAGGCCAGATCACTACTGCCCCGCCCTTGTCTGCTTGTTTAATGACCACGGACGTGTCTTGTTTCAAACTTTGAATCGCTTTAATCTGATCTTTACTGATGTTATTGTGATTAAAATGTTTTGCCTTTTCAAGTTTTGAGATTGAGGATAGGACTGCTTGTTCATAGGCATAAACCTGCTTCGGTATATTAAAGGAAGGCATGAATTAAGATTTTATTCTGAGTCCAGTAGTTTCCATTCCAGCAGGTATATCAGATCCCGCGAAGAAGGTTTTTAATCTAATCTTCCTACAAAAGTCTAGTGCCTCGAGTTTTAATTTAGTAAAATCAGTCTTTCTCGAGGGAACAAATTTAAGACCTAAACTCAAAATCTTTTCCTCATCTTCAGTCAGTTGTTTATCCGATAAATTCACTATTGCAGATGTCTCTAGGATTTGTAGACCCGACTGCGGGTCCGCATTTCCCATGGTTGTTTGTAGCGGTTTCTTGGTTGTCCTCCCTTCTCTAAAAAAGAGACTTGTTTTTTGGGATTAGTATCTCTTGAGTCAGACCCTGAGGACTCCGAAGAGGAGGCACTAGAAAAGGTAGTAAACCTGTTCCTTGATCTTCCCTGGAATGTATTTAGTGCTCGACGTGATTCAGGTAAGGTGTAAAAGTCTTCTTTCAAGAAGGGGTAAACTTGTTCAATATTGAATGACTTTGAGTCTTTCTCAAACTATGTGGTTTTGGAGTTGATAGTAAAATCCCTAAAGCTTTGGATTTCCTTCTCAATCTTATCTAGTAAAGCTTTGGCGTCCGTGACAGTCTGGTTGTCATTAATTGCCTTTATCAATTCATCAATCTCCCCTTCCTCTTTACTACAAAGTCTCTGGGCCGTCTCAATCGTATGGACCATGAGGTCACGGCTACATTTCGTGTTGATGTAGCTGAATCCTTTTTTATATTCAGTATCCTCAGTGAAAATCACTGGTATATTTTTTACCTGTAAACCCCACGGTAAAGTACCTGCTTTCAGATGTTGTAATAGAAAGTACCCATGGAGCTCAGTGCGTAGATGGTTTTTAAAAAGACGTGTTAATTTCTCAGATTCATTCTGCTGTTTAGCTGATACACTCAATTTAACGGTAGAGAAAGGTGCAGAAGCAATTAAGTTTTGTATGTGAGTTTCTGTGAAAGACAACGTATCTTTATCCGACATAATTCGCAGGAGCTTGCACCCCTGCTGCCACTAATTGCTGTGTCTCTCGGAAGTTTATGGATTGAATGCCTGTCCCAACTCACGCGAGTCAATAACCGCTCAAAATTTTAGAAACAAGGAGGGAGTTGAGCCCATGGGACAGAAGGGTTAGCTGGGCCAATTGAAATTGAAACAAAAGATTTGCCTACCCTTCATGTACTATCAAAGTTTTGCAGTTACTGAAGCAACAATGGTAAACACGTTTCTTCTGTTTATCATAGACATTTATTTGGCGCATTCACAACAATGACTAAGGAATGGGCATGTTACCTGAAAACCTAAATGTTTTGAATTTCAGAAACACTCAAGAAAGTCCCCAATTTTTTGACCTACATCGTGATTTCACGAAGGTTCAGGAGCATTAACTGACTCCCACACTCTGTAGGTATGTACTCCTCCCTTGTATGCATGACAAGTACCAGTCCCCAAAAATAAAGCGAGACACTGAGAATGTTTTAAATATGTCCTCCTGCAGGTTCTTGTTGGATGGCCACAACGCTCCTAAAAATCTATGAGATACATTGAAAGACGAAACCACTCATTCAGGTACCCCCTTCTGACATCACGGTAGACAGTGCATTATTCACAAATAGAGATAGGTCCATTTCTAATGTTGTCAAAACATTTCATTTTTTAGATCAGAACAATAAAGCCCTGATGAGAGTTTGGCGATTCATTGTCCGGACTCGAAACGCGTCGGCACAAGCCTAGTAGTAAAACAAGGCGCACAGATTTATGCTTGTTTCAAATAGACAAACTGGTCTTTTCATTTTGTTTAAAAAAAACTTTATTGTTCACAATGTATTAATGTTATAAAAGCGCTATATGCACGATTGGAATCATCATCTTGCATATTTGTTTTGACAAGTATCAACACTTTTTTTGTCACTGTATATAAGTCACATATTGTTTAACAAAAATATTTTCACTGTACAAAATCACCTGTTTTTTATGGACACAATTTATTATTTGTGGTATGTGAGTGGAAGGTGAAAAGGCAACTCTCTCTTTTTCCACATGCATATATGTTTTAAAAAAATGAAAAGCATGAATGGAATGACAAATAAATGTCTATGATAAACAGAAGAAACGTGTTTACCATTGTTGCTTCAGTAACTGCAAAACTTTGATAGTACATGAAGGGTAGGCAAATCTTTTGTTTCAATTTCAATTGGCCCAGCTAACCCTTCTGTCCCATGGGCTCAACTCCCTCCTTGTTTCTAGAATTTTGAGCGGGTATTGACTCGCGTGAGTTGGGACAGGCATTCAATCCATAAACTTCCAAGAGACACAGCAATTAGTGGCAGCAGGGGTGCAAGCTCTTGCGAATTATGTTGGATAAAGATACGTTGTCTTTCACAGAAACTCACATACAAAACTTAATTGCTTCTGCACCTTTCTCTACCGTTAAATTGAGTGTATCAGCTAAACAGCAGAATGAATCTGAGAAATTAACACGTCTTTTTAAAAAACATGTACGCACTGAGCTCCATGGGTACTTTCTATTACAACATCTGACAGCAGGTACTATACCGTGGGGTTTACAGGTAAAAAATATACCAGTGGTTTTCACTGAGGATACTGAATATAAAAAAGGATTCAGCTACATCAACACGAAATGTAGCCGTGACCTCATGGTCCATACGATTGAGACGGCCCAGAGACTTTGTAGTAAAGAGGAAGGGGAGATTGATGAATTGATAAAGGCAATTAATGACAACCAGACTGTCACGGACGCCAAAGCTTTACTAGATAAGATTGAGAAGGAAATCCAAAGCTTTAGGGATTTTACTATCAACTCCAAAACCACACAGTTTGAGAAAGACTCAAAGTCATTCAATATTGAACAAGTTTACCCCTTCTTGAAAGAAGACTTTTACACCTTACCTGAATCACGTCGAGCACTAAATACATTCCAGGGAAGATCAAGGAACAGGTTTACTACCTTTTCTAGTGCCTCCTCTTCGGAGTCCTCAGGGTCTGACTCAAGAGATACTAATCCCAAAAAACAAGTCTCTTTAATAGAGAAGGGAGGACAACCAAGAAACCGCTACAAACAACCATGGGAAATGCGGACCCGCAGTCGGGTCTACAAATCCTAGAGACATCTGCAATAGTGAATTTATCGGATAAACAACTGACTGAAGATGAGGAAAAGATTTTGAGTTTAGGTCTTAAATTTGTTCCCTCGAGAAAGACTGATTTTACTCAATTAAAACTCGAGGCACTAGACTTTTGTAGGAAGATTAGATTAAAAACCTTCTTCGCGGGATCTGATATACCTGCTGGAATGGAAACTACTGGACTCAGAATAAAATCAAAATTCATGCCTTCCTTTAATATACCGAAGCAGGTTTATGCCTATGAACAAGCAGTCCTATCCTCAATCTCAAAACTTGAAAAGGCAAAACATTTTAATCACAATAACATCAGTAAAGATCAGATTAAAGCGATTCAAAGTTTGAAACAAGACACGTCCGTGGTCATTAAACAAGCAGACAAGGGCGGGGCAGTAGTGATTTGGCCTCGCGAGATGTATCTTGAGGAAGGGAGATCACACGTCAATAATAAAGAATGGTACAGACAAGTCAAGGCAGATCCAGTAAAGGAAGTCCAAGGAAAGATTTTAAAAATCACTCAAGATGGGCTAGATGAAGGATACTTGGGTCCAAAAGAGTTCGAATTTTTAAATAAAAAATCGCCAAGGACCCCTATTCTTTACTTTTTACCTAAGATACACAAAAATAGCTCTAGTCCACCAGGACGCCCGATTGTTTCGGGGTGTGACTCGGCATTGGAACCGGTGTCGAAGTACATTGACTTTTTTCTTAAGCCTTTCCTACAGGGGGTGGACTCTTACTTAAGGGACACCACCGACTTTATCATAAAGATTGAGGGTACAGTGTTCGATGAGGAGACCCAAGTGATGGCAACATTAGATGTCGCATCACTTTATACACAAATCCCCCAAGAGGAGGCACTCGAGGTTATGGAACTTTACCTTGATCAAAGAGAACGCCCTCATCGTGTTCCAACCCAATTCATTATTCAGCTGGCGGAGGTGACCCTTAAAAACAACTATTTTAAATTCGAAGATAACTTTTATGTTCAAATTAAGGGCACAGCTATGGGTTGTCCCTATGCGCCGGAGATGGCGGTGCTCTATATGGCGCAATATGAGAAAAGGTTTATCCAACACAATAATCCCTATAAGACGCAGATCCTACATTGGTTGAGGTACATTGACGATATCTGGCTCTTGTGGCAGGGGAGCCAGATTGAGCTCAATGAATTCTATGACTGGCTCAACACCAGACATAGTGACATAAAGTTTTGCATCCAGTCCAGCAAAATAAAAATGACCTTCTTAGACGTGGAGGTGAGTGCACATGACCAGAAACTCAAAACATCATTGTTTAGAAAGGACACTGATAAAAACACTACTTTACATTTCAGGAGTTCGCACCCAAAGAGTTTAAAAGAAAATCTCCCATATGGACAGCTTCTCCGTATTCGGAGAAATTGCACTGAACTGACTGACTTCGAAAGTCATGCCTCGGTCTTTTGTGAGGCAATGATCAAAAGGGGTTATCCGAAGAAATTGTTGAACCACTCGAAAAAGCGGGCCAGATTTACGCCCAGAGAAACATTGTTGCAAGTCAAAGAAAAATCAGAACTTGAAAAATTGGTATGTGTAACCACTTTTGGCCCCCAAACGAATCAATTTAAGAAGATCGTGCTGAGAAATTGGCACCTATTGGAGAACCTAGAGGTCCCCCTAAAAAAAACAATATTCGCCATGAAGAAAAACACCAGCATTGGACAGCAAATAGTGAGAGCAGATGTCTCTATTCCAAAACAAAAAAGTGATTTGCTTTCCCAATGGAATCTAAAACCCATACAAGGCCATCGCAAATGTGGGAATTGCGTGGCTTGCAGTAACACGATTGAAGGTATAGAATTTGCCCATAATGGAATAAGGTGGAAACATGAGCAATTTACTAATTGCAGAACCAAAAACGTGGTTTATGCCATCCGCTGCCCCTGCAGGCGAATATACATAGGCAAGACTAATCAGCAAGTAAATGCGAGAATCACACAGCATAGATCACGCATAAAAAATAAGGTGTCCACTGCACCCATGGTGGAACACTTTATGGAGGAAAAACATGGAGAAAACGATTTTCAGTGGACTGTGTTGTCAGTCATAAACGCTCTGAGTTCTTCTGAGATTGATACCACATTATTACGTAGGGAGGCCTATCTAATAATGAAATTTAACAGCGCACTTAGTGGATTGAACAGCATGAGTGAAATAAACAGGTTTTGAATGCTCATATCCAAAGAAAACGCATCAGAGATAAAGCGGAGGGACTACATATCCCACAATCCTTAGGGAAGACACTAGGTCACATGATTGATCACATGACAGTATAGAAACACCAACTTGAGCAAACAATGGGTGAAGGAGAAATGGCGTTTGGTAGGAGAGACTGATTATCAGGAAAACGAGCGCATAATTGCGGTGAGTTTTTCAAACATAACACACACAATTAGGAAATGAGCAATGGAACCTTTTACTCAAAATATTGTGCTTACTTTATTGCAGACAGCAATTGAAGCACAATCTATCTGCACAGCAGGGTGTATTTATGCGACCCCCAGCGATACTATGAGGCACTAAAGACTCATTCAGGTACCATTACGTCTTACTCCCATTTTGTGGCGCATTCACAACAATGACTAAGGAATGGGCATGTTACCTGAAAACCTAAATGTTTTGAATTTCAGAAACACTCAAGAAAGTCCCCAATTTTTTGACCTACATCGTGATTTCACGAAGGTTCAGGAGCATTAACTGACTCCCACACTCTGTAGGTATGTACTCCTCCCTTGTATGCATGACAAGTACCAGTCCCCAAAAATAAAGCGAGACACTGAGAATGTTTTAAATATGTCCTCCTGCAGGTTCTTGTTGGATGGCCACAACGCTCCTAAAAATCTATGAGATACATTGAAAGACGAAACCACTCATTCAGGTACCCCCTTCTGACATCACGGTAGACAGTGCATTATTCACAAATAGAGATAGGTCCATTTCTAATGTTGTCAAAACATTTCATTTTTTAGATCAGAACAATAAAGCCCTGATGAGAGTTTGGCGATTCATTGTCCGGACTCAAAACGCGTCGGCACAAGCCTAGTAGTAAAACAAGGCGCACAGATTTATGCTTGTTTCAAATAGACAAACTGGTCTTTTCATTTTGTTTAAAAAAAAACTTTATTGTTCACAATGTATTAATGTTATAAAAGCGCTATATGCACGATTGGAATCATCATCTTGCATATTTGTTTTGACAAGTATCAACACTTTTTTTGTCACTGTATATAAGTCACATATTGTTTAACAAAAATATTTTCACTGTACAAAATCACCTGTTTTTTATGGACACAATTTATTATTTGTGGTATGTGAGTGGAAGGTGAAACGGCAACTCTCTCTTTTTCCACATGCATATATGTTTTAAAAAAATGAAAAGCATGAATGGAATGACAAATAAATGTCTATGATAAACAGAAGAAACGTGTTTACCATTGTTGCTTCAGTAATTGCAAAACTTTGATAGTACATGAAGGGTAGGCAAATCTTTTGTTTCAAGTAGTGAAACTTAGCACCATCGTAGGGGGAAACACAAGACTGCACCACATTCTTGTAAAAACGGTGCAGCCATGCGTTTCCGAAGTGGTGGAGCGTGTCGTTAAACCCAGGTGGATAACGAAACGCTCCGCCACTTCGGTGTACATCTGGCCCAGAGTCCCTTCTTTAAAAGCCATGTAATGTTAAATGAATAAAGTTTTGTATTCTTAAACTTTAAAAAAATATAAGCTTGACATAGAATTAATTGTTCGGAAAGAGGGGTTTTACACTTGTTAAACATTTCTAAGCAGAGGCACATGGGAGTTCCTTGCACAGTGGCTCACAGTATATATCTAACTAGCAGCCTGTCCCGACGTTGTCCGGGGGCAATGAGGCTCACTGCGCAGTCCTCCAGAGCGCAACCGCCACCTTCAGGGCCCCCAAGCAGCCACACATGGTCCGCGTGCACAGACCTCCGGCAGCATGCCGCGTCCCGAATCCCCGGCCCCCAACCACCTGTGCAGCTGTGGGCCAAAGACCGGGTGACACTCACCTAGCCCACCGCGGGCGCCGCCGCTCCTCAGCCTCGCGCTCCTGGCCACTCCTCCCCACGCTCCTGGCCGCTCCTACCCCTGGGCATGTGGGACCTCTACCTTAGCCCACAGCGGGCGCCGCCGCACCTCAGCCTCGCTGTCCTGGCCGCTCCTCAGCCTCGCTGTCCTGGCCGCTCCTCAGCCTCGCTGTCCTGGCCGCTCCTCCTCGCACTCCTGGCCGTTCCTCCTCGCGCTCCTGGTTTACTTACTTTACTTTACCAAAATGTCTGACCGTCATGTCAGCACGTTCCGCACGCACGTCGTTAGCGCACTCGCCCACCTCGGACATGGCGCTACTTCCAAGGGACTACTTTGGCAATGAACGTATGTTGCCCTTCTAACATATATATTTTTTTGTTATATAGCCTATGTCCATCTGCTTACCCTGACAATTCCAATGATGTATTGGGTGTTTGGATTGGCGCTGTGGTTCCCGAGTTTACCCACCTCAAAGGTTCCCAGTTCTCTCTTTATAATAGTAGCATAGATTAAAGGCCTCTGAAACGTGTATATAAACATAAGGCTACATTTACGGCTGAAAATCATTTGAAAGAATGGATATGTCCAGAATTAAGACGACTCCTGGTTTAATGAGATCAAGCTGTTTACTTAAAATGCAAAATGACAAACAGAAATTGACACCTGTTATTGCATCTGCACTATAAAAGTCTCGGATAAATTAACACATTTACTCACGATTTGCTCAACTCTATTAAGTAAACTGAAAGCAAGTGAAATCTCTTTTTTATTAAAACTGGTATAATGAGCAATGAAAATTATTTTAACTATTTATTTACGTTGAAAATAGTGACAGTAGCTATAAGAATTGCAGTGTTAAAAAAATTGATTAGTTTTCACTAGGTTATATCTTGTTTTATATATTTTATGTGCATAAACAATTTGACAGGTGTAGCCTTTGTATTCTGCAAAACATTTTAGTACCATTTGTAATGTCATGTTAAGATAAAATCTGTGCATGTGTATACCTTTGTATTGGAATATGAACATTTATATTATTTGAATTTGAATTTGAATTTATAGCAATTTGTATAGCGCACTTATACCATGCGGTTTCATGGCGCTGGGAGGACGTTTAAACCAGGGGTGGGTGTAAAGAGGGAGCAGGGTGCTAAGATGGAAAAGCACGGGAAGAAAGAAAGGTCTTAAGTGCTCTGCGGAATTCAGAATAGGTAGGGATGGATCTAATGTGAAATGGAAGAGAGTTCCAAAGGATGTGTGCGAGGACCCTGAATTTCCTGCCCCCAGCTTTCTTTTTCTTAAAGCGGGGAACAGAGAGCAAAAGTTTGGTGGATGAACGAAGTTCTCTGCTGGGGCGGTAGGCACTAATGGCGGAGGATATGAAGTCAGGGGCAGTCCCCGCCAAGGCCTGAAAGGTTGTGCACCCCAGTTTAAAGATGGCTCGCTCTTTAATAGGGAGCCAGTGAAGGGATTGGAGAAGGGGGGTGACATGATGAAATCTGGGTAAACCATGGATCAGGCGAGCGGCCTGGTTCTGGACCAGCTGGAGACGGTGGAATGCATAAGCGGGAGCTCCATTGTAAACAATGTTCCCATAGCACAGCCGGGACAGAACCATGGCCATCAAAATAAGTTTAAGGGCTGGAACAGAAAAGAAACGGGAAATTTTTCGTATAGTGCGAAGGGCAAAGAAACAAGAGGAAACAACAGCATTTATCTGGGTGTGAGGGGTAAGGTGGCGGTTAAGTGAGATCCCTAGAGTTTTTACAGTAAGAGAGGGGGAGGGGGAAATACCCAGGGAGGGGGGCCAAAAGCTGGGAGACCAGGGACTGGGGGTGCAACCAGTAACAACAAGTTCCGTCTTGTCCGGATTTAGTTTCAAATGATTACCGTTCATCCAATCGCTGATGAACAGCATGACCGACTGGAAGGTGAGTACACTGGTAGGGGAGTGTGAAAGCTGGAAGATGAGCTGGAGGTCATTCGCATAATTGTATACGGTGACCTCCATATTTTGGAGTGCAGAAATGAGAGGGTAAATATACAGATTAAATAATAACGGGGAAAGAGAGGAACCCTGGGGAACACCACACCGAACTTGGTGAAGGGGGGAAGTGAAATCGGCCAGGTGGACGGCCTGGGAGCGGTCTCTCAGGAAGGAGCCGATCCAGGCCAAAGCTGGGCCCTCGATGCCCACCGCCCTGACACGGGTGAGAAGAATGGAGTGGTCAACCGTGTCAAAAGCGGCGGACAGATCTAGCAGGACCAGGGCCTGGGGAGAGTTGGTATCCAGCCCCTCCCTGAGGTCCTCCATCACCGAAATAACCACCTTCTCGGTGGAATGGCGAGGTCAAAAGCCGGCCTGCCGGGAGGCGAGTCCTCCGGTTTCCTCAATAAAGGCACCTAGGACCTGAGTGACATGGGCCTCCAGGGCCTTGGCCAGGAAGGGAAGAAGGGAAATGGGGCGATAGTTAGAAGGGGAGGTGGGGTCAGCCCCAGGTTTTTTTAACAGAGGAATAACAATGGCCGTTTTGTGAGGAACTGGGACGATCCCCTGATCCAGGGAGTCGTTAAGGAAGGTGAGGGGGGAAGATAACAGCTCGAAAGAAGACTGCGAAGAATGTGCGCTGGAGCAACGTCTGCCGGCGAGCCAGATTTAGCACGAGTCAGGAGAGAAAGGAAGGAGTCTCTGGTAAGGGGAGGTAGATGGGTCAGTCGGGAAATAGAAGGGGGAGGCTGGGGGTCACGAAAGGTAGAGGAAGGGGGGGAATCCCAGCCTTAATAAGGGCAACCTTCTCAACGAAGAAGTCGTTGAGAGAGTTACATAACTGCTGGGAGGGAGGAACCTTGGGAGAGGCCCTATCAGAAGAGGACAGTTCCCGAACAATAGAGAATATCTCCCTGGAGTGGCTCTCGGCATCAAGAACTCTCCCATAAAAATACACTGTCTTGGCCTGGAGAATGTCCTTTTTGTATTCTTTTAACATAAGCAAGTAACGAGTTTTTAGGAGAGGACAATAGGCGCGTCGCCATGCTCTCTCCGCTTGGCGCGTCTCAAGTTTTTTAACCTTGAGTGCAGGAGAAAACCATTTGTTCGCATCATGGGCGCGTTTAACTGTTACGAGCTTCAAGGGAGCAGCCTGATCGCAGGCTCTCAGGAGCCAGCTACCGAGAGCGTCCAGCTGCCTGGACGGTGTAAGATCTGCCAGGATAGGGTCCGAAACAGAAAGAGAGGAACAAAGGGCAGGAATATCAGCTCTGCTCCAGTTCCTCGCCCAGATGCGCTTGGGGAGGGGAGTGGAAAAGGAAGAGCTAAGGTCCAGCGAAAAAGAGATGAAAAAATGGTCCAACCAGGGGCAGGGCTGGACGGAAAGGGCCGGGATCGAGATATTAAGGGACCAGATTTGATCCAGCGTGTGGCCGTGGATATGTGTAGGGGAGAGGACCCGGGAAACAAAATTCAGGCTAGAAAGGAGTTCGGTAAAGTTACGAGAGACTACATCTTCAGTAGGAGTATTGGGCCAAAAATTTAAATCTCCGAGGAGCAGAACCGAAGAGTTATTGATAGCTAAGGTTCCCAATAGATCAGAGATGGCTGGGAGGAAACAGGGGGAGGGTTGCGGGGGGCGATAGACGAGGACACACGTCAATGGGGTCTGGGAAAAAGTAGAACGGATAACCAGACAGTCTGCCGTAGGTAAAGAAGGAGAAGGGAGGGGTTGAAAGTGGAAATCTGCTCGGGCGACCAGGTCAACTCCGCCACCAGATCGACCGTCAGATCGATCGGCCCTAAAAATAACATAAGGGAAGGGAAGGGCAGAGAGCACACTTGGAAGTGAGTCAGAGCAAAACCACGTCTCAGTCAAAAAAAGAAAGTCTGGTTTAACAGAATCTAAGAAATCAAATAGTTCCAGATGATGTTTGACGGCCGATCTGGTATTGAGTAGGAAGGCAGAAAGTTGGGGTGTCGCCAGGGACTGAGGGGAAAAGGGAGAAGGGTCGACAGGGGCTACCGGGCGGAGGGGAAGGGAGGGGTTGTGAGTGGGAGGCGATGCAGATGAGTACGGACGGGCTAGGCCGAGTTCACTAATGCGTACGCGTGTGGCAGGTGTGGGGAACCACTGGACCTGTAATGCTCGAAGTTGCCAAGAGGTATATGACAGGAAATGGGCAGAGTGAGGTGCCCCTAGCCCCGGTCGGCCGTGGACGGGCGCAGACGGGCTTGCCTTAGACGCGCCCGCTGCGCGCGTTCGCATGGGGCGGATCTTTATGGGCCTGAGGCGCGGTGGCTAGAGCGTATTATAGAATATTTACTAAAGTCAACAATACTTCATTTTGAAACAAAACTGGATCTGGTGATCAGTAATTGTACCTCCTGATCGTCATCCAGAATCAGGGCAGACGCTATGGGACCACTGCTTGACCAAGCAACCTTTTTAGAAACCTGGTTGTTTTGTCTGATGTATATTTCGAGGTCTGGGACTTTGACTTACTGCAACTTAAGCTAATCGTTAAGATGTTGCCAATCGACTCTCTGTAGAGTCAGGTGATCTGTAGTTTTAAAATAGTTATTTTTTATAGTTTTATATAGCGCGAACTGCACCCGAAGATATCGGCTTTACATAGCACCAGTTTCGTTCGACCAGGTGAAATGCCCAATATCACAGGATGTTGAGCGTCATTGGCGAGGCTCGAACCGGGTTCCCCAGCTTCGACGTCGCCCGCTCTAGCCGTAAGGCTACATCCTCTCCCCTAGGTTTGCAATTGGCGGAGCAGTCTACCCAGCGTAACATCTGCCACAGGGCCTTTGGGTTGCAAGGACCTTTGTTCTGTCCTACAAAGAAAGGGATGGCTGTCATTCATTAACCAGGACTGTATCTGCCTTGCAAGGAATTGTGCAAATGGGCAAAACGAAGGCTAAATGGCACCCGCACATAGGCAATAAGCTTCATGAGCATCTGGGCTATTTAATTTTTGTTCAGATAACTCTCTCTAAACTGAAAAAGTTTGCCAAGCAGGTGCAATAACCATAGTAATTTACAAACTGATAATCTCGTACCTGATTTACAGAACAAGGAAAGGTGGAATTATACTTTGGGATTTATTCATACAGAAATTGCATTAAAGTGGAATCTGGCTTGTTGGTGTTTCAGGGATGTTTCACCTGTAAAGTGGGTGTACAAAAACAAACTCCCAGGGGGGCATGGCTAGCAGCCAACGAAGATGGCGCAGCATAAGAGAGCTCCGTGATCAAAAGCATCTCTCCACATCAATCCTGGCACAAATCTGGTGACACGAGACAATCTGGAAAGACCGTGGCAAGGGACCACGCCCTACGAAGCTGTTGCACGCCGGGGACTCCCGTAGTACAGCAAGGCCTGCGGCAGTTGAGAAGAGTGGGTTTCGACGCAGACCGAGTGCCCCGAAAGCAGAGAAAGCGTCAGAGGGAGCTAACGGAAGAGGGCTGACCAAAGAACGCTCTATGCGACAAACTATATGGGGAAAAATTAGTGTGAGCTGTGAAATTCCCAGTGCATCAAATAACGGGGGCCAGGTGAAGCACTGTAACCAACCCCTATTTATTTATTTTTATTTATTTATTTTTTGCATTTCTAGAGCGCTCTGTTACCCGGAGGTGTCCTGGCGCTAACAGATTAAAACTGGTGTGAGTGGAAGGTGATTTAATGGGTAAAGAGCCATGTCTTCAGTGCCTTTCTAAAGGATAGAAGATTGGGCAGTTGTCTGATGTGGAGGGGAAGCCCATTCCAGGCTACTGCTGCTCCTAAGGAAAAGCTCCTGCCTCCCCATCTAGCTCTCTTAACTCTGGGGACTGATACCAGTGCCTGCTGACCAGATCTAAGAGATCTTGCCGGTTTGTGCCAGCAGAAAAGTTCCTTCATGCATTTGGGGCCCAGATCATGGATTGCTTTGAAGACCACACAGAGCGACTTGAAAGTGATTTGTTTCCGCACTGGCAACCAGTGAAGTTTTGCCAGGTCTTGTTCCAAGGAAGCGAACTTGGGTGTATCTGTTATCAGGCGTGCGGGCGCATTCTGTAATGTTTGAAGTTTATTTAGTATGCCAGCTTGGGCATTCAGCATAAGGCTATTGCAATAGTCTAGCCGGCATAGAACTAGACCGGTAACCACTGTTTTTCTATGTTCTTGCTCCAAGAATGGTAGCACTTTCCTAATTGTTTTGAGAGCAAAATGGGTGGATGATACCAGGGCATTAATCTGAGGCTTAAAAGACAGTAGATCGTCCACCAAAATGCCAAGATTTTTCACTTTTGTCACAGGGGTGGGCAAGGTTCCCATTTCTTCAGGCCACCATCTCGGAGACCAGAAATTGTCTTTGGCGCCAAAGAGTAGCACCTCTGTCTTCGAGCAATTTAATTTAAGACAGTTTTGGGCCATCCAAGCACCCACTTTGCGCATGCAACCTCTGAACCTGTCCGCAGTGCTGTCTCTGTCCCCTGGCATCAGAGACACCACTATCTGTGTATCATCCGCATAGGCTGTGAGGTTGAAGCCAAATGTTCGAATTATCGGGGCTAGCGTGAAAACGTAAACATTAAAAAGGGTAGGGCTCAAGGACGAGCCCTGAGGTACTCTACAAGGAAGTGTGAAGGGGCATGATTCGAAATCTCCCAGTGTCACAACCTGAGTCCTGTTGGAAAGGAAGGCCTGTAAGATCTTCAGCACCTTGCCTTGAACTCCGCAGGCCCTCAACCAGTCCACCAACAGTATGTGGTGGACCGTGTCGAAGGCCGCGAAGAGGTCCAGCAGGATCAGGGCAGCTCTACCTCCTCCATCCAGCACTCTTCTAACATCTTCCACTGATTTAATTAGAGCAGGTTCCGTGCTGTGTTCAGCACGGAAGCCATGTTGGCTGGGGTCTAGATGTTCTCCAGTTCTCAGGAAGGTGCTTAGTTGGGTATTTAAAAAACCTTCAATAGTTTTAGCTGGAAGGGGCAGTCTTGCGATGGGCCGATAATTGTTTAAATCGGCTATGTCCAGATTGGGTTTTTTAAGGAGGGGTAAAATGGAGGCACATTTCCATTTTGCAGGGAATTCCCCTCTATCCAGCATAAGATTGAGGAGGGGGGTGAGCCCGACTGCAATGGAGCCTGGCACTAATTTGGTAATGGAGGCCGGGCAAGGATCGTGAGGGGAGCCAGATTTTATCTTCTGGAGTCGGCTCATGACCTCTTCCTCACTAATTTGGGGGAAAAATAGCAGTTTTTCTAGGCCGGTGTCTGATTCCGCTATGTTAGTGGGGAGTTCCACAAGAGCTTTTATTTGACTATCTAAGGGAGAGAAGATGTTTTCAACTTTTTTGCGAAAGAAGGTAGCCAGCTGCTCATAAAGAAGGAGACTGGGGGGGTACCTCTATGGTATTGGGGACTGCCAAAGTGGATATCGTTCGAAAAAGCTCTTTTGGGGCATTGCTGGCTTCTTTAACCTTCCTCGTAAAAAAAGCTCGCTTGGCCTGCTGGATCTTATCTTTGTACGCTCTTTGTTCAAGATTTAGAATTTTTTTATCAGACTCACTAAAAGTTGTTCGCCAGATTTTTTCTTTTTTTTTGCACCCAATTTTGAAGTCCCTGATCTCTTTTGAGAACCAGGGGGCGGAGGGAATGGCCCGAGTGGGGAGAAAGGTTTTAGGGGGGGGCAAGTTGTATTCATGCGGCCTCCAGCCATCTCGTGTAGGCCTGAGTTGCTTGTTCCGTATTTCCTGAGAACGGTTCCAGAGTGGAGTTTAGAACACATTCCAGTTCTTCATGTTTTATGCCATTCCATTTCCTAATCTGTCGTGGAGTGAGACTAATTCTAGCCGGTCTTCCCGGTGGGGCTAAGGCCAGATTAAAGTAGACAGTTGAATGGTCCGACCAGGATAAGGGATGGATTGAAAGTACATTAAGGGTCGGGTGATTCGAAAAAATACCATCCAGGGTATGTCCTGCCTTGTGGGTGGGACCTCTGACCAGTTGCCTCAGATCCAACCCCTGGAGCAGGTCCGTTAGGTCAGAAGTGTCTGGGTCCGAACCGCATTCAAGGTGGAAATTAAAATCGCCAAGTACAGTGAATGTTTGGGTGGTGGCGGCAGTTTCCATGATTTCACCTAGAGCTAGAAAGAAAGGTGCTTTCGGCCCGGGCGGTCTATAAACCAAGCAACCTCTAAAAGTTTGATGGTCAGATAGGGTGAAGTTGAAGAGAAGAGACTCATCTGGACCTACGGGTCCCTGATGGAAGTACCCTCTAAATGAGTGGTGGTAAATAATGGCTAGGTCACCACCTTTCTTTATCTCTCTATTTTGTGTGTGACAAACGTAGTTAGGTGGGGTGGCGTTGACAATGTCAGGGCCAGAGGCGGCATCGGTCCATGACTCTGTGATGAAAGCTATCATCACTCCGGAGTCCTGGATTAAATCCGCTATTTCAATACTATGTTTGACCAGGGATCTGGCATTGAGCAAAAGACATTTCACCGAGGTCTGGCTTTTCCTAGGAGGCTTTTCCTTGTTGTCCCTAGGGGGCACAACCGGATCCCAGCTCAGTCTTGGCAAAGTCTGTGAGCAATTGGGGCATATGACATGGGTCTTCCCTATATTGGGCCCCATTTTCAGAATAGTGCAGCCTGCTGAGTTAGATCTACAACTCCAAGTTCTAAGAGTGTTACTGGAGTAGATAAGCCTCGGGGATGAGGTTCCGGCCCTAGGCGCGGGTCCGGCGCGGACGGGCGCAGACGGCTCGCCTTTGGCGCGCCTGCGGCGTGCCCGCTGCGCCCGTCCGCTGCGCTCTCTATGTCGATGTGCCATTTTATACACGTGGGGGCGGGAGGGGCAGAGCACTAGTCTGCTCGCCCAGCTCCTCAAGCAAGATGGCGGGACCCACGGAGGCTTTGGCTCCGGTTCGAGCCCCCCATGGGATACAGTGCAAAAACGCTAGTTTTTAAAAACAGTTCACAATTCACAATAAGGCACAATAAGGTGTTTAAAAGCAACTTAAAAACTCTCAGTACAATGTATAAATCGCTATGGTCCCGGCTTCCGCCTCAAGACCATACCTTTCCACACACACACTCTTGAAACAGTGGGGGTGCTGGTATCATCCGGGTTTTTAAGCACGTGGGGGCGGGAGGGGCAGAGCACTAGTCTGCTCGCCCAGCTCCTCAAGCAAGATTGCGGGACCCACGGAGGCTTTGGCTCCGGTTCGAGCCTCCTATTGGATACAGTGCAAAAACGCTAGTTTTTAAAAACAGTTCACAATTCACAATAAGGCACAATAAGGAGTTTAAAAGCAACTTAAAAACTCTCAGTACAATGTATTAATCGCTATGGTCCCGGCTTCCGCCTCAAGACTGTACCTTTCCACACACACACTCTTGAATCAGTGGGGGTGCTGGTATCATCCGGGTTTTTAAGCACGTGGGGGCGGGAGGGGCAGAGCACTAGTCTGCTCTCGCAGCTCCTCAAGCAAGATGGCGGGACCCACGGAGGCTTTGGGATGACGGATGAAGGATCGACTGGACATCCACCGTAGCACACCAAGTTACGCTGCACCCACCCACCCGAGATGAAACCACTACGATATGAGAGGTGAGAGACCGGAGACCTGAGACGTGGGGGAGAAAAAAAGGTTCTCACACGAACGTGACACAGTGCCTTTGAAGTGGGCCAGTGGAGGATGAGGATCGGCGTGGCAATATCCCGGCGCTGAGTGGGTGATTAGACGGCGATTACGGAACATACCAGGCAGTCAGCGAAGACAGTAAATAGAGACTAGACCCATTTGCGGCCCTTGTGGAAGGCAATAGAGGTAGGGCCTGGCTTCAAGGGGACTGCTCCTTGGCCCAGAAGCACAGTGAACAAAGGGACTAAACCCCATAGCATAACAAAATCACAAAGTAATTACAGTGCACACGTTTAATGCCTCACTGCCGACACATGCTATACTATTGGAGACCCACAGAAGCTCACGCAAGGAAATACACCCCGCATAAAGCAGCCCAGCGACGGAGCATAATAAGAGACGACAGACGGCCTACTGACTGCAGAGGCATCCACAGATACACGCAGAAGTGCAGCCTGAACGTTCAGGGATGCAACGAGAGAAGGAAACGTCACTAAAATGCGCACGTGAAAATTGGGGTAACTAGACAGATTGGCTGGAAAAGAAGACCAAAACCCAGGCAGAAGTGAACCGATATTCAAAAACACACAGACTTGCCTCTATAAATAGGTGGAACACGAATCTAACACGCACTCAGCGCAAACGACAGCGGGAAGCGGGAAAACCAAAAGGCCGTGCGTGGAAGATTCTCACACAGTCCGGCAGCGGTGATTACTGTCTAACCCGAGGCAGTGATCATAAGCCCACCAGCAGACTCTGGCAACATGGGAGGAAGAGGCCAGCGTATGACGCAACTGAATAAACTGGAGAAATATGCCTACTGAGGGGATAGGCCGCCTACCCCTGAAACACAAACGGGAGTAGAAGAGGAATCTCAGCCCGCAAAACCTAAAGAGATAACTCTACAAGACATAATGCTCACCCTAAACAAGATGCAAACATCGATTGGCGCTATATCAACTGACATTACGCTGCTACGAGCAGATGTCTCCAAAATTAGCACAAGAGTGACGGAGGTTGAATACACAATGGTGGCTCTTTCCTTGGACACAGCGACGTTACAGCGACAAGCCCGAAATCTGGAACGAGCGCATAAACAAATGGAGGCTAAACTCGACGACCAGGAAGGCCGCTCTCGCGCAATAATATTTACTTGGTGGGAGTACCTGAAAGTGTGAGGGAGCCGGCTCTCGACCTCTTTGTAGGAGAACTTATCATAACTGAACTCCAACCACGTGGACTGTCAAGTTTCTTCTCAGTGGAGCGAGCCCATCGAGTACCGGGCGGGAGGCACCGGCCAGGAGCTCCACCCAGAACTATACTTGCACGAATACTCGTGACCGAGACGTAATTCTGCAAGCAGCACGTAGTGCACCCCCCATACAGGTGGAAAACTGCAAGGTAACAATGTACACGGACTACATGGCGCGAGTAACAAAGCAGAGACGAGATTTCACGGAGGTGAAAAAGGAACTGCGCAAATGGGAACAACTGCGCAAATGGGAACTCAAATACACAATGCTTTTACCTGCCATACTAAGGGTAGAAGCGGAAGGAAAGACTTGGTTTTTCACGTCACCGCAGGAGGCCACCGACTGGTTGGAAGGATGGCGTTAAGCTGCAGGACCCAGGTGATCGGAACAGAGACACAGACAGCACACCGAGAGATCGATGGTATCCGAAACATCAGAGCAGGGAACAACGGGTAGAGTGCTGACACTAAACACGACCATAGACTCAGATTAAAACAAACTGACCCAGCTGGCGTACTAGGAAATGAAACACTCCCCGCAGAAAAGGATGCAAGAGGCTTGGACAACGCCAGCTAATATGGGGGAAACAAAGTGTCACAAACTCACAGAGCATATGCACAGTCTACAGAGAGATCAATAGACTGTGGTGCCTCTAATACAGATGTATATACAAAAACTGTGAGCAATAAGAAGGATTACGGGAGGGACCAGGAAGGATCGTAACAGTTCTCTGCCCCTCACACAAGTACAAAGTTCTGGGGATGAAGCACTCTTCTCAGTTGGGGTGGCGGGTAGTTCACAGTCCACTGTGCAGGGTGGCAGGGAGATGGGAGGGGGGTAGGATTCATTTAAAGGGTGTTTTTGTTTAACGTTGTTCAGATGCATGTCAATAAACAGGAAAATAGGTGAAGTCGAAGTAAGTCAGGCATAATACGTATTATCAATGTTCTCAATAGCAGAACAATCCGAAGTGGCACTACATACTGTACATGTCAGTTGAGGACGCACAAACCCCGGGAGTTGAGTGACAATCAGCACCCCTTGCGGTGATGTCATGGAATGTTAACGGGTTGGGGGATAAGATAAACAGATAAAGAGAGGGGGCCAACAGTGGCGCTGTACAAGAAACACACTTGACTGGCTCCGCATGTAGCCCTAGAAAGATGGGGATACAAAATGGCAGTACATTAGGAATTCACTTCAGGATCCAGAGGAGTTGGAATCCTGCTACAGAAGTGTTGCCCCTTAATACTAACTGGGACATGGTCAGACAAACAAGGGAGGTTTGCCGTGATTACATGCCAATGGGAAGGGAGACAATATAATATCGGTATATGTCCCTCCTGTCTTACATCACTCCACCTTCCAGGCTCTAGGGAAATTTTTGCTTTCCCTCCCGCCAGGAGAACTCATTTTAGAGGGGATTTTAATGCCACAATTGATGCATCCATAGACAGTCAGCCCCCAAGGATACCGGAAACTCCAATCCCAAGCTAAAAGATGTTGTTAATGCGATTGGATTAACGGATATATGGAGAGCCAAATACCCGCAAGCATGCCAGTATACCTTTCACTCCTGGGCACACAATAGTCTTTCGGGAATAGACTATATATTTACATTGGCAGCAAGACTAGAGAAAGTGCTAGAGATAACGCATTTGCCTAGGGGTATTTCAGACCACTCACCAGTATTGATTACATACACTTCCTACATCCCGGGCAGGCGAAGACTATTTCCACTATATCCAAACTATTTAAAAGTCAAAGCGATCAGGAAAAGCCTGACCACCACCACAAAACAATATTTTGCAGAAAATGAACACTCAGTGCCAGCGCCAACAACGCTATGGGAAGCATGCAAAATGGTCCTATGGGGCCAAGCTATCTCGTAGGTGACAAATCGCAAAAAGAGTCGGCAACACCAGATTCAGACACTAGAGCAACAGATGGAGAAGGCAGAGGCAGAGTATGCCACTGATATTACTGATTATACAATACGGAGGCTCCATTTAGCCCAACAGGAATATAAGGCCTTTGAATGGGAAGAGACAAAATCCAGACTTACGGCCACGCAACATACTATTTACGAACAGGGCGATAAGGCAGGAAAACTCCTTGCATGGCTAGATAAAAAGGAAAGAGCTAATAGATGGAAAGCACAACTGCAAGTAAAGCAGGGAGTTGTAACATCAGACCCCCATTAAATAGTGGACATATTAGTGGCCCACTATGAACATAAATACAAACCGTTTGCCACAGCCAGGGTAGAGGAAAATATTGCCTTTTTAAAAGACAGAAAAATGCCAACTCTGGATCAAGAAGCAACCCAGACCTTGGAGGCAATTTAACACATGATGAGCTGCTGAGAGTGTTACAGGCTTAGCATACACATAAAGCCATGGGGCCAAACGGTATTTCTATAGAATTCTATAAACAGACGGCTACTACTATTGTGCCACATCTATTTAACATGTACAAGCATGGTTTAGAAAAAGGAGAACTCGCTAGGGACCAACGTCTGGCCATAATAGTAGAAATACATAAACCGGGCAAACCACCACAAGACTGCATGTCATACAGACCAATATCTCTCATAAAAGCGCTAGCATTACGAGTACAACCATATTTAGAAAAAGTGATTCACCCCGATCAATCTGGCTTTATGCCACACCACAATACGGCATTGAATTTGAGAAGGGTCCACAATATTATGGCGGTAGACCCACTATAGAGGAAAATGCAATTATTCTATCCCTGGATACACAAATGGCATTCGATATAGTCGAATGGCCCTTTCTTTTCGCAGTTCTCCATCACTTAGGATTTGGTCCAAAATGTTGCCAATGGGTGAAATTGCTTTACATGAAACCCATTGCGCAGGTGGTGGCAAACGGTCGCATTTCGGTGGATTTCCCTTTGGGTAAAGAGATAAGATAGGGCTGCCCACTATCACTATTTTTATATGCAACAGTACTAGAACCACTAGCAGCCTGGATAAGGCAAGATCCGGTAATCCGTGGGCTCAAGTCGACTATGGGATGGGAAGATCGTATCTTGCTATATGCCGACGATGTGCTGCTATACTTAGCCTCGTCTGCATGTTCGCTTAACTGCCTTCTAGATATCTGTGTGGCATACAAGCGAGTGTCAGGATATACCATAAATTGGGCAAAGTCACTCATTTTTATACTTCGGGGTGCCCCCCCACGACTCCCGCGCAATTGCAATATACAAATAGCTGACAAGGGGTTTAAGTATCTTGGTGTCTATATAACATATCAGGATATGCATTTTATAGAGGAGAATCTCATGCAACCCCTAGTGCATCTCTCCACATCAATCCTGGCACAAATCTGGTGACACGAGACAATCTGGAAAGACCGTGGCAAGGGACCACGCCCTACGAAGCTGTTGCACACCGGGGACTCCCGTAGTACAGCAAGGCCTGCGGCAGTTGAGAAGAGTGGGTTTCGACGCAGACCGAGTGCCCCGAAAGCAGAGAAAGCGTCAGAGGGAGCTAACGGAAGAGGGCTGACCAAAGAACGCTCTATGCGACAAACTATATGGGGAAAAATTAGTGTGAGCTGTGAAATTCCCAGTGCATCAAATAACGGGGGCCAGGTGAAGCACTGTAACCAACCCCTATTTATTTATTTTTATTTATTTATTTTTTGCATTTCTAGAGCGCTCTGTTACCCGGAGGTGTCCTGGCGCTAACAGATTAAAACTGGTGTGAGTGGAAGGTGATTTAATGGGTAAAGAGCCATGTCTTCAGTGCCTTTCTAAAGGATAGAAGATTGGGCAGTTGTCTGATGTGGAGGGGAAGCCCATTCCAGGCTACTGCTGCTCCTAAGGAAAAGCTCCTGCCTCCCCATCTAGCTCTCTTAACTCTGGGGACTGATACCAGTGCCTTCTGACCAGATCTAAGAGATCTTGCCGGTTTGTGCCAGCAGAAAAGTTCCTTCATGCATTTGGGGCCCAGATTATGGATTCCTTTGAAGACCACACAGAGCGACTTGAAAGTGATTCGTTTCCGCACTGGCAACCAGTGAAGTTTTGCCAGGTCTTGTTCCAAGGAAGCGAACTTGGGTGTATCTGTTATCAGGCGTGCGGCCGCATTCTGTAATGTTTGAAGTTTATTTAGTATGCCAGCTTGGGCATTCAGCATAAGGCTATTGCAATAGTCTAGCCGGGATAGAACTAGACCGGTAACCACTGTTTTTCTATGTTCTTGCTCCAAGAATGGTAGCACTTTCCTAATTGTTTTGAGAGCAAAATGGGTGGATGATACCAGGGCATTAATCTGAGGCTTAAAAGACAGTAGATCGTCCACCAAAATGCCAAGATTTTTCACTTTTGTCACAGGGGTGGGCAAGGTTCCCATTTCTTCAGGCCACCATCTCGGAGACCAGAAATTGTCTTTGGCGCCAAAGAGTAGCACCTCTGTCTTCGAGCAATTTAATTTAAGACAGTTTTGGGCCATCCAAGCACCCACTTCGCGCATGCAACCTCTGAACCTGTCCGCAGTGCTGTCTCTGTCCCCTGGCATCAGAGACACCACTATCTGTGTATCATCCGCATAGGCTGTGAGGTTGAAGCCAAATGTTCGAATTATCGGGGCTAGCGTGAAAACGTAAACATTAAAAAGGGTAGGGCTCAAGGACGAGCCCTGAGGTACTCTACAAGGAAGTGTGAAGGGGCATGATTCGAAATCTCCCAGTGTCACAACCTGAGTCCTGTTGGAAAGGAAGGCCTGTAAGATCTTCAGCACCTTGCCTTGAACTCCGCAGGCCCTCAACCAGTCCACCAACAGTATGTGGTGGACCGTGTCGAAGGCCGCGAAGAGGTCCAGCAGGATCAGGGCAGCTCTACCTCCTCCATCCAGCACTCTTCTAACATCTTCCACTGATTTAATTAGAGCAGATTCCGTGCTGTGTTCAGCACGGAAGCCATGTTGGCTGGGGTCTAGATGTTCTCCAGTTCTCAGGAAGGTGCTTAGTTGGGTATTTAAAAAACCTTCAATAGTTTTAGCTGGAAGGGGCAGTCTTGCGATGGGCCGATAATTGTTTAAATCGGCTATGTCCAGATTGGGTTTTTTAAGGAGGGGTAAAATGGAGGCACATTTCCATTTTGCAGGGAATTTCCCTCTATCCAGCATAAGATTGAGGAGGGGGGTGAGCCCGACTGCAATGGAGCCTGGCACTAATTTGGTAATGGAGGCCGGGCAAGGATCGTGAGGGGAGCCAGATTTTATCTTCTGGAGTCGGCTCATGACCTCTTCCTCACTAATTTGGGGGAAAAATAGCAGTTTTTCTAGGCCGGTGTCTGATTCCGCTATGTTAGTGGAGAGTTCCACAAGAGCTTTTATTTGACTATCTAAGGGAGAGAAGATGTTTTCAACTTTTTCACCGAAAGAAGGTAGCCATCTTCTCATAAAGAAGGAGACTGGGGGGGTACCTCTATGGTATTGGGGACTGCCAAAGTGGATATCGTTCGAAAAAGCTCTTTTGGGGCGTTGCTGGCTTCTTTAACCTTCCTCGTAAAAAAAGCTCGCTTGGCCTGCTGGATCTTATCTTTGTACGCTCTTTGTTCAAGATTTAGAATTTTTTTATCAGACTCACTAAAAGTTGTTCGCCAGATTTTTTCTTTTTTTTTGCACCCAATTTTGAAGTCCCTGATCTCTTTTGAGAACCAGGGGGCGGAGGGAATGGCCCGAGTGGGGAGAAAGGTTTTAGGGGGGGGCAAGTTGTATTCATGCGGCCTCCAGCCATCTCGTGTAGGCCTGAGTTGCTTGTTCCGTATTTCCTGAGAACGGTTCCAGAGTGGACTTTAGAACACATTCCAGTTCTTCATGTTTTATGCCATTCCATTTCCTAATCTGTCGTGGAGTGAGACTAATTCTAGCCGGTCTTCCCGGTGGGGCTAAGGCCAGATTAAAGTAGACAGTTGAATGGTCCGACCAGGATAAGGGCTGGATTGAAAGTACATTAAGGGTCGGGTGATTCGAAAAAATACCATCCAGGGTATGTCCTGCCTTGTGGGTGGGACCTCTGACCAGTTGCCTCAGATCCAACCCCTGGAGCAGGTCTGTTAGGTCAGAAGTGTCTGGGTCCGAACCGCATTCAAGGTGGAAATTAAAATCGCCAAGTACAGTGAATGTTTGGGTGGTGGCGGCAGTTTCCATGATTTCACCTAGAGCTAGAAAGAAAGGTGCTTTCGGCCCGGGCGGTCTATAAACCAAGCAACCTCTAAAAGTTTGATGGTCAGATAGGGTGAAGTTGAAGAGAAGATACTCATCTGGACCTACGGGTCCCTGATGGAAGTACCCTCTAAATGAGTGGTGGTAAATAATGGCTAGGCCACCACCTTTCTTTATCTCTCTATTTTGTGTGTGACAAACGTAGTTAGGTGGGGTGGGGTTGACAATGTCAGGGCCAGAGGCGGCATCGGTCCATGACTCTGTGATGAAAGCTATCATCACTCCGGAGTCCTGGATTAAATCCGCTATTTCAATACTATGTTTGACCAGGGATCTGGCATTGAGCAAAAGACATTTCACCGAGGTCTGGCTTTTCCTAGGAGGCTTTTCCTTGTTGTCCCTACGGGGCACAACCGGATCCCAGCTCAGTCTTGGCAAAGTCTGTGAGCAATTGGGGCATATGACATGGGTCTTCCCTATATTGGGCCCCATTTTCAGAATATTGCAGCCTGCTGAGTTAGATCTACAACTCCAAGTTCTAAGAGTGTTACTGGAGTAGATAAGCCTCGGGGATGAGGTTCCGGCCCTAGGCGCGGGTCCGGCGCGGACGGGCGCAGACGGGCTCGCCTTTGGCACGCCTGCGGCGTGCCCGCTGCGCCCGTCCGCTGCGCTCCCTATGTCGATGTGCCATTTTATACACGTGGGGGCGGGAGGGGCAGAGCACTAGTCTGCTCGCCCAGCTCCTCAAGCAAGATGGCGGGACCCACGGAGGCTTTGGCTCCGGTTCGAGCCCCCCATGGGATACAGTGCAAAAACGCTAGTTTTTAAAAACAGTTCACAATTCACAATAAGGCACAATAAGGTGTTTAAAAGCAACTTAAAAACTCTCAGTACAATGTATAAATCGCTATGGTCCCGGCTTCCGCCTCAAGACCATACCTTTCCACACACACACTCTTGAAACAGTGGGGGTGCTGGTATCATCCGGGTTTTTAAGCACGTGGGGGCGGGAGGGGCAGAGCACTAGTCTGCTCGCCCAGCTCCTCAAGCAAGATTGCGTGACCCACGGAGGCTTTGGCTCCGGTTCGAGCCTCCTATTGGATACAGTGCAAAAACGCTCGTTTTTAAAAACAGTTCACAATTCACAATAAGGCACAATAAGGAGTTTAAAAGCAACTTAAAAACTCTCAGTACAATGTATAAATCGCTATGGTCCCGGCTTCCGCCTCAAGACCGTACCTTTCCACACACACACTCTTGAATCAGTGGGGGTGCTGGTATCATCCGGGTTTTTAAGCACGTGGGGGCGGGAGGGGCAGAGCACTAGTCTGCTCGCCCAGCTCCTCAAGCAAGATGGCGGGACCCACGGAGGCTTTGGGATGACGGATGAAGGATCGACTGGACATCCACCGTAGCACACCAAGTTATGCTGCACCCACTCACCCGAGACGAAACCACTACGATATGAGAGGTGAGAGACCGGAGACCTGAGACGTGGGGGAGAAAAAAAGGTTCTCACACGAACGTGACACAGTGCCTTTGAAGTGGGCCAGTGGAGGATGAGGATCGGCGTGGCAATATCCCGGCGCTGAGTGGGTGATTAGGCGGCGATTACGGAACATACCAGGCAGTCAGCGAAGACAGTAAATAGAGACTAGACCCATTTGCGGCCCTTGTGGAAGCCAATAGAGGTAGGGCCTGGCTTCAAGGGGACTGCTCCTTGGCCCAGAAGCACAGTGAACAAAGGGACTAAACCCCATAGCATAACAAAATCACAAAGTAATTACAGTGCACACGTTTAATGCCTCACTGCCGACACATGCTATACTATTGGAGACCCACAGAAGCTCACGCAAGGAAATACACCCCGCATAAAGCAGCCCAGCGACGGAGCATAATAAGAGACGACAGACGGCCTCCTGACTGCAGAGGCATCCACAGTTACACGCAAAAGTGCAGCCTGAACGTTCAGGGATGCAACAAGAGAAGGAAACGTCACTAAAATGCGCACGTGAAAATTGGGGGAACTAGACAGATTGGCTGGAAAAGAAGACCAAAACCCAGGCAGAAGTGAACCGATATTCAAAAACACACAGACTTGCCTCTATAAATAGGTGGAACACGAATCTAACACGCACTCAGCGCAAACGACAGCGGGAAGCGGGAAAACCAAAAGGCCGTGCGTGGAAGATTCTCACACAGTCCGGCAGCGGTGATTACTGTCTAACCCGAGGCAGTGATCATCAGCCCACCAGCAGACTCTGGCAACATGGGAGGAAGAGGCCAGCGTATGACGCAACTGAATAAACTGGAGAAATATGCCTACTGAGGGGATAGGCCGCCTACCCCTGAAACACAAACGGGAGTAGAAGAGGAATCTCAGCCCGCAAAACCTAAAGAGATAACTCTACAAGACATAATGCTCACCCTAAACAAGATGCAAACATCGATTGGCGCTATATCAACTGACATTACGCTGCTACGAGCAGATGTCTCCAAAATTAGCACAAGAGTGACGGAGGTTGAATACACAATGGTGGCTCTTTCCTTGGACACAGCGACGTTACAGCGACAAGTCCGAAATCTGGAACGAGCGCATAAACAAATGGAGGCTAAACTCGACGACCAGGAAGGCCTCTCTCGCGCAATAATATTTACTTGGTGGGAGTACCTGAAAGTGTGAGGGAGCCGGCTCTCGACCTCTTTGTAGGAGAACTTATCATAACTGAACTCCAACCACGTGGACTGTCAAGTTTCTTCTCAGTGGAGCGAGCACATCGAGTACCGGGCGGGAGGCACCGGCCAGGAGCTCCACCCAGAACTATACTTGCACGAATACTCGTGACCGAGACGTAATTCTGCAAGCAGCACGTATTGCACCCCCCATACAGGTGGAAAACTGCAAGGTAACAATGTACACTGACTACATGGCGCGAGTAACAAAGCAGAGATGAGATTTCATGGAGGTGAAAAAGGAACTGCGCAAATGGGAACAACTGCGCAAATGGGAACTCACATACACAATGCTTTTACCTGCCATACTAAGGGTAGAAGCGGAAGGAAAGACTTGGTTTTTCACGTCACCGCAGGAGGCCACCGACTGGTTGGAAGGATGGCGTAAAGCTGCAGGACCCAGGTGATCGGAACAGAGACACAGACAGCACACCGAGAGATCGATGGTATCCGAAACATCAGAGCAGGGAACAACGGGTAGAGTGCTGACACTAAAGACGACCATAGACTCAGATTAAAACAAACTGACCCAGCTGGCGTACTAGGAAATGAAACACTCCCCGCAGAAAAGGATGCAAGAGGCTTGGACAACGCCAGCCAATATGGGGGAAGCAAAGTGTCACAAACTCACAGAGCATATGCACAGTCTACAGAGAGATCAATAGACTGTGGTGCCTCTAATACAGATGTATATACAAAAACAGTGAGCAATAAGAAGGATTACGGGAGGGACCAGGAAGGATCGTAACAGCTCTCTGCCCCTCACACAAGTACAAAGTTCTGGGGATGAAGCACTCTGCTCAGTTGGGGTGGCGGGTAGTTCACAGTCCACTGTGCAGGGTGGCAGGGAGATGGGAGGGGGGTAGGATTCATTTAAAGGGTGTTTTTGTTTAACGTTGTTCAGATGCATGTCAATAAACAGGACAATAGGTGAAGTCGAAGTAAGTCAGGCATAATACGTATTATCAATGTTCTCAATAGCAGAACAATCCGAAGTGGCACTACATACTGTACATGTCAGTTGAGGACGCACAAACCCCGGGAGTTGAGTGACAATCAGCACCCCTTGCGGTGATGTCATGGAATGTTAACGGGTTGGGGGATAAGATAAACAGATAAAGAGAGGGGGCCAACAGTGGCGCTGTACAAGAAACACACTTGACTGGCTCCGCATGTAGCCCTAGACAGATGGGGATACAAAATGGC
The DNA here is from genome assembly GCF_964261635.1 of Lissotriton helveticus. NCBI lineage: Eukaryota > Metazoa > Chordata > Amphibia > Caudata > Salamandridae > Lissotriton > Lissotriton helveticus. The sequence goes on from NC_136057.1 coordinate 664,253,997, forward strand.
AGTACATTAGGAATTTACTTCAGGATCCAGAGGAGTTGGAATCCTGCTACAGAAGCGTTGCCCCTTAATACTAACTGGGACATGGTCAGACAAACAAGGGAGGTTTGCCGTGATTACATGCCAATGGGAAGGGATACAATATAATATCGGTATATGTCCCTCCTGTCTTACATCACTCCACCTTCCAGGCTCTAGGGAAATTTTTGCTTTCCCTCCCGCCAGGAGAACTCATTTTAGAGGGGATTTTAATGCCACAATTGATGCATCCATAGACAGTCAGCCCCCAAGGATACCGGAAACTCCAATCCCAAGCTAAAAGATGTTGTTAATGCGATTGGATTAACGGATATATGGAGAGCCAAATACCCGCAAGCATGCCAGTATACCTTTCACTCCTGGGCACACAATAGTCTTTTGGGAATAGACTATATATTTACATTGGCAGCAAGACTAGAGAAAGTGCTAGAGATAACGCATTTGCCTAGGGGTATTTCAGACCACTCACCAGTATTGAGTACATACACTTCCTACATCCCGGGCAGGCGAAGACTATTTCCACTATATCCAAACTATTTAAAAGTCAAAGCGATCAGGAAAAGCCTGACCACCACCACAAAACAATATTTTGCAGAAAATGAACACTCAGTGCCAGCGCCAACAACGCTATGGGAAGCATGCAAAATGGTCCTATGGGGCCAAGCTATCTCGTAGGTGACAAATCGCAAAAAGAGTCGGCAACACCAGATTCAGACACTAGAGCAACAGATGGAGAAAGCAGAGGCAGAGGCAGAGTATGCCACTGATATTACTGATTATACAATACGGAGGCTCCATTTAGCCCAACAGGAATATAAGGCCTTTGAATGGGAAGAGACAAAATCCAGACTTACGGCCACACAACATACTATTTACGAACAGGGCGATAAGGCAGGAAAACTCCTTGCATGGCTAGATAAAAAGGAAAGAGCTAATAGATGGAAAGCACAACTGCAAGTAAAGCAGGGAGTTGTAACATCAGACCCCCATTAAATAGTGGACATATTAGTGGCCCACTATGAACATAAATACAAACCGTTTGCCACAGCCAGGGTAGAAGAAAATATTGCCTTTTTAAAAGACAGAAAAATGCCAACTCTGGATCAAGAAGCAACCCAGACCTTGGAGGCAATTTAACACATGATGAGCTGCTGAGAGTGTTACAGGCTTAGCATACACATAAAGCCATGGGGCCAAACGGTATTTCTATAGAATTCTATAAACAGACGGCTACTACTATTGTGCCACATCTATTTAACATGTACAAGCACAGTTTAGAAAAAGGAGAACTCGCTAGGGACCAACGTCTGGCCATAATAGTAGCAATACATAAACAGGGCAAACCACCACAAGACTGCATGTCATACAGACCAATATCTCTCATAAAAGCGCTAGCATTACGAGTACAACCATATTTAGAAAAAGTGATTCACCCCGATCAATCTGGCTTTATGCCACACCACAATACGGCATTGAATTTGAGAAGGGTCCACAATATTATGGCGGTAGACCCACTATAGAGGAAAATGCAATTATTCTATCCCTGGATACACAAATGGCATTCGATATAGTCGAATGGCCCTTTCTTTTCGCAGTTCTCCATCACTTAGGATTTGGTCCAAAATGTTTCCAATGGGTGAAATTGCTTTACATGAAACCCATTGCGCAGGTGGTGGCAAACGGTCGCATTTCGGTGGATTTCCCTTTGGGTAAAGAGATAAGACAGGGCTGCCCACTATCACTATTTTTATATGCAACAGTACTAGAACCACTAGCGGCCTGGATAAGGCAAGATCCGGTAATCCGTGGGCTCAAGTCGACTATGGGATGGGAAGATCGTATCTTGCTATATGCCGACGATGTGCTGCTATACTTAGCCTCATCTGCATGTTCGCTTAACTGCCTTCTAGATATCTGTGTGGCATACAGGCGAGTGTCAGGATATACCATAAATTGGGCAAAGTCACTCATTTTTATACTTCGGGGTGCCCCCCCACGACTCCCGCGCAATTGCAATATACAAATAGCTGACAAGGGGTTTAAGTATCTTGGTGTCTATATAACATATCAGGATATGCATTTTATAGAAGAGAATCTCATGCAACCCCTAGCGCAATTTCGCAGAGATGTCAACCACTGGAGAGCCCTACCACATACATCTTTAAGATGAAGGCACTCCTTAAATTCCTCTATATCTTGCAAAACACGCAGTTTCCAGTTCCCCCAAAGTACTTCACAGCAATTTACTCTGAAGTAATTAAATTACTGTGGGATGGTAGGGCAACCCGTATAGCCATGCACTAATTGGTAAAAAGCTGGTACGATGGAGGCATAGCTCTCCCTCCTATGAAGACATACTACTGGGCATTCCAACTTGCGGTGCTAAATCAATGGATACCCTCAGCACAGGATGAACGAGCGTATCGCATGGATAGACATCTCCTGGAAGTGGACGGAATGATGAAGGAATTATATAATATTAATAGAATGGGGGCACTGACAGGACCAACGGCACATACAGTTAAGATTTGGCATGAAGCGCAACGTACACTTAGATGGAAAGGGGTCATGATGCAGGCAACGCCACAATGGGACACGAAACAGTTAGGCAAACTAGGAAATACCAAAGAATTTAGGCAATGGGACCTGATAGGTATCTCAAAGGTGGGAGACCTGTGAAAAAAAGGTGAAGGTATCCCATTCACGCAACTACAAAATACATATGGTCTAGTATTGGGAGGCGATCTTGCACATGATTTCACAAGTAACAGGGGTAACTATAGAACCAGAACCGAAGAGATGTCTCCTCAACATCTGGGAGCCAACGGATCTAGATTATGCAGCTCAGGATTCGGTGGCGGTGGGTCTAGCAATAGTGAAAAGAAATCTGGCACAATTATGGGGATCCAGGTCGACTCCCACCCTTAGAAAATGGTGCCAAGACATGGACGATGTAATGATAACCGAAAAATCAGTGTAACTACATAGGAGATGCCCTAAAAAGTGGACCCCGATATGGGGAAAATGGAACACATATCGGGGAATCATTTGTGAACCCCCACAAGACGAATCAGTGTCAGAAGAAAGTGATTAGCTATTGAAATAAAGACATTTATTAATGTAATGGATACAGATATGAACGAAGTTGAAGGGGCAATAGAAAACCCTACGTATATAATGCCTGTATATCTAAAGCCTATGATTAAATTACTGTCCTACATAATACTGTATGAAGGAGGGACTGCGAGGAAAAATGTACCAATGGTTATAATGAAAACTTTAATAAAAATATATATTTTTTAAACTCTCAGGCTTCTAGGTATTTAATAAACTTTCAAGAAGATTACCACTTGGAACATATTCATAGAATTACTTCAGTCAAGGGATTTCGTAGACATAGGGATAGGGGTAGGCATGACGTTGGGAAGCATGCTTCTTTGATATGTGGATAGGGACAATGCAGAATTCTCTAGTAAATTGTACAACATACTCCTGCAAAACCACATCAGTCACATATTCCCAGGAGTGCACCAGGAATGCTTTCTTAGGGTCGTAAAAGTCAGACATTTACTCCAAACCTAGCCTTAAGAAAAAAGGCATATATTTGGAACAAGATCAAGAACGAAGAAGCAAGTAGTAAACTGGGGGCCATATTATCAAGAAAGGGCGATACATTATCGCCGCTTTTATCGGCAGGAAACTGCCGCTAATGCGGCGATAATGGGCTTGATAATATGCCCTTGTGAATTCCCATAGAAGCCCAGGTTAACACCAGAACCTGTGCTTCTATAGGAATATTCCGTCTATCCAGAAGGAAGTAAGGTGCGGTTACGCAAACGCGAGTACACAACCCAGGGATAGTTGATTAATCCCATGAGAAAGATATAATAAGGGAGCCTCAAGTCCTAACCGTGAACCATACATCAATTTTAAAAGTGAAAGAAAGCACCAGGTATAAACTGCTGAACCACTGATGTGAATAGCATACTAAGGCAGAAAGACTAACAGATTTAGTGGATGACCGGGTAGTAACACATGATTAAATACCCGAAATACCTTATGTAAGGTCTCATAGAAATAAGAACGGTGAAATTTGACTGTAGTTTCTTGGCAGGTAAGAACAGGGAAACTGGGAAAGTTTATGAAGATAATTGTGTTTTTAATCTGTCCCGAGGAGGGTGGTGCGAAAGCAGGATCCACCAAATCACGTCGACATAATAACCCTCTTTGGTTTTAATTAAATGATTTATATATGTTTTTAACGAAATGCTGTTTTTGACTATTGAATTGTTTTTTGTGAAAAGGAATTAAATGTGTTTGTGCAATTCAAAGAAGTTTGGATCAATCACTATAAGTAACATATGTACATTTGATTGATACTTGAAAGGTGTTTTTAACAGAATTGTTTTTTTTAATAAAAAGTAAGTGGTATGTACATTTTGGCGCCTTAAGGCTGAATAATTTCTAGAGTGTTAAGTGCCTTTGTGGTTCTACTTATATGAATGGGGTTTAGTAAAATACAGTATGAATAGTAGAACATTTGATTAACTAGAATGAAAGTAGGAGCTATAGCTAATTGAATGCAGAAGTGGAGCAAGTAAAGTCTGACCAAGGGAACCCTCTTGTTTTAATATTGTTATTGGCCCTGTTCCCTTGTGGTCTAAGGGTGACTCTCTAATTCTTTATTACTATAAACATAATGCTACATTTACTGCTGAAAATCATTTGAAGAATTGATATGTCCAGAAATAAGAGGACTCCTGGTTTAATAAGATCAGGCTGTTTACTTAAAATCTAAAATGCCAAACAGAAATTGACACTTGTAAATTGCATCTGCACTATAAAAGTCTAGGATAAATTAACACATTTACTCTCGATTTGCCCCACTCTATTAAATAAACTGAAAACGAGTGAAATCTCTTTTTTAATAAAACTGGTATAATGAGCGAGGACATTTATTTTAACTATTTATTTATGTTTAATATAGTGACAGTGGCTATAAAAATAGCATTGTTAAAAAACCCAAAAAGAATACATTTCGCTAGGTTATATAGTGTATTATATATTTTATTAGCATAAACGATTTGACATGTATAGCCTTTGCATTCTGCAAAACATTTTAGTACCATTTGTAATGTCATGTTAAGATAAAATCTGTGCATGTTTATACTTTTGTATTAGAATAAGAACATTTATATTGTAGAATATTTACTAAAGTCAACAATAAATAATTTTGAAACAAAACTGGATCTGGTGATCAGTAATTGTACCTCCTGATCGTCATCCAGAATCGGGGCAGATGCTATGGGACCACTGATTGACCAAGCAACTTTTTTAGAAACCTGGTACCTGGTTGTTTTGTCTGATGTATATTTGGAGGCCTGGGCCTTTGACTTACTGCAACTTAAGCTAACCGGTAAGATATTGCCATTCGACTCTCTGTAGAGTCAGGTGATCTGTACGGTAAAACAATCTTTTTCTAAGTTTTATCTAGCGCGAACTAGACCCGTGTCAGAGCGCTTTACATAGCAACAGTTTCGTTACACAAGGACACATTATTTTTTTTTTTTTTAGGCACGGGGAGATTAAGTGATTTGCCCAGAATCACAGGATGTTGACAGTCATTGCCGAGGCTCCAACCGGTTTTCCAACTTCGACGTCGCCCGCTCTAGCGTAAGGTTACATCCTCTCTCCTAGGGTTGCAATTGGCGGAGCAGTCTACCCAGCGTAACATCTGCCACAGGGCCTTTGGGTTGCAAGGACCTTTGACCTGTCCTGCAAAGAAAAGGATGGCTGTCATTCATTTTCCAGGACTGTTTCTGTCTTGCAAGTAATGGTTCAAATGGGCAAAGCGAAGGTTATATGGCACCCGCACATAGGAAATACGATTCATGAGCATCTGGGCTATTTAATTTTTGTTCAGATAACTCTCCCTATGCAAAAAAAGTTTACCAAGCAGGTGCAGTGGCATCACTAGGAGGGTGCGGGGGGTGCCGACCGCACCGGGTGACAGCATCACAGGGCCATTGGAATCTCGGTGTTTAAGGGGCAGAGTTTGTGGTTCCAGGATCTAAGTTCAGCACTTGTGAAAGTCCACAGTCGGCCAGGGGTGCTGGCCCCTGGTCCCAGTCGGGCGGGGACGGGCGCAGACGGGCTTGCCTTTGGCGCGCCAGCGACACGTCCGCTGCCCATCCGCTCCAGCGTGCGTTTTATCAGCCCCCGTGACCCCTGGCTCCTCCCTGACAATCAGCCCTGCTGTGCAGCAGCTGACACCCTCACGGTCGCTAGACCTCATGAGGACGTGTGTGGGAGGGGAGCAGGAACGGTCAGGAGGAGGTGGCGGTGAGTAGCACGGCAGTTACACAAGTTTAAAAAACACACAACGTTAAAAATGCTTTCCTTAGTTTAAAAGGGTTAAAAGGCAGAGCTTGTAACTTCGCATGCACTATCTGGGCTAGCACGTTCTTCTTACCTGACACAGATGCAAATTCGCAAAATCTGCGTGTCTATGGCAGGAGGGCCGCAGGATTTTGTCATAGGGAGTGCGTCTCTTGCTTATGGTTTGCTTCTGCCTGGTGATACAGTCTTTCTGGAGTCAGGCCACGGCCGAATTGGCCAGAAGTTAAGTTGCACACAGCCAGCAGACATGCATGCTAGGTTTAGCACCAAAAGAGAAAAGAATGAAAGACATTTTTAAAATCACTCACATAGCCCTGTTACAACCCAGAGGAGGATGCCGACGGCATTGAAGTCAGTGCTTTGTCTGAGCCCCGAGTTGAATGAAGGATGCTCATTGGCTACCTCAGAGTGCACATCACCGAGCATTCCATGCTCTCTGAAGCACCGGAAAGTACACTCTCTGAACTCTCCAAACATAGACCACAGGCGTGCATGGATTCACAGCAGGTCGCCCCTAACACAGCGGCTGAGAGGCCTCTCTATCAGTGCAGCCTCTTACAAGGAGACTGTTGGACTGAATTAGAGGAAACATTCACCAATCTGGGGCTCTCCCAGTTAATTACCACCCCCACACATGAGCGAGGACACACCCTAGACCTTATCTGGACTTCATCCCCCCTCATGAGGCTTACGGACATTAGCCCTAGCGCATGGTCTGACCACTTCTGTATTAATCTATTACTCCCCCTCACCAAAGTAGGGCTCCAACCCCCTCAGACTGGAAACACGTTCGTAAGTGGTCTTAAATAGATGGACCCTCACTGACAAGTACCCTCCGAGAATGCCCACTTAAAAAGCCTGAGACAGCAAACATTGATGAGTGGTCTGAAGCCACATCCTGCCGGCTCCGCGCTGCCATCGACAAAATTGCCCCAGGAAAGAGCATAAAAATTAACAGTAAAGGAAAAGGCGCCCCTTGATTCACGGAAGAACTTAGGACCTTAAAACGCGTGCTTCGTCACCATGAATGATGATGGTGTGTAGTGTAGTTCCTATTATCCCAATAGGCTCTGCGCATTGGAATAATACCTTCAATAGTAAAGGCCTAGACCAGACGTTAACTAGGTCTACTACTGACGATATTAGACTTAAAGTTTTGGGTTTGCCAGCTAGCTCAGAGTTCACTAGAAACTTTCTCGAATGTTCAGGAAGGAATTAACTTCCCTGATTAGACAAGAAGGGATTTAGTTTCTGACAACCATAGAACATGACAACTTTGCTCTCCCCTAATCAATAGTGTATCTCGAGAGTCGTGTGAACAAAAGGCAATTTATTTTACTCAGTCAGTACGTGCATTCTTAGTCTCATCAGATTGTAGAGAAAAAGGAAGAGACGGGCGTGTTCAATAAAAAGGTGTTATTTATTGATCAGTCTCTTTTCTCATACAAGAGAAATGGATCGATATTATTGCAATACTTATAGCTAAGTAAAGAGCATACATTAAAAGCAGAAGTATAAAATAATACTGTAAAAACATTGATATGGTTTCTAAGCCATAAGATGTTTTAAAATGAATAAAATATATTACATACACATATACATTTGACTAAACGTACTCAACTGGTGTTTCTAAATACGCCTACCCCGTGTACCTGACCTAAGCCTAATACGTGGGCGGGAATAGAAAGTTACAGTTTAAGTTAAGTTTGTTTTTGCCAAGTGAATACCTAAAGAATTCTCTGCGAGGGGTTATTCAGTTCTGTACCTGGAATTAAGGATGAATGAGGGATGGTATCTCTCTCTCTGGTCTCGATATTCCAGGCTGCCTGCGAGGGCTACCCGGAAGCGCCGGTGCTGGATTTCTCGGCAGGAGAAAGCAGCGCGTCTCGTTCTCAGCGCGTCAGGAAGGCGGGGCTGCGCCAGCGGGGTCTGCTCTGCTCTTCGCTTCGGCAAGTATGGCTGCTCCGTCTCGTCACCACCACGTGTGTTTGCATAGGGCAATATCGGTAATATTTATACCTTTAAGGTGCCGAGATTGACGTAAGGATGGACATAGATACGTCAATAAGGATGTTATACGACTTGCTCGTTAGCACATTCTTTTGCTGAAGTTCTCGGTGAAATCAAAACAATGGCCGCAGGGTTTTGCCCAGGTTGTCATAGGTTTGATTTGTTATGAGAACTCCGTATGCCTTATCAGGGGCTGGAGGAATATTGCTTGTCTAATTAGATCGCAAGCGTTATGACCTAATCAGATAACACGTTCCTGTGCCGTAGTGTGACTGCGTCAGATAACGGTATCTGCATCATGGGGGTTTTCTGCCTCATGGGCTGACTGCTAGTTAACTTGTTGGTTTGTTTAACCAGAATAGGGTCAGGAATAGGGGGATCGATTCAGAACCTATAGGAATACATCACACCCACTCCACGCTAACTATGGACATATTTACTAATCTATGCATAGTAAAACATACTATAGAGTATAGTGTATACCTTACCACCCCAAAATACATAAATGCATTTTGAAATTTTTCAAATATACGGAAAAAATTGCAATCATATGTATTGTATGCACTCAAGCTGTAGAATAATGCCAAAGTAATCACGCATTTGTATACATTATATACATTATTGCTATTTGGTATATGAGAATTTACACATGAAATGGCTCTTAATACAGGAAAAAAAGTTCGAGACCATTCCATCACACAATAAAATATTTATGAACGTACCAGCGGGCAGCTAATGTCTATAAGCTATCTAAATTTTTAGAAACCTTAGTTCTCTAAGAATAGTTCTTACTTTAAGCAGAATATAGTGTCCCGAAAAATATGCAAAAATAGTTTGGGGCTGCTGAAAAATTGCTGTCCGTGAACTGGAGGTAAAATTGTTCATGTGACTTTATTTTTAAAGTTGAAGGCCGAATTCAGGGAACGCCGTGTACGAGCTTGCTCAAAAGTCTCTATTTCTGCTCTGGTGAGAACATCATATCATTTAGGCTTTCGAAAAAGTTGTCAACAGCTTCCTGGGAAAGTTCCACTAACTCGGAAAAAGGTGTAACCATGCATTCGTGCGCATGATTGTCTCCATTGACATTCTGATTCGCATTGCTGACAGAAGGTCGTACCTGTTCGATGCTGCTTTCATCTTGAACTTCACTACCCCTTAATCGTAGTGGTGAAGCTTCCACGAATGCCGTCATCAGGATTGGTAGCCTTTGAGGGCAGCACAAAGCGTGAACCTTGATCGGGCTCAACAATGTTTCTGCATCCATTGGCGCATCCGATTGTAGCGTTAGACAGGTGTCTAACACGCATTCTTCTCCTCATAGTAGACACCTTAATACAGGTAAAACACATCTTTGCCACATTGGTCGAAATGATAGAAACCAAGTCATATTCAGGTCTCTAAGCCGGGAGAGTCCCAGGATTTTTGATATCCGGTCCCGGTATCCAATGGCTAGGATTGTTTCTTCCCTTGTCGCAAGAGTTTGGTCTGTGACATGGGTTGCCATAACGAAAAATAAGGACTAAGAATAGGATTCCTGCAATTAGTCCCAAGATCAGGGGAAGTCCGCCAAAAATCGAATGGACGAAATCTGGAAAAATACCCAGTATGGCTTTGAATGGTGTTAATGCCATCGAAAATACTGTCTTAAATACCTTTGAGACCCCATTGGTATCAGAAATATTTAAGATTTCATTCAGGATTTCTGCGAAATGTATGGGGGAATTAGTTGATAACAAGGAATGTATCTCTGCAGTCGTCCTTGCGACTTGTAGATCATACGTTTCTTTTGATGACGTGAGCCTTGTAGGCGTCTGAAGAAGCACTGTTTTCATTCTGCTTAAAGTATCTATTCGAATAGAAGTAATTTTCAAATTGGGCCATGCCCTTGCCTCCCTGTCTGGAAAGGAGCTGGGGAACAATGAGCGTCCACAGCACTTGACCTTCGCAGTCGTAGTTACGAGATAAGGTGTCCCGGGCATAAGACTACAACATCTGCGATCTACAATTAGAATGTAACTCCCATTATAGAGTCTTTGAAAGAATGGTTCTATCTCTGTTGCAGGTGCGCCTTGCTGGTGACATGAAAGGTTGTATGAATTCCCTTCACAGGCTCCATGCAAACTAATTCCGTTACACAGAAGCGTGCCGCTTAGTGACATCGCACAATTATTGCCACTAAGAAACACTTTCTGTCCTTTATTACTGACACATGCATGTGAATAGGGCAGGTTCCATGTTGTTTTAATGTACCCCTTTCCCAATTTCTCGTACATGCCAGCCTGTATATATTTTTGGCAGTATTGAAACCTGAAGGTTGAGATTGGAATATTTATTATCCCATGTATTATCCATTCACTGACAGGTCGTTCTGACATTGTCACTGGTAATCTTTCGAGTTTTTCAATGCTCAAGATTGTATAATCAGCACCCTTTTGTGCCATACTGATTTGTCTATCAGTAAGGTTAAAGATTTGGAATAGTGACGTTGTGTTGATTAAACGCCAAGGCACATAGCCTGAACGTAGATTTTGTAACGTCCAGCCAAGCTGTACAATAGAACGCAATTGAGACTGACCATGTTGTAATAACAGTAAGTCTTGCGATAATATGTTGATTGCTGAAGACACAATGCTGTCCAAAGAAAAAATTCTGGAGGACAGAGTCATTAACCCATTGTCCACTACAGAAAGTGATTTTTCCAAATTAATACGGTCAATTTCCCGTATTCTCTCTGCTGTTTCAATTTGAGTAACCTTCCAGGCCTCATTGTATGCTGCATATACAGAGGCTGCTATGAAACGTTTTTGACGCTGTTTGCGCGGTCCCATAATGAAATCACGCAAGTCAGCACCATCAGTAAGTAAAGTTAGGTGTTGCTTAATTTCTGTCAGTGTGGAAGTTTGTAGCCACTGAAGGCATAATTTGCCCACACTGTAGGTGGTTATTATCCCTGGGTGATGTCTTTGAGGATATCTAGGGTCTGGCCTGGTCATTTTGAACCCCTGTGTTTTGTTCAGGAATCTGTCTTGACAGTTATTAGTATCTGTGGGCCAGATCAACCACTGTTTCCAATCTGGATGTGTTCTGTTTTGGTTTAATACATAATTTACGTCTATCTCTTCATCTATAGAGCTATTGCTGTACATTGTTGGTTTTGGAATAGACGGTTTATTTAAGTCTTTGATTTTGGCTAGGCCAAGACAGGTAGTTTGTTGAACAGTGTCATTTAAAAATATCATTTGTTCTGGGATCATGCAGGCTCTAAACAAAGATTCTATACCCTGTACTTGCCATTCTTTTGTACCCCAAACACTTTTCAATTCAACATTTTTGTCCCAATAATCAAAACCAAAAGTATTCATTTTTTCAAAGAATGAGTCTGAATATATCAATTTTGTGTTTGTTATCATGGTCTTAGTTCCTGTCTCGTTTGACAATTTGAAATAAAATGCTTCAGCATTACTTGTGTTAAAACCTGAAAAGTATGAATATTTGTCATAGAAGGTTCTTGAGCTTCCTTTTGGAGGGGTTGCACAATGTTCCCATTGATTATAATTTAAAACATTTCTAGGTTGTGCAGATCTATGTAAAAAATGGTTACCATAGTGGTTATAACAGTACATACTATCATAATTTGTAGAACCCTGCAAATAATCATGTTTGGTAAATTTAGCAGACATTACTAAGTCAGACATCATATTATTAATGCTTTTGAAGTCCCAATCATCAGCAAATGAGCTTGGTTTTGCAAAGTCACTCAATGAGATCTTAATTTGGTGTGGATATTTCAGGATTTCGACCGGACCATAAATTTCATAGTCAGTGTTGTCCCAGGCTACCCCACCCGGTATCGGATTGGCTGTGAAGTTGACTGTAGAAAGTTCTCTTTTCTCGACGTGTGAAGATGTGTGTGGTTTGAGGATCAAGTTGATTTTCTGACTTGCTGTGTCCATTTTAGCATATTTTCCCTCAATGAAGCGTCCCAAAGTAAGTACCATGATGAGCCAAAGTATGAGGATAAATGCACCAAAACCCACCCAAAATTCGATCCATGGAGAAATCAGATATGTTTCTTTCAGTTGTTTCAAAATTTCTTTAGCTTTACCTTTAAAAGTTTTGATGATGGCTGTGTCTTCGATTCACTGAAGCCTTCAGAGGAATCATCGAAGTTTATGAAGTATCCGGATGCAGTTCTGTCAATTGTTCCAATTGCTTCAGGATTACTGTTTCCTGCATTTTCGCTTGGTACTTCATTGTAGATTGGTGTGTCTCTGCTAAAAGTTTTTATTTGGGTTTTCAGAGGTCTAAGTTCTATTGCATTGTTGCATAGACCTTGTTGTTCTTCTTTAGGCGTTTCGAATGTGATGAGCCTCTTCGTTAGGACCTCTGTACTGGTAGCAAACCTTGGTGTTCGGCTACTTATTGGGAGTCCACTTGGCCTACTGTTTGTTATCGGCCACATGATTGTGGTTTTACCAGGTCGATTGATACAACTCGGTTCTCCTTTTTACCAGCAAGTGGCGGTAGTACAACTGATCTTGTCCCGTTGATAGACAAGACAGGAACTGCTTTTCTGTAAGAAGGCCCAAATTCCTTCTTTACCGTGATCTTTTCCCTGACTAGATCCCCGACTTTTGGAATCCAGACAGGTCTTGCTGGGACAGGTGGTGGTTCTTCAGTGGTTGTTGGCTGTTGTTTCAACTTTATGTTGCTCAGGTCTTTTCTTGTTTTGTTTAAGTCCTGCAAAATAGCCAAACGGTCTTTGATATCAAAGCTTTTTTCTTTCACCACTGAAGTCTGACTATCAATGTCAGAGATCAACATCCTAGTTCCAAATAATAATTCGTACGCACTGAATCCCTTCAGAGAATTTCTTGGCAAGTTATTTAGACTACGTTGGACACTTATTAGATGTTTGACCCACCCAGCTCCCGAACCTAATACCCTTTCCGTTATAGATTGCTTTATGCCTTGGTTTTTTCTTTACACCATCCCGTATCCCTCAGGAAGGAAGTGAGAAGATTCCCGCTGTGCTATGCTCATTTGGCCATGTTTCCCATCAGGCTGGAGGGCTAGAGTGAAAACAATGGTCAAACGTAGCATGCTCTTAGCGTATATGCCATTTAGACTCGCAAATCTTTGTATAACAGTCCAGACGTCAGCCGAGTGCTGGTGATCTACATTATAAGTGGAAACTAGTCTGTATATGTTAATCGCAAGCCTTCCTTTTTACTCTTGATTTTTTCTGGAGTAAAACGACGAGGTATTAAACTGTTTCTCTCCCCACTGCGATCTCTGTTGCAGTTTGGGCAGTTTTTTACAAACATGGTGTGACGCAGGCTCATGCCTGGCCACCAGTACCGTGATTGTAATTCTTCCAGAGAATCTTTTAGTTTGAGGTGTCTGAGACCCTCGCCCATATGTGCGTCTGCGATTAACAAGTTTCTCCTGTCCATGTTTGGAATCACTCTATCCCCCACTCCAGGGATTCGAGCAAAAGGGACGGAGTTTGCATCGATTATGTATGTATAATTGAGTGGATAGTTGATCGGTAGCGCTGAGCAGTCGCCTTTTGATGACGTTTTCACCGCCAGCACTGTTTCACCGTCAATGTATTTTAATGTACGCTTTTTTCGAACTACGGGAGCCGATTTAGTGGCTGCCGCTGTGGCTGTCTCAGCCAATGAATTCCCTGCAACGTGAACGCCATCACGCTGATGACTCAGTGAGTGTGTCACGTGAGTCTTTGGTAGCTCTTTTTGAAAAAGAGCTATTTGTTCCCAGAGCAGTTTCTGCTTTATTGGTGCATCTGTGTCATCTTTGTAACCGTTCTGAATCCATGTCTGCAAATCCTTATTATATGATTTGACGCAGTAATATGAATCTGACACTATAAGTGTCGGGAATTCGCGATCCGCATTATCTAGCGCCATTTTCAATGCCAGTATTTCAGTTTGTTGTTCTGAATTAGTTTCTACTGAGTGTGTTTTTGTTAATAGAGGTTTTAGTTTACCTCCGCGCCACACTTCTTTTGTAATCCCACATGTGGGGTTGTATGCCTGTTCTCCCCAAACGGGGGGTTGAGCATGTCCGTCTGTATAAATTACACAGGCGTAATGTCGTAAAGGCAGAATGTCGATTGGCAGAGGGAATGTTCGTTCATATTCTAAATTTTCCATTCTTCTAGTTGCTTGGAGTACGGCACATTTTTCTAGAAAATTGTCAGCCAGGCTATACTTGATAATTCATATCCTAAGAACAGGACTGTCAGATGGGCAATTCTGGATTTTTTAAAGTTGTATTTGTAACCCTCTGCTGCGAACCCAAGTATTATGGTGTTCACTCTCTTCAAGTGAGTCTCCAAGTCATCATCTGTTAAGTAAATGTCGTCGACATAAGATAATGCTTCATCATCATATATTTGTAGTAATTCTGTTACTCTCGCTGAGAATACTCCCGGGCTGTTCTTGTACCCCTGGGCTAACCGACAGAATTGTTTTTGAGTGCCATTTATTGAGAACGCAGACAAATATCTGCTCTCTGGTGCTATGTTTTGACAAAAGAATCCATTAGAGATGTCTAATGTTGTTTTGTATTTTTTGCGCACTATGTTATTCATTAGTGCAGCACTATGCGAATTTTGCACTGCAAAAGTTTTGCAACATGTGTTAAGGTGTCGGTAATCCAAAACTAGACAATATGAATTGTCTGGTTTGGAGACCGGAAACAAAGGGTTGTTCATTTGTGAGGTGCAAGTTTCAATCACCCCCTGGTATTCTAGCTGATCTAATATTTCTTTTACCTGTTTTTTTGACTTCTTGCTTAATTGGGTACTGCCTTTGTGCAGTAGGTTGTGATTTTAACTGGATTTTGTGAGGAGGAGAGTCCTCATCCCATCCTACGTGATTTTTATATAAAGCAGGAGCTAGAGCCACTGCCCACTTTCTAGCAAGTGTGTATTTTTTATGAATTGGGATATGATTTGAGAAGGCAGGCATGATTACTTCTTCGCCATGAGGGCAATCCCTGACAAACTCTGGTGGCCAGTCTTTTTCAGCTAGAAGGATATCTTAGCCCTTGGAGAGATTATCCCAAAATAGTCCCCTTATTTTTCTAGTCTTATCCCCCTCTATACGTAATGTTATTTCGTATATTTTGTGAGGTTTGCTAACTCTGGTGTCCGCAGTTTCCACTTGAAGATATTCATTCGTGTCCACTGTCTCCAGATGATTCATAAGGACTTTGCGAGCTATGCTCACTTCTGCTGCGCTGTCTAGCATTGTCTGAGCCCATTCCCCGTTTTTCAGTTGTGTCCGCAGAATTCTCGGCATTGTTAACTATTTTAATGCTGGCTACCTTCTTCTTTGGAAATTGTAATTTCTTTTTTAGCTGAGCAGGTTCCTTGTCTTTGGACTTGGCGTGCTCTTCTCTTTGTTTTGATCGTCCTCTTCTTTCCGATTTCTGCGAGGAAGTCTGAAAAGATTGAGAGGGACGTGTATCAATGTCTTGATATCTATCAGGCTTTTTTATATTATCCCTATTTCTAAGGTTATATCTTTTCCCAGAGGGGTCACTCTGGGGTGACCTGTGTCTTTGGTTCGGAGATTTCTCTCTTCGCCTAGGAGACCTTCCTCTGGACTGGAATTTCTTTTCTTTGGGATTGGATTGTTTGTTTCCATCCCAGTTCTTTTTCTGTGATGTTGAATTATTATTAAAAAATATTTTTTCAGGACTTTCAATCAGTTGTGGTTTTACTGGTATTCCACCTAAACGATCTCTACCTAGTTCCTCATAGGATTTTTCTATGATTCTGGCAATTTCAGCTGGTTGGTCTGCTATATCTGTTTCCTTTAACCTCTGGCGGATCGCCACGTTTGCTGCTTCTCCCTTTATGTTGGCTAATAATATAGCCGAGACCTGCTTGAAGTCTTTTAGTAATTTCATACCAAGAGTTAAAGCGGGTTCTGGACCGTATTCGTCTTGAATTTGTTTTAGCACATCTGGTATTACCGAAATGGATGGAACACCGTGCGTTTTTGTGTAGATGGAAGCAAAGACTGTACCCCAAGTGTCACAGTCCTCAATGTGTGGTGCGATTCCCATTGGAAGACAGATAGTCAGGATCCTGTGCTTTTCTAGCGGGGTGGTGTCTGGAAACACCGCCTCTATTTGGGTGATTTTCTGCGCTAGCCAGAATGGTATTTGTTCCCGTTTAGCCGGTACTTTACCTAGGCAGGACTGGATGTTCTGTGGTGTAATTTTATTTGTGTTCCCCTGGTGAGGGGTCAGCTGTGGGAGTTTAATCGCTGGCTGAATTGTTGAAGTCCGCATCACATACTGGACTAATTGTCTATGTATTTTTATTAATTGTTTTAGCTGTGTTAACAGGTTAGCTGCAGACATCCCGTCGATGTCTGGATGTGGTGTGTATCTGGCTAGGACCGGGCACGTTGCTCCTGGTCTACCTAACGGACCGAGCCTGGTGATGTGATTATTATGTTTTAGGGCGCCATCAAATAAGAGCAAATGCTCTTGAAATTTGAGTGGTACTTCCACCTCCTCGAAAGGAGTGTACGTTTCAGGAGGTTCCTCTATTTTGTAATAGTGGAAGTACTTTGTTACAGCATTTGCTGCTGGAAAATTTATCCATGAATAGTATACCTCTGTCTGCCGATATTCGTGTGCCTCAATTACGAATATGACTGTACCACCTCTAGGTGTCAGTCCATTTTCTATAAGTTTTATGGTTATAGATTTTCTTTTAATGACCGGGATGAGTATTATATCCGGGTCAGCTTCCTGCATGGTAGCATCAGCTGCTGCGAGTTCAGTTGCTAATCTAACTGCCTCTCTTTCATCATCACTGTCTACCATTTTACCGACAGGATGGTTATTTCTTTTGTTTGCAGATCAGGTTTCTTATGGAAACAAAGATTAGATGCACAATATTTTGGAACAGTGTATCCTTCAACGTTGACTATACCAAGAACCATACATAGGAGTTCCCTCCTGCGAGGTCTGGCGGATATAACCTTTTACCCACTCCAGACGTCTTTGGAGTATTATGGGAGAAAGGGGTCTAAGTGAGAAAGCACGACTGAGTTACTTTAAATGTCTCACGTTAGTTTTATCGCCCTTTCCAAACACGTTGGGCGCCATGTAGTGTAGTTCCTATTATCCCAATAGGCTCTGCGCATTGGAATAATACCTTCAATAGTAAAGGCCTAGACCAGACGTTAACTAGGTCTACTACTGACGATATTAGACTTAAAGTTTTGGGTTTGCCAGCTAGCTCAGAGTTCACTAGAAACTTTCTCGAATGTTCAGGAAGGAATTAACTTCCCTGATTAGACAAGAAGGGATTTAGTTTCTGACAACCATAGAACATGACAACTTTGCTCTCCCCTAATCAAGAGTGTATCTCGAGAGTCGTGTGAACAAAAGGCAATTTATTTTACTCAGTCAGTACGTGCATTCTTAGTCTCATCAGATTGTAGAGAAAAAGGAAGAGACGGGCGTGTTCAATAAAAAGGTGTTATTTATTGATCAGTCTCTTTTCTCATACAAGAGAAATGGATCGATATTATTGCAATACTTATAGCTAAGTAAAGTGCATACATTAAAAGCAGAAGTATAAAATAATACTGTAAAAACATTGATATGGTTTCTAAGCCATAAGATGTTTTAAAATGAATAAAATATATTACATACACATATACATTTGACTAAACGTACTCAACTGGTGTTTCTAAATACGCCTACCCCGTGTACCTGACCTAAGCCTAATACGTGGGCGGGAATAGAAAGTTACAGTTTAAGTTAAGTTTGTTTTTGCCAAGTGAATACCTAAAGAATTCTCTGCGAGGGGTTATTCAGTTCTGTACCTGGAATTAAGGATGAATGAGGGATGGTATCTCTCTCTCTGGTCTCGATATTCCAGGCTGCCTGCGAGGGCTACCCGGAAGCGCCGGTGCTGGATTTCTCGGCAGGAGAAAGCAGCGCGTCTCGTTCTCAGCGCGTCAGGAAGGCGGGGCTGCGCCAGCGGGGTCTGCTCTGCTCTTCGCTTCGGCAAGTATGGCTGCTCCGTCTCGTCACCACCGCGTGTGTTTGCATAGGGCAATATCGGTAATATTTATACCTTTAAGGTGCCGAGATTGACGTAAGGATGGACATAGGTACGTCAATAAGGATGTCATACGACTTGCTCGTTAGCACATTCTTTTGCTGAAGTTCTCGGTGAAATCAAAACAATGGCCGCAGGGTTTTGCCCAGGTTGTCATAGGTTTGATTTGTTATGAGAACTCCGTATGCCTTATCAGGGGCTGGAGGAATATCGCTTGTCTAATTAGATCGCAAGCGTTATGACCTAATCAGATAACACGTTCCTGTGCCGTAGTGTGACTGTGTCAGATAACGGTATCTGCATCATGGGGGTTTTCTGCCTCATGGGCTGACTGCTAGTTAACTTGTTGGTTTGTTTAACCAGAATAGGGTCAGGAATAGGGGGATCGATTCAGAACCTATAGGAATACATCACAGGTGAAAAAACTATGATCCTCAGGCTCTAGTAGAATACAGAGCCAAAATCACCATGTACAAAAAGCGTGAAGGCTGACTACTACGAGAATAGAATTCTAGTGGCCACTAACACCCAAAAAGAAACGTTCAGAGTCCTGAAAGAATTAAGTCAAAAACAATCAGCGTCAGCACCACCCAATCAAGAACAATGCGATCTCTTTCTAACATACTTCTCAAATAAGATTCAGGACATTTTGTCAGAAATTGACAATTCCCCTCTTAAGCTACCCCCCAATGCTGAGGTGGTCTCTCCAGAAAGGAAAACAGAAATTCTTTCATCATTCCAAATCCTTGATATGGAAACCCTACGATGCTTGGCCAAGAAGGTCAAATCTGGCTCCCCGGCCGACCCTTGCCCTCCTAGCATCTTTAACCTTGCTCTCCCGGAAATTGAGGAGGAAGTTCTCGCCCTATTAAATCGCTCACTGGAGTCTGGGGAGGTTCCAACCTACTTTAAAGAAGCCAGAATTATCCCGATTCTAAAGAAAGCAGGTGCAAATCTATCCAACATGAAAAACTTTAGGCCCATTTCCCAACTCCCCTTTCTCGCGATAGTTCTAGAACAACATGTCCTGCAAAATGTATCTAGATGTTTGGGGGAGCACCATCTCCTAGGAGACAGGCAGGCTGGTTTCCGGGCCCACTATAGCATGGAATTAGTGATGCTGTCGGTGCTTGATGACATCAGGCTTACGGCGGACAACAAGAAACCCTGCGTGCTAGTCCTCCTTGACCTGTCGGCAGAGTTCAACACGGTCAACCACGCCATACTCCTGGGAAGACTTCGATCCATTGGAATTGGGGGATCCGCTCTACAATGGATCACTTCATTCCTAACAGACCGCACCCAGAAAATTCAGATGAATGATTGGGTCTCTGAGAGCGGACCAATCCCTTGTGGAGTTCCACAGGGGTCAGCATTATCACCTCTCTTATTTAATATATACCTCAGACCGTTAATCAATGCCCTTGCAGACATGGAGTGTCAAGTATACAACTATGCTGAGGACACTCAGGTCATCTTGCAAATTGAAAACTCTCCTCAAGCACACTCCCGGGCTCAAGAGATACTCCGCTTCACCATCAACTGGTTGACCTCCAACTCTCTGAAGGTTAATCCAGACAAAACGGAGGTTCTAGCCATGACGGATGCTCTTAACCCCTGGAACTCCCTTTTCTGGCCCCAGGAGCTGGGCGATACCCCAGCACCATCCCCAGTAGTTAAAAGTCTGGGAATCAAATTTGATGCTAAACTTACTATGGCCAATCAAGTTTCCACGGTGGTTGGCACTTGTGTCGGCCTACTCAGACTCCTGAGGAAACTCCCCCCCTCATCCTTTCATTCTCCACCATGAGAACAGTGGTATCCGCCATGATCCTAGCCCGCCTTGACTATGCCAATTCTCTATATATTGGTCTGCCGGACTCCTTAGTGAGCAGATTACAAACTATAATGAACGATGCCGCAAGTCTCATCTTTAAACACCCGAGGCACACGCGAGCATCTCCCCTCCTTCAATGCCTCCACTGGCTGCCTCTCAAACAAAGAGCCAAATTTAAGGGCTTCTGTATAGTTCACAAAGCTATTTACGGCCAGGCCCCTGTATATATTAAACAACGTCTTCAGAAATATATACCCTCCCGTTCTCTCAGGTCCTTCACGGACTGCCTCTTAAAACGCCCTTGTTTCAAATACGTTACCAAAGGAGGACGAGCCTTCTCTAGCTCCATACCCACTCTCTGGAACAAACTGCCGAGACACCTCCGTGCGGAAAGCCGTCTTCTTCCCTTCAGGAAACAACTAAAAACCATCCTGTTCATAGAGGCCTGGACACAATCGCCCTGCTAATCTACCTGGAACCCTCGCCTTCTTCTTACAGCGCTTAGAGACCTTCTGGTATTAAGCTCTTAACAAATCCAAATTAACATAACATAACATAACATGGGGTGACACCAATCTGGTTACGCTGTGTAACACAGCTCTGCAGCCTCGCCTCTGCTCTGCTGTGCAACTGACCGGCCCTGGTGCTCGGCGTGCCTTTGTCATTGGCCCTGAGCTGTCTGCAGGGTTGCCTGGGGGGAGTCAGCACTTGGTTAGAGGAGAGAGCTGGGAGAAAGAGGGGTGTCCACAGCTGGGAAGGGTGTTGTTGCGAGCACAGTTACGGAGCGTAGCTGGGAATGTGCTTGTCTTGTCTGTAATAAAGAATAGACGATAATCACGAACGCCAATAGTTTATGTAATTAATTATGAGGAGTAAAGAAGCATTGTTCATTTCAGGAGAGTTGGTATGTCTGAGATGCTTGGTTGCCTCTCACAGGGAGAGTTTTACTAGCAGGTATCACTTTGCAGTAGGTGCATTAACCGGCGGAGCTATTCCACAGCGGTAGAATGTTCTCGCATTGGGCACATCTGAGAGCCCAGCCTCCCAGCCAGACAGTAAGCAGCATTCTCAAAGAGGTTCTTTAACCCACTGAACTATCCTACTGCAGTATAGTTTACTCACCTCTCCTGCCCCAGGATTTCTAGTGAACTCTGCAGCCGGTGCACTAACCCCTCAGCTATCATTCATCATTGGAATATCTTGGTCATTGGGTAATCATGGGTGCGGAACTTCCATGTCCCCAGAACCACGGCAGTCTACTTGCACTCGGCAGCTGCTGCATTTACCAACTGAACTGTGCTCGTCAGTGGCCAGTATACAGACCCGGTACCCCAGGCATCAATGCATTTCACAGGCATTTGCTGTATGTACATTAACCCACTAATCTATCAGCGCCAAGGATAGCTCCTAGACCTAGCTTTCACACCAAGCATTAAGTTTCGCAAGCCCCCGTGTTGTTCAGCAGCTCTCTTTGCATCATGACCCTGCCATACTGCAGTACTGTGCAGCAGCTGCACGAACCCCGTGAGCTGCCATGCTCCCTGGCCATGAGTTACCCGCACCGGGTGACACCATCCC